>NW_028277124.1:665416-1330833 GCF_059951505.1 Python bivittatus | reverse complement strand
TTCACTACTTTTGGTGAATGCCTATTGAGGAGGTAAAAAGTTGACACACATGAGGAACTGAAAGGCACTCATTGGTTCAATCAATACTATATAAGTATGCTTTGGAAAATGGAACTGAACTTTTTTTGATTATCGTAGTTTTCTTATAATTTCAATATTTATTAAAGATTGGAAGAGAGATGAAAGAATGAACCCATAGGCGCTAACCCTAAATCATAATATGGATTGTTCTTCACTTAATGTGATGTATGTATGGACCTGAGATTTTGTGTCACTTCATGGATAGTGACAATAGTGATAATGACTCTTAAGAAAATAGTGACTCTTAAGAAAAGAGACAAGATTTTTTGTCATTTTATGAATATTCATTTAACTATGCCTTATCATTATGTCAGAATCCAACATCATAATATGTTCTTGTTTATTCCTGGTTTGCATTTATGATCTGTTCCAAATTTGTACTTGCAGAAGAAAGAGACAAAACAAGCCAAGAATTAACAAGCAACTTCATTCATCTGCAATAGAACCTGGCTTGTTCAACAAACTATGGTTAAAATAAATCCTGACTTACTATTATATACACATGCAGCTTTTCAATTTACCATAGATTTTAATTGAGTACACAAACGTATTTGGGAAGAGAGAAGCTCTGGAAGATGAGACTCAGTAAAATACAGATTTTAGCTATGAAATTAATAACTGCTTCTGCTCTTCCTTTGGGTAAAATGCCAAAGTTCTTGGGAACAGTATATTTATTTTGATTCTTTGAATATCCTGTCTGGTTGTAATTGTCTTTTACTCTATCAACATTAATAAGTTTAATTATCACTGCACTCTCTCAACACTATATAAATATTCTTTACTCTTGATATTTGTTTCTGACTTTGATGTATTCCTCTCTTTTCCAACCAACATTGGTAGCATGCCCACTTCAGGAAAAGAAAACCCAAATGTTTTGGGAATGGATTACTTTCTAAACATTTTCCTGACAAAATCTGTTAGTCTGAATAGCAGCTGCAATTAGCAGCTTCTGGGTTGCTGACCAGAATAGATAAAAATTAAACCACATGTTTCTTTTGATAGGTCAATATAATGCCACAGATCCAAATTAAGACTACAAGTGTAACACATTTTGATGTGAGATTATTTGCTTATTATCTCCCACCCTTCTTCCATCATCTGTGAAGTTTTCTAACATGCAATAAACGATAAGACTCCAGGAAATCATTAGTGTAGACAAGTATTAATTAAATTACAGCTAACAGGCAGGAGATGATTGGTGAAACATACTTGTCTCCTTTACTCTTGGAAATGCCAACAAGTTTCTCAATTCCTCCTGCATCCCGTAAGGCCTTGGCATTTTCCATATTTTTTGTGATGACTTCATGCAAGGTGCAGCAAATGGCAGTAACGGTATCATCAGACATGGTCTTGCTTGCTGAACTGCTACTGTTGTTACCTCCCGGAAGCCGGTGAACCAGGTCCCGCATGGCATACTTGCCTTTTGGAAAGGAAAAAAAAAATGGTGGAAGTAGTCATATATTATAAACAACAAGCAATGAAAGAACAGAAGCACACAAAAGAAAATCACATGATTCAATGATTTCTGAGTTCTTTATTTTGCAAGTTAACATGTGGTTGTTTGTCTATTTAGGGTTAGGGTTAGGGTCTCTTCCATATTATTAGTAGTTCTCCATTATATTTTAACTTTTGCTCATTAGTTCCACAAGTCCCTATTTCTTCACTGGGCAGACTATATATCCCTGATATAGAACAGAGAGGAGAACCATATACAGTGGTACCTCGGGATACGAACTTAATGCGTTCCGTGACTCTGGGCGTATCCTGAGTTGGTAGTAACCCGACGCAAATTTCCCCATAGGGTTCAATGTAAATCCGGTTAATCCGTTCCGCCCTCCGAATTTGGTCGCACCCCGAAGCAAATTTTCCCATAAGGTTCAATGTAATCACTGTTAATCCGTTCTGGGGTCCGCGGACCATGCGTCGGGGGTGGGAGAACGGCCGGGCGTGGCGCGGCGCGGTGGGAGAAAGGCCGGGCACCGCACGGCGCGGCGGGAGAAAGGCCGGGCGCGACGCGAGAACGGCCGGGCGCGGCGGGAGAGCGGCCGGGCATGGCGCGGCATGGCGGGAGAGCAGCCGGGCATGGTGGGAGAACGGCTGGCCGCGGCGTGGCACAGCGTAGCAGGAGAACGGCCGGGCGCGGCGTGGCAGGAGAACGGCGCGGTGTGGTGGGAGAATGGCCGCGGACCACATGTCAGGGGCGGAAAAATGGCCGTGGACCACGTGTCAGGGCGGAAAAATGACCGTACCCCGAGGCGGAGTTCGCACATCGAGGTAAATTTTTGCGGCCGGAGCTGGTCGTAACCCGAAAAGTTCGTTAGTAGAGGCGTTCATATCCCGAGGTACCACTGTAATTGGAAACTATGCCATGTGAACACTTCTGTGCTATGCAGACAGGAATAACTGTAAATTACTTTCCTCTGTATTCTATTGATATAATTTTCTATAGGAGCAAAGAGCTTTTTATTATTAGAGGGGTATCAGTTGGCTAGGAGTTGTAAAGAAAATGCTACAAAATTTCAGGGACACAGGGGTGTTATGTACATTACATATTTACATGAATGACACTCTCCCCATGGCCACGTATGACAGAGCAACTGCAAAACAAAAAATAGTCTATTTGTCAAAATAACTGTATTTTCCTACCTATGTAATATAGAATCTTTATTGCAAACATTTCCACCCCAGTTTTCTATCCCAATGTGCACACAAACCTAACCCTCCAATAAAATTGTAATCTGAAATGAATGTTATTAAACACAGATGATCTATTGAGACCTAATTAATGATAGACTGTAGGTTTTCATAGCTCTATCTATTGGTGAAATTACTTGTAAGTAACCCCACACGAGACAATGATTAAGTGCTGGTGGCTATCAATCATCTGCAAATATTCACTGTCTCAAATGAAATGACCCAGAAGTCATTATACTGTGAAACATTCTGTTTGGAACTTGGCTGGTTAACCCATATTAACAAATTATAGTTGATTTATTAGCAATATATTAGCTTCTAAAAGCCAGCAGTGATGTGCTCTGCCTTAACAGTGGAATAAGCATATAATTTCACAACATACATATTGCCAATGGTATTAAGTTACTTAATTCATCCTTTAAAAAGGTCATGAGTGAGCAAACGTTTAGTGAGCAAACTATCTATGGAAAAGCCCATACTCTAATTCATACACATTGCTCTTTCACATCTCTCCCCCCCAACAAAAAATAGCTCAAATCACTGTGTCGTTTGGAAGGTGGGAAAAAATAGACGGGAAAAGATAAGCCACGAGACCTGTTATTTCCTTCCAGTGGAGAACAACAGTCCTATTAGCAGCAGTGATCCAGAAATTCTGGCTAATTTAATTGATGAAAAAGTGCTTTAATGGAGAAGCCTCCTTCCTGCCTAATGCACATGTACACTTGTGTATACTTACTTAAGCTTAATAAACTCAAAGATTAACCAATATAACCCTGTCCTAGTGCTAATATCCGCTAATATCAAAAAGAGGACCTACAGAAATAAAATGAACTTTACTTTTGTCTAAAGCAAGTTAATTTATTTTTTAAATGGTGGAAGAATTACCAGTTTTTCAAGAAATCACTATATACTGCAGACCAGACTTCTTCAGGGCAATACTACAGTCTTATAAACCTTATATTGACCATACTGGCACTTTGAAACCATAGGTTCCTTGTGTAAAATAATCAAGAGAGAGTAGCTAGCTAGCATTATCCCAGTGTTAGGTGTATCTTAGACTATATAGATTAATATTTAATTTATCATTAAAAGGATTTTTATTTGTCTCTTCAGACCCAAAAGAATCTCCTATAGAACCTTTGAAAGGTCAACGAGAAAATTCCTGCCCTCAGTCTTGTCATGAAGAGAAGATAGAAAAGAAAAATGGAGGGAAGAGGAAAAAAGCAAATTCACGGTTCTGAGCTTTGAGGTTTTTACAACCACCAGCTGGGTGGAAAAAAATTCATTGAGAACAAAAGGACAATACCCCAAATTGGTATTGTCTCAGCACTGACAGAGTGCCAGTTTCCCTTCTCTCTGTCTTCTGATAGAATAGCTACTCTCCAGTGATAGTTAATGGAAGAAAGCAGAAGCCCAGTGGAGTTGGAGCTGGCTTTTCGACAGTGTGTGTGCATGCATGCATGGGTGTATACATGTGTGTATATACACAAACATACATATGTAAAGAGGGAATATATGGTATGCATGAGCACTGCTTTCTGAGTACTGTAGGTAAGAAGAGAAAAGTATTGGAAGCATGTAATAAGGCGATGGCCACAGAGAAGACTTCACATATTAAAAAGGCAAACAATCCCTGTGAATTTGGAAGGCTCTCTCCTTGTATTAGCATAGCAGTGATATTGTAGGTAAGTTTGCCGTTATATTAGTGGCAGAATTCTGTCCTATTCAGCATTACAGCATTATTTTGCAGGCTTATGCTACCCTGTGTCTCTTGAATGCTTTCTTATTCTTGGTAGTTCAGATGTATTTTAAATAGACCTACCCTTTTAATTTTTAGTAATCAGCAAAGAAATCCAATTAATCTGAAGATAATTAATTTCATCTGAAATATCAATGGAACAGCCAATTGTTTTAATGCACTATAATTTTCAACTAGTTTCTTCCCTATTCTATTTTGGCTGATAAAGAGTCCACAGAAAACACAGAGCTGAGAAGGGTATTATTATCTCCCCTGACATTTAACTTCTTTCTTTAAATATATTATCTATATTATGGTAACAAATTGAGGCTATGAATAAAGATCATAGCTCCACAGTGGCTCTTTGCAGAAATGTATGAAAAGATATCTCAGACCTCTGTACTCTGGCAGGCAATAGATGGGAAGAAAAGGTAGTACAAAATGATTATGCTCAGTATCATAATCAGGGATCTTGAGTCACTAAATACATAGTTGGCACTGAAAGTTGGGTATGAATCAGTACAGAGGATATTCCTGCTGTGCCTCTGAAACAAAATGCAGTAACCCAGCAGAACTGTGGAAGGAGCTCTTGAGCTAGATATGGAAGCCCAAGGTGGCCCAGATGTAAGATGGTGAGTGGTAACTGGATGTTGCTCGTTCTGATTCCAAAGGTACAAGAAGACAGTTCATGAAGAGGTCTAGGGCACAAGCAGGCACATCTTTAAAAAAATTGCCTGTGGAAACGGTAGAAAAAACAATTAAAAAGGGAAGAGAGCTTTGTGGAAGGGAACTTTACCCAGTGATGAAGCATATGTAGAGACAGAAAAAAACACACCAGAATTAGAAGAATGTTTACAAAAAAAGTCCTCTGCGGGCTGATGCTTGCCTGAAAGGAGAGGAAAAGAAAAGGAAAGGAAAGGAAAGGAAAGGAAAGGAAAGGAAAGGAAAGGAAAGGAAAGGAAAAGGAAAAGGAAAAGGAAAAGGAAAAGGAAAAGGAAAAGGAAAAGGAAAAGGAAAGGAAAACCAACCCAAACTAAATCTTTCTTTAGCAATTTACAATAGGATAGGAAAGGCTGAATTGTTTTATCAATCTTCCTTGTGGGAGGAACTGGAAATTATGACTGCCCTGAGAAACTCAGTCTGAACAATATGACACATGCTATATAGAGACAAGAAAATAATTCCTATGCAAGAGAAGGAGGCAGAAGAGCAGAGCCCTTCTGCTAAGCTGTCAGTACATCAATTGCCTTAATGGCCAACAAGTTTATAAGGTGCAAAACAGCTAATGTGCTCAGATATTGAATCTTTCAAGAAGCTTATGCAAAGGGAGACTTGAGTCACTTTTTCTAAGAGCATTTCAAGTCTTTGAAATGTCAGTAGAACAGACCTGGGTAGACAGCCTTCCAACTAAAGATAACAGGGAGTTGTATGTTTCCTGGGACCTGACCCCCCATCCTCCCCATTTAGGTATAGATGCAGAATGTCAATGCAATCCATTTCAACTGGACCATCATACACAACTTGTGCAATATGAGAGACACCTATCTTTCTGCAATATAGTCCTAGTGGACATACAATGCTACTCCCTAAGCTTGTGATTACCTACTGGGGAATTATGTATTCAAATAGCTGGATTTGATACCATAGCTCTATCTCACATATTTCTTTTTATTTCTTTTGATACATGCTCCAACTGCTGATAATGCAATGTAGAAATATTACTGGTATTGTTATGGGAAAGATGTAAGCCTCTTGCTATTAAGAAATACACCTTTGAAGATATAAAAATTCCTCACTTTCAGAAGAGGAAGCAATAGATCAGTCTAATAAAAATGTATTTTAAATTCAGTCTGATCAAAATATTAACTGATAAAAGCAAATCTCTGTCCAATAATATATTTTTAAGGAAGTAATATTTTTTTGGGAAGAGAAGGGTGTGTGCTGCAGATAAGGATACGGTACAGCGATCACACATTTCTTAATTAGCTTCAATGGAAATTCTACGTGGGCCATTAGCATGATTAATCTTCTTGATGGAAAGGCAACTGTGCACAGAAATGATGTCACAGTTTTATTCTCCTTCATAGCTTTGCATAACTTAACAGTAAAATCATTTAGAGTTTGATCCAATCCACTATGAGTATTTGGCTCAGGCATGGAGATATCCTCGCAGGTTCAATAAAACTGCATTTTCTTTATCTCACTAATAATCTGAGGGCATCCTGAGGGCTATAATCAAGGTTGGGGGGCACATGCAGTGTATAAACTATACACACCCCTGTGTTAAAGATGATGGGAGATCTGTACACATCTCAATAATCACTGGTTTCCAGGAAATTGCAGATTACAAATTACAGTTTATAAATTAAAATTTAATCTCCAGAAAAATTGATAGAAAATTTATTAAAGCTAGATCTTAAGAGGAACAGCAAGGAATTTGCAAAGAAAACTCCTGCCTCATTATTTATAAGAATTACAGTATTTGAAAGCATCCACCATGCATAGATTGCAGCATGCCACAAGTTATTGTATGCTTACATTTTCAAAAGACTGTTGATGAAGTCTTTCTTAAACTAAGTACTTATGTGTGAGAATTGGCTGCACCAAGGTCAGAAGCAGCCTGAAATCAGAATAGGGAAACAATCAAGAGAAAGGTAAAAACTGTTCTTCCGACCCCAAAAGAGGAGAACAATTGCCCAACATGGGCAGGAAGAAAAAGCACAAGAATTTGAACCTTTGATTTCACTATAAACAGGACTTCATTGTTTTGTTTTTCTACAAGAAACCTATCAGAGCTTTGCATCTTTGAATGACTGCTTGTGCCTGCTTCCAGTTCTAGTGTTCATTGTTTCTTGAGAGAGGCCTAATATCATGGGTTAGAAATAATAACTGGTTATTAGAAAACAGAACAAATGAGACAGTTTTCACAGCAGAAAAGTGTAGAAGCAGCACTGGGATACTCTACAATTCAGGAGTCTAGTAGCACCTTTCCTGACTAACACATTTTATGAAAAGGCATAAACTAAGTTCATGAAAGCTAATGCCTTTTCATTAAATGTGTTAGTCCAAAAAGATGCTACCAGACTCCTCCTGATTTTTTTCCACCATAGACTAACATGGCTATTCTACTACTACTGGATACTGTAAGAATCTATATTGGAAATTAATAGTAAACTTTATAAATTATCCAGGCAAGCAGAGGCAGATATATTTGCAAATGATACCCCAAATATTTGAGATTAAGTGAAAAACTAAGTAGTGTGCGATCAACCAGGATGATCTCTCAAAATTAGGAAAAGGGCATTTGAGATTTGGTGGATAATTCACTGCAGTATGAAAAAGACAAAATCAATGTTAAATATTAGGGCAAGAGAAAAAGCCTATAAGATCAAGGCATATCCAGAATGTTGCATATTACCTTATCCCCAAATTAATATGCAATACGTTATTCTTGAATGGATAATGAAAAGAGATGATTCAAGGTCTTGGACTTTTCTTTCTGTATATGCAGCATTAAAGCCTCTGAGCTTTTACATTTGTAAAAACAGAAGATTGAAAGGAAGAGGTGCTGAGCTGGGCTGGGTGGCCGTGGCTTCGCATCTCAGTGCTGGGCTGGGGGAGCTGTGGCTTCACAAAGGGCCAGTGCCTTTTCAGCAGGGGGAGGAGGAAGATGGCAAAGTCAATTGCAAAGGTCTGTTGGGGGCGGCAGGGGTGGTGGAGTGTAGGGGGGTTTGCGTGTCCTCCTGCCCCCGGCAGTAGCCACCTCTAGCCCGGCTACACTTGGCCTGGCTGTGGCAGCTACTTCCTCACCCACTGGCCTGCTTGCGAGCTGCCCGGGACTTGCAACGTCCTGCCAGCTTCCCCATTGACTTCATTTGTTTAAAGCATTGCTTAGTGATGGGAATTCCAGTCCCAATTACCATCGTTAACCTGTACTGCTTTTTTAACAAATCAAGGCTTAAACAATTCCTAGTTTAAACCTAGACCCTAATTTGCTGAAGATTTCCAGATGACTGTAAAGGTAAGTAGGAAATTTAATATGGACTGCCTATACCCCAACCACTAGAACACTAACTTGAATAATAGGCTTTGTGAAGATTCGTCTCAGGAATTCAAGCGAATTCCGAACTATCACTTTTCTGAATCAGATGATCAATTTGTATCAAATCACTGAATCAAATTGTCGCCTTTGAATCAATCTAATGATTTAATGTTTCTTATGCATCTGGAAGAATGATTCTGTCCCAACAAACTGAATCAACTTCCCAGTCAGATAAACTCCATTCAGCAGTCTGAAAACACAAATTGAAATGGATTGCTTTGGTAATCCAAACTAAATGATCATTCAAATTGCATTAGAAGTGATCCTTACACCCCTAATGAGCAACATCCAGCCAATATCATATAAAGATGCATATGCATTTTATGAAGTAGCTCACAGTGCTTGGCACACATTTTGAGACCTTTCTCTTTAGGTACAAGTAGCTACAGTATACCATATTTGTGAACTAAATGTGAGTATATGTGATACTCAGGACTGGCTGCTCTGCTATTGCTGCTGCTGTCATGAATGAAACCTTATGGATGAGTCGTTGTAAATTCTAAGTGTTGAAAGGGAGAGAAACTTGGAACAATACTATTCACCTCTAGGGGGTTTCATAACCAGTTCTTATAATTTATTTGGCTGATAAGTGTGTCACTAGATGCCAGGAATCTTGATTTAATAAACCAAGTTATGAATGAGGATAGCTTGTTTGATCCACTTTCTTTCTCTCTCTCTGAGAGTAAATAAACAAAACCAGAAAGGCATAGTTTTGTACAATGACTAAAATTGGTTAATTATAAAATGGCAATAAGGGTAAAATAATATCATTCTGTCATTATTTTAGATTGAAAGTGATATTTTAAGAGACATAACAGTGCAGGAAAATTTCTTGTATATTGTTATAACATGATATACCATATAATCTATTAATCTTATTTGACAAATGATTTCAAATGCTATTTATTCCAGGGAGTTATTCCATATGTGGGTTGAACTGAATTCTTCTGAAGTGGAACTGATGGCAAATGGTAAAGACACTTCTCTCACTCTTATTTCGTATCTTAGGAAAATGATCTTTGCTGAATGTTTTTTTTAAAAAGATGATATATTGTTCTTGAAACAGCAACTGCTATTTATGTAGATTAATATACTGTAAGGTTTTTTTTTTTTTTTGTTAAACAGGATAAATTATAAGCTTTGCTTGACCACTTATCACGAATGAAGAATTCCATTCTCGGTCATGGCATCTACCTTCTGGAACAATATTCCGCCTGAGAGTTGTGTGGCTCCATCCTGACCTTATTTAAATGCACTTTCCAGACTTGTCTGCTCCTCCAGGCCTTGGGTTCGAGTGGGCGATGGACCCCTTCTGTGGTGTTTTGGTGTTTAGTTGGTGTTTTTTCTCTGGACTTTTTTTTTAGGTTTGGTATCTTTGGATTTTCTCTTGTTCATTTTGTAAGCTGCTCAGAGTTGTGACAGATTGGAGCAGCTATACATTTTATAAACAAATATATAAATAAGCAGGTGACCCAGAATTCTTGTGCTTTTAATCACGAGAAAACAGAGGGATGGTTATATCCTCAAATGATCTTTTGCAAGATTTAAAATGGGATTGTTTAAGAATCTGAGCCAGAGATAGGCATCTGGTGGATGCTTTTATTTTCAAGATCATTGCTATCATTCTCACCTCTCGGTCTTTTGGCGCTGGATGAGTTAAGACCAGGAATGAAAGTAGGAAGCCTCTAGCTCTTAATTATTCCCAATCCCTAAAATACATCCTGAAATTGCACTGTTGAAGTTTAGCTATTTTCCTGCCAACATTTCATGGCACAATCCAGAGATGCTAGGGACATATGTGACCCAGGAGTTGCTGGATGTCCATCTTCATCTAAGCCTAAAACTCTACAAATTCAATCAGCAAACTCACACTTGAATAGTGACAGCTATTGTACTTTAATGCATTTCGTAAAACCATCAACATCTTGTAGATTAGTATCCTCATCCATTTACTTTTACCAAAAGGAAAGGATGTAGACATGTATACAAGCAGCTGAAAAGAGAAAGTTATTCAGCTACTGCAGCAAATTGCACTTCAAGAATTTGATTGTTCTGTCTCAGTTTTTTTGGAGCTGGATTTATATCCTAATGTGTGTTTTACATGGTGCCCTGGCCATTCTGTAAGTTTACTGTTAAAACAACTTGAGCTCCTAGAAAAGGAAGCTAAAATATTTTCATTAAAATAAACAATAAGAAATTAATAGAGAAAGAATAGCCTCTTTCATGAAGAACAAATAGCTTTATCAAAGTGCAAATAAGAATAACAGCTTTAGGAAAAATTGAGAGATATGAATGGAAGAAAATTTAGCCTTTCAAGTCGTATTATACTTTAACTAACTTGGGTTTTATGGGAACGGAAGTATTTTAGGAGAAAGCTCTAGTTTTTAGGGTACTTTATATTCCTCCCCCTTTATACAGATTTATGCCATGAATAAATGATATACCACATATTTTTCCTTTCCCTAAAGCATTATTTTCATTCAGGTACAAAGAGAGGGGAACCCCCCCCCAGTCATATAAATGAAACAATATCCTCTATTGTTAACTCCTATTAAACTAAAAGCTTGGAAAAACAGCTTTAATCTCTATATTCTTTATACAAATTATTTACTGTACTTACAGTCCTTTTTTTTTTTTGGCCTTTAAGTCAGTGTTGACTTCCGGTGACTACCAGGACTAGTCCCTGCAGTTTTCTTGGCAAGGCTTTTCGAAAGTGGTTTGCCATTGCCTTCTTCCTAAGACTGATAGAGGATGACTGGCCCAAATTCACCTAGTTGGTTTTGGGCATAAGGCAAGACTAGAACTCACGGTCTCCTGGTTTCTAGTCTGGTGCCTTAACCACCACATTAGACTGGCTCTCAGTTTGCCTTTACACATATTTTTAGATAACCAAAATATATGGCTTAACAAAACTCTAAATAAAGATAGATAGTAATCACTAGTTAGTTTGGGAATAATATCAATATACTTATAATATCAAATATGTTTTGAAAGTGCTGGGTTTACAGATATTTTCACAGGATACGTTACTTGGGTGTGTCTAGGGGACTAGAGAATCTGTTAATCATAATTTCTGAAGTAAGTCTGATGTTGATCTCTATAAATTGTAGAGCAAAACTAATGAGAGATCAAAGGAAATGTAATAATATTTCTGAGACCTGCTGGGGTTTAGAAATGCTTATGAGTGGAAAATACAGTTTCTTAACAGAAAATACCTGTTTTTAGTTGAGATTATTGGAATATCACCCGGAAATCTACACTGCCATGTAGCTTTTTAGGACAACCTAATTAAGACAAGATATAACTTACTTTATAATTGGGCAAATTGTTTGCACTGAGCAATATTATGAGAAACCTGACAGAGAAAAAATTAACAGATATTGATCCAGAACTCTAGGATGCATTGTGAAATATCATATAAATGGCCACTTTATTCCAATATTAATATTTCTCTATATCCATGTAATTTTGTATCTGCATAATGTTCCGTACACTGACATTTATCACATCTCAGTAAAAATGAACCTATTGTCTTCAAATTTATGCAGCTTGTATAAAAAGTAGTATGAATTGATTACTGAAAAAGAAGCAGCTTTTGACATAATACAGGCCTCAGTTCCCAAGCTTACAAATCTTTCACTGATGAAGACGCTCTACTGCTAGGAGTTTTTAGAAGACAATTCTCTTCTACATATTCCTAATGTAAGTCAGGTTGGTTCTGAATTTAACCCAAATAAGTACAGCCTTCTAAAACTGCACTAGACTGCAGATTTACACCTATTGTAGGCATATTTTTCCTTTAAAAAAGGTAAACTGTTTCCCAATAATTACAATTCTAAATGATTACAGATTACCAAAAGAGTGCCCTTTTAGGAGGTGGCAACCTTATGTTCCCCAGATGTCTTGCACTACTGTATAACTCCCCCAATCCCTCACCACAGGCCATACTGGTTGTGGCTGCAGGATCTGAAATCAAACACAGAAGGACTGCTTTTGATCTATACCCTGCCACAGAAACAGAGCTCTGGGCCATGAGTACACATTTTTTAACAAAGCTTCAGTTCTCATGTTGCTTTGTCCCAGCCCCATTTTAGCAGTATCTCTAGATCATGCCTCTTAGATTTGGGGGCATACTGTGATTTTCAGCTGCACAATTCTACATTTTTTCCCCTAAAAATCAGGGAGAAAAGAGTGTTAAGTCTCTCTGTGCAAGGAGGCTGTCTACCTCTGTTGTAGTTCAAGGCTCAATATATGAATGAATGCATCAGTTAGAAAGTGTTAGACTGGAGATGAATTCAAAGTGGTTGATCTGCACAGGGCCTTTCTTTGCTTGAGGGAGTCTTTATCGTTATGCTACTTGATGTTGCAGAAACCTAATAAAAACATGATTTATAAGTGTATTTCAAAGTTCCCATCTTTAACTTGCAAGCAATGAAAGCAGCATCGTAGCAATTGCATAAATATCCTACTTGGAAATCAAAAGCTCCCTTAGTCATTCTTTAATTTTCTTGTTTTCTAAAATCATTGTAAATAACAACTGAAGATGATAGTTTGACAACTTTGGAACAGGATGATTAGGCAGCTGGACATTAATCTTTCAAACCAAGATGCGATGTGATAGGAACGCTTTTTAAAAAGAGGAGTATTTGCTCCCAGCATTCTTTCTATTGTTACAACAGAGCAGACCCTTTGTATTACTTGGTGAAAATCTAAGTGTTACATTAACTTGGATTACTATTGGTCAGGTGTATTTTCACATGAATTGAAAAATGTCTTAGACAGAAATGTACACATTAACTCTATTCAGCAGCTTTAAAAATAAAGTAAGTAAGTAAGTAAGTGTCTTTGAGTCAGTCTTGACTCCTGACAACTGCCTGGACAAGTCCCTGCAGTTTTCTTGGCAAGATTTTCAGAGGCGGTTTGTCATTGCCTCCTTCCTAGAGCTGAGAGAGAGTGACTGGTCCAAGGTCATCCAGCTGGCTCGGTGCCCAGGGCAGGACTAGAACTCACAGTCTCCTGATTTTTAGCCTGAGGCCTTATGGTAAATCACCACCATCTTAAATTTGCAATTCTTATGGATAAAATGAAAAAGTTGATATTACCCAGAGGAATGCAAAAGGAGATATTATTACAATACAGCAGCACCCTGAGTTTGCTTCCAGCTGAGCAGAATTACACTCCTGGTACATTCCTATTAGCAGAAGATGGGAAAACGACTTTCACCTCACTGGACCCTCTGAAAACTGCTTCAGAGGGATGGGAAACCCTTTGTTATGGGAGGCTGCAAGAGGATTTAATAAAACTCAACAAGTACTCCTGCTGGTGGGATCCTCCAGTGGGTCTTGGTTCCAATTCCACTTGGGAACATTTCATCAGTTTGCATCTTTCCTATCCTTTGTCAGCTTTTACCAACAGCACTTGAATAAACTCAAAAACACATGCAGTTTTGCACATAGTAAGTACTGTCAGAGGGGCCTCTCTCTCAAAAGATATAAACACAAAATACATACTCGGAGCCTTAAGCTATTCAAGATTAACTGAGAATGGAGAACCCCATTCCCAAAATATCTTAATACTCTGCAATGCTAAACATGTTTAATTTCTCACTGAACCTTATACAGGAATGACATATTTCTATTTCATTGTAGCAAAGCTGGGGTGAAGGCAATAAGTACCACGTTAGTACCTACCTATTAGTTCTTTATTTCGGACGTCTAAGGCCATATTCCGTAAAGCTGTTGCAACCGCACATACCACCCGATCATTGTCTATTCGAAGAAGCTCTACTAGTATGGGCAGGCCTTTTTCTTTCCGTACGGCAGCCCGGATATATACAGACCACTGCAGGAAAAAAAAAAACGAGCATGACAAAGCAGAGAAGTTCTATCAACCAAGAAGCAGGCTACAACAAAAGTTATTTAGAGATGGAAAAAAGCAGTAAACAGTCGTTATTTTATATAAGCCAATGACTTCCAATCTCATTTTGAATTTCAGAGAGATACAGTTGTTGTTATCCCTATATATTGCAGAAGGTGGGTAGAGACTGAAAGAGTAGCTTTGTCTGACAGTATAGTTGAGAACTGAACCAGATATGTGGTTAGCCACTTCACGCCACAGGATTGCATAAGCCTACAAGGTGGGAAATACAGTACGGGAAAGTAGGTAACTGCAGAAAGTATGTGTGAACTGTGCATTTTCTCCAGATATCGTTGATAGTTGAGTGGATCAGAAACAAACGAATACATGTTTTGTTTTCTTGAACTCCATCTACTCAAAAACTTTCCCAGATGCTCCAATCCAATGCATTATCATGAGCACATTCTGAAAGGCAGTTAGTTACAGCTCATGTTAGATGAAAATTCAGTGTACATGTATATATTATACACACACATACACACACATCAAAAAACTCCACAGCAATACAGCATGAAGTCCAAGTTCCCCAAACTCAGACAGCTAATTCTCATTCTGTCACTGTGCGCTCCTATATGCATTTTGAGTTTATGCTCATTCCAATGTTCTATATAATAAATCACTTTTGAAAGAGAGGGCTGTTGCACAATTAAGGTGGGATGCGGGACAGGAGCCAAAACTACCTTAGGCATATATAAGTAGTTATTTGGATCTAGTCAAAGTGTATCAAATAATAATCCTGTTTATATTGTTTTCTCTGTGAAATCTTCAAAGAGAGAAGCCAATAAATGTCACTGTGAATGAAACTATAATCTCATTTATGCTTTCAAGTCATGAACCTTCTCAGATACTTTATTAATCATGTGAGAAATCTTGGGGTACTGTCAGTAAGGATACGTTTGCAAGCAATTAACCTCTGCTATCTTTCTTGCAACAGTATTCAGTATGAGATGCTACTTCATTCTTCCTCAAGAACTAAGAAACAAATTCTTTCTTGAATATCTTCATTATTGTTCATTTGCCTAAAACCATTAAGCAACAGTCCTGCATATATACCCTACAAGTCAATAAGCCTCAATAAGCCTACCAGAGGATTTTTTTAAAAAAAAAAGGCAAACAGAAAGAGATATTTTTTTTGAGGGATGGCAGTGTCTTTTGAAATTGCAGCATACGTAATCATCCAGTTACTCCATAAATCAGATTGACATCAGCATTCAAATAATTGCTCAGCATGAAAGGGGAAAAAGTTCCTCTGGGAACAGCCTATTCTAATTCAAAGTGAGGTTCTACAGTAAATAAACTTTTGTTTTGCATCCACTTACTATGGCAATTAAAGGAGGAAACTCTGTAATATACTATGCTTTAGTTTGCCATTGTTATTATGAAAAGTAATTTCCTAGACTTTATTCTTCCACTAAGTTAAACTAAATCAATTTAACAGGTCAACATGGAAAACAAAGGTATAGTGTGATGTTTTCCTTTAAATAACTGAGTTTCAGATGGAAGTAATTCTGAGTAGAGGAGATAAAGAGTTTGCAGTGACTGGCCAAACCTACCATTCACTCTGGAAAGACATGGCAGGAACTTCCCTCCCCAGATTCACTCTGACTTGTGCAGCCTGGGCGGTATGTAGGCCAGGCAGACAAGCTTACAGCCAAACAGCCAATGTACATATCACACCTGCCTGAGCAGACAGGTAGGAGGGCTCATATCAACTGTAAACCAAACCTCAAAGTGGGGAGGAAGAAACTTGCCCAGGTTAGCCCCAGAAGCTTTCCTCAACCCTACTGTTGCTGACAAAAAAACTCTTTGTATTAAGACCAAGGAAAAGGAGAAAGCTGGGAGATGTGAAAGGAAGCAGAACATCTGGGAGAGGAGCAAGGAAAAAGAACATCTGGAGAAGGAGAAAGAGTGCTGGATGAGAACAAAATGGGGGCTGGAAGTAGCCACATGGTTTTGGTGAACTAGTTCCCAGGAGAAGCAGAAAGCTAAGCAACTCTTGTGCAAAAGGGAAGTGTTGTAAGAGTGAAGCTAATCTCTGTGACTGGAGTTGAGGAAGGGTACTGAATCAGACCAAGAAAACCTTCAGGGAGCAGAGAATAAGGCCTGCATGAGCATGGAGGAGGCAGAGACTCTAAGTGGATAGAGCGTTGGATGCCTATGGTAAAATTTCTGGGCTGTAGGTGAGAGAAGCACCGAATTGCAACCCAGAAACCTCTAGGGAGTCAACAGGAGCTAAGAAGAAAAGCTCCTGAAATTTGGATTGAAAGTTGACATCTATGGGAGCAATTTCCAAATTCCTGACAGATATTAATCTTCGGGATTTGGAATGAGAAACTGGAATTCCTGGGAATTCTCAAAAGTTCCCCAAATCACAAATTATTCTGTATTTTTGTAACATGCACTCTGAAGGAGCTACAGACTCTCAAAGCCATCTAGTTAGTGCCAATGTGCATTGTCCACAAGACCGATCTGGAGGCCCTCTGCACTGTCTGCATGGCCGTACCTCTCAGGAAGAGGAAAGACAGAGGAGAGGAGCCGAGAACCTGTTCACTCAACACTGGTTACTCCTGGGTATGGTGCATCCAACAATGACACTTTTTGAGCCACCTTGGGTGCCAGCTGTCCCAAACATGAAGCACTCCTTGGAGCTCTGTTTGCTAGAAGCTACAAGAAAGCTGTGACATCTTCCAAAAGTTACAAGCCGAATGGTTAGAGGGCACCTTCTGGCCAGCATCTTCAGTGCTTATCCTGGGTAATGTTTCCTCGCCTGATTTTTCTTGGGATTTGGAAGAACATATGCATTTCCTGAGAAATGCTGGGAAGGAATTTCCATATGGAAACACTGATAGTGATCAGGACAAGCTAGAGAAATGCTTCTTCCCTGAGCAGTTAAATATTGCAGGTGAGGATTTGTATTGATTCCTTGCATTAAGCTATTTAGTCTGCTTCATGGATTTTGATATTTTGAATGTTTCAAAGGATTTTTGTATCAGAGGTTTATTATCTTTGAACTCCATTCTTACATGCTTTGTTCTATCTAAGAACCTCAGATCCAACCCATCTTGGTCCATGTCCAGTCTCTCCAATAGCAGTCTACAGAGACAGATGTTTGAAGTTCCAAATGCCTTATGCTGCCCAATTGTTTGGACACTGGCTACTTCAGAGTAAAAGAAAACACCTTTTTCCCCCTTGTTCTTATTTTTAATAAAATTAATGTTTCAGTCATAGATCCTTTTGTTTTCATCTCCTCAGAAGTGGAGAGGGCTGCTGTTCTCAGGTTACATGCCTCAAAGCTATGGCCAGCTTACAGGCAAGTTAATTGCCTAAGCTGTGAAAGTCCCATCTCTCTCACAACTGGTGTTAAGGGAAGAAGCCTGGCTCAGGCATTTGGTTCTTCCGGCAAGGTGGGAGGTGGCAGAAAAAAAGTACTACATAACCAATAACTGTGGTATACCAAGAATGGCAGGGTGCCAGGGCCTGAAGGGCATGTTCAGAAGGGTAATGATCCCTTCCACCACCATTGCTAGACATTTTTTTAACAAAGTCCTTTATCACTGCCCCACCAACAGTCCATCATCCATAGCTTGCTTTTAGAAAGCAGGCTGAAAAATTATGTCATATTAGTAAATAAATGAACTGCCTTCCTAAGACAGTTTCTGCTCTTTGGGAGTACTAGACATGTGATTACTCTCACTATGCAATGTAGTGATTTGCCAGATGAGTAACAGGGTGAAAACTGGTGGAGAGGAGCAATACTTCCCCTTTCCTCCCTAAAATATATTCTTGTGAACTATCTCAGGGATACATTATATGGAAGTAGGTAAGTGAAAGAGGTAGACAGATAGTCTGCAATTGATTTCTTTTGCTGCTATTATTATTTGTTAGATCAAGTTAATCATTTCTCCCCTATTCTTCATAAGCAGCAATGGGGAGCAGGTGCCTCTCCAGATATAGCTGAACTACAACACCTAGCAATCTTAGACAACAGAGTTGACATGAGGGGAATTGGAGGGATGTAACTGGGCAACTTCTGAGGGGAAAGGGGTTCCTCGCCCTTCTTTTCAAAAACAAAATAGGAACACCCATGGGGCTGCCTGTACTCTCCAATTAACACACTGTTAGAGTATCCGGTCCCCCCAGACCATTTACTTGTCAGGCAACTAACCAGCTTATCTAACTAGAGGACCAGGTTTTTTACACAAAAATCATATAAGGATGTAATTTTTTTAGGGAGGGAAATGAACACATGTAATTATGTATTTCCTTCCATTACTGAGCCTAAATATTTTCAGATGCATATTAATATCTGAAAGAACCTGCACTCTTTCCTAATGATATGGTTACTTTATATTATATACTTTTGCTGGCTGTCCCTGAGAGGTATTTAATCTAGAAGGAATGTTCTGGCTAACATGAAGAAAGCTTTATTTTCAATTGGATTGCTGTGAATAAATATTTTCTACATCATAAAAAGGCCCCCCTATTGACAAGTGGCAGATTAAAATGAAATTGCTTTAGCAAAGTCTATATAAGTCTATATATAATTAGGCATTTTCCCCCCTTCAGGATACAGCATCCTCCAGGGTCAAATACATTTTAGGCAAATTGACAAGGCAGAATGAAGAAGCTTAGGGTGACACTGCTTATTCTATATGAATTTTCTGGGAAAGCAGATTATTTCATTCACTGCTCAGTTGTACCAATTTTGCTTGTCAACCTCCCATTTCAAAGAAAGATTGTTTGGTCAAACATGCTTACCTTGGACATGACAAGCTATGCATCTTATTGATATATAGGCTATTTTTAGCAAGCTCTAGCAGGATAAATCATGTCTTCTATTGCCTGGTCCATATAGATTAGTATACTGAATTAACAGCTTCATAGCATAAATAAAATATGCTGGCATAATATGGAAACAAATATATTAAATCACATCACAGTTCTACTCCCTGAGCCCATACATCTTGAAGTGGAACTAATTAAGTTTTAAGGAAGGATTTTCTGCAGAATCAATCCCTACCTCACATTTAGTCAACAGAGCAGCTTAAGGTTATTTCTCAACCTCAGATAAGGAACCTATACTCTGTTTTCTCATTTATCCTTGATCATTTCCAAAAGCTGTCAGCAAGGATGTTAGTTGGAGCTAAATACAACTGGGTATCTCCACAATGAAATGGTTTTATTTAACTCAAGCAAGCAAGCAGAATAAAAGGAGGGAATTTGGCTGGTACATTATTAATACGAATCATTAACAATATAAAGAAATTGAGTTCAGATAGGTAAATCCTAGAGGCAATCCTACAACTGATATGTTCTGTGGTCTTATTAATAGCAAGAATTCCTTATTGATCTTACAGTAGGAAAAGCGATTGTTCCAACTGGTGTTCCAATTAGTTTTTAATTACTCAACTTAAGACATCTATACTGATTTAAGAGTCTGACCAAGTGCAGAGTGAAGGCAGATTTCATACCTTCCAGCTACCTGCAGCTAAATTCTGTAATGCACCAGCTGCCCCTTCCAGTGTATCTGGATTTGAGCACTCAGAGAGAAGTGTGAGGTAGGGTTTGACTATGGATGGGTGCCACAGCATCTGGATTCCTTTTGGTGGTTCTGCACAGTCGGGGAGAGGACCAACTCCATCCCACTGAAAAGAAGAAAAAAAAGTGGATGTTACCAGTTAGGATAGAAAAGAGAAAATCATTGATCTAAATATAAAGATGTACTTTTACACTGCTTACATATTTAATACATCCTCAAGGACACCCAATGGAAAGAAATGTTTGTTTTGACCATTAAATAACTTCTTACCTGTTTCAGTTTATGGTGACTGAAAGCCTTCAATTTTAGGGACAATGTAATTCAACTGTTTGGAAATTAATGCCAAGTGAGATTGATGCCATCACAAACTTATTTCTAAAATAAAACTAAACCTGATTTTAAATAATAAGAGGTAGAGAACTAAATCCAGTCTAAAGACCAAGCTATCTGCAAATAATCACAATGAACCTGGTGATGATGAGGGAGCATGGCTCTGGAGTAAGGGCAAAGGAAGCTTCTGCACCCATCAAAACTTCATCTATTGCTGCTTTCCAGGCTTATCTGAATCTTTTCAGAAAAGTTACAGAGGGATGTTTTCAGGACTGTGAGGAAAGTGACTTCCGGGCAAGTAATGGCAGATTGAAGATGGCTCCGTTTTTTGTGGAGCTGACAGCCGCAGTGGATAAGAGGAGTCGGTGCAGGCTCTGGCTCTTTGAAGCCATCTCCGGATAAAGGAGATGACTGGATCACCCACAACTAGTCCTTACAGATGTTCCCTGTGATATAGTTATCTCCAGTGGGTTGAGCACTCTGGGAGTCACAGGAAACATTGAGTCCAAGTCGTGGTTTGGAGAACTAGAAGGAACCAGAGAGCAATTAAAGGAGAAGATACTACTAACATACTGGAGGAATATTATTTTACTATAGAATAAATAAAGTCTGTTTGGGAATAATGTATTCAGGACTTTTAAATTTTTCTGATACTTTCAAAGTGGATCTAATAGAGGTTGTAGAAGAAGAAAAGATTCTATTGTATAAAACAGAGGCTGTGGATGATTTGAATAGGGATTTTAAAATGGATTTTAAAAAACTGCCAGACTATAAAAGTGATATGGAAGATATGGAAAAAGATGTTGTGGATTTGAAAATGGACTTAAAAAAGTATTTTGACTACAAGAGTGATATGGAGAAAGAAGTTACATTGACCTACAAAGATTAGAATGTAAAAGGGACTTATTTGATTTAGTTTAAAATATTTATGTTATTATTATTGATATTCTTTATGCCTATCGGGACAAATCTTTTATGTTTTACTTATTAAAGAAAGTTATAAGTCAAAATGTAAAATGGACTTATTGGTTTAAGGTTAAAACATATAGGTTATTATTACTGGTATTCTTAAAGCTTTTGCTGAGTAAGATTGATTGAGTTTTTTTTATAATTTGGTTATTGTTTAGGGATGAGAAATGGGAAGAAGAGCTTTCCCCCCTGTAATACTAGAAACAGTGTCAGGTTTTCTGTAATACTAGATAAGGTGTCAATACTAGATAAGATGTGCGTGCATGCGCGCGCGCACACCACACACACAAAGAGTAACATTCAAAAGTATACCAAAGGTTTCCAAGCAGCAATGGCAATAGAAGAAAATTTAGCAACCCATCTGGAGGTATCTAATCACCAGTCAACAAGTATAAAACAAGTATTCAACTCATCAGACCTATCAAAAAACTTGGATAACAAGTAGTTATTAGGACTGGGCACTAGAATGCATAGAATAGGCATCTCAATAAAACACGTGTGACTAATTTAATTTCCCTCTTCCGCAAAGACGTAAGGCAGTCATGCATCAGAAGATTGTTGTATCTCCCTTCCGGGAGCATGGAAGGCAGGGCAGTGTATCTGGCCAGCAAATAGTCTCCCCTGTGCAACATGCCCAAGAGGTTGAATAAATAATTAGCTGGTGAGCAGCCTCCCAGATAAGCCACCACCATTAAAAAGGAAATTCCAATCTTTCTGGAGATAATACTGGAATATCCCATTTTAGCGTCATCCTGATACTCTTAGGGCCAAGTGAAGCCAAATACTAAGCTGATAAGCCATCATGTCTACATTCAATCCTGTTCTTCTAGAATGATGGAAAACTATCTTGTAGAATCAGGGAAGCTAAAGATCCATAACTGGAAATCAGTTTTAGCCAGAATATGAGACAGAAAGCACCATATGAACTTCTAATGAGGCTAACCCAGATTCTAAACACAAAAGGGAGTTAAAAATACCACAAGAAGAGAAATCATACAACAAGGTGACTAAGAGATTGTGCCCTTACTATGAATTCACAGTGGCAAGGTCCTTCAGATGTTGCTCTCTGCATCTTTCATCATTAACCATCTTGATTAGGAATTCTAATTCAATATTTTTACAGCCACAGAGCCCTCACTACTGCGTAAGGTTGACTTTTGGAAAGCTACCACCATAGCTAGCATAAGCAAGGCATGCTGTACATTCTAAGCTATTAAATAATTATAATAACAAGAAGATGATCCTGCTAATAAATTTCAGTTTTCAGACTAAATAGAGGGATAATAATTAAATGACTATTTTCTAAAATAAATGTAAAAATCATTATCAGGACAAATATTAAATATATAATCATGCCTTACAATAATTCCTTATGGATTCCTGTTGTGTGCTTTGATGCCAACACTCTGGAATCTAATAAAACACCTTGTGTTACACATATCTTTCTCTATGTAATCTCTATTAATGAGTATAAAGAAAAAAGGGAAGACAATAACGTAGATAATTGAGTTAGAATAACATTTCATATTTGAAAGGTAAGAGAATGATCCATTCCAGTGTGCAGGAATCCATAAATGCTGCTTTCTAGATGTGGGAGGTGGATCAATAACGGGAGACAATTGCCCAATGGAAGACATTGCCCAACTCCAAGTGACTCTGGGCAGTTCACAAGTAATAACATAAAAAACAATACAAATTATCTAGTACATGAACTAACTCTTCAACAGACTTGCATACCAAATGTTTTGTAAAATTCTGAAGAAAATTCTCATTTAAACAAAAGGTAAAACAAGTATTATAATAATTTTTCTTCAAATCAGTTGCAAAGCTTAGCTGTTGCATAATTTAAGGTGATGTCAGTGAAAGGCTTACCAGAATAGTTAGTCAAAAGTGGTTATCCATCAAAGGTGACCAGCGAAGCCTAACTGAACTAGTAAAAGTAAGAAAAGTGGAGAAAAAGAGTATTTTGCTTATTCATCTATTTTAAAGGTTTTGCTAAGGAGATAAATGTTTGCTTTAATTCTCTCTGGTTCAGTTGCAGTTTAATCGGGTGGTAATTTCTATTTCATCAGCACAGGGGGAATCAGAGAATCTGGCTCTTTTTCAATATCACATAACTATACATCCTTCTTAACTATGAAATATTGTGTCTAATAGATTGCTCACATGGAGAACTCTCAACCCCTCACAGAAAGTTGGGGTATAGGAAAGGCTAAGCCTATGGTCCTCCAGATATTGCTGAATTACAGTTCTGAACAATGAAGCCAGAATGGCTAATAGTAAGAGGTGCTGGGAGCTACAATATCTAGAGAGCAATATGTTTCCAAAGCATGCTGCATATTGTTCTTAAGGAGGGAGTTGGAAGTCTGTGTGGGGTGTTGAAGAGAATATTGATTTAAAATAACTAGTTGAATCTTTGGCGAAGGCTTACAAACTAGAAAAGGATCCTGTTAATACAATATTCTTGTGATCATTACTATCTCAAACCTACCAATGAATTCAAGCTTTCACTTTATTACTGCAGTCATCGACTATAGTCATAAACTACAGAAACACAGAATTAGTAAAATTGCTAAAAATTAGAGCAATAGTAAAAAATTAATACTAAGCAATTAATCACTATGGATTCTACAGGTCATGTAACAATATTTAGAGACATTTAAAAAGATGAAGTCATTTTTATCTGACATAATTTAATAATGAGCCAGAATATATGTTGTGAAGAAATGACCTTATAGAAAATAACGTATAAGAAAATAGGAACAACAGTTTCCACAAGTCATCTCACATAGCAAAGATGATTTCATATCGGATATTCTTATATTTCTCTTCCAATACTATTGTTGGTAATGCATTAAAGCATGTTAATGTTATTGCTGTCTTGTATTTTAATATTTAAATCTTGACTTAAATATCTAGCTGCAGGAACTAATAAATTGATTGTCAGCATAAATCCCTCTTGGCAGACATAGTTGTTCTTTCTTTCTTTCTTTCTTTCTTTCACTCAATCAATCATTCATGCATTTATTTTTTTTTTACCCATTGCAACTGATAATTTTTTTTTGTGAGTTACAATCATAATACCAATAAAAATGCACAGCACAGTTATACAGTGCAAGTAAACAGTTGTAATAAGCTTAAAACCATTAAAATGTAAATTATATAAACCACCAATGGTAAGCAATAAAAATAAAAAATGGTGACATTAAGAATCAAAGGCTCTCTTACTTAGTTCCAATTTTAATAATTTCCTAATTGAATTATAATGGTCAGGGTGTTCCGAAGAACCACTCCATTTAGTAACAAAAATGTCTGCTAAAATTAAGGAAACCAAACTGGTATGGAAAAAGAATAATTTTACCAATAATTTAAAAAGTTTACCCACATTGCAGTCTCTATGTTGATTCCACCTGTTATTTTATGCAGAAAGATATTTGGGACAGAGATATTTGGAATACGTTCCTCAAAAATGGCGATTGCAGAGACTCCAAAGCTGCATTATTATTATGGGGTGTATCTAAGCTCCATAAAGCAGCTGTATTCAAGCTTTGGCTATAAATAATTTAAGTGCTGCTGGTGCATATACCGTGTCTCTAAATCAATAAAAGGCTTGTATGGCCAGATCTGACTACGAAATACAGTCTAAGTGTACCTCTGGCTACCAGCAGCATGAAAGACTATTCCCAAATGTTTGAATGCTCTGACTTGATCTAGTTCATATCCATTCCACTTCCAGATATGGGATGCTTCGCAAATGTGATTATTCAGAACTTATCATAATTTATTTCTAAATCTTCCTCTTTGTAGAACATGGCGAGAGTTTGGTCTAGTGGTTCACAAACCAGGCTAGAAAGCAGGAGACTGTGAGTTCTAGTCCCACCTTAGGCATGAAAGCCGGCTGGGTGCCTTTGGGCCAGTCCCTCTCTCTCAGCCCAACTCACCTCACAGCGTTGTTGTGGGGAAAATAGGAGGAGGAAGGAGTATTAGGTATGTTTGCCACCTTGAGTTATTTATAAAAATAATAAAGGTGGGATAAAGAAATTTAAAACAAACAAACAAACAAACAAACAAACAAAATCCCAGTTGAAACCCTCTGGAGTCTATGACAATATAATCACATCATCATCATAAGTGTTGTGATGTATTTATATGCCAGCTTTGGAGGATGATATAGCAATCTTTCCAAAGACAAGACCAAGTTGTTTATACAATAATTAAACAAACACATGTTAAATCACAGCCCTGCCTTACTCTTTTCTCACTCAGATTCTCCTTAGTGCAGTGACTTTCGATACGGCACTGAACTTTTGGGTGCGAGTTCTCATAAACAAATTCTGCATTTTTTTAGAGTAATAAAGAATTACTTCATTCCTTCTCCCCCACGCCACAGGCTGGGATAATTCTTGCAAATAAAATATGATTATTTCTTATTTGAATGTTATACCCACTTATATAAAGTGTGCCTTTGCTCAAACAACGAATACTTAGCAATATCTCTAGCACACTTATTTTCTGTTTTAGGAATATGCATGATGAGAAGTAGGACTACATTCCATCTTCCTGATGTGTTCAATCTCTAGTCTTGCCTTATAACTTGAGACCAGTAGCCATCTCATTTTCCTTCTTCAAAACTCATCTATGAATCTAGTGTGTTAACATTTCAAAAGATAAAGAGAATTAATAGCTGTGATGCATTTTCTATCAGGTTTTACTGTGGAAATATTTCTGAATAAGGAATAGCTATTATATGCTTTAAAAGCTTGTAGTATTTCAGATTAATAAGTCATTCTTAACTCTTTACTACAAGAAAATTGGAAAACAAAATCTGATAATATTTCCTATGCATCAAGTATCTGAAACCAGACAAATAGGACATCATAATCTCCCTTACTATAGCCTCCATTTCCTCTCTCTCTCTCTCTACACATACACGTGCGTGCGCACACACACATACAGGTTGCCCTTATTGTTGTAATGTATGAACAGAAAAGTCTGGGTAATTTACTTATTTATTTTTAAAAACTTATACAGTCACCCATATTGTAACCACACCATGGGCAGCACCCAAAACAGTAACAAACCCCCCCCAACAATCAGAATAAAAAGTCTATAAAAATTCTATAAAAGCTCATATAAAAATCATATAAATCTTCCTCCCATTTCTTGTCCATGGTGATTTCCCCATCTCCGTGCTCCTCACAATGGGCTCTGGAGAACCAGATAGAAATTTGAGCTTGTAATATTTTCAGTGTTCCTGTATTGTGAATGTTAGATAATTTTATACTTTAAGATATTATTAAGAGCTTTAAACTCTAAGAAATAATATAGTCAAGAAGAAGGCAACATAATCAAAATTCATAAATATTATGTCATAGCCTGTTATTCTGCAATGCACATTAAAAAACCATACAACGGATATACTTTGGAAACCCCGATTTTCTATGTATCCAAGATGTTGTTTATGAAACAAAAGTACCATGTCTGTAGATAAATCAATAGAAAATTAATTATGCTTAATTCTATTTTTTACTTTCTTTGCTTTATATGCTTTTTTCCAAATAGTTTGATCTCAAAGATTTTAGATGTAGAGTTGTAGAGCAATCCTAACTGGCACACTTTGACCTGTACCCCAAAATGGCCTCTAGCCAATGGAGCTATTTTAACAAGGGAGCAAAATGCTCCCTATGACGACCCAGGAAATATTTTGGCTGTAGTATTCTAAATCAGCTGAAGTCTGCGAAATCGAACTGTTTCAAAGGAACCCACTTCAAATAAAGTGCAACACAGTAGATCAAAGAGCATGTAATTAAGAAACATATCACTGCATAATCTTCAGAAACAGGCAGAGTTGGTGCAATAGATTTAGGGATACAGAAGCACTCCTGGCTACTGCTAAAACCTGGACATCCAGGTTTATGACTGAATCCACAAGGACCCAAAACATCCCTTCAAGGTCAATGTGATGTCCTCCCACACAGGTTGAATCGTTGTACCCCGCAGTCTCTTCTGACTAGCCAGGAACACTTCTGCTTTGTTTAGCTTACACTGCAGTTTGCTTGTCCTCAACCCATCCAATTCAGACATCAGGCCCTTATCCCATCCATTATGGATTGTCCCCCCCGGCCCCAGTTTTATTAAATAAAATCATCATATTTCAAGGTGTTCTTGAGAAATAATTTACCTAAAATGCACAGTAATAATACAAACACTGAAAAGAACACAGCACATTGAATTTTTCTTCCTTGCAGTAGTTTTTTATAGAGTGTTTTAGTACTTTGGTCCTTTTTTAATAGGAAAGAACTCAAGTCAATTTGTTCATTAGAATTTCAGAAAAGGAAGTGTAAATCAGAGTAATATGTAGAGCTCAAAGTTACATTCAGATAAGCACATCCATGATTATCTATCTATCTATCTATCTATCTATCTATCTATCTATCTATCTATCTATCTATCTATCTATCTATCATTAAACTGCTTACTTATCTGAGAACCTCAGTCAATGAGGGAATTCGAATATTAATAATTTGGATTTTTATCCTCTTTTGCATTAGAATTTATAGCCTATCTACCTTGCACACTTAGACAGAATTTACTTTCCATTACCACTGAAATGTTGTTAGAGCTTATGACTCATGACAAGATATATAGCTGAAGGTCACAATGATTTCTGGAGGGTCATCTAGAATAAAAATATTATTTTGAGTTGGCTTACATTTATAATAAAAATTAATGATAATAAATTAAAGAAAAATCAGAAGAGAACCAGAAACACTGGTAAAGATACATTATATGATTATAAAGGCCATTCATATTACAATTATTTCACACAAACACTATTAAGTCCACTGAATTATCCATAAGATTTTGGAATATGTTATGTATATTCAAGGCCATGACGTATAATTCTGAGAAAAAGTTGCTTCCTTTTAGATTTTAATTTTTGCATATGTTTGCCACAGAATGTTATCAGTTTCCTGTGAGTCTTATCAATATATAAAGGGAGTCTGAGCAACCATATAAGACTAATGTGAATTGTTAGTTTCATTTATTTTATAAACAAAAAACAATTAAATCTGCAGTGTGCCAATGTAAGAAAGCAATTGCCCTCTTAGATTCAGTACCTTGTTGTGCCACCTTTAGCTATAATAACTGGAGTACTTCCAGCAGTTGGTAAGCAAAGGTTCACACTACATGAAACATGGCTCGTCTGCCATGGCAAAATGACTCAACTTTTGTAAGTTTTGAGCCTGTAATAGCATGAGCTCCATTCTACAACAATTTGTGGTTCTCTTCCAGCAGGTCTGCACTTTGATGTGGCCAAAATACTGAATATGTTCCTCTTCATTCATTCTCTTGTAGACTCACTTGTATCTTTGGGAACACTGAATTGCTGCATGACCCAGTTGTGTTTCACCTCATTATTCAGATGGATAAATGGCCTGATGTTCTGGCATAAAATTCTCTGATACAAAGAATGCCTGGTTCTTTCAGTAATGGCAAACACCAGGTCCTGAGGCAGAAAAAAGTGACAATTTAACCATTTAAAGACCCCACAAATAAATGAGAACAGTACCTTTCCAGTGAGAGACTGCTTAGAATAAAGCCTGATGTTTTGAATTCAGGTTTTAAGGATAAATTTGCTTGTATGTACAAATGGCTAATGAATGAATATAAATCTAAACAGTTTTTAAACATTTCTTATGAGAGACTGAGAGGATGAGGGTAATGAGAGGTTCAGAACAGACCATTATTTTGTAGTATTGAGAGGCTTTTGAACATGCAAGAAAATGAAAGAAGTAAATTGAAAGAAACAGAAGTCAACATTTTTGAAATTTATATTGTTTGTTAAATGAAATAAGTAGCCCTAAATATCCCTTTAATTGAAATGATTGAATGAGTGGAGCAATTAAATTTTCACACTGGCACCCTACATGCTGCACAAGTATAAAATGAATGAAACAAGCACTAAACAAGCACTAAAAAATTGTTATTTTTTCTGACTTCCAATAGCAGTAGGATGCATATGAAGCTTTGGTCACGTTCTGTGTGCAAAGATATGCAAAAACCCAGAAATCTAAAAGAGGGCAAAATATTTTTCATAAAAACGTATTTTTTGGAGGTTTGTGGTATACCTTCAGACAATTTTACTATTCTAAAACTGAACTAGTTTGAGACTTTTGTCAAGAAAAAACCTTAGAAAAACGTTTCTAGCAGCAAGAACAGTTTGACAGTTCGACCAATTATCTAAGGAGACAATGGTCTACTCTTTATTGGATGGATTCAAATAGGTGGATGATCACACATCACATTTGTACGCTGTACAGGGAATTGGACTTAATGCTCGAACAACCTCTTCCATCTCTATGAATAATAATCCAATTAATAATAATCCTAAATAAATAAATAATCAAAATACTAAAATATCACTTCAGCTTATTTCTCAAATGCAAGAGATTATATAAATCAATCTATAAACAGAATGGAATATCCTTATACAAAAAAAAGTATCTTAAGAACACTATATTATACTGAGGAAACTTTCCTTATATAGAATGATTGTGTGAGCTCACTCATGGAGGCAGAAGAACAATGTTCAGATACATTTCCTGTATCTGTGATCCTGATTCATATGATTTAAGACAGAGGGTTTTTTTTTTTGGCAAAATGAATGAGTTGCAAAATATTTTATTTCTTTTAGATATAAAATTGCAACTGCTCTAGGAATTTTAAACTTTCTCAAATGTTTAGAAATATTCTGAAAAGAAATGGCCTCTATTGAAAATTAATTAATGCTTTCAGTACCAGAATCCTAATGCACAGCAATGGGTTGTCTGAATATGTGTGTATGAGGGTGAGGTGGTGGGGGAGGAGGGGAGAGATAGAGGGGAAAAAGCTATCTCCTTTGTTAATTAGACACTCATTAGTGTCAACCTTCATGTGGTTAAGTGCCCTATCAGGCATAGGTTTAAGTGACTGGTTCCAATTTTCCCCCTCCCCAAAATTAGATTATATGATTTATCACCTTTGACAGAGCTTATTAGGAGTTTCCTGGCACACAGCCATTTTGACTCTGTTAACATAATCCAGCAAAAGTGATTTAATGAAGTTCTTTGCAAAGGCAAAAAGGCATTTCCATATGCATAAAAAGGCTTCATGAATTCACCAATTCTCTCATGCTGCTGCAATGTTATATACCTGATCCCATAGTTTTCTACACAAGTTTATTTTCAAGAATACATTTAAAGAGCAGATACATTTAAGAGTGGAGGGAAGGAGAGGGTAGGAAAGCCCTCTTTTGCAAGTATGTGTGGTTCTCTGGGTCCAATCTTACAACTTTCACACATGCTACTCAGTCAATCCTCACTAAGTCCTGCTGTGCTGTCTCACTGTGGTGATAGTGGGGTGTTCCTGGGAGGAATGAGTGAAGAACGCTGGGAATGTATGCCAAGAGAATATGTTGCCAGCAGGGTCACCCAAGGCTTGAAGGTCATCCCAGCTGCTAAAGCTAACAGGCACCGATATTGGGCAGCAGTGATATAGGAAGACGCTGGAGGAAGATGATCACTTTAGTGACAAAGGCAAAGGCATCAATTCATACCGCATGGGAGAAGGCAATGGTAAACCACTCCTGTATTTTTACCACAAAAACCACATGGATACAAAATATCCATGTCTGCACCATTGGGAGTCCTGAAATAACAGGTTAGGGATAGTTCGTCATGAAGAAAATCTCTCTGTGTGGTTGCTAGGAGTCCAAAATGACTTGATGACATATAATTATCAATCACTCAGTTAGTACACTGCAATTTTTTCTTTTTTCTTATTTTGGTGCCTTTGAGTCAGTCTTGAGCCCTGGTGGCTGCCTGGATAAGTCCCTGCAGTTTTCTTGGCAAGATTTCAGAAGTGGTTTGCCATTGCCTGCTTCCTAGGGCTGAGAGAGAGTGACTGGCCCAAGGTCACCCACCTGGCTTCGGGCCTAAGGCAGGCCTAGAACTCACAGTCTCCCGGTTTATAGCCTGATGCCTTAAGCACCACACCAGACTGTCTCCCTAACACACTGCAACTAAGATAGCGATATACACTATTTTACAAAGAATATTTTTTGGTATGAAGAGCTATTCATTTTAAGACCAGTTTAAAGATAAAGAACCAATCAAAAGCAACAAAAGAACACTTAAATTGTCCAGTTAGCATCAGGATAGCAGATTATCCTGAGTAGGCACATAGCTCGATTAACCATCCTCAACATATGGTGATATATCTTTTTATTTATGTCATAGTAATTTATTTTCAAACATGCAGCCATACATATAGATTAATTTATATACATTTCATGCAAAACTGCACTTTCCCCCCTCAAATTATTTTTAATATATTTTTAATCTGACAGACAACTGCAGTTCTCTGAGAGTATTAAAAATGATGCATTAATTGGCTATTAAGAATTACAATATGAAATGGACTTTGAATAAACATCTTTAAACAGTTCTGTAAAATTTGTTACACTCTAATTAATCCAGTAAATTCAACTGCTAGCAGGAATCAAGAGATTATGGGAGTCATAGTCACAGTTTCTGCACATAATACTTTCTGATTCAACATTGCCTTCTGGATTAAAGTCATACATGAGGTTTGGAGTATAAATTGAAAAATATTACCATGGTTAAAATAACTCAGAAAACTAAGTTACATTATTAGAAATATCAACCATCAATCTAGGAGATCTTTGAGTTTCTATCACTATAGTAATCTAAAGTCTGAAGCTGGAATAATTTATCTTCATGCTGTATAACAGTCCAATGAACAAAAATGTGAAATTACATGCACAGTCCTCTGCACAACTTATTTTAAGAAAATGATATTAAACCCGTCACTTTGATGGACAAGGAAAGTTAAGGCAAGGTCTTCATTCTATTCTGATAAAGAATAATTATAGAACTTGAAAAAGTTGTATCTGAATATAATCAGCAAACCTTACAGAAATTTTAAGGTATCCAATAAAAGGATCAGAATATTGTGCCTTCAGAAAAACAATCACAGACTGCAGTATTAAGGTGGTTTACCTGGATTTAGACCAAATGAATTCATAGGGGCTTATTTTTAAGTAATGAGTAAAATCACACAGCTAGAAAATCAAATTTAGAAGGCAATCTCCAAGATACATAAAATACTGAAAAGATAAATCATATAATCAAAGTGTATCTTATAACACCTTCAAGACTAAGATTTATTACAATATGAGCTTTAGTGGGCTAGATAACCTGCAATAGAATTTTTACCATCAATGTAGAAATCACTTGATATTATTTAATATAATTTATAACTGAACATATATGGTACCTTTCACCATTTTCCTTGTCCTTAGTGCACTGATTGACACTTTCTCATAAAGAAATTTATTAGAGATATCATAAACCTACATATAACTTTCCTGCCCATAATCTATCCCTATCCTTAAATAAATCTAAAGGAATCCATCATCTCTTTACAGCAAACTCATTACAGTAAAATTAAACTAGATTGTAGCTTTAAGTCCATGAGTTGTGGTTAACAAGATACTACAGAAACAAAAACTTTGGATCAGATGATCATGCAAGTATATTGCTTCTCTATTCCTTAGCAACCTCAAATTTGCCTGTGTATATTCCAAGACACTCTGAATTCAGGAAAGAAAAAGTATACACCATCTGTATGACACCAGAAACACAACACAATTTTCAGACTTGATAGACAACTAACAATGCAACTTGATGTTGTAATGTGTCCAATCCTCTAGCAGGAACATTCTCATTTCAGAAATGATGGTCTTGCTTCGGTAGGGATAAAGGCCTTCTCAATTATTTCTCCAGCTTTGCTATAAAGCATGCCAAAAAACTATTAGTCACAAACTTGAGCATTAAAGAACACTTCGTATAAAATGTCAGTACAGAACTTAGATAATATCTAAATTTGATGTAATAATAATTTTTTCTGTATATTGATTTAAAAAGAATGAATGAATGAATGAATGAATGAATGAATATTCATTCATTCATTCATTCATTCATTCATTCATTCATTCATTCATTCATTCATTCATTCATTCATTCAAACACATTAGTCCTAAACATTTTTCCAGAAGAATCAATGTCATATGCTGTAATATTTCTTTAGGAAGTGTTACAAGTGACTCTCAGTTTATGGTTCAAGCAAAGTTGTTTGCATATGTTATTTTAATATAGGTTATGCAACATACTTGAGCTTCCAATTTTTTAAAAAACTATCCTTCAAGGATCAGGAGCATCCCTGAGTATTTACCAAGATACCTGAAGTGTCTTCTGATACAGGATATGAAGAGTACAGTTTTTCATAAACCATATAGTGCAAACTGAAAAATGATAAATATTGTTATTTGCAGTAAAAAATCATTCATAATTTAATAAAATGGAAGCCATAACATTTGAATATAAAGAGAACATTAAATAACACTTCAATTCAGTACTCAATTATGAATACATCTCTCACTGGAAAGAATTGAATTTCATGTGAGAATGTATCATCCAGGTGTATTACTAACTCATTTGACAATAACAGATGTCCTTCACCTGTATTGCAAGAAGTGAATCAAAAACAAAGCTATAAGCCTCATATGAGTCAATGACTTCCGATAAAATTAGGGATGGAATTAACTAACTGTGTGAACGGTATCTGGGATATAATTTCTGATGGGCAGACTTAAGAATGACTCCTCTGGATTTAGTTAAGACAATATAGTTGAAAAAAACACATTCAAAGGCTTTATTTTATGAATCAGCACAAAGACATTCCCTACAATCAACAATAATCAAATAATGTTTTTTATGAGACAGAAAAAGTTCATAGTATCAAAAGGCTGTAGAGAAATATAACACCAGAAAAATACGTTAAAAGAAGATATAGCCTGCATCACTGCAGTAACTGAATATGCATGATCTATGTCATTTTAAGTGAACTAAAAAAAAAATAGCTCATTTTGCAACCTACAAGGCATTGCCACATTTTGTGAGTTGTCTTTTTGCCATGAGAGTGACTATACCAGGAAAAGAGAGATGATAAAACAGTCCTTAAATCTACAGTATTTTAACTATTCCTTTAGATAAGCTCCATCCTTTGGACACTCAAGTACTAAGTTTATGCTTAAACAGTATTGCTTTCCTCTACTTAAGGGGTGAAGACATTTTCCTTTCTGTTGAGGACTTTGAGGATAATCTGAAGTCAGCTGCCAAGTATGGATGAGGCACCACATTATTTCTCTTTCTAATAACCTTCTTTTTCCCCTTTTTCTAATGCTCTTTTCTCTCACTATCACTATCTCTGTAAAGGAATGTGAAGATAACCTTGGTATGCAGGAACTGTTAAGGGAAAATAAAAAACAGCAACAACTCAGCACTGGGCAAGAGGAAGGCATGAGAAAGAATCCCAAAATAACCCTGCACTGATTCTGTTTGATATTAAAGGGGTTAGAAAAAACTCGGGCAAGCTTTCAGGATTCTGTTATTATATCCTAAAGTAATCTATAATCTTCCTTGCAATGTCTGCTGACCTGGCCTATCTTGAAGAGCGGACAATCTCCTTCCTTACACCACAGATGGACATAGTTGTTGTCAGAATTCTGGACTGCTTGCAGAGGAAGGGCCCAACTGGCAACTCACAATCACCTATCTAGTCCAATCACTAGTGTGTTATGAATTGTTTTCTATAGGACAGAAAATCTCTTAAATGCAGTAATATTCACAGTGATAGAAACAAGTTACGGAGGAAGTCTAAATCAGTAATAATTTGGGCCAAAGGTAGAACATGACTAATAGTACAGATTTGGAACCTGTTCATAGCCATCAAGATACTTTATAAATATACTGTATTTAATCAAAGAAAATAATAATAAATAATTTAACTGCATGGAGAGCCATGTTAATCACACCTGGATTAAATTAGTATGAATGGTCATGATGATAGCAATCAGATTAAATCAATTTCAACTGTACGAAGAATTAAGACAAAGGTTAGCACAAATTATGGAAGCTATCACATATTCTGCCAAGGAAAAGATTCCAGAGACATACAGCAAAGGGAAGAATTTAGTTCATTCAAACTACACTGATTAGTTTATTGGAACTGATTTTAGCCAGAATAAATGTAATTATCAAATCGTAAAGGCATCCAATTTTAAATACCATTTAGACCTGGTGGTTAAAAGTAGATTGTCTAAAAAAAAAAGATTAATTATGTGCTGTAATTTTGAAAGTCCCTTTAAAGATAATTAAGAAATGTTCCAAATAATGTAATTTTACATGAAATTTTATGTTAATATTATTTGAAATTGTATTGATGCTAAATAGTGACATCTGTTCGAAACCTTCACATTTCCATGACATTATTTACTGCATACTAGAATGCATATAATCATATGAAGAGTTAATAAGTAAAAAGAACTCCTAATGTTACTGTTAGGATGGTCAACAGAAATTATACTCTCTAGGTCTTATTTATTTTAACAATTAAAATTTATTCAGAACTTTGTTTTAATGTATTTATATAACTTTTGTTTCTTAGTAGGAGGCAAAAAAAATCTTTTTTTTTCCTATTTGATTGTGGGAAACAGCTTTACTGCTATTATCACCATTATTAAATATTATTTTTCTTAATAAATAAATTAAAATTAACTGCACGTACCTGATCTTGAGATTTCTTTTTCTTCTTCTTCTTGCCCCAGCATCCCGAACTTTCTGCATCTTTTCCATTGGCATCACCACAAAGTAAACCATCGAGTTCATCCGTCCCCATTTGCTGTCCCTGAGATGTTTCTGCAGCGAGTCTATATGAGAGGTTCCTTAAAATGCACACACAGTTTTCAACGGTCTGAAAGAGCAAAGAAAAATAAATTATAATATTTTTAGAATTCTCATATTCATCAAAAAAGTTATGAGTTTTCTAAATCTCCTTGTGTAGAACTGAAAAAAAATTTGGCTGGCAGGTTCTTAAGAGAGCTAGCTAAAATACCCTGGCATACATACCCTAGATAGTGTTCTTATCAAAGGAGGAGGAAACACTTTTATTCCATCAAGGTTTTCTTTTCTGTGTGTGTGTGTGTGTGTGTGTGTGCATACTTTCAGATATGCAGCTTGTTATATGAAAACGATAGTCACCTCAGTGAAGACTTTAAATAACAGCAAGTCACATTTCTTTGAGAGAATAAAGTCTTTGTCTAGATGTAACAGGAAAACTAATGTTGAATTAGAAAGAGAACAAAACCAAACTTAAAATGTGGTAAACAGGATTTACATATGGAAGTATAAGCTCAAAATTAGGAAAAAGGTGACATCTTTTCCATGGATTCATAAAAAAGAAAGGGGTGTGTGTGTGAAAGGAAACCACTATGTGTATTGTGAAGGATCATCCATCATGAATGCTGATGATTATCTATCTAGCGAAAATAATAGATCTGCAATTTAAACTGTCTCTAAGATTGATGGAAATATCACACAGGAGTGTCAGGGACAGCTTTTGTGCATCTGCATGGAATCCATGCTGAAATGTAGTAAACTCAACGGCAAATCTAATACAACTCCTTAAAAACACATTGCCTTTCATTTAAAACAATTGTTTGTGATTACAACAATTTGTAAATGGTGAGGTGTTAGAACACCCTGATGAAGGATTATAGGCCATTTACTCCTTTGCTCCTAATTCTACTCCCCTCTGTGTTTTAAGAATTGAAAAAAATGAACAAATAAACTGCAGGATCTCCCTGACTGCCTAAGATAAAACACAGTCAAAGCACTTGATTCCCACTCCATAGCCTAATTGCCATCTCCCCTGCTATTTTTTCCCTTCTCTACCAGCTTCTGGACCGTGCTGATTAAATCCATTGTACCTTGATTTATTCTTTTCAAACACCTCACCGGACATCTCTAATATGGCGCCTCTCCTCTGCAACTCATTAACACTGCCTTTATGAAAATCACAGATGATTTCCTGAGGTCTCCATTAGGATTTCCTCAAACAATCCACATCTACGCTCAAATTTGGCAGAATTGGCACTGCAACGTCTGATCCCCATCTCCTACAATCTCCTCTCCTCATGGTGCTGCTTGCGCATTTCTGTTTTTTAACACTCTTCCCATCCTTGAAGTAAGGATCAGTTAAGGTGAGGTAAGAAGCTATGACACCTACATAAACAATTCTGCAGAAATAATACACAAATAAATCTTAGCTCCTTAGTTCTAGGAGTAGACGGGAAGTTTATAGCATAATGTTATGTTATTTTGCAGTTAACTTAACAATTGTGCTGTTGACTGGATGGCAATTGCATTCCAATTTGTATTAGATACATCAAATTCCTAGCATAAATAAATGGTGACAATAATTTCCCTTTGCCCGGTCATTACATCAGACAAAATATTCCAAATTGGAAATCAAGAATGGAGACTGAAAAATTACCCTGAGTCATATCTGATATACATACTGAGTTTCAGTATGTGCGTATATCATATTATTTCATCTGTGAATACACACATATCAGCTACATGCCTGCACAGAGTCCATCTGGAATCCTCTTGAAATGACAGAATTATTTGGTAGGAGCAAGACTATGTACAACGTGCACAATTAGGCACAATTTCCATTAAATCCCTTCAGTTCCTGTCACTACAGAGCAAATCTTGAAGAGAACACTGGGGTCACCTAGCACCAGGTATGAATACGAAGGGGAACTGTGTGACCATTCAAGCAACCTCAGTTACAGGTAAATAGCAAGTACTTCACAGCGGTATCTGTGATATATACGCATGGACGCTAAGCTAGCTAATTATCTGGAAGAGTGTTTAGTGTATATAAGTGAACTGAAGAAAGAATTGCTCTCCCAAGTGGGTATCTCTCTGTGAGCAGAGGGCCAGGTAATAATATTGGAGGCAAATAGGTCTCATCAGATGCTCTGTATAATTCTGGTAGAGGGATCCTATGTAGAAAGACCTCAGGTGCATCTCTAGTTTATGAAGAGTAATCACAGATCCAGAATGGGCACAGTTACTTACTTTTTAACCAAGTTTGATAACTATGGTCATCTTCTTGGAAAAAGTTTAAAAGACAGAACAGACACCAGTTCCTTGTAAGTAGAAATGTAGTCAGTGTCAAGTAGAAAGCAAGTGTTCCTTTGAACCCTAAAGAAATTGAGTGATCTCTTGGATTGATGTCAAGAGATTGAAAAACTTGCAATTGTTGCATCATCAGAGGCCCCTTCCTTGTTTTGCCTCAGTTGGGATCAAGTCTTTTAGCAGATTTTGGCTGTTTATCAAATCATTTTCTTGATGCCAAGAAACTGCATAGTCCTGGGGACTGCCCCAAAGAAGAGAGAATCTCAAATGTGTTCAAGAAGGGTTGACAGAGGCCAGTGACCAATCATAGGAACTCTGGCTGAAGATGAAGGAAATGTTAATAGTCTCAAAGTTGGTTGTTCTAAGAACTGGCTCCCAAAGTGTGGCTTGCAGGTGAGAGGAGCAATTTTGAATTTATTTTGTAAACTAGTGCAGCTTACAAGAATCTACTGCATGGATTTCCCTAAGGCACAAGGCAAAAAGGCGGAGTTTGCTTCTGCAATGCTGATACATGCAGAAGAGAGCATTTGAGGTCATATGGCTGACAATCCAACAACAGTCCTACAACCATTCATGAATAGAATAAAAAAATAAACAGAATTATAATTTAGTTTTGTGGTCTAAGAGTGAAAGTAACAGAAATACCAGTTCTGCCTAGTCTTCCTCTATATATATTTGACAGTTCATATTTTGTGAGAAGCAGCTACTTAGTACCTTTTGAACTTTTCAAATATTGGAAAAAGCAGTGTTGTGTTGTATTTTGTGTATCTTGATGGAGAAGAGTAGTGCATACTAAGAAGATTCTTTATTGCATGAAATATTATGTGACAGAATAATTGATGTGCTAGAAGATTACATTATGTCATATAATCTTCCATCAATTAGCAGGCAGTAAAAAAAAATGATCTGCCAGGTTATGCTTTAAACAGGAGGTGTTTCTAATTTTCTTAGCTACATAAAAGCTAAATCAGTGGCTGCGGATCAAAGCTTCTTGAACTGCTATGCCAAATAGAAAAAGACATCAACATGCTTTAAAATAGCACTGTCTGAAGTTGCTTTAATCAACAAAATCCATTTCATTTCTATGGCACTAAGAATGGGAATTTTTAGGAATTCCTAAATCTCCTTAGAAGTATTAGTTGCTCCATGCTGTTGGGCTCTTAGTGGAATGTAGACTGGACATTTATTGCACTTTTTACCATTCAATAGTAATATCTGCAGTAAAGAAAAATGCTTTGCTTTTCATCTCACTAAATCTAGAGTAAGCATGCTTTTCAATGTGTTCTCAAGCCTTCTCAGAATATATTTGTAAAATACCCAAAGAGAGATATACAAGTTTGTTCACTGTGGTCTCTTTGAATTGCACTCATGCATTTAGTAATATACAAACGTATTCCTTAAGCCCCTTAAGTTCAGAAATAAGATCAAAGGCAAAGACTATCTGAATACTGCAAAGTAAAGAAAAACTAAATCGACTACTCTTAAGAATAGTAAGTATAGTACACTTCCATTTGAGGTGAATATGTGCAGCTCAGGGTTGAACTGTGGAGTCCTTGGGGTTCTCTGAGCTTGGTTCTTTTCTTGCAAACGTTTCATTACCCTAGCCGGGTAACCCCAAGGACTCCACAGTTCAACCCTGAGCTACAGATATTCACCTCTATTGGTAACACTTCCATTTATTGCTCAACCTATTTTAGGAGAGAGAAAGAATGATGACCTATTTCAATCTATGTCTTCCAGATGCACTGAATACAACTATCATTCCCAGCCCCTAATGTATAAAGTGAATTTGAAAAAATGGCAGATGAATTAACAGATATATATGAAGCAGGACAAGGCTTTATCAGCGATCTCAATGTTTAGCTATTATCACTGCATAGGGAAATCTATTTTGTGTGCCTTACAATTCTGTATGCATAAAGCAAAGGTAAACAGGCCTTTGGAAGCCAGGGAATTTTTTTTTTCTTTTTGCGGGCCAACTTCTGCAGTGGTTGGAGCTATGATGCAAAGTGGGCAGGAGCCAGGATTTGGTTGGTTTTTGATAGTTGTGATCTGAGATTGGAAATGCAAAAAATAAAAAATCCAGGCTAGAGAAACAGAACAAACCTTGCTATCAATTTCACTGCTTCCTAGAGCAGACTGAATCACATAAAGCAATGCATCGGTAAGTCCGTCACATTCTCTCATTCTTCTGCGGGCTTCTTCTCCAGCAGAGCTGACATTCCTGGAAGCAAATAATAATGATGACTCTTTGCTCAATTTTATTTTTACTTTCCACAAAAGGCATTTCACAGCATTGGTCACTTTGAAGCAACATCACTCACCATACAGATAGCTTGGGACTGTAACTCGCAGAATTCAAGATGTTGCAGTCCCAAAACATTTGTGGTCTAATTTCTGAACTAGTTCAACATATATATTGGAACTTTTTCAAAACTGTTTGAAATTCTAATAGTATCAGAATCAGAAAATTGTGAATTCAAAAAAAAAATAAAATAAAATTCATAAAGTAGCTTTATAATGAAGATAAGTCTTCATTGATTAAAAAGCTTCATAATTCTTACATCTAAAATAACCCTCAAGAATTGTGGAAGTTACTATATATTTCTGCATTCTACAACAAAACGACTGCACTTTATAGTAGTAGTGGGAAAAATTATTCAGATAAAAATGATTTTGCATTAAGAATTTCAAGATGCTTCAATGTTCATGTTATCTTCTGTTACCAAAAATTCACTTTGTTTTATAGTAAAATATTATTATGAATAACACTTAATATGCAAGATATTTTGGTTTCTGGTCATGATAATCAGATGGGTATTGGCATTCTCTTGCACCTCCTACAATTTTCATCTTGATAACTATTTATTTGCTATGCCAATTGCTATACTGGAATGAGGAACAAATGATTACATTCTGTTCTGATTATTGGAGTAGGTCTGTATGTTATCTGCCTGGATGGCAGCCAAGGAAGATCCACCACGTCTTCCCTACTTAAGTAAGAATGTCAGTAGCCATTGGGAAAGTCATAATGGCTATTTTTCTTGATGCAGACTGTTAATACTGTAAGTTATAACTCATTTGGAAGATCATGTGAAATCAACAGATTTCACCTATAACTGATTTACTAAAAGCTGTTAAGTAAACAACATTTCTGGAACTTAACTTTCAAAAAGCCAGTCTCCTGGAATTCTAGGAGAAGCCTCCTCCCCCCCCCCCAACCCAGCTGGTTTGTAGTATCAAAGATTTAACTTCAAGAGTATTGGCTTGCTTGAAGATTTTCACTTAGATGTTGAAAGGGCTTATTGTGCTTCAATATCTCTTTCTCACAGAGTTGATAAACCTCAACCATTCATTGTAAGTTTCCTTAGATTTACTGTGAGAATGACCTTCAACAATGTCTGCTTGAATGGACAGATAAAAACTCTCATAATTTTTCTTGATTTTATTAAAGAAGCTCAACAACACAGAAAAATGTTCAATAACACAAGAACTATTGCTTGGGAGAACATTTGTGCTTCATTAGGTTTATAGCCATCTTTGTTTTACAACCATCAAATGGGTACTCACAAGCAAGACATAATCATGTGGAAGCTGAAAGATATCTCACTTATGCAAGTTCCTGCTAAAGGAGGAGGATTAATGTTTTCTTTTTGTATTCTGCAATTATGTTGCTTGTATCCAGACTATTAGATCTCTTTACCTCTGGCTTTTAATTACACATTTGTTTGTTATAGTTACTTGTCCTTGGTTATAATGAAAGATTATGAATGGCAGTTTCTTCTATAATTGTGCAATTCCCGTTTTTTCTCCTTTTTCTCTCCCTCCCTTCCCCTATTTTTCTTTTCCTCTAAACTGGCTTTTATTAAAGATTAAACTTTCATTCCTTTTATTCTTTTTCTTCCCTGTTAGATTGTGCAATAATAACAATAGCATGGCTTGTTCATTGTGCCAGGGGTAGCACAATTTGGGTGTTAAGTTACAGTGATTAAGATGAATTAACATCAAGGATGATTTACATTTTGAGATACGTTCCCACATTTATTCCAGCACATTATTTTAAATGACTTTATACAGGACACTGAATAAATTCCTTTGTTAAGGGCATTCTGTGAGATTTTCAATAAACAAGTTACAATGATTTTTTCAGAAAGATGGCTTTAGCTTTCCACCCTTACAGACTTATCACTGGGCATGCATGTTAGCTTCAGCACTTTATTCTGAATAACCCCTCAAGAGTTATTATCCGATGGCACTGAAATCATAGCAAGTATTAAGATTTTTGTTGGTGTAGGGATCTGTTTCCATTAATTCTGCAAGATCTACATAGAAAATATTAGGTCACAGATATTATTTTGACAAATTTACCCATGAAACCCATTTTAAAAATAGCATCCAAATCTGGGTTGTTGGGCTTTTTTTTTTTTTTGATAAACTGGGCCTCTCACATGAATCAACTTGAATCAACTTACTTTTGAGGAAACCATTTTTCATTTTTTTTGCAAAATTAAAAAATAAGACTGATTTACCTCACAGTAATTCTTGTCGGTTTATTTAACTTAAACATTTATTATTTGGTTTATTTGGTTGAAATGCTATTGCTGCTTCTGAAGTTCCATAATGATTGGAGATTTTGGGGGAACTAACTGTGGGCTCTTAAGTGATTAACCCTTCCCATAGGAAGCTGATGAAATTGGTATTAGTAATTAACACAACCTCAGGAATAATGAGTTTCAATATTCTCTCCTGGTAAATTAATGGAGGGTTGCGTTAAACAAATTGAAATTAGTTTCCTTAGATCTTAAAATGAGGTTAATACAGCAACAAAAATGTTTCAGGTACAGAGGATTTATGTTTAATTTGGATTGGTTGCAACTTGCTGTTGGAGATGCCACTCAGGAGTTGGAACACTAATTCACATTGTTTTAATCTTCTAGTATTATTGCCACTATTTGGGCAAATACTGACAGGATTGTTAATATGATTTGGGATCAGTCACTGTGTTAAAGAAGCCCATGTTCTTCTTAGCTATATCACCAGTATATAGAATCTCTCAAGATACAAAGAATGTACATTCTTCAGGCATATGGACAGCTAAAAAATTATCACACATATATACATTGGAAGCAGAAATCTGTACTTGATTTGCAGCAACCAACTGTTATGTGTTGTTTGTCAAAATTCGAATTCTTTGATTTCTAATAAAAGCCCAAGGAAGCAGCCTTTCAAGAATCTCATCAAAGTCTCTGCAGGTATTCATAACATAATTTTTCATAATTTTTCTCTTGTTTTCCTCTTTAATTTGGAATTATGTTATTTTGTTAATGCTGTTATATGTATTTCTACTTTCTGTTAATTAGTATAGCATAATACAATTATTTTAAACATCTAGTTGGTATTTTAAAATCTGTAAATCAAGCAGGGCTATAATATATTTAAACACAAATGGCAACATACCTCAAATCTACCGAAGTTAAAATAATAATGCTAAATTATTCATTGGGATTTTCAGCATCAGAATATAATACTGGCTTGTCAAGCACTGATTTCCTAGACCAGCATGTTCTTGCAATAATTCTGTATTGTCTAAGTAGCATTACCTTTTCTGACTTTTATACCAGCAAAATGTCATATATTTTTAAATTGTTGGTTATTGATTTCCTTGAATATACTTAATGAAACTACATAAATCAATGTATATTTGAATATGGTTCTGCTTTCTTGATCCTACAGTCAAATGATCAATAAAATTAGTCAATTTTCATTTATTCAGCCATGCTTTTCATTCTGAAATTATTAATTATTCTAGTACTTCTCCATGTCCAGACTGTGTATGAAATATGCTGCCTTTACTCTTCTGTTTTGTTATTTTTTCAGTCAATTAAGTAATAAAATCTGTGTGTCTTTTTGGCCAAATCAAACAGACTGTAATAATGGAAATTATTAACAATTGCAATTCTCATTATGGATGGAAATCCTGGGAGTTATAGCCTCAGCATATCTATAGTTTACCAGGTGGAAGAAGGCTTATTGAGCAATGTTTTTTGTTTTGTTTTATGTATACCTCACCTGTGTACTCTGATGAGTAAACAAATTAGCATATATATTACTGATATATGTATATATAGAATTACCTCTTTATTCTATTCTTGTGTACATACATACATACATACATACATACAAGAACAGAATGTTAAAATATTAAAAATACAGTAAACAGAATACTAACACCCAAGAAACAATTAAAAGCTTGGTGAAATAAATCTTTATAGGATATCTAAACATGCTGAATTTTAATTCCTGGATCCTATTTCCAATTCCCTAACTGTACCTCCTTCTTATCAAGTTGTCCTTTTGCATATTATGGAAAAGATAGGGAAGGGAAGGAGAACTACCTCTTAAAGCAAAGTGAAGTAATCAAAATATTTTACAAATGAGACTTTTCCAAAAAATGGGTTGAGATGCAGAAAAATCTAAGAAATGAAAAAGAATATGACAAAGAAAGGATAAATATAGAGAGAACTGAAAACTCAATCAAGCAAATTACACACAGCACGTAATTAAAAATAATGTACTATAAAACTAGAAAATAAGTATCAGCCATGAGAAAATATTATGTTTAATGCATGTGGGATTCTACAGAGCATAAGAAACTGTAGACAGTACAAATTGGAAATACAGTAAGACACTATAGTGGTTATTAATATTAAAAGAAGTTGCCTCCCTAATTTAGTGTGTAAAGAACCTCTTGCCTAATATCTTGGAGATTTCATTTCTTCAGAAAATTGTCCTTACATTTCCACTAAACTGATGTCTAATTGAGGACTCAAGCCACTCCATATTAACTTTCATTTTGGATCAAAAATTAAAACAGTGCCATTGACTGAAAAATGGCATTTCCCTACCTAGGATAGTCGTCGTCTTCTTCTTAGTGTGCAGCTAGGCAAGGAAGTCATACTTGGGCAGTTAAGTCATCCAAATCAATCTTGATGATCAATGAGATGACAGATGTCCCAAGTAGACTGTTCTTGCAATCAGTATGATTTATCATCTACACTGTCAATTACTGTTACAGATAGATCATATAATTCCTGGTTTCAAGTCACCCAATCAGCAGCATTGTGTATCCTTTGCCTGTCACTATGGAACCCCCTCCATTTTTCAGGACCCTGCTCCCCCATGATTCTTGATGGCTCTTGATCTATGCCACAGTGACCATGTTGTAAATGAAAATTAGGACTGGCTAGTATATTAGGAGACTTGCATTTTATATTAACAATAATAAAAACAAAAGCAATACATACTATTTTTAAAAGCAAATATACAATTCTTACATAGTAATAGGAAGCAAGAGAGGGTGGGGGTTTAGCCTAAACATGCTTCTAGGTGGTCTATGTTTGCTTTCCTCCCTCACTCTTGAGGGAAGCTTCCCAAACAGCAATTGGTGGTAAAGCTTTCTATCACTTCCCATTTATTTTTGTCTTCTGGGGACAGGATGCAGGCAGGTGGGCACAACTTTAAACAAAGTGGTTATTCTCTTACATAGCGTTTTTCCTGCTCAGTTGCAGGATGTATTTTTCTTTGCACGGCACTGGCCTAGCTCTCACAGCAAAGCTATCCATGCACAATGTGATGAGCAGTTCTGTTGATGAGGAGGTTTGTTGCAGAGTCTGATCCTTATTAGGACTGAGAGGAAGTGGCTGGCCCAGGGTGACCCAGCTGGCTTCCATGCCTAAGGGAGGACTAAACTTGAATCTCTCCACTTCTAGTCCAGCACTTTAACCACTATGCCATGCTGGCTCTCACCTTTAACCAACATGTCCACTATTTTTATTTCCTAAGAGTGCCTATAAGGTCTAATTGTAAATAAAAGTTATGCTAGTGGTTAGCATGAAATAACACGCCCATTTCTCTTTTTTCAATTACAAGAGAGCATAGGAAAATTAAAATCAGAGAGGCAGAGAGTCTGATGATATCAAGGCAGGTGACTGCCAACATACCAATAACCTAGAAGTATGCTACTTAGTCTTTTAGCAACATATCCACATGCCTGATTGACAGGGGTAGCTTGGTGCATGGGCTTCTTTTTAAATTTGTCTGAGAATGTGCTTCTAGCATGCAGAGGGTCTGCAAATTGTGACTGCCTTCTTGTTCTACTTATCCCAAAGTGGAAGATACATGAAATTTACTATTAATGGGAGAACTAGACTTAAGTGTAGTTGATAGCAAAGGAACTTAAATATTACAGTTAGAAAGGAAAGGGGAATATTGCCCATCTGCTTCCCTATCTTCTGGATGGAGATTTAGTTACAATAATACAAATATACAACTATATGATATTACTCTTCTTTTATTAGAAACATTTATTGATTTAGTAGAGGAAGGACAACAGGTTAATTTTTTCTGTACCATCCTTTTTGGCCACAGTCCCATTTAAACTAAGTAAGCAAGATTTTATCTACATGCAACTATGAGTTAAGGATTCTGCTTTGTTTTCAAATCTCTTGTTTGATGTTTTATTCAATGTCAGGTTACATCAAAGCCCATTACCACTGGAGAAGTGATGCTTGATTCTAATGCCAGATAAACAATATATTTATTCAAAAAAACCCAATGCAATATATGAGCATGTTCAACTATTCCATTCATTTAGTATCAGAATATCAGGTGATTTGTGTAAAAATGTATAATAATTTATTGTACGTATTAATCAGAAAACTTTCTTTTAGTTGAATATAAAATAATCAGTACTTAAAGAAAGTTATTAAAATGGACCCATTACAGAAAAATATATAGTTAGCTTAACCATTTTACCCTAAAACCATTACCTTCATAGTTTTCTATGAATACATTGTTGGTTCCCCTTTGAGTCTTACTGTATTTGTCAACAGAAATTTAATCACATAACCCATATTCTAAGTTCTATTATTTTATTTCACAAACAAAAAGAAACAGATTTCCCCCATTTATAAGACCTATGAATAAACATGGAATCAATTCTCAGTAAGAACTCATCCCTTTAACAAAATAAAAATAAAAATAAAACCACCAATGGATCCAATAGCATATGATACCCAATGATATATTTGATTTCATCAAAACCTAGTAATTTAAGTGTCATACGTGAATACAAGTTACGCTATGTATCTGCTCTATTGTCATCACTTTATAATAGTCATTTGTCATTCCCACCAAGATAACTTTTATCTTATCTTCATGGAGTCAGAAGCCATGAGCAAACTCATTCATTAAAATATATTCATAATTCATATTTCATGGTATATGTTTCCAAATCTATTTCCAACATTAAAGTTTGCACTATTTCTTAAATGAGCATTGTCTAAAATATTGTTTAATAATATTCTTCACCCATAGTACTGAAAAAAAAGATAACCCTAACTTGATTGAGATCTTTTTTTTTTAGATTTTTTTATCCCAGCTTTATTATTTTTATAAGTAAGTCAAGGTGGCAAATGTACCTAATACTCCTTCCTCCTATTTCCCCCACAACAACAACCCTGTGAGGTGAGTTGGGCGGAGAGAGAGGGACTGGCCCAAAGCCACCCAGCTGGCTTTCATGCCTAAGTCACAGTCACCTGGATTCTAGCCTCATGCCTTAACCACTAGACCTTTATGTAACATGTTTTATCATCCAATTTTCTACATTTTTCTTCACTTTAAACTATTTTTAATGCAGCTATTTCTGTATATTTAAAAGTTGTTACACTTTAAATATTCTAAAATGAACAGAAGTGCTATAAATTAAATAGTTCAACATTTATTTTTACAATAAGTACTTAAATAAGATCCACAAATTTCACCTATCAAAATATTTTTCTGCATTGATGAAATTATCCATTATTTGTATGTTTCCTGATCCTATGTATTTTATTTAAAAAGTTTATTTATATTTCTTGATAAGTTTACATGCTTACTTAATCCTGATTGCTATTGTATCATTCAGTCTTTTTGCAAACACATTGTTCCTAAGTCAGAAAGATTATATGACTCTTCTTTGGAAGGATCTTTAGCCAGTTTGGAAATAGCTAATCTATTAATTTTGTTATTTTTAAAAATGTTGTTTACAATGAAAGAGTGTTTCAATGTTACTTCCATCTTAAAACTGGTTTAACGTTTTATATCTATTTAGTGGACTCCTGCAATGACGGTGCTGGAACAGATGACGTAAAAGATTTCCAACTCATACCTCTTCTGATATGTATACTGCATGTAAAACTGCTAATAATTCAACTAATTTATTGCCCTCTTTCAAATAATACTGGATAATATAATGTTTCAAAATATTAATACCTATGTCTACCATTTGCATAGGGACAAAATTGCTCAGTAGAGCAAAGGAAAGATTTCTCACCTATGCAAATAGTAGAAGTCATTCCTTAATGAAGGAATGGAGTGGGATCAGGATTAGAGCGGGAGTAAAAGAGCAACCAACTCTTACTGCTGTACTATATATCTGTTCCAAGTCCTGCAAATCCTAAAAGTAAATAATTAGAAGAGTTAATGGTATACTGAAGCAAAATAATTTCAATATGGCCGTTAGGCAGATTTGTAATGCAATTCATGCAAGTTTTGTAGAAAGGGTTGACATCATCCCCTTCATTGCCAGGAATATTCAGCATGCCACACCTGATTAAGTCAAAAGCATGCCATTAGAATTTAAAAGGAAAAAAAATCATTTCCATTATAAGCCCAGGTTTTATAGCAACAGCATATAATTCTTACAGACATGCTTTAGTTTATATAAAATCACATTTGTCTATAGACTACTGCAAAAGAACCAACAGATCATCTAAAATTAACAATTAAACTAAAAGTATCTAACACAGTATTGTTCAGAACATTGTTCACTTATTTCAAAAGAAAAGCAATCATGTAAGATTGTTACAGGCTAACATTTTTACACAGTCTGTATTTCTTTGTATGGTCTACATCAGTGTTGTCTAAACTTGGCCACTTTAAGGTGAGTGGACTTCAACTCCCAGAATTCCCCAGCCAGCCGTGCTGGCTGGGGAATTCTGGGAGTTGAAGTCCACTCACCTTAAAGTGGCCAAGTTTGGACAACACTGGTCTACATCTAGTGGCCATCTAGCTCTTCGCAGCAGAGATAAGATAGTCGTACCCTTACCCACCATACTTTTCAATCATCTCAAAATATTGCCTCCACAGCTAATGGTGGGACATTAAGGCATGCACAGAATTGCACCCTTTAGCTTTTCTGCAATTCCTCTTGAGAGTTCAAGTTCAAATCCCCTGTGCAGTATAAAGAGAATCTGCTACATCTCACATTGACTTTCCTGTTTAACAACTAAGCCTTATGCATCTAATAAAATGTATTGTACCTCATGGAAGCATATGACGTAATAAATGTGTTAGGCTTTACAGTGTCAACAGTGTTGTTGTTTTTGATATTTTTGCATGGTAATGTCTCTGGGTATTGTGCTGTCCTACAATATACAGTATGCACAGAGAATATATTCAGACAAAAAATAAAAATAACATGAACTGTCCTTTTTAAAACAAACATTACTACATGAATACCTCTTTTAATCCACTTACTGAATAATGATCAAAACAGACGTTCAAAACTTCATGTTTTGGCATTCGCTACACAATACGCATGTATGTTGGGGTGCAAGGATTCTCCGAGATGTTTTTTTCATTTGCAGATATTTCATTACCTGCCTAAAAAACATTTTCAGTGCTATGAACTTGGAGAAGCAAGGTTTATTGATTAGTTGTGGACTGAAATATATAGTGCCTGTCCTACTAGCCTTGTATGTAACTGTGTGGGCTGCGGTGTTGGGTGTATTTTCCATGTGATTACTATGTCATTATCTGGTTATGCTGATCCAGCACTATCTCTAGTTTATCTAGGTGTTGGTTACCAGTTGTGTGCTACAGAGGGAATGCTGTCATGATCAGTGCTGTTCTCTTCATTATTATACAACTATTAATCAAAACCCAGCTAAGCAAAATAAGGCACTGTATCCACATAACAAGAACCAAGTAACAACATGTCAATCTGCAGAATATATTACATCCAACAGCACAGGCCACCCAACCACATATAGGGCAGGCAGTATTCCATAACTCACCAACAGATCTCACTTCTCCATGAGCAACCCAAATAGTCCAAACCCAAACTACATATATTCACTACCACTGCAGCACTTCTATATTGCAGCATACTTTAAGTTTATAGAGAGTAAAAAACTCTCTATATTCTTTTATAATGAATCCCTATATTTTAAAATATGTAACCTTATATATATGCTTATATTTGGTTCTCTAATCAAATAACATTCTTCTCAGTGGAGGGTAAACTGTAATTTTCTAAAAAAATAACACAACTTCTCTCTAACATTATACATCTATAATGCTAGAGACACACATATTTTACTCCTATTCATTTTTACAACTAGGCCAGTCTTCTTTCAACCCCCAATGTTCTTTCATCAAAGCAGATCAAGTCTACTCAGTCCTTAATTACAAGTGCTATAGGATCAAGAGCTCATACCAATCACTGATATATCTTCAGAAGAAAGAAAAAGTAGATAATAGCATATTATTGTGACAATTACCTTTATTTTAGAATTGTTATACAATTTATATTTCATTATAATTTGATATATTCTAATAAAATAACTTCTAGATTTTAAGTATATTATCACTGAAGGAATCATTTGTATAAATCTGCTATTATTTTAACTAGTCGGGAGACGAGAAACCATCATGCTATAACCCCTGCTTTAAAATACCATATGGATGAAGGGAAACGGTGGCACCAGTTCTCAAATAGGAAAGTAGGAAAAGGATCTTGAGTTCTGAAAACAAACAGGGAAGCCTTTAAAAATACTGATAAGGAACTCTGAAGAAAATCTGTTCCATTTTTATTTTTTCCAACCCAATGGAATATCAGAAAAAAATATACATAGGGAGGTTCAAGACTTGACCTATCAACAGGATAATTCTCCAAAACCTGAACAGAATGGGACCAAATTTGGTATGGTGGAAGAAACTGGAAAACAAAGTTTGGGTCTAGAAATGAGGTGGATCCAACTTGGTTTTGCAGAGATTAAAATTTTCTCACTGCATCCTTATGAGAAAGGCAGTTAGGCAGTGAATCAGAACATCCTCCATTCTAAGTCCATCTCAGTCATGAGACCTTAAGCAAAGCTATTTTTGAAGGGTTGCAAAGCGTTCTGGAAGCCTCGCTAAGCATGCTTTCTCCTTCTTTTTGTTTAGAGTATCCTAGAAAGCTTCTGCATCGGGGTTCCAGCTATGTCAGAAACTGTATATCATTATGACCACTTTCTCCAGAAATAGAGTGAAACAAAAGACATGTTAATGGTGATGTCAGTGAGTTGCTCAACCCCAAAGATAAAGTCCATGTTCACTATGGACCTCCAGTCTTTTTGAAGACCATTCTAAAGAAGCAAGCAAAGAGTTCTCACCTCCCTTACAATTTCACTTCTACAAAGTAAAAGATAAAAGGTTCCAGATGATTTATTATTGCTACATAAATTTGCATTATTTCCAGCAACAATTCCTGATTTGCAGTGTAGACTTGAAGAGCCAAAGTCCTGCAGTGAGCTTCAATACATATATAGAAAGTGGAAGTATGGTATAATTCAGCAAAAGGTTTGCCTATCAAAAGCCACTGCTAGCCAAACTAAAGGCAGCTGGGTTTTGATAAAGTATACAGAAGCTACATTTCAAATAAGTTTAAACTTTATCCCACCAAGCCCTATTGAGCAATTTCTGTGGAATGTCCATAAGAATATTACAGGTACAGTCTTTTAAAGACAATAGCCTAAAGCCATAATGTAAAGTGCTCCATTAAATGGCTCAGCGGTGTTTTCACGAGCAAGGTTTTTTGAAAAATGGCATCCTTGCATATCACAAATTGCTAATCAGTCCTCTATAGACATTACACAAATGTTTCAGAATTTCAGAAGTTATTTGTCATGCAGAGTAAGAGACTGCTGTTCTGTAAACTATAAATAAACAAACCAAGTTGTACATTGCTATTCCACAGGCTTTCCAGATTGTAATCTAAATCTCCTAAATCTCCAAAGCAATGTTTAGAAAGTGCATGCATCCAAGCTTGTACATTTTTTTACAGTGTTAATATTTTTTTGGCAGTAACCAAAAACTTGATCCTACATTCACTAGTTTGCCACAAACAGTCAGTGGTAGAAAACAAACATGACCACTGATTTATCTCATCAACACAGCTTAATATTCTCATTTCTCTTCTAACTCTTCTACCAAGAAAATATATTGAAATTCTGAATAGTAGTACATACTTATGTACATATATAACATACTACATTACCTTTCAGGCTAAACGACGTTATGCAGAGTGCAGAAAGGGAGAAAAGCATGAGATAAGAAAGGAAAAGGAAAAAGATCTAAACCTAGTTTTCACCAACACCATTCACCATACTCTTTATACCTCACAGGATTGATATTGTGATGGAGAGAATATGATACAGTATATGTTGACTTGACTTTCTGTAGGGGAAGGTGGGATACAGATAACAAATAAATCATATTAGAGAGCTGTAAGTTATTCTGAAATAACTTTGTTTTGAAGGCCATTTCACTGTTTATGACACACACAAAGACATAATAATTTGATCAACATGATATAGACAAGCCTGCACAACTTAGACACTAAATTGGCAATAGCATTCAATCAATTAGATACTTTAGATGCCTTTAGAACCCCAGACAGGCAGCAGAAAATAAGGATTATTAAATCCCTAATGGCTGGTAGGGAGAGTTTTATACCTCACAAGTTGTACATGCCCAGTGTAGAAGAATATTGAGAATACAGGTGGTCCTCGCTTAATGACCACTCATTCAGTGACTATTTGAACTTACAATGGTGCTGAATGTGTGGTACTTACCATTCCTTGTACTTCTGATGGTCATAGCGTCTCCATGGTATATGATTGTGATCCGGGTGCTCAGCACCTGGCTTGCAATTACAACATTGCAGCACCCTGCCGTCATGTGATTGCCACTAGCTTCCTACAAGCAATGGGAAAGCCAGCAGGATGTTGCAAATGGCAACCATGTGACATCCTCACTTAATGACCTGTGGTGATTCACTTAATGATGGCAAGTGGAAGTGCCAGAATTTCCATTGCTAAGCAGTGCAGTCACATAATGTTGTGCTTTACGACCGCATTGCTTAGCAATGGAAATTCTGGTCCTGATTACTGCCGTTAAGTGAGAACTACCTGTATATATTAACAGTCACGAAGAATCTCTCCAAATAATGGGAAAATTTTGTGATAAAAGAATCACAGTATAAAAGCATATTGTTGTATCACATATGGTGCCTAAAGGATGATTGTCAAGTTTATGGCAGCAGGAAAGTAATAGGGAAGAAAATATCAAGCAGTTTAGCTATCAGAGCTCACCTTAGGCACCCAGTGGCATTGCGCAGCACCTGTGATGAATGAAGCTGAATTTTGTGGTCATCCTGGAGGGGGGAATTTTCCCATCCGGAATGAGGAATGATCACTGCATTGGTCAACACTGCTAGAGCATCCTGGATAATTGGCATTTTCAGTGCATCACAAGAAGAAAGATTCCAGAGAACTCCTGAAAGGAAGGAAGCAACCAAGAATTGACATTTCTTCTAAAATCAGAATGAAGTGATACTGCACAAAAACAACACTATCAAGTCCTGAACATTCATATGTGAGTTTTCCAATGCTCACTGTTTTCTGCAGCAACTAGTATCCAGAGGCATTCACATAAGATCATTAGCTAATAGGGTGTGTACACACACACGCAAATATATACATATATCACAATCACCATCAAAGTTCAGTTATTTCATTCATTCCATTATTTCATTTAATGTAGTCATATCCTACATTCCCAACTGGTCTCCTAATTAGGCAGGACCAGACTGAGACTTCCTTAGTTTCCACAAGGATGTTACATCTTACGTCTTCAGACCTCACTCTGGGATCATTGCTCAATACAACTGTCACAACTGCCTGAGGTAGTGTAGCTTTATGGCTTCCCAATCTCAGATGAATAGTTCTATGACAAGCCTGGGGATGCATGTGGGCCCACAGCCTTCTTGAATTTCTAGACCTTGTCTTGTCCATAAGACCACACAAATGTATTTATAACAGTAGACTCTAAGAGTAGTGCCGAATGCCTACACTGACATCAACTTTGAAAAGCTAGTTGACTCCATAGTTGCCATCCCCATTTGTAGCAAAATATTTTATTTGAATTCATTTGTTGTAGCCTTTAAGCTCCAGTGAGTAAATGAGTTGGCTTACAACTATAAACATCCACAATTTCTCATCATCACATGAAAAACAGAATTGCAAAAATAAAGGCAAATGAATTAAGCAAATATTTAATGAATATATACCGTACTTAAAACATGAATATATAAAACAGTCAAGAAGGAATTTAATGTACGTCCTCTATATTTCAATAAAACTATTTATCCTCTAATTTAAATAAAACAATTTAGCTGTCACTGTGGGGAAATATTACAGATTCACTTTCCATTTAGATAAGAATATGCGGTATATTGAATGAGACTATTAGTCTATGTAACTCAGCACTGTTGACAGGGAGTAGAAATGGCTATTCACGGTTTCAGGATGAGATCTTTCCCAGTGAAATATAAAGATGCCAGAGATTGAACTTGGGACCTTGCCAAAGAGTGAATGTGTTTTATAGTACCTTGTAATGATATGTATAAATCATGTTATTTTGGGATCTAGAGGGCATCTTCTGTATGTGGACCTTCATTTTTATACCATGTACACCAGTAGGTAGCCTTAGCCACCTTCCTATATTATCCTTGAATGCATTCCAACACTATTCCTGAACTAATTAGAAATAATTTAATTTCCATATTAAAAAGCAATTTTTCTATCTTTGAGATAGGTTGATTGGGTGGGGTAAAAATCTGATCCATCACTTTTGTTTTCTGTTAGCTCCAAACAACAGGACTCCATGGTAGGGTTTGACATACAGATTACCTAATCACTTTGTCTCCTTATATGTAATCTTATATGGAGACAGAATGTACTAACATTTATATGAGCCCATCTGCTGGAGATACTGCTGAAGACATCCAAGTCACAAAGATGAGATGGAAACTATGGTCCTCTGGATCTTTTTTTCCAATCATATTTATATAGCCACCCATCTCACACAAAGCAACTCTGGGCGGTGTACAACAGTTAAATAAAATTACAAATAGATGAAAACAATAATTATAAAAAGACTATTAAAATGAAAACATTATCAAAAAAAATTAAAATTTAAAATGTTAAAATATATGAACCCATGGAGAGAGCAGAATATCAGCTACAATGGAGCCATCTAAGAATGTCTCCTGTTCCCAAAGACCCCCAGGCCTTATGATATAGCCAGGTCTTGAGGGACTTCCTAAACAACAGCAGGGAAGGGGTGAGCCTAACTTCAGGAGGGAGAATGTTCCACAAGGAAGGAGCCATGGCAGAGAAGGCCCGTCTCCTGGGTCCCACCAAATGCAAGTCCCTGGCCGATGGAACATGTAGCATACCATCCCTGCCAGATCTAATGGGATGGACTGATGTAACTGGGGAGAGGTGGTCCCTCAGATAACCCGGCCCCATGCCACGAAGGGCTTTAAGCACCTTGAATTGGACCCAGAAGCAAACTGGCAGCCAGTGCAATTTGTGAAGCAGAGGTGTAATATGTGTGATGGACTGGAATGGTGGGAGGGGAGTAAAGAATGTGCTCTCATCTCCAGAGGAGCGAGGAAGAGATAAGCGGAGGAGACTGGCACCTCCCTAAGAAAATCCATCGGTGTGAACTGGCTGAGCCTGGGAACTGGTTTCAGTCTGGGAACATTCTTGTTAAGGGGTTGTAGCTAATAAACCTTGCTGGATTGATTCTGCATGGTCTCTTGGAGTTCCTTGGGCTAGGCCCGACAATATGTGCTCTTCTAGGAGCACACATAACTGCCCGCACTACCACATTCTGCACCAGTTGAAGCTTCTGGATACTCTTCAAGGGCAGACCCACATAGAGTACATTACAGTAGTCCAATCTGGAAGAGACTAGGGCATGAGTGACTGTGAGCAGAGCCTCCCAATCCAGGAAGGGGTGAAATTGGCACACAACTTGAAGCTGTTTGAAGGCCCTCCTAACCATGACTACCACCTGCTCTTCAAACAGGAGCTGTGACTCTAGGAGGACCCACAAATTGCATAATCGGTCTATCTAGGGCAATGCTACCCCATCCATCACCAAAGATGATATAGTCCCAGAACTGGCAAGACCTTGAACTCAAAGCCACTCAGTCTTGCCAGGGTTCAGTTGAAGCCTGTTGTTCTCCATCCAGACCCTCAGCCTCCAGGCACCAGGATCAGGCATTCACAGCATCACTTAATTCACTGGGGCAGAGATGTATAGCTGGGTATCATCAGCATACTGATGATACCTCACCCCATGGCAATGGATGAGCTCACCCAGCAGTCTCATATAGATATTAAATAGGAGAGGGGAGGGCACTGAATCCTGTGGCACCCCACATAGTAGGGGCCAAGGCTGGGACCTATCCTCCCCAATCATCACCGACTGGAATTGACCCTGGAGAAAGGAGGCAAACCAACACAGCACTGTGCCGCCCACCCCCAGTCCCCTGAACCAATCCAAAAGGATATCATGGTCAATCGTATTGAAAGCTGTCGAGAAGTCAAGTAGGGCAAGGATGGATGTACAACCTCCATCCCACTCACTCCAGAGATCATCCGGAAGTGCAATCAATGCTGTTTCTGTGTCATACCCAGGTCTGAATCCTGACTGAAAAGGATCTAGATAATCTGCTTCATCCAAGGCCCTCTAAAGCTGTTGTGCAACCACTTTCTCAACAACCTTATCCCAAAAAGGGAGGTTAGATACTGGATGAAAGTTGTCCAGTAAGGTGGGATCCAGCGATGGCTTCTTGAGGAGGGGGTGCATTAAAGCCTCTTTAAGAGGCAAAGGAACAACCCCTTCCCTCAAAGAAGAATTAACCACCACTAGAGCCCACTCACACAACACTCCCTGGGCTGCTTTCACAAGCCAGGAGGGGTATGGATCTAGGGAGCAGGTGGCTGAGCTCACAGTTCGAACGACCCTGTCCACTTCCTTGGGTCCAAACAGGTTCAAACTGTTCCCAGATAATTGGGCAAGACTCCACCCCAGGCATCTCCTCTGGACCTGCAACAAAACTGGCATCCAACTGTGAGTGAATCTGAGCAATTTTATTCGACAAATGCTGAGCAAATTCCCTGCACATCCCCACAAATGGTGCTCTGGGCCCCCTTTATACAAGAGGGCTCGTGTCACCCAAAACAGGGCTGCAGGGCAGCAAATCTGTGGATGCAATAAGGGCAGAGAAGCACTGTCGCTTCACCGCCCTAATTGCCACAACGTAGGCCTTAATAGTGGCTCTAACCTGTGTTCAGTTCAGTTTGTCCTTGGTTGAGTGCCAGTGATGCTCTAGATGTCTCTTCTTGTTTCATCTCCCTCAACTCCTCCATAAACCATGGGGAGTGTCAGAATCCCTGGGAGGGGAGAGGTAGCATGGGCGCAATCTGATCCAAGGCCTCAGCTGCCCCCTTATTCCAAGCGGCAGCCAAGGCTTTGGATAGACCATGCAGCAGACCAGCAGGAAGAACACTTAGCTCCCTCTGAAACCCATCTGGGTCCATCAGTCACTAGCAGTGGACCAATCTAATGGGTCCTCCCTGCAGTGGGTAGTGGTGCTAGAGAATCCCATGAAAATCAGGCCATGAACTGACCATGACAAGGGAGACCCCAAAAGCTCCCTCAATTTCAGATCACATAGCCACTGCTCTAACAGGAATACCAAATCTGGAGTGTGACCACTGTCCCATGTCAGGCTCTGGATGACCTAGGATAGGCCCATGGCCACCATGGTAGCCACCTCAGACCCCACTCTGAGAGAGTGCAGAATGAAGTCCCCCAGAACCATAAGTCTGGGGAACTCCACTGCCAACCCCGAGATGGAGTCAAGGAGCTCAGGGAGGGAGGCTGCTATGCAGCAGGGAGGCTAGTACCACAGCAACAATCCCAACTGATCCCTAGAGCCCAACTTAAGGAACAGAGTCTCACATCTAGGGACCTGTGGGGCAGTGCTCCTGAAAGTCGTAAGGATTCCCAGATGACAATCACCACACCCCTACACCTGCCCCAGAGTCTTGGCTGTCTTGTTGAAAAATAAAAAGTCCAGCACTCTTGGATAGCATAATGGAGAGGAGTTTCCCACCCCAGCCATACACACACAAAAATGTATTTTCAGCCTGTGTGCAGGCATTTATGCTACATGAAAAACTGATATAAAATGTTATAGTACATGTCGCAATAAAAATTACATATCCATGAGAACACACTTCAATAACTTAAGCTAATGTCAAGGATACTTTTGCAAAAACTTAGTATGTTGATTAATTAATTAAACATATACACATGACACATCTTCTACCCATGCACAATTTTTCAAGCAAATCTCAATACTATCTTATTCTAAATGTCAAAATACTTTACACAACAGTACTTAGTAAATGAGATTTACATCATCTTTAACTATACAAATGTCCTCTGAAAATGTCATACTTTATATATTTATTTTCTCCTGTGAACATTCTGGTATCCAGAAGTTTCAACTGCTATCCAGAAGTTTCATGAGGAAATGCACACCTTTTCAAGGGTCTGTAACTGAAGTGGGAGAAGAACCAGTAGGGAGAACTAACTGCCTGGCTGGCAATAGGATTTGTCTTCCAGCCAGCCCTTTCTGCCAATTTCTCCACAATTTCTGAACAAATTGCTTGGAGAAAATTGGCCAGGGGATTGGTTCAGTGATGGAACTGAGAGAAGTGCTGCAGATCATTGGTTAAGTATAAATAATGCCCTCATCAATCTTAACCAGTCAAGAGCCCACCACTAATTTTGGATTGTAACTAACATCATTGGCAGTCTCTATGAGACACTGAAAGGAAACTATTCTTGAACATATCCACAGATGCCTATTTCCTAGCAGGGTTGTGAATTAATTAGATTAAGGAGGTTATATTTGCTTGGAAATGGATAGAAAACTGGCCGAGATGAGGTTACAGCTAGTTTCACATTCTTCCCCCAAGCTGTCTCTGACAGCTGAGAATGTTTCCCTGAGAAAACACTGAAAAACAATGCTGTGCTTTTCACTGATATGTTCATTTATAGTAAAGAGAAATGGCTCCTTCCTCACCTCTCTCTCTCTCTCTCTCTCACACACACACACACACACACACAGAGCATTAGTTGCCATGTTCACCCTTTAATTCATTAGGCAGTCCTCTACTTACAAACAGGTTACATTCCAAGAGGCTGCTTGTAAGTCTGTTTTGTTCATAAGTCCAACGAAGTAAAAAGTAAAAAAAAAAAAAAAAGAGGAGGAAGCAGGAGGCAGGGCAGCGGTGTGGGCAGAAGAGCCCTGTCTTCTGCTGCCAATGCGAGGAGTGACAGCCTGCAGACTGTGGAGAGTGCAATGGGATGAGCCGGTGGGCAGCGGCGTGGTCCGTTGCCAGGTGAGGCAGGAGAGGTGGTGGTGGCTCCCTGGGCAAATGTGGTGGCTGTGCAGGAGGCGCTGTTCAGGATGGCGGTGGAACTGGAGGAAGCAGAGGGACAAGTGCTTCTTGGAGGCACAGTGTGTGCTCTACAGCTTGTGTTGGAAACTTTTGGCCCTTCGCGAGGCCTTGTAAGATGAAGGCTGAAGATCGCAGCCTCCCAAAGCGCAATGGATTAGGGTTAGGCAGCACCCATCGTGCATTGGCAGCACCCCAGCTCATCCCACTGTGCTCTGCACAGTCTGTGGGCTATCGCTCCTCGCATTGGCAGCAGAAGACAGGGCTCTTCTGCCCACACTGCTGTCCTGCCTCCTCCTCTTTTTGGAGTTGGAGTTCTGAACAGGTTTGTTCATATTGGCGAAAGTTTGTAACTTGAAACTTTGTACGCAGAGGGCTGTCTGTATTAAATCTTAGGTAAAGGCATACTGGGAAGCAGTATTCCCCTTTGCCATGTTCCCTAGTGCTTACTTCTCCCTTGCAACAAAGTGGTACAACTGAATGCCGTTCTATAACGTTAAAATTCCAGATGTACGAGAGAGAGGGAGAGGGAGAGGGAGAGGGAGAGGGAGAGGGAGAGGGAGAGGGAGAGGGAGAGAGGGAGGGAGGGAGGGAGAGAGAGAGAGAGAGAGAGAGAGAGAGATTGAAAACTGATTGAAAACTGATTTCAGCTGATTGAAAACTGCCCTCAGCATGTCCAGGGACCACCCACTGATCTGTACTCTTTTCTCTTTCACAGATTCCAGAATTCTCATGTCTGAGAACTTAAAGTTGTGTAACTTTTCTGCAGGGGCTAAGATGAAGACTCTGAAGCTAGCTCACTCTGTGGCTTGGCAGTTCCCTCCAGCCTCCAGGCAAATCCACACATCTTCCTTGCCCTGGTATGAAATTGATCCAGTAACTGTTTCCTGACAGCCCAAGCATCGCTTAAGGTGCTATGCACTGGAAGTGGTGTTTTCCCTGTTATCCTGCCTCAAAACCTGTATGCAGGCAATGTATGGCGCACTGATGCACACTGGGGAAGCAGTCTGAAATGATACGCTCCATGTTGGCAATCTTGTGGCTCCAACTGGTCCTGCTGCTTTCTTGTGGGACTACTCCTTTCAGTTGGATTTCTGGCCTCTTTGTCCACTCCTCAGTCCTCTTCTGGCTGCAAAGAAGATGAGAACTCTGGCTTTTGCAATCTTATTTTTTCCCTTTTTAAAATGAGTTGGTTGACTGTAACAAGCCTTGAAACTAACCAGTTGGTGGGTTTCTTAACATAGGTAATTGCAAGGATTTGACTCTTATAATTGGATAGCTTGCCTAGCAGGGAATTCCCTTCCCATCTAGAAAGGGAAGAGGTGGCTCCCCACTTCCTCTCCTCATATTATATTCTCAGGATAGTTTATAGCCCCCACAATTGAACCTCTTTCTTAAACTCCAGCACTTCCACCAAACTCATCCAGTAGCCACATCTCAGCTACACAAATCTTGGCAACCACTAGATAGTAGCCAAGAGATACGAAAGACTCTTTGCTGTCACCTAGCATCCAAAGTCAAACAGTTAAACAGCCAACCTTCAAAGTACAATGCCTTCACTAGCCTATCCCTGGTTTAATGCAAGCAGTTGAAAGTATAATTGAAAGGACTTGGGACTAGCCTGTGTGGTTGGGAATTCCCTTCCCAGTGGCTGATGCTCTTTGCTTCCTCTCCTTATGCTATATTGTTAAGCTCCCATGCAGATTCTCACAGCTAAAGCCCTTAAACTCCAGCTCATCTTCAGCACTTACTCACTGGCTTATATGTTTGCTGGGCGAAACTATCTCTTTGTTGCCACCTAGAGGTTGATAGGGAATCAGTCAACTCATAGTTTCAAGGAATAATTAGTTTAATCAGTTGATGGTAGAACGGGAAAGGAAAAAACCAAAAACAATCTGCAGTGCATGGGGCACTTTGCATGACAGCTGGATGAAGCTTTCCATGCACAAGATGATTTGGACGGGACTGGAATTTCCACTGAGGAGACCACCAGTCATGGCCCTTAGAATGCTCTGTGATAGCTGAATGGACAGCAGTATAGCACAGCCATTTCTGGGTGTATGATAAGCGCACACGCTGTGGGTAGCAAGAATTAGGGTGGCATGATTTGCTACCAACTTTGGGATGGGAGGCAAGCATGACAAAGCAGCTGTATGGATGTGGCCTTTCTCTGTGCTTTCGGACAGACAATCTATTCTTTGACATGTAGAACTGAGGACTGTAAGCAAACAAGTGAGCTTAATTGATTCTCCATCACCACCACATAATTCTATAGTTGTATATGGAGGAGAAGTATGAAGAATTAGCTGAGTAGTTTAGTACTTAGCATGTAAGCATTTTAGTGTTTTATTCATAAAGTAGTTTTATAATCCCATTAATTAGTTTTAAATATATAGATCTTTAGCATTCTCCTATTAGTTTGTATAGTGTTTAGTAATCTGAACCATTTTATTTACTTTTATTGATCTTTTAGAAAATGTTTATGTATTTTATTTGAGCATTGTAATTTCTTACAAAATTTGCATAAAATGCTAGTCAATGTCCATAATAAAGATGCTGTTACTAAATACCACTGATACAAGGAGAGAAGTACTTTAATTTTAATTATACTAACCACCAAAATGTAATTAATATGGTTGTTGCACTATTTTTAATTCTTGAGAAAATGGACAGTTAAATTAGATTGGAATTAATTACTAAAGGTTATAGGTTAAATATTTTAAAAAGTCTCAACCAAAATAATAAATGATGTTTTGACAGCCGGGCTGGTAATATATGCCAATTTCTTTATAAACACTCCAGCATAATCTGGAGAAATATTTATTAGCAAATGTAATTTTAAAGTTTGCAGTACCATTTATGAGTAATTTCTTTACTAAATTCTCAATCATGTGCTGAAACAGATTTAAAAGGAATCTTATACCAGAAAGAATTCTAGCTGACTCATTAAAATCCTCAGTCTTCTTCCCATATTTTTTAGAAGACTTTCAAGGGAGCCTATTGAGTCTGAACAAATATTCTGATAATATTGAAGAGGTCCTTTGATTTTAAAAGATGTGGATATACATCATTCTTTAAATATTGTTAATATTCTTGACTAATAAGATCTAATAAACATATCAAATGATATGTTTTCTCATTTGTATCTAACTGTGGCCATTTTTTGTTTAATTTGCAACAAACCTGACAGAAATTTGTAAAAGCAACTTAAGGTAATATTGAATCAGGAAGGGACTTCTGATTCAAGGAATTGTTGTTTAGTTAGATATAGGCAACAAGTTACCTGTAGAACTCTCTGTGAACACCTTATGCTTTATTTTTAATGTGTGTCCAATAGTTAAATGCTTTAATGAATTAGAGGTTTTGGTGTGTGTCCCCATTTTTATGTCCTCTCCACATGCTCAGTGATTTGTGCAGCATTTTCTTCATGCAACGAGGAACTTCATTTCACCAGCCTGCTTCCAAATAAGAGCAGGCTGATAAACCATCATGTGGTTTACTCAGCAGTCCTATTTCCCCTTTGTACCATTCTATGGGAGCTTATATTTTTGAGATACTGTCTGTGATTTTAGCAGTGCTATAGGATTATTTACTCCAAGAGTTACTGCTTTCACAGGTGACTGATTATAGTGGGAAAGGATACTTTTACTTTTATTTTCTTATTGGTAATAAAGATGAATTTACAGTTAAAGCATGTTATGCCATTCTGACTCTCCGGAAGGGGTGGGGGATGGCTTTCCCCCTAGCATATGCCTCAAGCTCATACTACAGCTACAGGAGATGGTATAATAGAATTTATTTCACATTTATCATTCTTGCTTTTCTTTGATTTGCCAATACAGGCTGTGGAATTCTTGTCTGACCCATATGCTAAGATTAAGAGGAAGTGTATCTCTGAAGCAGTTAGGTGGTGGTAGAGAAAGTACTACAAAGCAGCTGTGCCAAGACAGGAAAGCGAGCCAGGGTGTGTAAAACCAAGGCAACTTCTGTGAAAAGAGAGTTAAGATCCCTCTTTCATCATCCCATTGACTCATCTCTTTGCTGCTACAGAACTCATGGTGGATGCTAGCTACAGGAACCAATAACTGATAAACTGAATTGCAATTTGATTTCTATAAACTTTTAATGTCAAGAGGAGTGACAAATTTAGGACTTTCACTTCTGCTTCTGCCATTTTATCTTGCTGTCCAGGATTATTCAAACTTTAATTCTTTTCTCTAAGCAGGAGGAAGAGATGGAGAAAGCCAGCTGGCTCCAGGTTGGTCAAGAAGTTTTAATTCCAAAGTCTCAGGTGTGTATTCAGTCAGTTCTAATTATTCAACACTTAATAGTCTTCATGCCCATTTATGTTAACTTGAAAAAAATGTAATGATGACATAATTGCTGAAAGGCATGTAAATTGACAAAAAAGGAGAGCTTTAGAATCTGGGCAAGAAATTCATCATTTGAACTCTAAACTTGATATTTTGTGTGACATGCATGAAATAGGAAATGTTTTATGGTATACTGTAATAAGAATAACAACAGTCATCACTCCCAACCACTATGGCCAATGGGGAAGGTTGAGTTATAATTGGTAATTGGGGATCTTGGAGGCTGACATCTAAATATCTGCATCAAAAGACTCAGATGTTTCCAAACCTGTTTTTCAGAGTAAATAATTTGTTTTGAAAATAATGCTTCCGGGGGGGCGGCGGGGGGGAGTCTGAATCAATGTAGTTATTATGCAAAATATAGTTTAGCTGATAAAAACGAATACAGTATGTATTAATTGCACAATGGAAATGCAAATGAAGATCTAAAAAGGAGAAAAAAGTGAAACCATGACATTTACACTGAATTTTAGCAAAATTAAGTGAGCAGTGAAATCTTGTTTTTCAACATTTTAAACAATTATGCAAGGCACAGAAAAAAAATCTGTCATTCTTTGTTGCATCATTTCTAGAGACTTTGTTTTTTTCATTCCTCTTGTAACTTTCTAAAATCATGAGAAAAGATAGTACAGAAATCTGTGCAATTTTCCCCATATAAACTTCTGTTCTGTATGTCTTAATCACTTCCTACCACCCTTTTTGCTTTATGATGAATGTCATTCTACTACCCCAAGTTCGTTATCAAAGATCCTATATGTCAGCTTCCTTATACCTCCTCTAGCCATAAGCTTTCAATCAAAATGACTCTAGAAGCTCTCCCCTGACCCTTACTAAAGTTTTATTAGCACTATTTATGAAATAATACTTGCATAATCCAGCATTCTGTCAGGAAAATGTACATGAGCACAAAATGTTTCAAATTCAATATTTCAGATTTGAAAGTTGAGTCACAAACAGTTTAAATTTCTTCACATTCAGAACAGCCTCTTTTGCTTCACATTCAAGACATGGTTGTTAGGATTCAACGAGCCTCACATTTTGAGACATTTGCATGCATGCATGCATATCTACCTACATTTATTTATTTATATTAAGTGTAGTGTGAAGAGCAGTGGTATTATGTAGGCATATCAAGGGCTAACCATAATTACTTGTGCTCCTGCATTCTGGACTAATTGTAGCTTCCAGATTGTCTTCAAGGGAATCCCATGTAGAGCCATTGCAACAGTCAAACCAGGAGATGACTAAGGTCTGAGTGATCACAAGCAATCCCCTCCCAATCTAGGAATAGATGCAATGAGTACAGTCCCCTGGCCATTGCTGCCAGCTGCACCTTGAGCAGAAGCTGTGAGTTTAGGAGAATCCCCAAATTGCACAACAGGTCTGACTGGCATAGTGCAACTCTGTCCAAAGCAAGGGACAGAAACTCCCAGACCCAGGGGAAGCAGAGCAAAACCTACAGCCATTTGGTCTTGGCAGGACTGAGGTGAAGCTACTGTTCCCAACCAGACTTCCACAGCTTCCAGACACTGGGGCAGAACCCTGACAATCTCACTTGGTCAGCCAGGGGCAGAGATATAAAACTGAATATAATCAGGATACTCATGATACTGTACCTTGTACTGACAGATGGTCTATCCCAGTGGCTTTGTAGATGTTAAAAAGAAGTGGGACCCTGCAGAAGAGAGGTCTAGGACTGGATTGCTTCCCCCCTCCCAACAACTGGAACCAGCCCAGGAGGAAGGAGGAGAATCACCACAACTGTCAGCCCAATGAGGTAGACCAGACTAAGAAACCGACGTCGTATAAGTCAGGACCAATTTTATTGTAACAGCTATAGTAACAGAATCTTGCAAGGCTGAAGGTGCTTCCCCCTCCCTCACTTTATTTTTGTATGAACTAGGGAGGGGCTGGTCTGAGATGTTTTTTCATTTATTTTCTTGGCCCGGGCTCAAACCCCTCTTTTTTTTTTTCCCCATTGCCTTGGTAGTGACTCTTCCTCCTGTCCTTCAAGGCCATTCCTTCTTCCCTCTACAGCAACACCATGCCTCCCACTCCCAACCCACTGAGGCAGTCCAGAAGAATACCATGGTCACTGAGAGGACAAGGAGGGCCAGGATGGCTGTACTACTCCCATCCTATGCCCAACAAAAGTCACTGACAAGTGTGACCAAAGCTCTCTTGGTACTCTATCCTGGATCTGAGCACTGACTGGAAGGGTTCCCGATAATCTGGTTCTTCCAGTGCCCTTTGGAACTATGGGCTGACCACCTTCTAAATAATCTCCCCCCAAAAGGGAAGGTTGGAAACTGGATGAAAGTTGTCCAGATCTGTGGACTATGAACTATGAAACAAGATCAACAACTTATATGATAGGCCTGCCATGTTGTACTTCTTGGCTCAGGATATTATGGAAACAATGTCTCTTCTCCTAACACTGCTAATGGGAAAGGCAGCCATGCACAGGCAAGCATGGAACAGGTCTGCAGATGCAGCAGACTCTTACAAGCTCTCCCCAGCTTTAGCATCTCACCATATTCAGAATAAGTTAAGCCAAACTATCTGGATGGGAAGCGCAGCTGATGTCTAGACCAGCTTCCCCAATTCTCCTCAGGACCAAGTGGGGAGGGATGATGAGAACCACAGCTGAACAAATTTGGAGAGCACTAAATTGGGGAAGCCTGGTCATAAAGCTTTTCTATGCTGGCATTGCTGGCTCCCAAGCCAACAAGACAGCAAGCTAGATGCCTGCCACAGTTCAGTGGTATGTGAGCTCAGGCAGAACTTTTAGAAGAAAAGATCCCTTTTTACCTATATCTTAAGATGACAACTATAGATGTAGTCACAAGCTTGGCACAGGTAGAGACCAGGAATCTGATAAACAAGGGACAAATTCAAGGGGCAAGAGACATGTTGAGGTAGAATACAGTGTTCAAAGCATGGCACGGCAGGGTAAACACAGAAGGCTTGGACTTGAAAAGTTGTTCTGAGAGATTAAGTCCAATAAATGAGCCACACTGAGCCTCCACCTTTACTCCTCGGTATTGCCTTATCTATAGGCTTGTTTCTTGGCAAGTCCCTCAGATCTATGGAGTTCTGCTCTCTCTCTGTCACTGAATCTTATCACACACCTCTGCTCAGGAGTGTGTGGCTGGACTTCAGAGTCTGAGAGGCTGTCAGTGGGTGCAGGTAAGGTGTCCTGGGGGCCAGCTGTCACTGCCTCAACCAGAGTGGAGTTATCGGTTCCATCACCTACACCAAGAATATTGTTCCTAGATGCCCGCGACTCTATTACCTCCCCATCATTCTCAGCAAAGGACATGTCCAGCAGGGCCATAGCAAGACCAAAGATATACGATATACACATTCAAAGTGACTGAGATAGATACGTCAAGACAATGTGGGTGTTTCTCTTTTGTGCATTAACAGGTAGTATACTAATAGTTAGTATTAACAGGTAGTATTTCAGTTACTACCGCATATTCAACTTTGTTCAATGAATGAAAGTCAATGAAAACATCATGCAGTTTAAAAACAATCAATTGCAAACACCGTTAACTGGTATGTTTTCCATATTAGTTTGGTATGTTTTGAGAACACAATGTACACAGAGAGAAAGGAGATAAACAAACAAAAAATTAAGGGATCTTATCTAATAGCTGCCTGTATCATACAGCTGCCTGACTTTTGCAAAAAGCAGATGCTGCAGCAATTTCATTAAATATACAACTGTAATTTATTAAGACGATTAACAGTTTGTGCCTCATTGTTACGAGTCAGCTTACAGACTGCTTCCTGGAGACAAAGGACAGGTAGTGGAACCAAGGAACGAAACAGAAGGTTGAAACCACCTAAGATTTTTTGCCTTACTCGGCCTGCCAGTAATTCTGTCACTCAGTGGGATGCATCATGCATTACAGCATCATCACAACAAGGAGAATCTGATGAATTTTGCCTATGACAGGTAAGAGTTGAAAGATGGAATGATAAAGACATTTGGAATCCATAATCAGAGCCTGTATAGCCGCAGTCAGGACAATATATGCAACACATTATTATTATTGTTATTATTATTATTATTTGCAGGAGAAGGTAGAAGAAGACCTTAAAAGGGGATGGTCCAAAGACATTAAAATAATATTAGGTTTTACAGAATACCAGAATACTTTTAAAAGTATTTTAAAGAACCATCAGTCACATTATACACGGTGGGAAATTTCGTTCTCCTTCCTTCCATTAGATAGCTTAGTCACATAATTAGAAGCAGTTACACCAGAGCTTAACCATACCAGCAATCACAATTGTATACCACCATTCACTGAAAGTTGTCTTTCTGCATATTACCTAATAAGGAATATGGATATGTGCTTGTGTGTGTATGTGTATTCTACATGTTTGCAAAACCAAGATTTGTTTTAATGTTTTCAACTATACAAGTACAGTATTGAGCCCATGTCTTGTTCTCATCAAGCAATGTTTTAAAGTGTATTGGATAATGAGTTAATTCCTTACAAGTTAACATGAAATAAAGGAAAGATATTCAAACCTGTGACCAGTTCTCTGATTTCCAAATCTGTAGTCTTTCGGAGTAATCGTACTAGTGCTGGAATACCCCCACAATTTTTCAAAGCAATTTTGTTGTCATCATTAGCTTTCCCATATACCAAGTTCCTCAGAGCCCCACAGGCACTACGGTGGACTTCTGTCATTCGATGGTCCAATAGATCCACCAGTAATTGTATCCCTCCTTGTCTTCTTATCTGCATCAGCAAAATAAAACCAAAGAAATCAAAAGCTAATCCTCAATGTGGTTTAACATCCTAACAGTTTTTAAGACAGCAATTAGAAGAGAGGGAAAATGCAGCAGCCAGCAAGGAAACATGCTGGACGGACTTCCTATAATACTTTTGAAAGCACAACATTTTGCAAAAACTCAAGTACTGATCAAAACAGTTGGACAGATTATGAAAAAGGTATTTGGAAAGAAAATACCCCCCCCCCCGCCATGCCATAGATAAAATACTAACAGATTAAGATTTATTGTCCAGTGTGGAGAAATATGTCAGTCAGAATTATTATCAAGGGCAATGAATGGCATTCCAGTTTCTAACTGCTTACAGTAATTATATACCAATAAATTAACTTCCGCAAGGCAATTCATTGCTGTGAAAAAGTGAAAAGTCTATAACATTTGTTTTATAAAAAAGACTAGCATAGATCAGACACAACATTACATTATGTTTGCTTTGTTTTGTTTTTGGCCTAGCATTTTTGTGAACCTAGATAGTTCAACAGAACATGCTTAAAATATTGTGACTTAACATTATACATGAATGCAATCAATATAAACATTAAAACCTGTAATTTAAAAAGTGTAATAGCAGTAAATGCATTTCTATATACATATTTTTAAGCAAGCTACAATGCATATTCAGAATGTGTGGAAGTTACTGGGAGATCTGTAACAGCAAATGAGACTTTGGTTAAAAGCAGAATTAGTTATACTGAAGTCCTACTGATTTCAATATGCCTACCCTATGAAAGCTAATTCTGGATACCGTCTGCATTGGGTATATATCTTTCACTTTGCTGTCCAACTAGATAACTAAATGCATTTTTAAAACACTGCACATAATATTTGGAAACCAATGCAAATAACTTGGGGATCAGTTTGAGAAAGCTTCCAAGGCAGCTGATTTCCATGCATACACGTTCACCGACCACACACACACGTATACACACAATGGCAGGCAAGACTTTATGGAAGAAAGGAAGACAAGTGAAAACACCTGTTCTGCTCCTAGTTCAATAGAAGGTTGCCCTGTGTCTTAGGTTATATAAAATAATATTTTATTAATACTCTGTGGATTTCAGATCAAAAGCAGAGTTGCATAACTTACACAGGACACAAGGTTCCAGAGTCACAAGTATTCCCTTACATGGAATTCTTACATGTCCGTTAGTGGGACTGGGTATTGAACAGAGTAATCCGCCTAATCTTTTCAAGCTTTCTTAGCAGACACAAGAAGGATTTACACATTGTCTACCTTATTTGTTTATTAGATTTGGTTTCCGCCTCTCACACAGAAACTCCAGGTGGCATCCATAGTGTTCCTTCCTCCTATTTTTCCCCATCACAACTGAGTTAATAAAGGTTTGGCTAAGAGACAATGAGTGGCCCCAACTCAGTTTCTGTGGCTGAGAGTGAACTAGAATCTGAGTTCCTGCAGGGTTAGTTCAATATTTTACTACTCCACCAACTGGCTCTTAAAAACTCTATAGTGGGATATCTTTAAAAAATTGTTGTTCCACTCCCTTTTGTTCCAAGAAACAGAGTTGTTGTGGAGAAAAATAGGAGGCAGGAATGTTGGGTATGTTTGCCACCTTGAGTTATACATAAAAAAAGCAGGATAAAATATATATACTACTAAAAGTCTCATGTCTGTAACCTTCAACTGGGCGAAATGGTGCATCATAGGGCAACAATTTTTGAACCAAGGTACCATAAATGGGCTAACTTACAGAATGCATCCAGAATCCAGGACCCATTACTCCTGTGGGATTGAAATTTGGGACATTTGTGGCTGCGTATCCCTGACCTCTTTCCCGCCCCCCTCTGTCCTCTGTGCCCAATCAGCTAGTGGCAAGGCCTGATGGGCAAGTGGCAGTTGGCTGCTTTGGAAACAAGGCAGAAATCTGAATCTCTTAAATAGCTGTAGGCATTGACAGAAGGATGAGGGAGTGACTTGGATGCCTGCTGGTGAGGTAGGGCTGGCTGGGAGGTGCCAGTGGTTAACGGGTAAGCCCTCTTTGTCCCTCTAGGGAGTGGGGCCTTGGGGACACACCAGAATGGGGAATGGGGGTGTAGTTTTCCTCATGGTCCGTGGCTCTCTTTGTTCCACCTCCCCCAACAAAGTGGCAGGCAGTTCCGCTGGTCAGCTGAGGAGAAGGTTTCATGGAGGCTCTCCTTAGGGATGTGAGGGGAGGGCAAATGGTGCAAGCCTATAATATACATAGGAAGGAAAGAAGGAAGGAAGGAAGGAAATTTCTGAACCTCCCTGCCAGCTTCAAACAAGCAAAGTCAATGGAGAAGCTGGCAGCAAGTAACAAGTCGCTCACACTCCCACTGCTTTTTTGCCCTTGGTCATTCTGTTTCTCTGTCTAGGCAAAGAAATATCTCTGAAATGATCACCCAATGGGTCATGGGTTGTCTAGTACAATAATAATAATAATATTGCCAGTACATAAAAAAAGTAGCAGGCAATGCAGATAACAACCAGACCTGGCAATGGCTAAGAGCAGGAAAGTTGAAGAAAGAGACAGAGGGGCTAATTCTGGCTGCACAAGACCAAGCCTTAAGAACAAATGCATACAAAGTCAGAATTGAGAAGACATCAACAGACAGCAAATGCTGCCTCTGCAAAGAAGCTGAAGAAACAGTGGGCCACCTAGTTAGCTGCTGCAAGAAGATCACACAGACTGACTACAAATGATGACATGACAAAGTAGCAAGCAAGAACTGGTGGGACCCCAAAAGAGACAAAGTAATAGAAAATGAAGACGCTAAAGTGTTCTGGGACTTTAGAATTCAAACAGACAAGCACCTGCCATATCACACCCCAGACTTAACAATTGTTGATAAGAAAGACAAAAAAGTCTGGATAGTGGATACTGCAGTACCTGGAGATAGCAGAATAGAAGAGAAAGAACTGGAGAAAATGACAAAATACAAAGACCTGCAAATAGAAGTAGAACAACTGTGGCAAACGAAAGCAAAGTTAGTACCAATAATAATAGGTGCCTTAGGGGCAATCCCAAAACATCTGGAGCACCACTTGAACACCATTGGCATTGACAAAATCACCATCAGCCAATTGCAAAAGGCGGCTTTATTTGGAACAGCTTGCATCCTTCAACAATATCTTTAACACTGTCAAACAACACATCTGCCTATCCCAGGTCCTTGGGAAGGACTCGATAGGTGGACAAAAATGCCAAATCCAGTCTAAACATCTGGCTGACTGTGTGACCAACCATAATAATAATAGATAGGTGACATGATCTATCATTACTCTTTCCTACATAATTCCTAATAAGATTGTGACCCTTTTATTATAACATACAGAGTCATGTTGTACAAAGTAAGTTTTTTAAATGGCAGCTCTGGACTATTTATTTAATTAACATTATTTATCAGCCACCCCAATCTGTACTGACTTGATGAGAAGCAACAATTCAATATACAGTAAATTAAAACAATCAGTAATATTAATAAATGACCTAAGATGATTGCTCAAACACTACTGTGGGTTGAAAGCTTGCTGGAACAATATGAATTTTGTTTCAGAAAACAAGGAGGGTTGGGGCTGCCTGTTCTTCTGGGTGTAAGATGTTCTATAAAGTAAGGTCACTAATGAGAAAGACCGGCTACATAATGAACAAAATATGCATATTTTGAGGACTTAATTTGGAATTTTTGCAGCAAGCAGGAGACAAGGCGCAGTATCTCTGCCACTGTTACAAAACTGTCAGACTTATTTCTTCTCACTACTGTAGAGTGAAAAATCAATAGTTTTTTATTCATTTTATTACAATTTATTGACATTAAAGCAAACACTAGCATTTTCCATTTGCAGAGAATTCCATGCAAATATATAATCCAGGCAAATAACTCTGTAAAACAATTATTATGTCTAGATTCATATATAAATATAATTCATACACTTATGAAGAGAGAGAGAGAGAGAGAGAAGTAGATGAGAGAAATTTGTTTCTTATAATATTTAACTTCTTAAAAAGCCTTTCTTCTGCTTTAAAGAAAATCATCCATTCATAAGCAGTTTGTAATGAAACTTAACAACTACTAAATCAACAAATGTTCTAACTAAGAAGGCATGCTAAGAATTGTTGTAAGTAAAAAAAATATACAGAGAAAGAGCTCTAAAGGCAAAAAAGTATTTTCAGAAAACGAAAATCCCATTTCTCATCAAGAACCCTTCTCCAATGTATCAGAAACCTATGTTGGTGATGGAATAATTTTACACTGCAAGAAGTAAACAAATTACATTCACCTTCTTCTGTCTCCGAACTTCCACCTTTTATTGCCTGTGATAAGTACCAGCCAAGGTACTTACTCATCTTAACTGCCTGAGAATGAATTACGGCCAGGTGTGTAAGTGGTTGAGCATGCTACAACCTATTGCTTCCATTAATGTTTAGTTACTTGCCTTTGAGTGAGCATCAAGGTCACTCACTCCCATTTAAAAAGGAAAATGGATCCTTGTTAATCTTTATATTTAAGAAGGAAAGTGGGCTTGAAAATCCTAATAGATCTACATAGGATAGTCATAACTGGGCTGGGGTACCACTAGATGGCAGCAAAGAGACACAGAAAATGTTAAAATGTCTCTGCCGTCTACTGGGGGTCCGGATTTGTGCAACCCAAATTTGTGGAATTGAGTGACATACGAATTTTAGTAAATAAAATCAAACAAATAAGTAAATGTGGCAATCTACTACAAGGGGGAGAGAACATATATCATGTTCTTCATAGGACACAGTCTTTCAGTGGTGTTCTGCAGGTTATTAAAATGTGAAAAAATGAATGAACAAAGAGAACTCAACTAATTCCGCTGCTCCTTACATTTCTAAAACATCAACTGAATAAGGTGTCAGTAAGTACAACTAAGTTAATTACAGCTGCTGTATCAACTGAATTGAATAAATTTCTCATGATTCACCCTTTCAACTGATTGATTAGGTTCCATCAAGCTGTTTTTGACTCCTAGCGACCACATAGATTTTCTCCATAACAATCCATAACAATCTATCACTAACTTGTTCTTTCAGGACTCCCAAAGGTGCACTCATTGCCACTCTGGGTGCATCCACCTTGCTGTTCTCCCTCCCTCCTTTCACTGGAATATTATTAACAAAACTTTAACAGTGGGGTTTTTCATAGAGAATAGCTGTATTTGAACCCAAGATTCCAGTGACACATAAGTTATTTACTCCTACTTCGCCATTCTCACTAGTGTAAATACCTAAGCTAAGCAGAAATGACAAAATTGAATGCATGATTTATTACAATTATTTCCCTTAAATATGCATGACAATGCATGATTTATTACAATTATTTCCCTTAAATATAATGGGCATTTAGAAACCATCTTTTTCATTCTGAGAGCTGTATCCAGAGTTCCATAAATTATCTGACCTCTTGTTCCAAAGATAGCAAAATCTCCCTCAGAGTGAGATTTACAAAGTTGTTCAGAAAACAGAGCTGAGCCTTCTAAGTTGTCTAGCATGACCACAACATTTTTCCTTGCTGATTTCCACCAGAATTGTAGGAAGTGACACTGTTATGTTAAATCTCAAAGAAACTGGTAGGGCTGTGCAAAGCATGCAAAATAGATGTTTTATAGCATGCAGGGACATAGACTAAGCACTTCTCTTTGAATTACAAAAGCAGCCATGTCTTTTTCAAGAACTGTAGTACAGCTTCAAAAGCTGCTCCTGGCTGTCTTGGCTTGCGTATCGGTATGCATAACCACCTTGCTTTGCTTTTGAATGCTTTGCATAGCCACTGAAACTGAAGTAGGGGACTGCGAGTTACAGTACATTTCTTTAAAACATATTTTTCTCTTTCTGTTTGGTACCACTGCAAATTTCAGACAGCTAGGCTGAGGAGTTTATGCAAAGGGAAATGGTAATTATTCTCAAATAATTAGTATTCTTGCTTTTATTTTATCTGGTTTTAAATCTAATGTTAACCCACTTAGATGGTCCTTTGCTTAGAATGATTTAGTAGCTTTCTCTCTTGTTAGACAGCTTCTTTTTATTTATCTCTCTAATGGGGAAGAAGAGGGCTTGAACAAACTCTGGATACATAAGCCCCAAGAAAGCCGTGACACATTTAGAGACTGATAAACCTCAGAGGAGTATAGAGATAGCTTGGAAGAAAATGTGTGGAAGCCATTACAAAACATCACCTTTGTCTAGAAAGACAGGAAGGAGTGAGGGAGAAACTCAGGATTGATCTGCCTTGACTCTTGGGTATAAGAGGAAGGGAAAAAGAAACTGTCACACTTTCCAGATTCTGTTATTGTAGCCTGTATCTTTTTTTAACAGTAATTTTATTGAAGATTATAATTCACAACAATAAAAACTAAGACAAACTAAAAAAAAAAAAAAAAAAAAAGAAAAAGAAAAAATAGAAGGTGCAGAAAAGAAAAAATAGAAAGAAAAATAGAAAAGAAAGAAAAAAATAAGAATATAATAAAGAAAAAGAAAAGAAATATATAAAGAAGTGACTTCCCTCTTCATCGCAATAAGTATAAACAATTTTAATAACTTATCACCTTCTCTTAAAACATAATAAATGATCTCTTCTTCCCATATCCCATCTCTTATCTATAAACAAATCAATAAAACCTCGTCAATTCAGTCCTGATATCAACAAAAGTCCATTAAGGGTTACCAGAGATAACAACATATCTGTTTTAACCTTCATCAAATACAGGCAGTCACCAGTTTAAGAACGAGTTCTGTTCCCAAGATCTGTCCTTAAGTTGAATTTGTATGTAAGCCAGAACAGTATCATTGTATAAAGCTGTATAAGTAGTATTGTGGAATGAAGTTGAACCATTGTGTATTTAATTCAAATCACTGTGTATTTAACTTGAATTTTGCTACAATAGGCTCCGTTCTTAACTATGGGTCATCTGTAACCCAGGATCTACCTGTAAACCAACTTTATATTCCTTCCTTTCACTTCTAATAATCTTGATCTTTAGTCCCTTCAAATAATATCACTGAACTTGATTTCTTTTCATTTTTTCTTTCTCCCTTCTCACAAAATTCTTCAAAGCTTCAACAAGCCTCTTTTGTAAATCCAATCTAGGAAACCTATCAAGGTCACTCTCTTGGTTTGTTGTTTGTATATCCCTTTTAATTATTAAGACATTAGCCAGTTTCTTTTATATGGCCAGTGTAACATCTTTTTCCATGTGATTCTTAATATCCATTCCATGGATTCCTTATAATTAATTCCAAAATCTTATTTCAAATTTATCTGAATCCTTAGTCCATTTGTAATTTTCTAAAATCAACGTTTTAATCACCATTTTGCTGTTTATTCCAGACTTTTTTAAAAAGTCCATAAACTTGTATTTAAAACTTCTTTTGCTAAGGATTGAAGGAAACTCACACAGTGCTATAAAACTTGTCAATCCAAAGGTTCCTAATAGCTGAAAAGCAGTTATCAAGCAATTTCTGAAGTGATTAGAAAAGTATGTGAACCCAGTATCCTTTTAAAGATGTTGACCGCAGTTTGAGCAAGATGCCTATTCCCTCGTCTCCCAGAGCTCTAAACCTGCCAGAGACCGCTGTCTTGCAGTCACCTTGTGAGGAGCAACTGTCTGGAGCACTTCAGGGCAATCTCAAGCCCTCTCCTTGTCGGGAGAGGAATTACGAAGACCCGGTCCACTTGCCTGCTCTTCATTCCACTGCGGAATACTCCATGCTGCTTTTCATGCAGCTGTCCCCGGAAGTCCTTATTATAGCCTATATCAATGAAGTAGAGTTGTAGTATGTCTTGTGGTGTCTGTATCTTAGCATGGTCTACCTTGAAGGGCTGACATGAACTAGTCTCTGGATCTGACTCTATGTCAGTAAATGTAGAAGTTTCATTTATCACAAATAATCAATCTGAGCCTCAAACTGCCTTGGAACTGGAGACAGAAACTACAAGCAATCTGGATGTATCTGCCATTCCCCTCTACGGGAGAACTCCATAAATCAGCAGACAAATCAGGAAATAACAATTGATCTAATACCCTCCTAACTGGTCCTTCTCTAACAGATTTGCTTTTAACAGTTGATATTGCCTCCTTAATATACTTGAATATAAACACCAGTAATGAAAAATTAAACATATTTCTCCAGCTTCTAAAGTATTTCCCAAAAACAGTATCTCAATAGATAGAGGAATCCCCTGGAACCACCCTTGTGACTCTTCAACATCATTCTGCATTTTATAGACTGTTGAAATCTCGCTTGCTATTCAAAATAATGGCATAAATACTCACAGATGGGATTCTTCAAAAAACCCACTCTTTCCTTGAGTCTGTTGCCACATATTGCAGGGGAATGTAGTGGCCGTGAGGGGACTTGCAAGTTCAAGGGATATCTGTAGGATTTTACTTAAATTTAATTCTTCTACAATTCCACTTATATGAATTAGAATGAAAAATCATTTGGCATCCTTTCAGTTCTATCCTAATCGGGTCTTTGGAGATCTGACAATTAAGCCTCTAGGGCCCTCCTCTGAATCTGGGCCCACTGCCAACAGTAAAACTGAAAAAAACCAAACCAAACAGACCTAATAAATAGCATGACAACAAACTTAGATAAGCTGACCTTGAGCAGCACTGTAAAGATTCTTGCTTGGATGACTTAACCTCTTCATTTTCTCCCACTCTGACAGAAGAAACTGAAGTCAAGAACTCTTGCCCTGCGATCCAGAAGCCAACAAGACTTCGTCTTTTGAAGACTTGTGGGACTGAGACAGGGCCTCTCTAGTCTGATTATCAATAGCCCTGCAACTTTTTTGCCTGCAGAGTCCAATCTGTCTATTAAAGAACCAGAAAAGCAATCTGACTTACATTGCAACTCTGATGGCAACTTAGCCCTTCCTTCTTACAACTTATTAAGTGCTGACACAATTATTTCCTAATTGGCATGTATATTCCACTGCTTGGTCTTGTTTCAGTGAAGATTTTATCACATCATCTTCTGAACAATTGTTAAAAGCTTTTACTTTCTAGCTTACCAGTCGACCTGACGGATGTCCCTGTGAGGAATGTGGAATCCACTCTTGCAACAGAAACATTCTCATCAGGGAGCTCATCCTAAATTGCCTCGGGAATTTAGGAATAGCTCCTGCCTTTCACCCATACAGATCTTACCTGACACCCAAGATCTAAAGTCACTGAATGCCTCTATCTTTCCTTACAAGTTGCCTCATCTGAATGACTCTTATCCTTACTTCCCACTATATGACTGCTGTCCTAGGATGGGATAGAACTCTAAACAGTCAAGATTTGCTTTTATATTGTTCTTATGTCAATTTGAAATGCTTTTTGCAAGAGTTACATTAGATCTTAGATCACAGAGGTTTCATTTCTTACTCCTTCAGAGCTAGACTTAGAAAGAAGGTGGTCCTCTTGGGGGCATAAGCCTTTTAATCTCTACTACCCTGCATGCTCATATCTCACTTGCTACATTTTGTGATCATTTAGCTGTAGCTAACCCATTTAACAATTGGGCCTAATCATTATTTTTTCTTACTCCTTCATGATGTCATTCCTCAAATCAAAAATGACTTGGATCATACTCAGAACTAGCTCTTCAATTTAATGATCCAGTGATAACTGCAGATGATTTTAATGTACAAAATTAAATGTAAAAAAGGGGTGGGGCTTTGATCACATGGTTGTGGCTGCCATTTTCACTTTTTTGATACCCTCCTTGCAGACACCCGAGTGTTCAATTATTTGAACCATTGCATGCTAATAATTTAAAACGGATTATTGGAACAACCAGCAATGCTCATGAATGTACTGTTATTTTCTAGCAAATTATTAGCTCAATACAGGGTTATCTAAAGTGTAATCAAATTTCACTTTGCACTCTCTATATAATAAGCAGTCTAGTCTTAGTTTGACAAAGACTGAGCTCTAGCGAAGGCCATGGTAATTTCAGCCTACAGAAATGCCCATTTCTATCAAGATTCCTTCTCTTATGAAATGTTTTACTTTACTAAAAGGAGAGGTTTTTGTGTGTGCCTTTGAGTTAGTATTGACCATCTCACTCCATGGATTTTCTGTAGTCCCTGCAGTTTTCTTGGCAAGATTTTGGAAGTGGTTTGTCATTGCCTCCTTCCTAGGGCTGAGAGAGAGTGACTGGCCTAAGGTCACCCACCTGGCTTCATGCCCAAGAGAGAACTAGAACTCATGGTCTCTTGGTTTCTAGCCTGGTGTCTTAACCACTACACCAAATGACTCTGAAAAAAGGAGTACAAAAAGCTGTTGAGGGAGAAAAAAACAAAGTTATTCTTTGGTGAATTGGGCTAGGCTCTAAGAAACAGTGACAAATAAAGATGATAATCTGTTCTGGCACCTAATTCCAATGGTAGTAACCTAATCTCTTTAGAGTCCTGGACCAGATCTTTGATGGTCCACTTGATGGTGAGTCACTTAGCCGCTGATTATCTGATCCTTTTCCTGACTGGTCCCAGTTTTGCCATCAGAAATAAATAAACCTCATTTCTCAGTTGAAAAATGGTAAAGCACCAGATAAAGATATGATTTTGCCACAATTACTGAAAATACATCCTGATTGGTGGGCTTTTGTGCTAGCCCCCCTATTTACTGATATCAACAATTCTCTATCACTTCTTAAACATCACTTTTCCAACCTACAATAATTTCGAGCTTTCAACTATTGGTGGAAGGTACTTTTAATGGACCATGATAGATTACTTAAAAAGTGTCTTATTGAACAGTCTGACATGTCCCAATTTATCTCATGGCTAAATCAGTTTACCATCTCACTCCATGGATTTTCACTTCCATATTTCATCTCAGTCAGCCAACAAACCCAGGACATGCTCAAACAGTGCATTCTGGATATTTGTGTTCAAGTTGACATAGAGACACTTGCTAACATCATCCTTAAAATGGCTGGCCCAGAACAAAAAGACCTTTCAACTAGAAAAAAAATTAAAAAATATCTATGGGCCTGACACAGGGCTAAAGAACAGCCCTAACCAAAGCAAGATTTGAATTCCTGGATTCAAGATTTGAACTCCTGGGTTCTATCAGAGAGGATATGTATATGTGGCACGCCATATCACTCACATCCTCTTTGATTGCGAACTACATGCTTCAGCCACAGCATAGCATTTGAAGTTGCTAATTGATAGAATAGCCCATTGGGACCCCATCAATAAGCTATCTTACTTCCTTCAAGGTACAAACACACATGGACTGTAAGAAAGACTGCCAAGTTTATAGCTGAAACCATTCAACTGAGAGGTTCCTATCTAGTTCAGATTGGGATCAACTGCCAAGGGGTTGATCTTACCTGATTATTTCATTTAATATATTTATATCCCAATGCGCTGTATTATTTTATCTTATTTCATCTGATAGTCATTAGACTTCACTAATTCATAAACAAAACAAATATATTCTCATACATCATTAGAAGCTTATAGTATTATGAGATATACCATAGCCATTTTCTAGTCAAAATCCATGTGTCCCTGTTAAGTTTTAAGGTAAAATTGCTTGGTTAACTATGTTCTTCAAACTTCAAAACTTCAAAAACAACAAACAAACACTATTCTACCAATACTGTAAACTATATATCATGTTAAAATATGGACTTTGAAACCCAATTTTGGATGTGACACAATTTCATGTATAAAATTGTAGTCCAAGAATGGTTGCAAATTAAAATTAAATTCATAAAGTAAATCCAACAATCCGTAACTCACGTCAGCCCTTGTAGATGCCTACCTGCACTAGCATCTTATTTTCTAGGGAATTTCTTAAAATTAACTATCCAAAAACCAAGGTTTTAATTTTTCTCTAGAAAGTGTTTCAAATCCCCTATTAGATGGGAAATTAATAAAAAGGCCATTTGATCAGGTTAAGAGTTTCCAAGTATCTAGGCATCCAGTTCCAACTTTCCACTTGCTGGAATAATCAACTGAGAAAACTTTCAGTTAGAGTCCCAAAATCCTACAATGCAATCTTGAATATGTGTTCAGACACAGAATATATGTATTGCTAAACTGTCCATTGTATCACTCATGGCATCTGGTACTCATAAACTCAATTGTCAGAAACCTTAGTTGCTTTTCTGATCAAGAGGTTACTGAACTTATTCTACAAGATCAAACAGAAAAAGGTTGCCAAGTTCTTAACGATAGCTGTGGCTTGCCAGTTGGTGACTCTTCTTCAGTACTGCTTCAGATTTGACTTTATTGTACTTTGAAGCATTGCATTTGTGTTTTATTTGTCTGGGACTATAAATAAATAATAAGTGTTCTTGAATGAGATGGAACCAATTTCCAGCACTGAACCAGAAGTATTAGAAATTAATTCAGTGAAGCATAGATCAATTCACTGGTCTTCTCCACAATATAAAGCAGTTATTAAGCCTAACAACTCAAAAAACACTGCAAACCAAGGGATGAGAACAGCAAGAATTTTACCATTTACCACAGGAAAATGGTAAAATATATAATTTCTCCATAAAATAATTTAATCCTTCCTAAAATGCTTTGATTAAGGTGACTAATAGGGTTAGTTACTTGCAAGGGTCACTCTGGTTTAAGCAGAATCACTGAATCTGATATTTTACATAACTGACAAAAGCCCCCCCCCTTTTTTTTGGCATGCTGCAGTGCCATCATTCGTGGCATGCTGGATATCCACAGAAAGAGATTGGGACTGCAACTTCATGGACAGCTCTGAATTGGAACAACTCAGTTGGAACAATTGAATTGGAACAAGGTTGGTTAAACCTGTCTACTCTGCCTTCGATGAAAGAAAATTTGTTCTGAAGTACTCTAATCCACCCCAGGTTAAATATGTCTTGGGGTTTAATTTTACCATAGGAAGCAACACCTGCATGATTTAATTGGATGAGAATATGAGTGAATCAACTATGGAAAATTGTCAAGACAAAGCATCTTTCTCTTTGTAACTTTGGTTTTATAATCTTTTAATTATGTATTGCCGATTTTAGTTTGTTGTAAGCCACCCAGAGTCCCCCGTTGTGGGGAGATGGGCGGGGACAAGTCAAATAAATAATAATAATAATAATAATAATAATAATAATAATAATAATTTGGTCACAGAGGTCAATGGCATACAGAAAAATACTCTTGGGGAAAGAGTGACAAGCTAATTTGACAGAAAGCATCCTACAGCCCTTACCCTAATTCTGCCCCCAATATTTGCAGACTATATCAATGGAACTCAGCGATAGGAAACAGGATAAAATGAGGGTATTAAACTTGTAAATTCCTGGTTGAGTCTTAGATAGTATAAGTCCTTTGAAATAGGCAAGGTCAAAAATCAGCCATGGCAAGGATTCCAGGAATGCTATTTTGACTACAATAACTAGAATTGAATAACAGAATCTTGAAAGCCTGTCCACATTTCTCCCTCTTAACAAAATCATGGGGTTAGTTTGAGTTTCTTTGTCATGCTTTCCTCTTTCTCAGTAATCTTTTTTCAGAGTTCCCTCTGAATGGCTTGCTCATTCCTGCACCATTCCCAAGGTCAAATCTATGTTCCTTGACAGAGAGCCAACCTCTAGAAAGTGATGGAAAAGTTGTGAAAAGTATCACTGCACCAATCTTCCAGATATTAGGAATATGAATCTATCTATCTGAGTCTACTTCAGAAATGTATACATTGATAATTATGTTTGATAGAACATTTGATGATGGTGTTATCTCACATTATCCATTCAGAAATAGCAAAATAGGTAATAAACTATTAGGTAAATGTTAGTTTAGGAAGAGTAAAAAAAGTAGAACATATGCTAAAGCCAACTCTGAAATATAAAGCTCAGGTGCTTCTGATAACTGTGTGGTCGAGATATATCTGTTAAGCAAATATTTTACAAGCTCTGATATAGAAAAATGCTAGGGGTTTGAATGCCACAACATCTTTTGATACTCCTTTTGCCTGTTTTAACTAGTCACAGTTGTGTCTTATAAAAAAAGATAGACTTTTTGCTTCAGAGAATGATCTAAAGGTAAATATAATCCACCCAAGACTTCAGAAAGATTCAGATTCCTGGGGAATTTGATAATGGAAAAAGAATTTTAAAGCACACTAACTGCTGAGTTAATGGCATAGCTAAGGGAGAGATACACAAAAGGGATTTTTGAATAGAAAGTGATAGTTCACATAACTGACTGTAATCCTGCAATGATCATTTTACCAACACACATTTTTTCAGAAGCACCTCTTCAATAATGTACAATAAGGAGAGTGCAAACAATTGTCCTCAGTTTGAAAAATTAACATCACAAATTCTGAACGGTGGTTTGTTTTTCATTTCTACAATTTTGAGAGATCATAGGTACTACCCTTATTTACAACAAGGTACCCTGGGAAAGAAGCACAGAAAGAAAAGCATTGCTTTCCCATGAGGAAGTAGATCAAGAGAAAACCTCTTGGAAATTCTTTTTTCCATCAAAGCAATATGGTTGTATAGAAAAAGGAAGGACTTATTGAATCTTCTCCTTTTTCCCACTAGCCAGGAAGAAACCAAATCAAAGCAGTTTTGTCCATTATTGCATGTACCCTCTAGAGCCTTCAACCCAGGATGAAAACTATCAGAATGAGGAGCAGTCATGGAGAAAACACAATGAACCAAAGACAATAATAGCTTAAAATTGGGAGAGAAGCTGGCTGAATGCTTTATAAAGAAATAATGCACCCAATCATGTAAAAGGTCACTGTCCTAATTGCCTCTGGCAAGTAAGAGTAATTTTGTAGTAAGTGACAAAGAAAGAAGCCTAGTATTGAAGTGTTCCCCATCCTCCCGTGTTTTCCTTCTGTTTCTAAGTAAGTCAGAAGGAGGCATTATTTGCAACAATATTAGCAGCTGTTGTTCTGCTTTCCATGTTGGTTTGGAGTGAGGTAAAAACTAAGGGAAAGTTACCAAAAGTCACTGCAAGTGTCTCTAGGAGTAATGACTGACTCTTATTAAGTCACCTATTTGGGGAATACCAGTAAAGGAACACCAGCAAAACTCAAGTACAGCTTATATGTTCACTAAGCTTTGAGATTAGCTCTAACACAAATGTGAAAATTTCTTCTACACTTCAACCTTCTATAGCGTAAATTTCTGACATTTATAACATAACTTACATTACAAGTTGTTCTGATAATAGTTGCAAGAAAAGAAGAGATTTTAGTAGATTCTGGGACATTTCATAAGGCTGAGGGACAGAAAATAATAAAAGACCACACAAGACAAAAACGATTCAGATTGGGGACGAAACTTAACAATTATGACTGCAGGAGCAATTTGGGTGTTTCTATACAGAAGAAACTTGTAGGAGCAATACTGTATAGCTATGCCTATGTAGAAAAAGCCACAGGTTGGCATATAGAATACATTTAGACATCAAATATCTTTTTAAAAGTTATTAATTTGCAGAATTATCCTTATGTAAGAATAATAAACTCATCCTTTTATCACCAAATCAGGTGCATCCATGATAAAACAGATTTCAGCAGGCTATCTGAAGGAAGCTTCAAGATTTGTAGATATATTAAAAACCTTTAGGAAAAAGAATGCTGAGGAATGGACCTTTCAGTGGGCATCACTAAAGAAATGCCTGTAGTTTGTTTAAGTTTAGTGTGACTTGGAAATGTGAGATTTTGCTTTCATATGCCTGTGGGATGCCAGAGAATTACCTAAAGACACCCTATTGCATTTTTCTCTGGTGGCCTCTAGGTAAATGAAGTCAGTGTTTCACATTCTCACATCCTGTTAAATTGGGCTAACCAAGCTACAGATAACTGGACAAATTATACCCATTTGCCTGCAAAGCCAGCTGGTATATATGGATGCATTTACCACAAATCCCGTTTTACAGCTTTTGTATGACAGATGAACCCAGTCAATAGCTGGTTTAATAACATTAAACCATGACATTATAATAATATTTTGTTGAATTCAACACAGTGGCTTAATATGCCCAGTGGCTTAATAGGTCTAGTAAATCATAATGATTTGATTCATATATCTTACTATGCCCAAAAGAAGAAAATATGTTTAGGGACTTTACATGTGAACCAGGTCTGTTTTTCAGAAATGGATAATTGGTAGTCTATGGATCCCCATCTGGGCCTTGGGCAATTTTATATGTTCCATCCAGATTTTCATGATAGTTTGAATAGTTAATTTATCCACCACCCACCTCCAATTATTATGAGAAAACAAGGACTGGAGAACACTAGCATTGGCTGACCTATTCATTCATATTAACAGCTAAGCACATCCCCCTATTGACTGAGGCTGTGCCACTGTTATTCCATTCTATAAAAACAAAGATAGAAGGTCTCCTAAACAGCCCCCTGAAGCAAGCTATATGCTAAATATCTCTATTTAAAGCTATTGGATTGGGTTGAAAGGGAAAATATCCTTGCTGAAGAACAGTCAGGTTTCAGAAGGGATCAATCAGCTCTCGAGCACTCTTTAGTTCTCCACCATTTAACAGAGAAATACTTTTCCCAAACCAGAGGTTCCCTTTTCTCAGCCTTCACTGATTTTAAATTTGCTTTTAATTTAATTCCCAGGGATAGGCTGTGGGGAAAAAAAAAAATAAGGGGATCCTTAGTAGATAAAAAGCTATTCTGCTCATTCAACCCCTCTATTCCAACATCACTTTGAGAATCAGATTCTCCCCCGTCACTATCCAGAGAGATGTGAGACGAGGATATATTCTAGTCCAGCTTCTATTTAATTTGTACATCAATTTTGTCCCCATTCAACTTCCCCCACAGTGGTTGGCTGAGTGGTTCTAACTCTTCTATATCTCTCAGGTAGAAATGAGAATGTCACCAAGGGCTTTGGTCTCTTTTGGTTTAGAACATACTAATAATAAATTACCAGAAAACTAAAGTCCTAGTTTTTCCAAAAAATCACGATAAAATTTATACTGCAATTGGCAAATCAATGGAAATACTATACAGTAGCTGTCCACTTATAAATAAATACTTTGGAGTGCCATTCCAAGTCTCACTGTTCTGGAAAGAACATTTTTATACCTGGCAAATATCACTCAGCATTGCTCCTCAGCTATCCTGAGATTTTTCCACTTGAAAGAAGCTCATTTTATCCCTGCAGCTTGTAAGGTTTTCACAGCCAAGGTAGTCTTCCAGCCATGCTGAAGTGTCTAATTCTGCAAGCCTAGAAACTTGAAGCCTTGAATAGTCTATTCAGTCTAAGTTCCTTAGAACTATTCTTGCAGGATACATAAGGAGCTACACTTTGTTTAGGGATGGGTTTTGCCTCCTTGGAGGCCAAAGCTTGGTATCATCTTTATAATTTTTGGCTAATCTTCTTCCCCTCTGGGTGTGGCTACTGTGGTCCTTGAATTCTACTTTAAATCAACCTGGATTAAAAAAAAAAATACTGACAAGTTCTCTTCCTAAACTCTTGATGGATAAATGGGTCATGTCACCCACTATTAGCCCTTTGAAGTAGTCCAGACAAGAAGCATAACCAGGAGTACTAGTTCTATCTTTATTGTAATATTAACAGAATCTTGCAAGACAAAATATTTCTCCACTTCTTTCCTTTTACTCTCTGCAAAAGTAGGGAGGGTCCCTTCTGAAACATTTCCCACGCCATCCCGTCCTCTGTGGGCTGAGACACCTTTTACGTGTTGGTTGTCCCTGTCTGATAGGTCCTTTCCCTTGGAAAACCTAAGTTACACAGCAGGTTTTTAAAACTTCACCTTCTCCCTTTTCTTTCAATATCTGTCCCCCAATCGTTATACTTTTCAATATAATACCTTTTATACTTCTACCACATTACTCTCAAAATGCAAACCTATTTAAAAGTAAACAATCAGCCTATTTTGTATGGGTAGGTCAAAAAAAATTTTTTAACTTGAAAAATTGCAAACTGGGCTTTTTAAAAAATGCAAATGGCTTGAAATGGTATGCTTCTTTAACAGATGTTTCATTAAATGCTCAAAAATGCTCAAAAAAGAAAATATACAGGAAATCCATACATCTTCTTTCACAGATGGGAAGGTAGGTATTGGAATTGGAAAGGTGAAGAAGAAAACAATTGGAAGAATGGAGAATAATCACTAGACTATACATAACACATATATTTGTTCTAACCATGGTCAGAAATACATCTTTATAAGTTAAACAAATGGATAAGTTGGGCTGGTGGGGAAGCAAGTGAATGTACTCAGGGCATTTGTCATCTCTCTTTAAACATAAAAAATTAGCTTCATAAAGAGATTTGTAAAAAGCATATACTAATACTGTACCTTGGGCAGTGTAGAGAGAAAAAATATATATAACGTAGTATCTTTGAGCAGGAAAACATCGGTGAAATGTATTGGAAACCCATTCATCTACAACATCATGGCTTAATTTAGCCTCATTAGCACTGTAATTTCTTGCAGGTTACAAAAACACTGGAACAATTTAAGTTCAAAATAGAGTAGAACGGCATGTGAATTGCTCTGTTGAAAATGTTTAATTTGTTTAGGAAATCTAAATTTAGAATTTTAAACCTAGGTCCCATTTAAAAACAGATGTGCAAAACTGTAATTAAGGATGTGTTAGATGAGATGAGGACCTTAAAAATGTAACTCAAATCTAGCAAAATTTATATATGCTATTGCACTCTGGATTGAGAACAATTTCTGGACTAATACTTGCCTAAAAATACTATGTACTTAGCCTGTAAAATCTGAATGTTGGGGAGCTAAGTTATAATTAGGGCAGGGGTATCAGATAAGCAAAAGCTAGGACAAGGAACTCAGTTTCCCAGTGTCTTCCATAGGGTCCCACTTTTGGAAGACACAGTATGAAGCATAAACTGGCTCCTCTGTTTAAGGGATCTATCTGTTTTAGGTACTCTAAAATCCTAAGCTTGGCTGTATATGTTACTCTTTACTTATTTAACACTGCCATGAAGGATAATCTGAAAACTAATTTAATCAATTATACCTACATTTGTTTATACGTTTATATTCAACCCTGTTCTTTTTCATCAACATATTTTAATACTAATTTTTCACAGCTGTTCTGCCCCTCTGACTTACATCTGCCTATCTTCTCTTATAGAAGTTATACCTGACAATTGAGTGTCACTGCAAAATTCCACAATGGTGCTCCATGACTTAAACAACTCAGAATAATATTCATTCAAAAGGATCTATGTGGTGTTAATATTACTTGCATTCTAATGATTTTATGAATTCTTAATTTACAAAATGATGATAGCTGACCTGGAACAAACAATAAAATATCCCTTCCCTTTCGAGATACATATTTAGCTTTAGCCTAAACACGACATTGCACATGATGACATTTATTAGTTCCTTAAGTTGAAAAATGTAAAGGTCGCACATGAAATGAAGTATGCACTTCATCATCATCTAAAGAACCAAATGTCACATAATTGCTGCATGAACTAATTCACTAAGATGAATGAGAAATTATACTTCAGTTTTTTGGAAGCATTGCTAACAGATATGCTTCCAGGTGCTGTGTTTTATGCTGAATTTCACAGCTAGCTTTATCTTGGAACAACACTGGCAAAAGATAAAGATTAATGTGCTCCAACATTACAAATATATCTAATAATTTGGGTGAAACTGCATGTGTATTTTAAGTTTGAAAAAGTATTGGGAAGTGAGGCTGGAGGTGTGGACAAATCAGACTTCTGTGGGTGCGGTATAGCTGTAAAAGCTGAATACCAAGAAAGAATGAGAAAAAGACGACGGATACATTGGAATTATGGATTGGGAGATAGTTACTAAGAGCACCATGGATTGCAAGAAAAATCAATCAATACTGAACCAAAAAAAGCTGACTGCTTCCCTGAGGCAATGATGAGGAAGAAGAAACCCATATATATGTGTATGAGGTCAGTGGATGATGGATTAGCAAAAAAAATTATACTTGGCAAGATTGAAGGAAACAGAAAACAATTGAGTAAGGTGGATGGATGGGATCAAAGAGATTATTGGAATGCCCCTGGAAGAGCTACAGACTATTACCAGAAAGAAGTTATGTTCATCCATACAATCACCAGGACTCACATCTGTCTTGATGGCACCTAACAAAATTAAACTCAAGTCATAATACTTAATATGTTTTTAGAATACTGCCATCACACATAGCCTACATCACAGAAATAAGCTGACTAACTCTAACTGAATTTAGACCATATGGGATTTGACATTTGACCTGCAGGCATCAGCAGAACCAAAAGTTCCAGGGAAGTTTAATCAGAAAGAGGAACTAGTTTAATGTAAAAGAACTGAGGAGGAGATACAGCATAAGGGCTTTGATCTTCCTATTCTCATGCCTCCCCAACTCAACTTTCAAATTCTAAAATTGGTTATTTCCAGGGTGCAACATTTAGCTTGCTTGACCAGAGAGCTTTATTTTTTAAGAATGGAATAAATTCAGCCTTCAACATGTATCTACTGTATAAACATGCAAATATTAAAATTTTCTGGCTTGAGTGTGTATACATATTACTAAAAAAAAAAGAAAGAAAAAGATATACTCTGCCTTTCCCCCTCCTGCAAAAAGCAGTTATTCAAAATGCCCAGTGTACTATTAAACATAGTAAAAAGAATAACCAAATAATAAAACTTTTGTGACAAATGAAAAACCGCAGCAAAAATAACAATAAATACCCAAATCAACAATAAATACAGTTTGCCTTCCTCTACTACTTTATTTCTAATCAAGCTGACTGGAACCCTTTAAAGGTTTCCCATATGAAATACCATATGAAAGAGCCTATTGCTGCTTTCTAGGTATAGAACATGTTTGATAACAGAGGCATACATAAATCTCTTTTTTCCCCCCAGGATTTAAAATTTTTTAAAAAAATTTATGTATTAATAATTTTTAAAATAAAAAAGAGGGAAAACGCAAAAGGAGAGGAAAAAGAAAAAAAAATTAATTGGTACAGAAATATCATATCTATCAATGGACAAATTACCAAGATTATACAGTTAGTGCTCAATGTATCTTTGATTAGAAATTAATCACAGAAAACATTAAATTACATTTAAGAACATTAAATTATTTTAACAATGTAAGTAAGAATTTGAATCTCTGAGCTGAGTGCCAAAATCTCTACTATGTGTTGTTTAAAAATACAAAAAAGAGAGGAAAAAAGAAGAAAAAACTACTAAAAACTTTATAAATATTAGTTTCTAACTTCCCCTTTTTCATACTCTAATGTACAGTATTTATAGACATTTAAATTATTGTGGGTGTCTCTGATTTCAATTATCAGTTCTTTTTCCCTTTAAAAACCATACTTAGATGCTTATATTTACTTTGCTGCAACATACATAACTCTTAAGCATGCATTGAAACATGCTATATTATCATATATGTTAGCCCTTTTAGCAAAGTGGGATATAAGAATGAAAAAAAAAGAGCTGAAAATTAAAAGCTTGCCTGGATATACCGTATTTTTCCGTCAATAAGACACATGTACAAGACAACCCCCACTTTTCCAACCCAAAATTAAGAAATCAATATTTTAAAGATAGTGCAGAACACATTTTTATTTAGTAATTAGTTAACATTGACCTGATACACTCGGTGGGAGGAGGTCCAAACCGTCTCTCTGCAGCTCTATTTTCAGGCTCTTTTGCTTAACTGATTACATTCAAGCACGAGTGAAACTGCCGATAGCTTGTCTCTGCAAACAGACTTCCTCCAATTGGTTTGTTCAGCATCAGCTGACGTCAGTTACATAAGGCTCGTGATTGGAGGAAGTCTGTTTGGGAGACAAGCTATTTCACTTGTGACTGGAGGCTAGCAATAGGAGGAAGCCTCTCTGCAGAAACAAAGTATGGGCAGTTTGGAACCGTGTGGTTCTCTCCTCGGCTGACTTCCTTGAATGAGACGCCCTTCAATTTTTAGCGTAAGGATTTTAGAAAAAAGTATCGTCTTATTGTCGGAAAAATACGGTAGTTTAGAATGATCCTCCCCGTGTAATATACCAGTCCTCAGCCCAAGTATGTTTTAAGAATGTTTTTCCCTGATGACTTTTCCCAGCCATTAACTCCAGTTAAAATCTTGGCCATTTTATTAGACAGTTTCATTTTATAGCTCTGCTTTATTAAACTGTTGTAAACCACTTCAGAATCTGTATAAATGAAGCATGGCATAAAATATTTAGATAAATAAATAAGTAGAATAACAGAATATAAATCCAATTTAAACTGCAGCTGAGAGATGTACAACATTTCACCTTCAATAGTTATGTATTTAAAGTGATGTTAGTGTGAACACCTTGACTGGTTTTTTGAAATCTCAAAATATGAAATTAAAAATAATGTATAAGGAAAACCACAATACATTTAACAAGGAGCTAACTTGGTATCTTCCAGATGTGTTGCTAAAAAGGATAACGAGAGCAAAACTGAAGTGAAACAATGGCATATTTCCTGCTCATCTCATCAGAAGGGATGGTTGGGGGGTTGAGGATACAATGAGACATTATGCCGTTGTATTCTCTTATAAATGATTTATTGTTTTTTCATTATTGCTCACTATTGTTAAGCATTTTATCCAGTTGGCCTTTGGCCATAAATAACAACTTTCTTGATGTTCAAATGCAGTGAGAGAGAACAGCAACATCAGTTCCATATATGCTCAAGAGGTTTCCTCCTTCCCTCTCAGTCCCATGCACTCTCCCACCTGATGCCACAGGAGTTATACTTAATGGAGGCACTGGTGCCTCTTGAATTGCGTGACATCAGCATGCTTAGCTAATTTGCCTAAGTTGAGCTGGTTTTGCCATTATGCATGAATTATGATCTAGCACTGATATAATATATCCTGAGGCTTCTCAATTCAACATTCATCATCATTATCTTCATTAATTACATAACATTATGTATCCACATGGTGCTGTACAAAAACTGAAAGGGCCTGCAATCTAAACCTAGATACAACAGAAAAGGCAAAATGGAGGCAGAATAAACAGAGAAAAGGTAAACTATTATTACATGTATTTGGTTTGGTTATGATATATGTTAGTGGGGCAACACAGACGCAATCATGTTACAATTCAAAGATTAAACATAGTTTTAAAAAATCAATCTGGGTTTATCATCTTGATCAGCATTAAAATTGATACAAATTTAACCCCAACCACCCCAGTCCCCCCCCCCAAAAAGGAATAAAGGGGAAGAAGGAAATGAGTAACTCTATGGGACTGTTCATGACTCTGTATCAATACATCTTCAGTAAGCCTGTGTAAAGATGGTTTCAGAGATCAAAACAAAAATACGATATGAACTGTTCACTTTTTTAAAAAACAGAATACTTCTTTGTTAAAAAAAAATAGGGGAAAGAAGAAAGAACGTACTAATTTCAACAGACTCAACTGATGGCAAAGTAACAGAAATTTAGGTACAGGTAGTCCCCAGGTTAAGAACGCCTGGTTAACATACGACCCATGGTTAAGAATGATGCCTATTGTAGCAAAATTCGAGTTAAATACACAATGATTTGAATTAAATACACAATGGTTAGAGTTAATTGCACAATTCTACTTATACAATATTATACAATAATGCTGTTCTGGCTTACATACAAATTTGACTTAAGGACAGACCTTGGGAATATTCTCATTGTTAAACTGGGGACTACCTGTATTTGATGAAGGTTAAAACAGGTATGTTGTTATCTCTGGTAACCCTTAATGGACTTTTATTGACATCAGGTCTTTTCAAGGGAAAGGAAATAAAAATCTCAGTTGGTGTAATAGTGATTATAATTAAAATAATGATGGAGGAAAGAAATGCCTGTATGTTGATATATGTTGCAAGAATCAGATCAAGAGTAGAGACAATCAGCTTAGAACACAGACTAACTTTTTAACAGTGCAGAGAAGCAGTCATTTGCTGCAATTAGATGTGATGCCAACTGTGGTTTCTGATAACGTCTCCCTTCTCCCTGCCCCCCTGCCTAAAAAACCCGCAAGAACATAAATCCTGGTTTTACTTACAATTTACAGAAGGCTTTAACAATCAGTTTGTAATTGTCCAAGCTGACCATCACCCATCTGTGGCTCTTGTCTTTTCCTGACTACCTCCAAGTGAGATAAATGGGAGGTTGACTGACCATGTATTGCTGGTGAAAATTAGCCTGTAGGCCAAAAGTTGGGCTGGCCTGCTATACTGAAATCAGTAGAAAAGGAATGGGAGAAAATATTTCTAGTTTCTGTCCCGTGTTCATTTTAATTACTTTGCTACAATAAAATGATGGGCAAAGATGCATGAAGTGAATGAAAGCAATAGTCTCACTTATAAAAGTGTTTGTTAAGGATGGAAGGCAGGCAGAGAAATAGAATGGATAGTTCACTAATCACTGCCCCCTTATTTCGCCTCCCTACCCAGTCTGCTGCTCCTGTTGCTTTCATGGGTGAAATTAATTTCCTAGCATACAGTAAAAAGTCACTGATGCCAGAAACCTTTGTGACCTGTTATATCATTGCCACTGATGGTCTGCTGCCATTTTCCATCAGGACAAAATGAAGCTGGCATGTGAAACAGTGCAATGCAATCCTTTTGAAGAGTGATCTCATACAGAAGAGCTAGATTACTTTAAAACCATGAGAAATTACTTCAGAAGAATGACCTCTGTGTTTAACAAGTCCCTTTTTTAAAAAGTTCTCTACTAAACCTACACCCCTTTTCATTGCTCTTCTTGTTTTCTTTCTTAGTAAGATAGTGTAAGACCTGTCCCTCAATTTCATCTTTTAAAAAGACTTCTGAGCTGGAGACTTTTCCTAGGTAGCCTGCCACCAGTTCACATGGTACATAATTTCTATCATACCAATCTAGCTAGTCTTCAGTCTTCAAATGTAATTTCTGCTTTTTTTTCAATCAAGCTCTGTGATGCTATCTTGTTATGTAGAATTGGATTACTATCTACAATGAATTTGTGCACAATGAAAACATATTAAAATAATGGGCTAGGAACAGAAAAAGGCCATTTTTACAGAGGCAGGTTTCTCACATACACAAAGCATACACTCACATGTTTCTTAATCCCACAGATCTTAGTGGAAGTCACTGCAAAAGAATATTTCCCTTTTATCTTCATTGCTTTGCACCTGGAATCCATTTCTTGCTCATACTCAGGGTGTTTCCATAATTGGTGTATTTCAGATGTGGAGGACTACAACTCTTATCATCCCCACAATGATTATCTATACAGAGCTAAGGATGGCATAAGGTGCAATCCTATTTTATTCTCACAACTGTATGACATGTCCAGCTGAAACACGGTGACATGTAAATTTCATAAATGAGCAGGAATTTTTACTTGGCTTTTCTTGTACAAAAGCAAATGCATTATTTTGCACATGACAAGTATGCAATTTTTTTCAGATTCAGGACCTCACTTGGACTTTATGGACTTTCAACCCATGAGTGAAAGTTTAGTCAAGGACAAAGAATTATAAAAGGCAAGGACCAACACTAAATTTGGCTTCATTTCAATTAGATTAACTAAAAACAATGCGATTATTGCTCTTGCATTAAAAGTAACAATTCAGGATTAACATTTGGCGTGAATCTGGAATCCTCACCCAAAGCCCTTAAGCCTCAAGCCTGCCCATTCTTTTATGTATAAATAAAAAAGTAACTCTACTAGTTGGACAAAATAGGTGCTGGGGCGGGATGTAATTAAGCTAAGAGATGAGTTTAAGTCAAATTAAAGCTACAATACTATCTAAGAATTAAAATTTCTTGAACAACCAAAATTTGATTACCTTAAGTACATATTGTCCCTCTTTAAAGTAATAATATGGGAGTTAAAAGGAAGGAATATGCCTCTTCAAGAAATCTGAAGTTCCATTGAATTCTTTTTTTTAAAATGGGTGAAGCACAAGGGCTATTACAGGTTTTTTAATGCCTTCTTGTCTGGCCACTTGCCAGAAGAATTATTCATATTTGCAGAACTACAGAATTCAAAGAAGGCATAGGTTTAATATTAATTTCTTTTGCAGTCACAAGAACTTTAGTTTGACCATATTTGGACCAGCAAATCATTAACTGTTGTGACTTTTGTAAAATCTAATCCCAATTGTTGATGGCATGCTCTGAAATGAATTGCTAAATAATACTGACTAATGCCACTAGTAAACGTTTAATAAATGAACTGTTCATAATGTTGCTAAGGTTTTAAGATCAAGTGCAGTTGAATAATGAGTTAGATTCGTTGGTGAAAATCAGGGCTCAGCTTCAAAACTATTCTTTTAACCTAATATAATTCTTACTATTTATGTAGATTAAATGAGAAAAAACAAAATACAGAGTGCTTTGATTTTTTTGCAGAAGGGTTAGGAAATAAATTTTATGTGATATAGCAGCATAACATGTAATGTTTTATTAAATGAAAATGAGTTATTCCTTAATCTAAGAATGAAAGTATGATTGTACTATATTTTCTTCATACACAGTAAGGCAGCATGACTTTTTATACCAGCTGCTGGTTGGCAAAGATGCAAAAAGAATGTTGGTCTAGAGTAGCCTTTGGTCTGATCCAAAACCAGATTAATTTTTTTTGTCCTGGCTCAGCTAGGGTAATTTCTGACACATTTTGGTCCTGTATTAATTCTGGGTTTGAAAATTATTCAAACAAAGCATTCTTATTTTGGATTTTTGCTATGCCTTTCTACCACCATTCACTGTAGCTTCAATTCTTAGCTACAAGCAGAAGTGTATAACCCAGTCCAGAAAGAAAGGATTTCTTTTTTTTAAAAGAGAGACAGCAAAATTGAATATAATACCAGAATAGTCACCTGGATCTTGTTAATGCAGCCATTCCTAACCAGAATCATTTAGTCCACTTAAATTATTCATGCATCAGTACAAATTTGGAAAAGAAAAATTAAATGCCTTCCAAATGAAATCAATAAAAGCAAACATAAAGAGTGTTTTATGAATACATAAATGGTTCCTGACACCTAAGCAACCAACTTGAGGCATATGTCCAGAAAGCAATTGTAGTCTCAGCCAAATGCCCTTCTAATATGTTGGTAGCCAAGAATTTAACCCATCAGCAAAGCAGGACCAAAACAGGAACAATGTATTTCAAAATACAGTCTCTCCTTTTGTTTCTGAGTGGGTGTTTGACAGTCTAACTTAAAGAAAAACCAGCAATTCAAAAATCAAACTGAAATGCAAAAGAGGCCAAATTCTGTAGGCAATCTCTCCTTTGCCTGACTCTTTCCTGCTACTGGCACAAATAGCATTGCTGTTGATGTGCAGAAAAGCAAACAGCTTGCTGTCTTGAAATCCCTCTCCAATCTCTGAAAATGGGGAGAAAAGGTCAGGCAAAGGAGAGATTGCCTTCAGAAATCACTTGTTTTTTCTCACCCTCCCCCCTGCAGAGCAGAAAAACTGCAGAAGGGACTTCAAGAGAATACTGTAAGCTGTGAAGTGCTCCCAGCTGTGTAGGAGCTCCCAGCCCTGGGCTGCTGGTGCGATTGCATTGCTTTCAATGTGTAGAACAGCAAACAGCTTACTCTCTTGCAATCCCTTCCCCTCCAATCTGTCTGCTCTGGAAGGGGTGAAAAAAGAAAAAAACACAGGTCAGGAACAAGTCAGGACGTGTATTGACTGTAAGGGTGATCACATGGCTGAGGGATGCTGTGAAGGTTATAAATGATCATAAATTGGCCATAAAGTTATTTTTTCAGCACCACTGTAACTTTGAATGGTTGCAGAACGAGTGGTCGGTAAGCGAGGACTACCTGTATCTCTAATTGTGATTCCAGAGCAGGCATTTTCTGCAAATTCCACAAAGGAGCTCAGTAGACAAAATAATTTAATAAATGAGGAAATAATGTTTAAAAAAAAGGTATATAAGTTAAGCTACAATATAAGTATCACAGTTGCACTCATCTGAAATGAGGCTAAAGCAGGGCTGCCCCAAACATTTTGCTCCCACAATGAACGACAACCCCTTTTCCTTCCATTTCATATTCAAAAGTGAACTGAACTGGTATCAGAATTGTATTTCAGCACTCGTAATGAAGCAGTATCTTTTACCACATCTGACTGCAGCCACACGGATTAAGGGAAGGGCAGCAAATCGTATTTTTCAAAACCTTGCTGTCATTCCCTTAGTGTTTGTGCATAAAGCAACTGCTGTACTTTAATGACAGAACTAGATCTGGACTAAATCAACCTGATCTCCTTTTTTGGTAGAGTAGCTGATCCAGGAGGAACAATGGACAGAAACCAAACTGATGGATCTCCACAAAAACAAGTGCAAAGTCCTTCTCTGAATAGGAAAAAAATTATATGACCCACCATATACTGGGTAACAATGTGTATGAAAAGTATCTGGCTATTTTGGAGGCTCACATGCTGAATATAAGCCAAGAGCAAATGCACCCCTAGGTTGCATTAACAGAGGTATAGAGCCAAGATCAAGAGAAGTAATCTTTCCTTTCTATTTTGCTCTGGTTAGACCACACCAATAATACTGTATCTAGTTCTGGGCACTACATTTTAGGAAGGACCCTGAAAAACTGAACCATGTCCAGAGGAGAGCAACCATGATTGTAAGAGAAGTTTCTTGTAACTTTCCTGGAAGGAAAAACTCACAAGGAACATTAGGAATTGTTGGCTATGGTTAGTCTGACAACAGAAGACTGCAGGGAAACATGACAGCTGTCTTAAAGTATCTGAAGGGTTGTCATGTGGGAGATAGTAAGCATCTCTGTTTAGTGTTGTTCCAGAAGACAAGAGAAGAAACCATGTGTTTAAATTATAAGGAAGCAGATCTGACATTAGGAAGAATTTCTTACTGGTAAGGGCTGTTTAATAATAGAACAGATTGCCTCAGGAAGAGGTGGACTTCTTTGCTGGAGGCGGGTAAATAGAGGTTAGATGACCATCTGTCAGGGATGCTGTAACAGTGCACTGGACAGGCAGTGATGATGATCTGATCTCCAAGATCCCTTCTGACTCTTACATTCTATGATTCTAAATCAAGCAGTCCAGCATGCCATTTGTATCAAATTCTCATTTCATAGTTTAAGTCTTGTGCTTTGCTCAGGATACACAAAAATAAGTTTGACATTGCAGCTCTAGGAAGAAGTCAGAAAAAGTACATTTTCTGACAGAACAGAAGAGCAATCTATGATATATAATCAGAAAAGCTAATATGCAGGATTGACTGATTAGCTTCTCAATCATTAAGGTTCCTAAAGGACTTCCCGAAGTTAACAGCAAAAGAACAATTTACAGAAGCAGCGTCAAGAGTGAACAGTCCAACGTCAGTGGAAGGGAGCTGCTGGTGTACAATTAAAACATACCATTACCTATTAAGTTGCTTTTCCAAGAAAAATTAAGAGATAAATAATCATCTTAATAAAAGATTAAGTAGAAAGTGATTGTGAGAATGACACATCATATTGGGCAAACTACACATATTAGAATAATAATCTTTTTGAAATGAATAATCTTCTTTTCAAAGAAAATTACCAACCACAATAGGGTCTGGCAACTCCATTACTAAGCAGCATGGTTGTTAAGTGCAATGTTATGTGACCACACTAACTTACAACGGCAGTTCTGTCAGTTCCGGCTGCGGTTGTTAAGCAAATCACTGTGGGTCATTAAGTGCAGCATCACGTGACTGCAACTTGTGATTTCCTGCTGGTTTTCCCATTGACTTTGCTTCTCAGAAGCCGGCTGTGAATGTTGCAAATGGTGATGACATGATCGCAGGACATTGCAACCATTGTAAATGTGAGCCACTTGCCAAGCACTCAAATCACGATCATGTGACCACAGGGGTGCTGCAATGGCTGCAACTTTGAGGACCAATCGTAAGTCTAGTTTTTCAGTGCTGCTGTAACTTTGAATGGTCGCTGAATGAGTGGTCAGTAAGCAAGGACTACTTGTACAGTTTTTGGCAAAATTTCCTATAATTGCTGGCATTAACCTGAGTTCCCCTTTCCTCCCCATACCATGTGTGAATTATGTAAATCATCTTTTTGAAACAATCTCTTGTAGAAAGATGAGTAATGCCTTCATGTATTTCTGAGAAGAAATGACAGAAGTCCTTCACTTGCTTTCAGTTTCCAAAGAAAAACCAACTCAAGACAAAATTCCCTGGATGAGGCAACTGTCATAATCCATAAAAACCAGTCACCTGCTTGTTTGTTAAAGCAAGGATGCTTAAGACAGGCTAATATAAGGCAATAATACATCTGATCTTTGTACTGAAAAGCTTTTGAAAAGTGGTATTTTACAGAACCAATTATTTCTGTTTAACCTGGCTGAACCTGATGACATTATATTTTCCTCTCTCATCAAGACCTAGCTATAAGAAAAAAATTAGGCAAAAAGTGGTATCAAATTTGATTAACACATTTTTGTAACACAGAGAGCACAGAAAGTTGCACATACCTTTATGATAAAAAGCAATTTTCTTTCTTCCCCCAAAACATAATCCATGAAGTCTGCCCATAATGGGCCAGGTCTGCAGCCCAGCTCAAACCAAGGCACTACTCAGAATGACTTAATACTGGTCTGATGAAGTCACCCCAGAATTGCAACAGCAAGATGCAGACACACACACAAATACACACAGCGACATATGTCCCTCCTGTTAAATAATTTTCTTACCTCAGCTTTTATCTTATTGTCGCCAAAGCAGAGATGCTGTAAATAAGCAGCAGCGTTAGATTGTACTGAAGGGAACTGATGCTGTAACATCTGAATAACTTCTGGAAGTTCTGGATCTCTCCACCCAAACTCTCTGTACACAAAGAAACAAGAAAAGATCTATCAGTGGTCCTGTGGTTGAAGTGCTAATGGTTTAACATATTAAGACAACAGGAAATATTTTGGGGGTGAGGGGGAATGTTACCTCTGGGATGTATATGGAAAGGTAATTACTGCCATTACCACCCCTAATTAAAAAGATACTTAATTATTATAGAAAATAGCTTTCATTTGATTAGGTTCTTAAAGTTCTATTAATCTAAAATAATAGAAATAGAGTGCACTATAGGAAGCCCTGATAAAGTTTAAGAAAATAAAATACACAAAAAGCACAGCCAATATGCACAGGCATGCCGTCTCACTGATGTGGAGCAACACCCACCCCAAGAACAAGATTATGGGGAAACAGCTTTCTCACAAAAGAAGACATTGGGGGTTAATGACCCGATCGGCCACTTACTGCAGCAAGGAAAGGCAGCACAGATGCAAATGCAAGATGCCATTTCTTCCTAGCTGCTCTTGAAGCAATTGCTATGCCTACAAGCATGCAAAATCCTTTAGCCCAGGGTTCCTCAACCTTGGTGACTTGAAGATGTGTGGACTTCAACTCCCAGAATTGCCCAGCCAGCCATGCTGGCTGGGGAATTCTGGGAGTTGTAGTCACACATCTTTGAGTTGCCAAGGTTGAGGAATCCTGCTTTAGTCTATTCTCTTGAACAGATTGGACCAATGCACAGCTTTTATGGAGGCATAGATTCATTTCTTTACTTCGGTTTGTTTTATGCTACCTCTGCTATTTCCAAATCTTAGAGAGAAAGCCCCCCTCCATGGTGTTTTTTAGCATTCCAGCAAAATTATCAACATTGTGTGTATGTGCGCACACACACATACTTATATATATATATGCATGCACAGAATGTATAAAGGTAACCAGCATATTTGCTTTTATAAATAAATTTCTTTTTTCTGCCTTCAGATCAGTCTAGACTCCTGGTGACTGCCATATATGTTTTGCGCTAAACAGCCCAATACTTCTAAAAAATGAAGAATCTCATTTCTCTCTCTCTCTCTCCTGTCTCTTGGTGGATACAAGTCACATTCCTATCAGGTGAAATTTCTTGCTAGGTTGATGGCATAAGTTTAACTCGCTTGTAATTATTGTCGGTATTTGTACATCATGCTAAACTAAAGATCCTTGGTCACTGAACCAGGATATGTACAATGCACAAGTATACACAGCCCCTCTCTGTGTATAGGAATCAGGTGGTTTCTCCCATTGTGGGGAGATGGGTGGGGACAAGTCTATTAAATAAATAAAAATAAATAAATGTGTGACTAGAATTATGGCTTAATTACTCCCAATCAATCCAGCTGTTCTTCATCTGGTTGGATCCCTCCATGTGTGGTACACTGCTGCATCTATGTAGCCAGTTTTGTGATATTCCTTTTTATTTCAAAGGAATCTGTATATTTTGCTTTGTTACTTCTACATGTTACTGTTTGTCAATGATATTTTAGCTTTGGAACAATTCTTGAAGAGATGTTCGTTAATAGAGAGTCTTCTGACTGAAAAAGATGCTTAGGAGGAATCTGTATTTTCTTCCGTATAACAAAGTAACAGGTTACATCTCTGTGGATATTTCTATTCTCCTCTCAGGTTGTATCTGTGTATGTTTGTGTGAATATGTGCATATGCTCCAGATCATGTGCCTAGGAGGAAGGGAGCTTAGAATGGAGCAGTTGCCAATATTCTGAGCTGGTATTCAACTGCCTTTGCTATAAGGATGCATCAGGGATTTTTTTTTCTGTAATATTTTTAATCTTTAAAAAAAGCAATAGCATATTGACATTTTATATACAAAAAATGGCAGTTGCCCATAGTTCAGTATTTTGTTTAAAACTGGGCTCATCTGCCCAGTAGAAAAGAGGAAAAGTAAGCTGGAATGTTGAGATCATCATGGGAGACAGCAATCCATCTAACAGGCTTTGGAGAAAAATGTGTTTTGTGACTAGCCATGTCCACCATGCTAATAATTTTATGAACAACCATCCCATGGTAACCATTCTGTGGGATTCCTACAACATGCTCTCAAAATTCTAAATGGGCTAGACAATTAAATTAAATTGACTCAGAATTAATGTGACCAACCACAAAAATGGTTTTATTGTATTTTAAGATTACATTCCAGAATATTTCATGAGCTATAGAAACAAGAGGTTTAGAAGAAATTAGCAATTTTTATAGTATACAATGTCAACAATTCATAGTTAACACTGAATATATATTATATTTTTAACCTTTTATTGTGTGACCTACAATTTATAGAATTTAAATTTGATGTAGAGCAGAAGAAAGATATATCCTTTTATTTTATATTCCCTTCTGTTCTCAGTGAAGTTCTCAATTAATAAAAATAAAGATGTAATCTGAGATTAATGTTATGGTAATATTTATAAAGATTAATTTTTAAAAAGTGGAAGCAAATCTTTTCATTTAGTAACCATTTATAGACCACTTGAGGGACAAAAGAATGCTGACAACAGGAATAGTTTTGCAAGGATTAATAAATGGTTAAATCAGGAATTTTTATAAGAATCCAAAAATGCAGATGATTTTTTTTTTCAGAATGAATGGAATACTGCTTATTCAAATGGAGTTCTGTTCTGTTCTGTTCTGTGCTATGCTGTGATGAATTTAGTGGCACATATTTCTATTTGTAGTAATAAATGTTTTTCTCCTTGTTCTGATTTTAGACAACAGCATAAAAACATGGTAATCCAATGTGGATTGGAGCTCTCAAGTGCAGGGTGAGAGAAGGCTAATCTTTGTTATCTGTGATTCATCCATACATTTCCACAGAGATCGAGAAGCAGAAGTGGCATACTGGAAGCACTTATGGAGACACTGTTCTGTTAGTAGTCACTCCTGTGCCTCATATTCTTTTTCTGCACCTCTTATCAGGCTTGGAAAAAAATGCTGACTTGTGTTTAAGATAAACTAACCTGCAATAAGCTTTGATTACAGACTCAGGATGTGTTATACCTTTTTAACTAGAATCTGAGCCATATACAGCTTAGCACTGTACATCATTTCAGTCACTGTATGGGGAAGCTACAGTGAGAAAAAGTGATAAAGAAAAAAAATCTGACAGAAGCAGTTCCAAGAGTCTTTTGAGGATTCTTGGCCCCTAGGAGGAACTTTGGGGGAACCAGGTGTTTGGCAGACCGTCCCTATTGGACTAGCAATATCTATTATCTTAAATTCTGAATACAGTGCTTTGTTGAATTAGGCTCATTGAAAATTTATTTTTGCAGTTTTTTTGGCTTTCCTTCATAAGTTCTAGAACTGCATCATATTAATAAATAATGCACTCTAGCATGATCTACATTTATATCCTTTTCCATTTAGCATGGCCATACACAACAATGCACATTTCAAATATTTAAAGCCTAATGTACATTTATAAAAGACATGGTTGACTTTACAGAATGATTTTGGGATTTCCCCCCTCCTTGCATTACTATTGTTTTGCTCAAAATTAGAACAAATCTTTGAATAACAGTTCCTTTTCATTTTTTGTTGCAGGCTCTGAGATTTTTTTCCCCTTAATATGAAAAATTTCAAACAGGGTCCCCCAAGTTGTATTAAAATCCTAAAATGGATACTCTTCTGAAGGACCATTAACTACAGAAATACGCAGATACTATTTTCCCACTAATATGCTAGAGATTGCCAATTTTACCAATTTACTGTTTAGAACACTGACTCTGTCTGCACATGGAAATAAGTGCACAACAAATGGCTATAAACCAGTTACTTGAAAGAACATACCTGCTTTGCAAGATTGGTTGACAACAGTGATCAGACTGTGCATTAGTTTAAATTAGTAATAACTGGGATAAATCTATTACATTCTCAACAGCATCTGTTGAAAGCAAGTAAAAATAGCACCTGTATGTTATAGGTAACAATTGTTCTAGTTGTGCAATATTTGGATTTCAATAGTGGATTAATTCGTTTATACAAAAAGTGTGTTTTAAAAGATAAAATAATACTAGCACCCTGCAGTGGAGAACAAACTTAATATGCCAAGTTGCATTTGCAATTAATAAAGGTTTGTAGGCAATATGGGCATCTAGTCCACACAATTTCAGAAACCTAAAATTGTACAAATTCCTTTTGGTTTTCATGAAAACCAAATAGGTTTCTTGGTTTTACATACTGGAACATCTATAAACCTCGCAGAACTGATTTACAAGAAGATGCATATTTTGACTTGAAAAAGAATGTTCTTCCATTCTCAGCGAAATCATATCCTTGGCCACTTCCATTTGTGGGCCATCCAAGACAACAGAGGCTGGGCAATTGGTACTTTGGAGGCAGATCTGGATGGAGGGACAGCTGGCTACAGAGATTTTCTCTGGGTCAGATCCTATGGGTGAAAGCTGCTAAAGGGAGGCCAAATTGGGGGCCAAATGTTTTCTAATGCTATTGCAATTATGTTGGTGTTTCTTTGGACCGGACTTTATTTTTATTTTACTCATACTCCATTTATCTATACTAGCTTCAGTTTGTCAAAGAGAAAGTAAAAAATAATAGATAAAAATCCACCCTCCCTATTAGCAAAAGAACACTGAGTTAAAGAAATCTAATACATAGCTTTAGGATGGGGAATATCTGCTTTGGTAATGTGTGAAAAGACTCTCAGCACCAAAGTGACCAAGTGAAGGTAAGTTAAAAGGGTGAAACAGATTTTGAAAAGAAGCTGGTCCTGTATAATACCATTGGATTTTGCATTGGCCAGATCCCACTTTTTCATGACTTAAAATGTGCCAATTCTTAATATGTTATATTCTGTGAACCTTTACAGTTTGTCTCTACACCAAAGGAATATTTAAGGATTAGATCCAGTTACTGGCACTGTATTTTACAAAATCTTAAAAGAAACCTGAACAGGTGTACTGAAAGGCAATGAGGATGAATGGGTAACTGGACACTAAGTCTTATCAAGGCATAAAAGGGGAATTGGACTTGTTTAGCAGGGCAGCACATGCTTCAAAAAGATTTGAAAGATATACTTTGGAATGCACGATAGCAATAATGCAACACCTCTTTAAAACAGCCATGTCTTTTTTCAGGCTTCCACAGGAACCCTTTTCCCTCATGGAATGCCAATTTTGTTGTTGTTGTTGTTTAGTCGTTAAGTCGTGTCCGACTCTTCGTGACCCCATGAACCATACTGCGCCAGGCCTTCCTGTCCTGGAATGCCAATACTAGGGACAAAATCCTAATATTCGGCTTAGCGTTGATTTGAAGAACCCTTAAAACATTCTTAATATGTTATATTCTGTGAATTTTTACAGTTAGTTTCTACACCAAGACACAAGTTGGGTTACTACATTATGCATCTGGTATGAACTAACCTTTGTGATTTGTATACCATGATCACATGTGAACCCAAACAACTTGGCTTATTCAGCAAACCATGGTTTAGCTAGCCCCACCATGTGGCTAGCTTGTGTCAGCTTGTCAACAATATGTTAGTTTTAACCTACATGGCATGCCTACCAAAATGAAATTGATTGGTAATCTGAGTACCAGCAGACACTGAGAATGTAATTCTAGAGTACTGAAATGATTAATGTGAAAATGTGCAACTAAATCTGAGTGTGATTAGCCTAGCAAACATGCCACATGCCTATTTAGATTTTGGCAAGGTAGTGTAAGATATTCAAAAGAAAGATTAAACATCAATAAAGGATATAAGCTCTCTCCCCTCCATCATAAAAATTAGCCATTATTTATTGCTTGTTGTGCTGCAGAAGACCATTTGTCTTCATTTGCACAGGTCTGTGCTGCTTCCTGTTTGGAAAAAAGATGTTGCAAACAAACATATGCATGCTGAGTGGAGAATACAGCCATTGTTACATGCCTCACCATTTGCACTGTTTTACCATGAGACTCTGGGCAGTATGACAAACATCCCTTCGTTATAGCAAATTTCCAAGAATAATTATATTAATTTCTAGCCATAGTTTATGTTATTACAGCAGGATGTTCACATCTAATCAAGCAATTAAGAGTACAAAAACTCAGGCATTTCTAACCATTTCTGTTTCGGAACTATTTTCTTGCAGCAGCATTGTGCAACAAAATTTTGGTAGGAACCATTTCCTCAACAATGGCACCAGTAATTTAAAAGGAAAAACAATGTTTTGAGGCTGATGTTGTGATTACAGTGCCACTGGGGTTCATTTTTCACTATTTTTCATCAATTTGTTTCATTGCTGAATCAGGCAATGAAATCCATTTAATGTAGCACTGTTTCCAGTCATGGCCAACCAGATGTTTTTGAAAGGCCAAAAATAAAGAGTAAAGATAGCAACTATTCCATTTTACCCTCCGCCTTATGATGTACAAAGATATATTGTTTCTAAACATGAAGATTCTACAATATTTAACAAAGCTGTGATGATTCAGGTCCCAGGGAGAGGATATTGTACGTGTGTATAGCTAAGGCAGTAAATTGGACAATAATAGGCTTTTTTGCTTGTTTTGGATCCATGAAATATTTATGCCTATTTATTTACAAACAATTTGCGTCAAGAATTTTTCAAAGCCTAAATAGACAAGGTTAGCTTTTTAACTCTCATAGTGCAAACCACAAATCAAGAAAAGGCAATTAATCAAATCAGATGGAAAGCAATTGGCACAGAGTAAGGAAGAGTAGTATAATAATTAACAGCTTAAATCAGTATTTGTTTTCATAGCATTTTTAAAAATCTAATTTCAGATGAAAAGCCTGCAAAGGGTGGGCCATTTAATTCCCAGTGGAAAATGAAACCAGGCTTAATATCTCACAGAGTTGGATCAATGTTTGGAATCTATCGTTCAGTCCTTTTAATTTGCTTCACTAGAAGACAGCCATGATATAGTTTGAGGCCACAAAACCTTAATGAAACGTAAGTAGTCTTGTTAAGCAGTCTTGTTGTGCTATTACCATTTTTTAATGAATGGACTTTGCACCTGATCATGCAAAGAAAGTGGCTATTACTACCAAACGGCAAACTAGAAATGATCTATTAGCCACACATGAAGCAAATTTTAATTTCTGTTACATGCAAAAATAGATGGCAAAACATATTGCAACTCTGAATTTTTAAAATATAATACTCTCCTAAGAAATCATTTTAGTATCAATTACAGACTAGCTCCTTAGAAACCAATATCCATTCTATGAGAGCCAGATATTACAAAAAAAAAAAAAAAAACACCCCAAAAATCCTGAGCAATCCTTGCCCACTGACTATTTGCTAGGGTTGTGCATGCTTTGAACACGATTCTGCAGAAATGCTTTGGATCTTGGGCAAGCACAATACCTCTTTGCTTTTAATGCAAGCAGCTGTGGTTTTTCAGGCATCCAGAAGAGCCTTAAAAAAATACAGCTATTTAGGAACCAGTGCATTAAAGTCATCTCTTAAGTAAGTTGTATCTTTTTTTCAAGTTCACACAAAAGCCACAAAAAGATGGGCTGTATTAATGAATAGCAGGTCTAAAGCACTACAGATAGTCCTCGCTTAACAACCATTCTTTTAGTGACAGTTTGAAGTTATGACGGTGCTAAAAAGCTACTTACGACTGGTCCTTGCACTTATGACCATCGCAAAATGCCCCCACGGTCACGTAATCGCCATTTGTGACCTTCCCAGCCAGCTTCCAGAAGCAAAATTAATGAGGAAACGTGTGATTCGCTTAATGACTGTGTGATCCACTTAACAACTGCGGTGATTTGCTTAACAACTGCCACAAAAAATGTAAAATTGGGTGCAGTCACGTGATACCTTGCTTAACAACCACCCCACTTAACAATGAATTTTCCAGTCCCTATTGTGGTTATTATGCGAGGACTACCTGTACTGAATCATTTTTTAAACATCTTTTGAAAGCAATATTGCCAGCCTAGTGACCCCCAGGTGCGTTATGTTTTACATCCCATCATTTAAGCTGACTGCCAATGAAAGAAATTGCCATCCAACATACCTGAAGATTACATTGAATGAGAGGAAATTTTACTCTATCCTTTTTCTATTGAAGCATCTTTGCCTTGTCAACATTGGGAAATTGATAATTTAGGATGGGGCTCAAAAGTGTAACACAGGAAGAAAAGAACCACATATCTTGTAACAGTTAGCATAATGCATGCTTCATCCCATATCTTTGCAGGATTTCAGCTTTATCCTCATAAAATATGATGAGGAAGAAACAGGAAGGGAGGGATGAACATGATGAAACTTTGCAGCACTGGATGCATATCCCACACTGAGGTCATTGTATAACCAGTGGCCTTCTAGATCAAGAGCCTCATCTCCATCAATACACTGGAAAATTTTGGTTTAATGATTTTGGTCATGTTATATTATATATTTTTATTTACTATAATATTACAGTATGAAGATTCATTATCCTCCTGTTTTGCTATTAGCAGCTCCTACTGAACTAATGTAAGATTCTTTGTTTTCCTTTGTGTAAAATATGCATTACCAATTGTGGAAAATCTGAGACCCAGCTAGATGTGTTGGTCTAAAGTAGTTGACAATGCATATATTGTTGCCTGGGTTCTCTGAGATGAACTGCTCATAACACGCCATGCTTCTGGTGACTACTAAGATGGTACCCCAAAATGAAAAAGAAAGACATAAAAACATCAAATTCACAATATACTAAAAAAAAACATTGAACAGCAAATTTAAAATGCTTAAATAGAATGACAAAAGTCCCATAAGCCGTATTATTCAGAATGATCTCTTTCAAATCATAACATGTTTGAAAAGATTAGCTCTAATTGCCTCGTTATCTTGTGGTATGTTGCTGAGAGCATCGCTACATTATCAGTTGAGATGGTTAACACGTCAGTAATTCTTAACTTCAAGTAAAATAAAATGTGGGGGAAAAGAACATTTATAAAGTAGTGAGGGAGAAAGGGGCTATAATAAAAACTGGAGACAACTGCTATTAAAAGCAACCGCTGATGACAGAAATTATTATTGCATGTCAGGACACTTCTACTCTTTACTTTCTTTTTGACTATTATGCACACACACATATACATATACAGACACAGACACACTTGAGTTGAGCTTAACTGCTAGTAACTACATGGACACATCTGTATTGTTTTCTTGGCAGCAAGGGGTTTATCACTGCCTTCTTCCATTTTTTTTTTTTTTGGTTTCTGGTTTAGTTCACAATCCTGAGATACCCAGTGGTCTCCCATCCAAGTACTAATCAGGTAACACTTTGCTTAACCTTTATGAGATCACCTCCCATGATACTGTATACAAGAGAATTTCAAAAATCACTCGAAATCAGCTTCAATGCCATTCCAACTCCCTGAATTTAAAGATGGAAAGAAAAGGAGATATATTTGATAGCACATCTCCTACACAAATTACTTGGAGGTGGAGGAGGAAAAAAAGAATGAGATGGATAAATTGGGTTCTCTTTACAGAACTAGCAAATTCCTCCCTAGACAGGAATAGGAAGCAAACATGATTAATTGAACCAGTCAGTGTCTCAATATTTGAAAATCCTCATTAAACAATTCCCTAAGGAGGGAGGGCTTAAGTCAACCAATAACAAAATAAGGCAATTTCTTTCAAAGTATGCCTACTCCTAATTTAGGTCTATGGTGTAATCTTGATGTATAAAACGTGTCTGTTTGCAACCTAGCACTGTAGTGATTATTTTCCTGTTGAAGGAAATAAATGTAGGGGTTGAATGGTGCCATTCCATATTATCACAGAATACAATACAGAACAGGGTAGCTCTGATTATGACGACACATAATCTTACTGGACAAAAGAAATATTTAAAAATCACAACTAATTAAAAAACATTTATTTAAAAATGAACTCAGAAACATGAAGCTCATATCTCCCTTGTTAGAAACAAAGTGTTTGTGTGTTAAATCCCTCCTTTCTTATTTTGCTACACTCCACTCATTCCAAATGCAGGTGTAATTGTGGGCAATACAGCTATCATGTACATTGTTAAAGTGCTCTCCTGATCATTTGTCTTCACAAAGGTACATTAAATACCTTAAAAGCCATGAAATATGGCCTTTCAGTAATTGCTATACCATTAAGTCTGAATTTAGTGTAAAATAATGGTCATTCTCACCTTCTTACTTACTCTGTTAGAGGTTTATGAGAAAAGGTGCAGGAATAAAATGTAGAAGACAAATGTGCGGTGAATATCAGCTTGAAATCTGGAAGAGCAGTAAAGTTATATGTGACCTTCATATGGAAGACCAACTGAACACAGATTGAGATCATTGCTCTTCCCTACTGTTTTCCCTTAGTTTCCAAGATGAGTGCAGTCCCTTTAACATTATTGTATTACTGCTAGCTATATAGTGGATTCACTGGAAGCAAAGTTCTATGACTCAATCACTCAAATGCTAAAATATAAGCAACAGTAAAGAGGTAAACAGAAATGTAATAACTTCTTAACCTCAATTGTTTTGCACTAATCTTCAAGGAGAAATCACACAGCAGAATTTGAAATTAATTTAGCTTTAATTCCAACTCTTGCCTGTAATAAAAATCTGTGAGAAAACATCTGCCCCCTGGGCAGACGCTTTGGCCACCTCAAAGGCCCTTGAGATGCTTTTTTAATCCATTGAAACCATGACAGAATCAAAATCTACAACACACCACTATCAAAAGCTCAAGAATATTTTTAGAGTGGACATTTCTGGGATATTTCAAATATGGGTTAACAATGGAATTGCCAATGATGCCCCATCAATGGATTCATATCCTTAAAAATATTAAATGGTATCAACAGATCTCAGACTGATTCATTAAGAAAAACTGTATTTAGGGTATGCTGGACTCCCCAAAAAATGTATTCGAAAGGACGGCCCCCCAGATTTTCTGTTGGAGGTATAAAAAAATTGAGGGTTCACTGATCCATATGATATGACCATGGGATCATTTGATATCTTTTGGGGATAGTATATTAATATATATAAGCAGATTTAGGGTAAAATATTTAAAAGTTAAAGATGTTAATGTAATGTTGAACTCTATACCAAAGCTTTGGAATCTGACTGTTTATCAGGAATTATAGTTATATTGAGCATGGGGTGTGTGTGTGTGAGGCTAAAAGAATAATATTGAGAAATTGGAAATGTGATATTATTCCAGATGTTAAGGAATGGTTGTGGAAATGTGTGATCTATCTGTTTTGGAAAAGGCAATGTTTTTATTAATCAAAGGATGCAGCTGTATGTGTTACCATGGCAGAGATTTTGTACTGATAATATTTTGTACTGATTATATTGATTATGTGCTATCAAGTTTTTTTTGACTCCTAGCGACCACATAGATTTTTTTCCATGACTGATTATATTATAGTAGTGTATTTATTAGTAAACCAGTGACTATTGGTAGGTATAAAATAGAAGATAGATTTTATTTTTCTTTTCTTTTTTAATTTTTATTCTTAATTTGGTCGGTGCTGTTTCTTTTCTTTTGGTTAATTTTTTTCCCTTTAAATTTAAATATTGTTTTGTTAATTGTATATGTTAAGAATGTTAAATAAAAATTAAAAGCAAGAGAAAGTATTTGCTCCATTTTGGATTTTCTACATTTTTGCATCTTTGCACTGAATATTATGAAGGCTTCATTTAGATCTGATATAAAAAGGGAGTTTGAGTGAACACAGAATGCTGAGGTTTGCTGCTTGTTTCTTTTACTTCATAAACAAAGTCATCAAACACATGATGTCCATACAGATAAATCAACATTTCTGTAGGTAACAAACGATTATTTTCAGAGAATAATCTAATACTTGTTCATATAAGACTTATATTTTCTCTTCCTGCAGTTCTACTTTCAGTCCAGTTTTGCTTCACATCTTTACTTCCATATCCATTTTTCCCAAGACCACACTTGATTGTACCAAAAAAATGGTCTAACCCACATCCAGAATTTCTCATCACCCTTGGATTTTTCACCAGTTCTTCCAATCTTTCAACATGATCAAATCTATCATACTTCTATTAATTCCTTCAGCATGTCTACGAAGACTTGTAGACTTTTATCTGAACTGCAAATTCAAAATTCAACAGATCTTTTAATAAGCAGATATTCACTAAAAAGTCACTTTTCTCAATCATTCTTGGGTCTCCAAAAGGTCCAGTTATTCTTTCTGTTCTCTCTCATCTCATTCATACTCATTGTTCATGTCACCTAAGGAGGTATTTTTATTGCTGGGTTGCATTTGTTCCAGAAGTTGCACAATTTCCCCCCAAAGTCATATCTGGTTCATTGGAGTGTAAATTAAACTATCACCAACCTATGGATTCCTACTTTCATGCATACCTCCAGCAACCTGGTAGACACCATTCTTACTGTTTAACATACATTTTAGCTTTTGCATTGATAATTAAACCTACAGCTTCACTTCCCTGCCTGTATTCATTAACTCAATTTCATTAATATTAGGACCACCTACATTCAGCTCTATTACACCATTCTCTTTCTCTTAGTTTCACAGTTTTCATTAGTTTATTTCATTTCATTGTCATACTCATTACAATTATTTCTCTTCCATTTCAAGTCACACTTTTCCATATGCCATAGTTATCACCAGTGTCACCATAGATACAAACCAATGATACTCGACATGGGTTTGGTCAATCAAGGCTTTCATATAACATTTTTCAGTAATATGGACAACATGGAGACTAGATACCCAACCTTATTTACACCCACACCACCTGCATGTTTTCTTGCAAACAATAAAGACACTACATATAATTTTTTGCTCATTTTGGTTTGTTTCCACAACAGCCAAGGCTAGTTTTACCCAAAGTGTGCTCACACTATTCTATGCAAGCTAGGATTTCTCATCTAGAGACTACTTGGTAAACTAAGATCTTCTTGCATCCCACCCACTCAGAGATACATGTGGTGTACGACAACACGCAGCATGCCTTCTTTCCTTCTCTTCCCTTGAAAATACATTAAACTCAAAATTCTGACATAATGGCATTAATGAGGTATGAAATGCAAAATAAAGAAAAGTTCTAGTTATATTCTACACAAGGAAGACTGAAATATTCATAACTCTTTTTTTTTCTCAATACAATATAAGAGAAATGTACATGCACTGGCAATACTGTACATTTCAGCCTTTTACCTGAAATAATACTTTTATTTATCTCAAAGTAGAAATAGGATTGCAAATATGCCCTGCATGTGGAATGGATTTAACTCTGTTGTACAAGAAATGTCATAAATGGAAATAAAGTTAAATGGGTTAATTAGTCGCTACTGACCATTTTAATTACAAGAGAAAAAAAGGGAGACAGATGTCAGGAAAATGCTCATTATTGGAATCCCAATAGATATGCATTCAGTTGAGTGAGCAAGCTTTGTGTAACTGATTACATCTTTTTTTACCCTCCCTCAGTAAATAGAAAAACTAATTATCTGCACATGATTAAGTTAATGCACATTTATCTACAACAATTCAATTCTGACTGTGAAATAATCTTTCTAGTCTATAATTACAGTTTAGCTTAATTAACATAATTTCCACAGCACATACTTAATAAAGAAGCAGATATTAGGTCTGATTTTAAATGCCAAGGCTATTTCAGGCAAAAATCATGAAGGGGGAGGGGCAGAGGGGGAGATGAGTGCTATCACACACTTGGCTTGTTCTGCACAGATACATCCTGCGCTCAAATATGAAAAATAAATATCCTGTGCATACCTGAGATGAAATTCGCATTTGCAGAAAGAAAGAAAAAAGTAAAAACATTAAAAGATTAAACAAGAAATGACAGAGTTTAAGGTTCATGATTGGCTCAGATTCTTACTTATGTTTCTGGAGGTCTGAAAAACCAACAAGGGGTATAGCTCACATCCAAAGTACCCTAGGTTTTTGTTTCCTGCTGAATTACCCAGCACCTGAAACAGAGGTGGAAATCCAGATTCCTTATAGTACAGCTGAAGCTTTACTATAGACCAGTGTTGTCCAAACTTGGCCACTTTAAGATGAGTGGACTTCAACTCCCAGAATTCCCCAGCCAGAAGTCCACTCATCTTAAAGTGGCCAAGTTTGGACAACACTGCTATAGACAATGAGATACAGACAGCGACATGGAATGCAGAACAGAGTGATGCCCTGAGCTAGGTATAACCACCTTATGCTTCCACATAACATTTCACATCAGTTACTTCAGGTTCAGCTGTTATTAACATTCCAACTTTTGGACCGGAACAATTTATTTAAAATGGAAGGTGCTATGGATCAAACATTAGTTCTGCTATGCTAGCAGCAGTGCAGCTTCCTACTGCATTTTCCTCAGTGAAAATTACCATGTATACTCGCATATAAGCCCATCCGCGGATAAATCAGCCCTCAATTTTTTTAACCAAAATACCATGAAAAATGTGCCACCCACGGATAAGCTGAACCACATTTTTCATGGTATTTTGTTTAAAGAATAGAGCTTGTTGAGGTTGGCTTATCCATGGATGGGCTTATCTATGAGTATATATGGGAAATATGGGTACTTTAAAAAAGTATTCCCATATATACTTGCAGATAAGCCGAACCCAATTTTTTGGGTGCATTTTGGCACCTAAAATTCTTGGCTTATCCAGGACTATATACCGTAAACATGATTTATAATTACAGCTGCAGATGAATCCAACTTGTAAGAGAAATGTAAGAGTTATTGCAGTACCAACAAAGCAATTAAAACTCTATGAAACATATTAACAGCTGCTATAAGAAAATCATAATTGTAATTCTTAGTTGATGATAAAATAAATTCTTACTGATCAAAGGATGCGAAAACAAGCAACTGAGATTCTGTGTACTATGAACTAATTCTGCAACCTGAATTGACATTGCAAGACTTTATATTAGCCTTGTAGATGGGAAGCAAGGGACAGTGTCCCTTCTTTATCTCGCACCCCACCAACTCTTTTGAGTGCTAATTATATGGACCATTTTTATAGGTTACGGGGACTTAAAATTTCTTCTCCCTAACCATATTCTATCAATATATAAATATGATGGAAAATGAAAATGAAAATGTTTGCTTACTGCTGCTTGTAGTCTTCCAATACGGAAGACTTTTGAGCATAGGTACACAATACATAAACATCCTTGAATAGCACCAATCCAGCTTTTTTTCATTCTTCTCTTTTATCTCCATATTTATGCTGGACACCCAACGTGCAGCAGCATTATGACAGCAGACAATTTCAGTTAACACTGCCTTTTCTTGATAGTACAATTATGCTATCCAGTACATATAAGGCGTTTGCTTCCTGGTGACCAACATGAACTGAAAATACCTATAGCAACTACAGTAGGTAAGTAAAATGTGTTGAAGCTGAGGCATGAGAATACAGCTCAGATATGTTTTTGTTAGCTGATTCATCAAAACAAAATGCATTCAGTAGTTAGAGCAGAAAGGGCAATTCCCATAAATACAGCTTCTTCTACCTCTAAAGCAATATGATGGGAGAAACTATTCCTGCTGAAATCTCTTTATCAAGAAGATATAAAAGTTCTAGAATATGTTGCAAATATAGAATCTAGTATATGCTGGAAATCCAGAACAGTGAATTTGTACTATATGCATGTGTAGGACTGATGCAGCATCCATGAACTATTAATATAGCAAAAACGTATTACATTATTAAAAAATGGCAAATATTCTAAGATAGTCAAGACATTTTCAACTGCACTAAAAGTAATAAAAACAGATACTATAGACGATAGCACTACCAACTTGCCCACCTTCTGTTAAATGATCCAAGTTAAATGTATATATTTCTCTCTTTCTCTGTTTCTCTCTGTGTTGGGGGTGGGGAGAAACAGAGGTGTTCTGTATGATTGAAGAAGCAGAATTTAGCAGAAATTCTACTAAATACCAGCATGATTCAGAATTTTTGAATCTGAAGCTATTCTATTTAGTATTATAAACATTTAACAGAAAATTGGGTCATCAAATTAAAACATCAGCTTTGAATTTAAGATTGATTTTGTCAATCTTAAATTGACACATTTAAACTGCATCATCAAGAAGGCTGCCAAATGCCATTTTTTCAACTAAGAGTATTTAGTACAGTTTGAAATCAATCCACAATTATTTCAAATAACACAAAGTAAACAAACAAACAAACAAAACCCACAAGCAAACTTATTTAGATACACTATGGATAACTCTTTGTTTTAGCTTATCAAGGATCAGGATGAATTTCCATTGTCCCTATAGCAGGACATTCAAAATGGGTTCAGTTTTGTTCTGCTGAAATGTAACTCGCATATGTAATTTGAAATATTTCACTGGAACATTCTGAGTGAAGCTGATTTGTCTCAAGCTTGAAACTTGGACCCACCTACTGAGAATATATCCCTAGAGTTACTGACATCCTCTTACCTAATTTATTTTCAAAATTCTGCAGAGAATGTAAAAATTGTAAAGGAGATACAAACAGCAGAAAATGATGTGAAGATACACATTAGCATTTATATTTCTCCAACAGATAAAGGATTCAGACCCACTTTCTGAGGATAAACTCTTAGTAATAGATATAATGAACTGGCATGATAAAATTTCAGCATCCCTAGAGTGTGTGTGACCACTCACAAACAGATGGTTTCAAAAAGCATGCTGGTTATCATTCAGAAGTAGCCTCTTTTCACAGTGTGACTGATGAATTACTGGAAGCAGGCCACCACTCTGAATTCCTATTACAGACTGCACTTGCTCAGAATAATCTGATCCCATTATATATAGTAACACAAAATCTATTACTGACAGCTTGTGCCAGTTACCGAGATCTAATTCATTAAATTCACTATCTGGCTTATCAAAATAGATGACCAATGGGAGCAATTTATTTAACACATTTATATATCGCCTGCTCCCAGCAAAATTGACCCATGGTAGTTTATATCATGTAACTATTCTCTCTTGCATCAAGTTCTTTAGATATTTTTAAATATATATATGCACAAGAGCAATGGGAAAGTAGAAGAGGAAAGTAGGAGGAACACTGAAAGTTCTTAACTAATTGAGTAACAGAGGCATTCTGTTTTCTGGTTCAATTTTAAGAGTACCAATAGCATTTGTTCTAACTTTTCCCTTTGTTTTCCTGTTCTTTCAGGGTTTTAATAACAAAAATAATTTCAACCCTGAAGAATGAATTAGGCTATGTAACCAGGATTGGGTACAATGGCATTATTCAGTAATTTAATAGCTTTTACCAACATCAGATATCAGACAAAAACTGTATATATAGCCTTGGTAACAATGATATTCATTTCTTAGAAACTAGAGTCCAGGACAATGCAATTCAGCAATTGCTGCAGATCTCAGGGTGAGATTATAGGTAATTCTCAAACTGGCTATTATCAATTCCATTTTAAACTAATAGCAATATCAAACAAAAGCAGTGGCTGACAGTTTGTATCAGTGACTGTAGAAAGAAGGCTATTTGGTGCAGTCATTAAACATCTTAGTGTGTTCGGTAAAAGGTTCCATTGGTAGGCTTAAAATGCAAAAATAACATCATCTTCTTCTGAATTACTACATTACCCAGGTAATCTACAACATAAATTGGTTCTACTAGATTTCCTGATTTCCTATAATTATGAAAGTCAATCCTTAATATAATCAATCCTAAATATACCCAATTCCCAGGTAATATTAAATGCATAGGACTGAATTTTTATGAATGGAAATTAATGTTTGCTTGTATCCAGTTCCCAACCCAATATACGTGTTTGCTAAGCATTTAAAATTTATAGTCCTTCTGCTTAGATGAACTATCATATTCAATTTGAGCAGCTTAAAAAATACTATTGGTTTTTGTTATTTATTGACTATGTGCACTGTTGTCAGGTTGATTTGTAATAACTGACAACTAACTAGAAGTTTTTGCTTAGCTAAACATAAAATATGTACAGTGTGTGTATTTAATGATAACAGACTGCACTATTGATCCATTCTATCTTTATTAGTTTTTTTTTTTAACTTTAGGTTAATAAAACATAATATCTCCCTCAAAGCAAATGTAATCTCTGCAGATAATAAAGCACACAAGCCTGATTTCCAGTGATGGATTTTAGTGCTCAAAGCATGAAAACATTAATGTTTATCTCTAATTTAGAACATAGCTTGACTAACTATTCACGTTTACCATCAGATTTCTGCAGCTTTTCAGTGCAGCAAGCTGAATCATATCATTGGGTTTAAATCCAGGTACTGCAGAGATATACATAGCAACTTAGAGCATAATGCAAACTTTCAAATAGGATAGAATTATACTGGTATATTTATCAAATATGAATTATAATTCTCTAAAGTGGGAAAACTATGCAGCCAGCCCAGATTATGGATGCTAAAAGATATACCTTTAGAAACAGATGAAACTAAGGAGCAGTAAATTTTTGTGATGGAGGACAAAACAACCTGCACAATTTAATTTGGATGAGAAATACTGATGAATCAGATGTAGAAAATCTCCAAGAAAAGCATTTTGTCCCAGGTCAATGAAATGAAAAGGATTCTGAAAAGACCAAACTAACAGTTAGCTTTGTAGAAAGCACCCTACATCCCTTCACCTACCTTTGACCTTGGTATGTGGTAAATGCAGAGCCAGAAAGGATAATAAAATGAGGAGTGTTAAGAAACATAAATTCCCTATCTGATTCATAGATCTCCAGAGTATGATAGAAAAGTTGCTAAAGATAGAAGCACACAGCTATTCCAGTTATTGGGGGTATACATTTACCTATGTAAATCCATCTCAGAAAAGATATGTTGAAGGTTGTTTTTTTTTAATGATTAGGGAGAGAAGTTGGTGTTTTGAGAAATATTATAGCCTCATAAATATCTCTGAAACATGACAGATGAGTGATTTAAGTATATATTAAATCAGGAAGAGTATAAAAGGGGAATTCTTGCAGAAGCCACTTCTGCTATTCAAAATAGACATCTCAGTTCCTTCCCGTATATGTTTCAGAGAATCCTATCAAGCTGTGACACAGAATTGTTAATTATTTGATAGTGTGAATGCTGTGTTACATGAACTGATTTTGTGATCTTTTGACTCAAGTGTTGCCTGTTTTAACTTGTAGCAGAATTATGTTTTAGTAAAAAGAAGATTCTTTTTGCCTCAGAGATGACTTAAAGATAAATACTGTGCATCTAAGACCCCAAGAAATTAATCTCAATGATAATTCTGGTATACTTTAAAAGCTTTAATCATGTCTGATAAAGTATTACACTAACGGCATAATTAAAACAGACACACACAAGTAGATATTTGGATCTAGAAGAATAGATCAGGACTGGGCATTTCAGCTTTCCAAATACAGTTATTCTGCTCAGAGGTTTAGCTACTTTAACATCTGCTTTTAATACATTATATGTGTCCTCATGTCGTGCAGAATCAGAATTCTAAAGAATTTTGGGTTAATGTGAAGAAGCTCAATTACTTCTATTAGCCATTGAGACTAGTCAAGCAAACCACTTAAGCTTCCTCCATGGTTGCTTACCAGGATATGAAGATTGGGATTTCTAGCTTGTTCTGGTTTTAAGATTGCAGAGCTGGAAGCCAAAAAGCCAAAACACAGTTCCAACTCTGCATTATTAACAGAAGAACAAACTATGATGTCAGAAGGAGAAAGGAGAATAATGAGCAGAAGAGATACGTTGCAATTGCATCAGTAAGGTGGGAGAGAGCAAGGCATGTGTAGCTGTATTCATGATTAGATCTGCAATCAATCATTTGGACTGTGGCTGTTCCTCTTTCATTATTTTTTGTTTTTGCATTTTTTTTTTAACTCTCAACATTCTATGGTCACTAAGTATGCTCAATTCTAATCTGGGTTCTCTCCCCACTGTCCTTTTCTTTTCCCTGGAACTTCTAAAAAAAAGTCTTCTGCAAAGATGGCATTTTGGCAACTTAAATGAGAATAATCCAACTATCAGCACATAATTTCTAATTTTTAAGAACAGCTGATAACCCATTTGGCAGACATATTTACCTTTGATCTTCATATAAAATAAGTAATGATACAGCAATTGTGTTTTATTCTGACTGGTATATCATCAAAAGAATTGCTGCTGATGTTCTATATGCATAACCAGTCAGATATATCTACAAGTTAGGAGCAACCATACTCAACCTGGACATCCACCAGGGATGGGACCAACTTCCAGGCAAAATGGCCACACCTAAGAATTCTGGAGGCTAAAGTTCAAAGATTTTATGTAGTTATTTAGTTTACATCTCAGCTTTTTCCAGGAGCTAATGGTCTCCTGGATCTCTCTTCATCTTATCCCAAAGTACCTCTTCAAGTAGGTTTGGTTGAGAGAGATTGATGGGTGAATCACCCAGTGAATTGCCATGGTTGAAGGTGGCCTTGTACTTGGGTATCTCCAGTCCTAATCCAACACCTTAAACTACTATACCACAGATTTAAAGAGTACCAGATTGGAGAATACCAGCTGCATTAGGGCTTCTACAGCGCTGTAGCAGAGCTATTATAGGCATGCAACTGAGAACTTTATCAGTATATTTATTAACAAATGTCCAACAAATACAAATAATGTATTTCATGTTTTTTAGAATTCAAGATTCATTAGATTAGTATCATGTTGACTGAACATGAGTTTCAAGTGAAATTTGAATGATATACTTAAATTATTGCAATTATGTTTTTGTAAATTGTAAAATGTTGATCTGTATCATGGGCAAAGGAGGACAAAAATATTCTTAAAATGTACTATCACATCAAGTAACTGTTATTTTAGGATGCTCTGAGTATTTTCTACTGAAAAAGGGTCTGAATCTTTTAAATCTTCATGCATAGTCTATATAATGTTTGTTTTCAGAAAAAAAGCCAATACAGAGCACTCATGCATCTCTCCAAAGTGAAAAAGTGATGTTTATGAATGCTATTTCCTTCCCGGGTCCTCCTAAATCATTTGAGAACATCAGACTCTTAATAAATCTTATACTCTTTTAATAACTTCTAACTTACACTTTCTTCATTCAACAATACTCTTGCTGAATGTAACTAAGCCCTAAACATGACATTTTCAAGTGATTTTAGAAGACCAGAACAATGCTGTTCATTCTTTACAACTTGCACTTTATAAAACAGTCTTTCTCAAATGATATTCAAAATATGTTTTTCTTTAATGAGATCAAACTGCTAGTAAACTATGTGAATTAAATGGATATAAATTGCTTATTATATGAGTCTCCACAGTCCCATAAAGCAATAATGAAGTGAAGGCAAAAAATCTAATTGAATTTAAGTTCAGCCAATACTTCCTAAGAAAACTAGCAAGCAGAAAATGGTATGAACTATTGCTATGTGTTACCCAAAATCTGATTAGTAATATTATATTTAGATGATTTAATTTATGGAAAATTTGTATAAAATCCAGCTAGAACTGTGTTTTGGATTTAAATTTTGTATCAGAAAACAAAACTTTAGAAAATCAAAAGCTGCTTGACATCTGATTAACATTAGAAGGAACTGTGCAGGAAATTTACTAAGTAAGGCAAAGGAAAGTTTGCAGTATGGGAATTGCCTATTGCTTACTTTGAGCACAGTATACATGTGGACAGATTCACCATCCAAAGCAATGATGCCAAGAAATAGGTCTTATTTGCCTATCATACACAAAACATAGGCAGCAGTGGCTATATTATGCCCACAATAATTTTGTATAATTTCTGAACTACACACCACAGTTGAGCTCCACATATGTTCAATGAAGATATATTGATTGGCTCAAGAAAAACCTTTTAGGAATCCACAAGAAGAGTCTTACTACCTCTGCTGCTCCTGGTAATGAGAAGGGAAGTTTTTCTGAATCAGTTTTTTTTTAAATCTTCCTAATTGCCTAGGAATTATTTAGGATTCATGATATTATGCCTTAGATCAAAATATGTACTTGCAATTCTACATGTTCAGAAGCCTATGAACAATAAATTCTTGATTAAAATTATGCACGCTACTAGATATAAGTCCTATCTGAAAGGCAGTACGGGTAGTCCTTGAGTTACACTGGCAATTGGGATCGCTAAGAGATGTGGTTGTAAATGTCATGTGAGCGCATCTCTTAGTGACGGCAATCCCTGCAGTCCCCATTGCTGTTGTTAAGCAAGGATCATGAGTCTTTAATGAAGGAGCTCCTCCCAACTTCCTCAGCTTCCAACAACCAAAGTCAGTGGGGAAGCCAGCAGGAAGTTGCAAGTCTCAGGTGGCTTGCAAGCAGGCAGGTAAGTGGCTGCTGGGTGGGAGAGGGAGCAAGGGGGTGCACAGGTGGCTGGGGAGGCACAGCACAAGTGTGGCAAGGCTTGGGGTGGCTTATGCTGGGTGCGTGAGGGTGCACGAGGGTGTGCAAGTGGCCGAGAACGGTACACACATGGCCGGGAAGGTGTGGTATGAGCATGGCGTGGTTCGGGGAGGGTGCTTGGGTGGGGCAGATGTACCTAAGCAACTTGAAACCTTCCCTGCTGGCTTCTTTATTGACTTTGCTTGTGGGAAGCTGGCAGGGAAGGTTGCAAATTGTGATCACATAAGCGCAGGACACTGCAACCATTGTAAGCGCAAACTTGTTGCCAAACACCCAGATCTTGATCACATGACCATGGGGGTGCTGGGATGGCTGGAACTTCAAGGACTGGTTGTAACTGCCACTCATTCAGTATTATCGTAACTTTGAACGGTTGCTGAATGAGTGGTTGTTAACTAAGGACTACCTGTATTATATATTCTAACCAACATTAGGTCTTCCAACAAAGGCCAGCACCTAATATTTCATACAAAGACAATTGTGCATAAAATACTGCCTTCATAAAATATACTATCTGAATGTTATAAGCAGAGTATTAAACTGATGAATAGTTTAAAGCAGAATCAACTTGGCTGTTCCTTGCTGCTGAACTTAAGAAATCCATAAAGCAGTCCTGGCTGAATTTACTGTATTTCTTTCTGTTTAAAGAACAGATCAAAGCTATAACTTGCCTCTTATGAGTAATTTTTGTGGATATGGAACAAAGAAACTGAGTTAGTTTTCCTGAAGATTAATTATCTTCTAGAGTAGATAGAAAGTTGTTGGCAAGACGATTACTCATATGATAACTATTTTATGAATTAAAGGTAGCTAAGAAAGAATTCACTATATATTTTTCTATTGAAGTTACCCAATTTTAAAGATAGTACAGCCAATACAATTCTTATTAAAACTGGAAATAAACCTGAAATTTCTGTAAAATGTAGAGAGCTGTATGACATCAGGAATATAAAAGCAAGGTAGCATCATGCAGTTGCAGATAAGCAGCCAAGTCCTAAACCAGCTGAAATGGTCAAGTTGCAGCTGAGAGGAGAATACAGTAGGCTGGTGGAATCTGTGAACAATCCTAATCTCTCTCGGAACAGAATGGGGGAGGATTGAGGGGGGTTGTTTTTCATTTTGGAACTCCCGTTGAAACCAGTACGTCTGATTCCATATAGTGACTGCTCTCAGCCTGATTTAGCTTTCTGTTGGCATTAAGGCCACTTCTCCATTCCGGCTGGAGTTTGGAAATGCCATGCTTTGCTCCTCCCTTGGCCCCCTTTGCACCCCTCCTTGTTCCTTCTCTTCCTGCAGACTTAGATCACCAGATAGAGCTTTCAGACAGGAAAGGGGGACTTCAGCTAAGAGAAGTGACTTAGATTTCACTCTAATCCCATCTAGCAGTCACACTTTCAACTACAATTGCATCCTTAATCCTGAAGCATCTCAATTATGTAATAGACACTATAGCTTGTTGTTAAAGATCAGTAGTTTGTAATGGTATGTGGGAATGACCTTGGGAGACAGGAGGAAGAGCCACAGCCTAGACAACTGTAATGCAAAAGGTATCTCAGCCCACAGAAGGAAAAGGGGCATGGGAAGCATCTCAGAAGGGCCCTCCCTAGTTTTCTGGAAAGTAAAGGCAAGGGAGGGGAGAAGTGCTTTCAGACTTGAAAGATTCTGTTACTGTAACCTTACAATAAAGGTAGTGTTAATACTCATGGTTTGTGCTTCTTGTCTGGACTACCTTGAAGGGCTAACAGTAGTAGTGGGGAAATGGTAAGCCAGTTTCCGGGGGGGGGGGAGGGGAAGCAATAAAAATCACAGACTTATACTGCATTCCATGCAAGGGCTTATTTAATAGAAGAGTCTTCTTTCCTAAATATTGGAATGAGAGATAAATAATTATACAGTAATTCATTGTGCTTATTATGGAACCTGATCTCCTAGAAGAATATTTAAACATATTAAGGAAAGAAAGAACATTAAGATTATTTGACAAGTTCAGATCAAATATTAGGAATGAAGCCTATCATTATAGTAACTAGTTATTACTATCTTTTATTATTATTGGTATTTCTGACCTTTATGAATCACTAATAACTTTGAATTCGCTTTTCATATTCAGCTGAATATATTTGCTACTAAGCAACAAAATAACAACCTCCATAACTCCAACTGTTATGCATATTTTATACACATGTAACTGGCTCACATTCAGTGACCAACGAGTGTGATCACCGTTTACTAATCAAAACTGGCATTTGACAATTCTGATTCTTACAGTGATGAACTGATGGGAGAAATATTTTCTCATGCAGAAATATTTGTCTTGAAGGCCAATAAGAATTATACATTTGTTTGGAATTTAAATTATGATCCAGGGTTTAGGATTGTCAGAATGGAGGTATCAATAATGCTTCACATTATTTTCTGTTCTGCAACATTTCTCTGTATTAGGAGTTATTTGTTCCAAAGTCATATCCTTCTCTCTCAGTTGTATTTCTGTCATTCTCCAGGTAGGGACATGTATGATGGAATGCTTTTCCTGAAAAAACACCTTTTACGATATAAGAAACTAGCATATTCGGGAGAGGAAAATGTAATTCTTCGCCTTGACACTGAGTTTTCTAGGTAAATGGGTTGCTAATTAATGTATGAGGAACAACATAAGGTCTCAGTTTCTGAAGTTGTATGTCACTATCACCTGCCCCATTTAGAATTATAATCTGATTTTAATCAGACTGATTAAAATAAATTTTAACTTAATTGAATAGGATACAGAATTCTGCATGAGAGGGAAAGGTGCATGTAATTTTGCCATTACCTACACTAGGGATGGATAATCTGAGGCTCTAGGATTGCATGTGGACCCCAAAATACGTTGATTAGAGGCCTATCAAAATTGTTACCGAACTGGAATTTTTAATGTGATAGAAGGGGGAAAATATTAATCCATCTGCTGCCTTTATCACCTCTCTCTGAAGTAGTGTATTTGTTCATTAATCTGATATGACTAAGGAATCATCAGATTTGTATTTTTAACATGAAAATATGGATCAAGCAGTCCTCAATAATGACAATTCAACATATTTCAATATACACTAAATGACAGATTAAAGGGATGGGGATAACTTAAGAGTTTTGGCAAAACACTACCTCTTTCCTTAGAACACAAAGAATACCATCTTAACTCAAAAATTAGTCTGAAAAAAAATATTTTAGTTTTGAGAGAGTATTAAGTATCTTAGTAAAATAGATCCAACTGGCCTTCAGACTTCTGCATTAAAATTACAGCTAGTCCTCATTTAGTGACTGACTCATAGAGTGACCATTCGCAGTTACAATGGTGATGAAAAAGTAATTTGTGACCAATCCTTGCATTTATGACCTTCACAGGTCTGTAAAACAAAGGAAAGTTGAAGTAAGTTCATAAGCACAGTTGTGGTTTCACTTAGTGACTGATTTGCTTAACAACTGAGTTGCTGGTCCCAACTGTGGTCACTAAATGAGGACTACCTGTATGAAATAATCATTTCTCTCACATCAAAGTGGATCCTAAACAAGGGGCATAGAACTTTTGATGCAAACAGTGGGGGCATGGAATACAATAATTCACCCATAAAAGTTTCTAAAGAAGATGCTGCAAAGGTATGCCCACCTTGTGTGCTTATAAAAATGTTTGTAATTATTGTACTTTGTGCCACCTCCCTGTTTTCATGTGAACTGAACAACTAAAACTGGCTAACCACATTTACATTCAGATTTAGCACTCATCTTCAGCATAAATCACTTTTGCTGAAGTCAGTGTTGCCAACCCAGGAACTGTAAACACAACCTGTTAATTATGTGTCTATGTAGCATCCTAGCTGAATATATTCTATCACTGATTCTTTTAGCACTTATATTATAGAAACAGTGCTGGCATTTATAGCATTGCACTTTGATTTGGTAGCCACCAAGGATTTGGCAGATTGGTCTTCAGCCAACCCTTTTACAGAATAACCAGTTTTTATTGGCTAAAGTCCATAAATATACTGCTATTAAAGTCTCCTGGTAGTATAAATTGAATGAAAAATTAATCATTTTATTACATCACACTTTTAAAAAAAATAGTAACTACGAGGGAAGACAGTGAGAGGGAGGATTTTTAACCTTTTTCTTGCATTTATTCAGGTAAAACCTGGGGGTCTTGTAAAAGCTGTTTGCCCTGGAAAAAAAATAATTGACCACTAACATCCACTTTTCCATCCTGGGCAAAGTTTTACAAAAGTATGTACTGTATATCTATGTGATCCCATTTGATAGGTTTTTATTTTTAAAAAATCATACAAAGCTAATTGTATGAAAAAAACAACTAAGCCTATTTTTAACTCTAAGTGTCCAGAATTAGGTTATTTATGGCCATAAAGCTGTTATATCTTTTCATGTCATAGCTGTGTTTTAAGGTACTTCACAGAGCAAACTGCGTTTTGAACTGCCATAACCCTAACACTTTCACAAAATAATTTCCCCAATCATTTTATTCGGAGATATCTGTTTTAGGTAATCCAGGTTGTATAATTTTATTCTTATGAATGGATTGATATGGCCCAGCCTGGGGATTTCTGGGAGTTTCAGTAGTAGCATATTTGGATAATAACAGATTGGAGAAGTTTGTCATAGGTTTCCTCTGCTTGGAAGTCTTCAGTTGTAGTTGGAGCAGATTTAGAAATATTAATAATCTAGCACTGAAATCTAGAAATACATGTTATAAAGATATGTACATTAACTTTATGCAGCTCAGTTTCTTTTTTCTTCAACTTTACATTCGTCTGCTCTTATTCAACTAAATACTGGTATATACTGAAATTTAAGGTGACAAATGACTTTGATTGCAGGCATACAACATACACGGCTGAAAAAAGCACAAACAGAAATGTAATAATTAGCAAGCATACACAATTAAAAAAAAAAAATCAGTGCTCCATATAGTGCCAAATGATGCTTTCCATAAAGAAGGAAATAACTGCCAATTGCTGCATGTTTTTATACTCACAATTTTAAATATCTACAGCAGTACTATGTTAGGAAGGCCGCTCTATGGTTTATAGTGCACATTGTAATATAAAGACTTGTTAAAAATGTGGCAGTCCAACACAAAATAAAAAACGTTACATATGAATGCAGTAGTACTTAAGAGAGTAGTTTGCCAGGTATAGGCAAATCTCACTGAGTTGATACAATAAATTTATTCATCTTTTTCTTCCACTGCTTTCATAAACATAGAAAGAGACATTGGAGGATGGAGGGAGGGGCGGATAATGAAAATCCAGAAAACTCTGTTCTTCAGGAGCAAATCTGGATTGTAGGGTGGGGAAAAAAGACAAGAATATAAGAGATTGCTTTAACTAGAAATATGAAAAACCTCAATAGCACAAAATACTATATGCATTCTACAACTATTTGGAAAAGAAGTATATCAATATTAGTGTAGGAATGGGCTATGCATTAAGAAGTTAAGGTAACATGCACATATCAGCATTGATCCAATGCGTTATATGGCTGGGATACTATTGCAATCTGCCCGCTTAAAATTTGCTAGAAATGAATCAATCATTCAAGTACATACACATTTGAATGCGTATTTGAAATCTTATTGGAGGCAACCTTCATCCAGGAAAAAGGGTTCATGAAAGATCTGGAGAGGAACAGAATTGTGGAAGTTAGCAGAAAAAACAAATACACATCTTTCAATCAGTCAATAAGAAAGGCAAGAACATAAAATTCAAGCATATGTGTTGTATTAAAATTACATGCAATGAATAAAGATTATGACTAAACAAACGACGTTGTTCAGCCTTGCTTGAAACATAATATGTTGCTATACAATATTATATAAACTGCACTTTTAAAACCACAAATGGGAAAGCAACGGCTCCAGAAATTTTTCATTAGCAAGTGTACTTTTTCCAAAATAAATTTACTGGAATTTGTGGTTCCTTTGGTTGAATTATCAGAGCAGGTTTGCTACGTCTAATAATTACTAAAACTACCCCTTTTCTCTTTAAGATGGTACATCATCCTTAGAATTCTATGACAATGGAAAGAAATCTGGAAAAAAATACATTTCATAAATTGCACCTTCCCCTCTTTACTCTTACAATAAAGAGTAATGAAATACTTGTCTGCAAATGCAGTACTGATCTCACCTTCAGGCAGAAATTTGATAGATTTCTGACATTCCCTCTCAGAGTCTAAGCAGATCTAGGAACTAGCTATTTGCTATTGCTGTGACTGCCAGAACCATAGAAATAATGGAACCAATCACTTTGTTAGCTGTTAAGGTACCTATTTTCCCCAATGTGTGGCTACCTAAGACTTGTAGAGGAAGTCAGGGCTAGTAAAGACAAGGGCACAAAGAGAACAATAAACAAGATAAAGGAAAAAGTTTCTAGTGGAAAGGACAGCAGTAAACAATATTGGGGAAAGCTCCAAATTAGTCTAGATTAGTGTTTCTCAATCTCAGCAACTTTAAGATGTGTGGACTTCAACTTCCAGAATGTATGGACTTCAACTCCCTACATACCTTGAAGTTGCTGAGAAACACCGGGCTAGATTATTGCATTTATTTTCCCATTAAAAAAAATTGATAATTGCAATGTTTCAAATCCATATTGACAATATTGTTAGTGGATCTGTACTGTAGTCAGACCCACCCTATTTGGAGGAGCTGTGCAGGCCATAAAGAATCCCTATCTACTATTTCAGTTTCAAGGCTGAGGACAGAGAGACATTTGGGAATATGGGAATATATTTTCCAATTCTGAGGATAAACATAAGGCTGCATCCGCTGTCTAGGAGGGCTCTGAATATGGTTAGCCTGTCTCTGAAGCCCGTCATCTGAGTTCTCTACTTCATTCTGCAAATCTAAGATCATCATCATGATCATGATGATGATGATCATCATCATCATCACACAATTAGAACACAGGACTTTTCTGATGGTGAATGCTTAGGGGAAGGGCTGTAGAAAGGGTGCAAATGGGGACCTTTGGGGGCGGGAAAACCTATTTCTTATTGCAGAAGTTAGCCCAGTATCTTCTTGAGTTGTCGGCTGCTGCAGATAATTTCAGATTTTCAACCAGGAAAAAAACAAAGGTTTGTATTAAAAAAAAAATCACCAAAGACACAGAAACAGAAAATATATGTTTATGGAATATTTTATATTGGACCCAACAGTTGAAAAATGGTGAAAGTGAAGTCTAACTGATACTATTTGTTCTGCAGTTTTTTTTTTCAAAAACATTTCTAAATATATCTGAAGTTTATTTTAGAACCAGCTTTCCCCAGCCTGGTGCCTCTTGGATATGATGGACTGCAACTCCTAATATTTGCAAACCAGCATCACCAACAGAAATCCAATTCAACTAGCGGGACCAGTTTAGGAAAGGTTATCTCATACTAAGTAGATACAGTCAATAACATATATTGACATTTTAAGATACATATATTTGTTTCAATTATGCAAGATATATATCATCTGAATAGTGTCTCTGGGCTGAAGTGTGAACCTTCATTTCATACAAAATCAGTATAGCAGGGAAGACTTCCATTTTCTCATCTTCCATTTTGAGACAACTCTCCAATCTAGTACCACTTTCTTTAAAATGAGGTGACAGCAGTGATATCTTTACATCAAGAAGCTCTTATAGAGGTTGAGGCCCATTTGCTTTCCTTGGATCCATATAATTAATGATGACCAATCCTAAATCTGATACCTATAAGCTGTTGGGACCAAATGTTTTTTCCTACACTCCCCTCATTCTCTATGTGGGAAAACTGGAAACCCTTAACTATTCATGGCATTAAATAAAGGTTTGGTGAGTGGTGGCCTGGAATTAGCCAATATATAAACTATAAAAGTGGCCATTAAGAGTTTAAGGACTAACTTGCTAAGTTCTCTATTTTAATTGATTCCCACAATTCTCAGATCTTGGAGTGGAAATACAGGCTTAGAAGTGCCATATACAATAGGCCAGTCCTTTCTAGGCAGCACATCTGTTCAGGCAACACTTAATTTCTCCCCAATGAAAAATACTTGTCCATATGGAAAGACTGCCTTAAGATGCTAATATTCTTTCTGAAGGATCACCTCTCAAGTATATTCCCACACATAAACAAACAAACAAACAAACAAACAAGGAAAGTGAAATAAGAACATTGTTAGCATTATTTTTACATTAAGAATCTTGCCAAACTCTTCAGATTAGTCACCGTAAGGTCTATGCCTTAAGTAAACCCATCTCCCTTAACTATCTGGTGCTATTTCATAGGTATTACTGACATACAGCAATCCAACCACATAGCCTATAGTCCTAGAAGCAAAGAGCGTCCCCCCAATTTTTTGTGTGTGTGGCCCCTAGAGACCCTCCAAAGATTACTGCCTAATTGTAAATTTTAGTGTGACAGAAAACCAATGAAATATACAAGGAGTTTAACCTAATTTAGTTTTAATTAAATTTAACATATATTAAATTTCATTCTTGTACTCAACCTACTCACTTTTTTGAGTATGGTCTACAACACATCTTTAGAAATTAAAAATGTAACCCTGGGCCAAAAAGGCTGCACCTTTCTACTATAATTAGTTAATTTCTATAGGTAAGAAGGCAAACTATATCACTTTAAAAAACTGAACAGCAGCAAATAGTAGCTGCAGGAAATAAGGGATAATATTGAGATGGTTTAGCAAATTAGAAAATAAAGTATACTATTCTATCAATTAAGATTCAAACATTCAAATACTTTTATTGTAATGTTCTCAAACAAATATTGCTGTCAACATTTAGCATTAAGTTACTTGACATTTTGGAAGTTACTCTATCACTCACAGAAGAATTAAATACAAGGGTTACTTACTAACAAGTACATCAACGTTCAAACAATTATTTAAAACTATTACTCAGCAAAAGAAAGTCACTTGCCTCTGTGATTATTAGCTATGCCTTCAAAAAATTAGCTTAAATTTGTGAAAAGCAACAATAAATATTAATCAGTTTTCTTATGAAAATGAAAATGGAACATAAAACTACATGGTTATACATGTAATTACTACTGCAGTAATAATGCTTTAGTTTCTAAGTACTCACAGCCAAATCAGAACCCTAGTACATTATGACCTAGAAAATATTACTTTCACAAGAAGCGGACATTTACAGTTCAATTTTCTTTCTCTCAGCACCCCTGCAGCATGTTTTTCCCACATCAGAGGGCTAAACCTCAGCCTACATAGTAGGTTCCCATTTTAATAATCTTATTTCTCCTCTATTTGAAATATGATTTTTGACTGAATTTCAGCACTCTGATCAGATATCTTTGCTTTACTCAACCTATTAAACATATGAGAAATAATCATATGAACAATGTTTAATTAAAATAATTTTCATTTTTGGAAAGTTTTGGAACTTCATTCTCCTTGCGCACTTATGCATCTGCCATTCAAAGAACAGCTTTAATACCACCCCCCCCCCAAAAAGACTATGGAAGAAAGTGTTAGAATTGTCTTTTTTTAAATGAAGTATATAAACAGTTTTGCAAGATGAAAGTAAATTTCCTTTTTGTGCTTGCATGGACAATTAGATCTTTATATTCCAAAATGAAAGATAAAAGCTTACAATTTCCTTTTTAGTACAGTTCCTGGAAGAAAATATTGCATTACATTTTACTTATCAAAGGAACATTACATTGATGTGATCCTACTAATAAAGCTCTGCAGCTGTTACATGGATTCTTCCACAGTATTAGTAAGTAAGAGTTCATTACTATATCCAAAGAAATTGGAGTGGGACTCTCTAATCAACTCTTAATAGAAATGTTATAGGAGACTGATAGCAGACCAGCTGCTAAAAGTTGAGAAGAAACACATGATAATTCTTTAGGGAACTGGTTATTATTGGGATACTATTAGAAATAATGTTAACAGTTGGAAATACTTGATAAGTGACTGAATGAGAGACATGCGTAGAGTTTCAAAAGTGCCTGAGCTACCCAGGTTGCTGTTATCTTAGATGGTTTGCTCAATGCCTTGATGTGCCGCTGCTCGGGAATTCATGAAGAAGAAGAAAGGAATCTAGTCAAACCTCAAATGTACTGTCTGGATTTTATTTAAAACCTGGACCACTCATAACTATTTCACACATGCCTCTGTCCTCTCTATTGTCAGGCTTTGCACTGCAAACTCCTTGGGGCAGAAACTTTCTTTTTTGCTTATACTGTAAAGTAAAATTCATATTATCAGTAACATTTATGATACTGTTGTATTATCTGTCTCTAGCTTTAAAGATCAGGGATAGGGAAAAAGAAGCTGAATACAAAAGTTACTGTGATACTGGAATGTAATTCAAAAGGAAGCAGATACAAAGAAAGAAAACAGAATGGAGTCCAAACAATGTCTTTATTTTACCATAAAAAAGTAGCACTAGAGATAGAGCTAAACTGAATAGATGATTTCAGAGGGGCAATGTATGGGAAAACCTAGATGTATACATTAATGAGAGGTTAAATCCTTTGTTCAGGTACAAAAGCATATTGGAAGACTGCAGAAAGAGTTGCCATCTAAGGTGCGTAATATATAAACTGAGATAAGGATTTTCCTTTGTTTATGATAAGGGCTATTTTCCATCAGGAGCTGCGTTATCAAATGGGTGAGTTTGGAATCAAAGGTGAACCACTTGTTACTTTTTCCTCCTCTCTTCCATTTCCTTCTCCTGCCCCCACCACACAGGGCTCTTGAGTAATAACAGGCCTAAGAAAAAAGATGTATGCAGACAGGATTTTTTTTCAAACACTCATTGTTACGTATATGGAGAGAACCAATTTTGATCATAGTTTTTATTATATTTCTCTTTAAATCATGAATATGGAAGGTTGTAAATATGACCAGATGCATACATATTCTCAATGCAAGAAAACCCATTTTATGCTTGACATATTTACCATGAAATTTTACAACATGGATATGGAAAAATACTAGCCTGAAGCCATGCATATATGTGATTTTTGTCAAGTGAGTTAAGAAGGTATTTACGTTTTACAGTGTGAGTATTTAGTCAAATCTTTTGGAGTGGAGATATAATAAATACATTTGTCTATAAGCAACATTATCTTGCTGAGAAAATTGTATAATACTTCAACAGTCTTTAAACAGCATGCCACCAAGAAAAAGCTTAACAAAACATTTGTACATTTAATGTCGCCTATAGTCTTCTCATTTTGTTCAATGCAAAAAAAAAAAAAATGCTGCTGAAAATGCAGGTTGCACATTTCTCTTTGGTTTTGGCAGGCCCTTGTTCTTTTTTCATGCACAAATGTCCTTTGCTTTCAAAGTTAACGAGACACATAACCTGAAAGAAATCCCTCAAGTGACAAGCCAATCTGAATTAGAGAACATCCATTAACCTTCTATGCTATCAGAACATTTCAGAAACGTGTTTTTGCTCATGCTATTCTGTAACGTCCAAAGGGAGTAAATGAGTGAAATAAAAGGATACAGACTTATGCTGTAGTTCTATAAATTTAATTCTTTCTACTAACAGTTACAGGACATTTTGTTAGGACATTTTGTTAAGGTGGCAGGGCTCTGGGTTTATCAAGCAAAATATTTCACTTTTCTCACATCTCCAGGGGAGATTCACATGAATAACTTAAGGGATAACAAAGCTGTCTTATTTTCCCCTTCCAATGGAGACTTCATAAAGCAAGAGAGTGAGGGGTTCAATGGCAAAAATCCAGCTAAGGATAGTTTCATATTATTTAAAATGGAACATTTAAGCTAAGTAAGGCATAATGAACAAACAATTCTTAAAGTTATGATGAGAAAAATATCTATAATCTTATGACTTCAGAAATTCTATGCCAAAAAACGGAGGAAAATATTAAAAACACCTTTTATGTAGCAACTAAGAAACATACTTTCTGGAAAGTTCACAATAAACCTAGACCCCAGAAATATTATTAATTTCCAAAATAGGAAAACTTGATATTTTCCTGTTCTCTATGCCCAGATTTGCCTGTTTTCCCTCCAGAACTCCTCTGCCCTGTACAGGAAAGATGATTTTTTTTTTGTATCATATGTGTACAGACACACAATATACCAGAACAAGCTTTCTCCCTTTCATTCTGTACTCCCTTAGTACATTCTGATGTACTAAGATGAACATAACTCACCAGCCTTGAATGAAGGTTTATTTTTTTTGTTTGGGATGGCAATGATCAGATAATGTCTACAAGTACATGAGGCATCGAATGTGTCAGAATAAGTTGCTGATCAGCTACTTTTGTCTTAGTAGATCACAGATTATGAGACATGCCTTTCCAAACAAGTCCACATGTCTTACATTAAAAAGATATTTATTGTCTGCTTATACTAATAATGTATAAGAGTGAAATTGGTCACTAGTTTGCTGGCTGAGGTATGGGATGGAAACTGCATGCATCATTCTCATTTATGACTTTTGGTACAGCATGGATGGCGGGAGCACCACCACCCTTGTCCTGCAAAACCCTCAGTGGCATTTGGAAGTGTTGACTACAGGATTGTTCTGGGCCATCTGAAGAACTGTAAGTGGGAAGCACTGTTTTGCAGCACCTCTGCTCCTTCCTGAGTGGCCAGATGCAGTCAGTGAGAGTGGAGGGGACTGAATTTGCAGGCATTCTAATATGGGATGCCCCAGGGCTTGGTGGTGTCCCCTAACTTGTTTAATATCTACATGAAGTTGCTGGGAGAGGTTCTCTCTCAGCACTGAGTGAAGTATTAGGCTGAATGGGAGAAGCTATTATGCCTATGAGGAGACTCACAACCAAATTATGTTACTAACTGAATGCATTATAAATCAATACAAGGGCATACCTTCTCATTGCAGTGATCCACAAAAATAGGAACACCTGGAAGATCAATTGTGTGTGTGGGGGGGGGGGGGAAGTGAGGAATGCATTTTATAAAATAAAATACTCCCAAAATATGCCTTGTTCTCTGATTATTAAAATTTAGGCTGTAATATACAAAGTAGGAAATAGTATACCAGAGTAGAATTTGTCTTTAAGAATTATTGTAAATACAATAAAGAATATAAAGCAATTTGTGAATTAAAATGCCAAACATTAAGAAATCCTGCCATTAAGTTTCAGGCATTTTGCACTTACAATACTTCAGTTATGCTTTTTAAAAAAACCTAGCTAAGATAACCATCTATTTCCTATCTGCAATATAGACACACACAGCTTGAATTCTTGAAGCTAAAAACCAACTTCTAAAAAGCTTTTACCCACAGTCTATTAATCTTTCCAATTTCCTTTGGCTACCTAATGATGACAAAACAAACTTAGGGCTGTATAAGAGGTAGCTAAGCTCTGACGTAACGTATGCTGATGTGTGTAATATTTTAATGTAGACATACAAAAATAAAGCAAATATAGATCTTAAAGTATGTAAATAATCCAAATTTATCTATCAGCCTTGCTTCAAACTTAAGCATGGTTTTTAAGATGTTGTAGTAATAAAGATGTCAGTGTAACTACCCATAAGGACACCAAGTGAAATCTGCTGAATGCATTTATCAAAAAACTATTTTTTTGTTTAAAGAAATCTCTAGAGTGGGAAGCAAGTAGACTGATGAAGATGCAGATGTCAAGCTGGGTGGAAAGGAAAGAAGATAATTCTGTTTATGAAAATTCTAACAGTCTCAGTTCCAGATCTCTTTAACCAAAATACATCTTTGCAGTTATAATAAAAGGTGGCAACTAGAAGTGCCAGTACCTTACACAAATCTGCTTTTCACAATTCTGCAAATGAATGGACAACTGCAGCTCTTCCCTGTTGGAAACTGCATTAATTTCAATTGATGATGTAGGTTGAACATAGGTATGCTGGAGGAGGCAAATGAAAGTCTCTGTTCACACATAAATCTAAAACCACAAGTAGTTCTATGAATTATTTGCACGCCTGCTGTTCAGGCTCCCTGTGAGCGCTGCTAAAATTTAAAAAGAATACAATATTTACTGCCTGGCAAATCTTGCCAAGGGATTGTCCAACATGGGGAGTGGGTAATCTGGATTGCATGCAGGCTTCAACCTGTACTGATAACATTTTCATCTGAAAATTGTAACAGTGTGTTCAGTAACATTCAAGATGTGATCAGGATTCCATTTTTGTAAGGAGTACCAATCTCCATCCCATGAGGAGAGATTTTACATGTTTTAGCTCTGTTCTTACCACTTAGTAAAGTATATCATCATTGTCTGTAGTTAATTTTGTTCTTCGGTACTTTGGAATTCTATAGACTACTTGTGAATTTATTACAGGATGAAACCCGCTTATATAAAAATATGAGAAGGCCCTGCCGGTACAAATCCATGAGTGTAAAGTCACCCTGGCTTAATGAACAGAACAGGATTTTGGTAATTCTTGTCAGATTTAGGAGGATTCATTCTCAACAAATCCTTAACGTAAAGTCTATAATTTTACAGAATTCAGTGCTTCCATCTGAATTTGGTCACCTCTTTATATGCCACATTTATTAATCTGTCTTATAAATTGTGTTGCTTAAATACCTGATCCTCTTGAAATATTTGCTGAGATGTAAGCAGTAAACTATTTTATTTTTTCTCTCAGCTTTCAAACATAAAAAGACATATTACTGTATAACCAAATTTAGCCTGCTTTTTAGGCACTTTCTAGGTTGTGATTGAAAGACAACATAAAATCAGAAACAGAATAACTTGGCCATCCATCACACTCTAAATGATGAAAATTCTTGCTTTGTTTCATGAGACCTAAAGCGCAATATAAGAATCATCATCTCATATTTTCCAAGCTATTCAGTTTTAACTGTTCCCTAACATTTCATATGAAATTTCAAGTTTCATGGCCTTTCACCATCTCATTCCATCTATTTATCTTGACTGACAATTCAACTGTTGAATCTTCTTTTCTGGCCATATCTATATACTAGAGCATGAACTCTAGAAAACACAGAGAATCACCTCCTTCTTTAGCTAGCAGAAGGGATAATATTTCATTACCAATACTAATACAACCCTCTCTCCTCCCCCTGTCCCCATTTTCTTCAACTGTTAATGACTGTCAAAGATTTTATATTTAGCTTCAACTTAAGGAGTTATAAATGTGAAGCAGAGAAGAGGTGAGAACTGCTTTTGAGAACAGCATAGCATAGCAGGGAAAACAATGCCCACTAACATTTTGAACTCAGTTTAAAACTTGTCTGCAGAGAGTTGGCTACTAATGTCACTATAATACTAGTGTATTGATGACTTTGTTTCATAATGTGTAATGCTGCGACAATAAACGTCAATTCAGTTCAATTTATGCATTCCTTCAGATTGAATTTAACCCATTTATATGGTATATTAGCATACTGTCAGAAAAAAGTTGCTTTGTTTCACTTAGCAACACCAGAAGAGGAATTTGTAGCGATATGCTATATTTAATTACCCGCACAAACACCCCGGGTTGAGTGTTTTGAGTGTGTGCATCTGTTCACACAAAGGGACTTTCTCCTTCCCTGCAGCTAATGATATTCTAGCCCACCCTATCTCCCTCACAGTACAGAGAACAGATTCTTAGACACAGCATTTAAGATGAAGTGGAGAGCAGCAGGAGGAAACCCCAACTGTGTGAACAGATATCCATTCATGGACCTAACCTCACATTACCTTTTTTTCTGAATATTCCCTGAATATCAATTGTCTGCAAATTCAGGTCAGCAATGAGTCACTTAAGGATGACCTTGAGTGAAGGTATGTATCTCCATGTGCCTCTATCAAATAAAAAAACACTGTGATGTGGATGAGGATGTACACCCAGACTACAAATTGACAAAATATGGAGGAGGCCACTTATGCCACAATCTTGCTGCATTAGGATGAATAAGATTTCTGTGAACAGTGATATAACACAGCACAAAATCACATTTTACACGCCCATGAATAATTTCAGTAGGACAACAGTGACAAAAAGGCTTCCAAGAACAGCACAAATTCATGTGTGAGGTACAGAACCTTTAGCACATGGAAGAGATCCAGCATGCATCAATCCATACTGGCAGCTTTGCCCCTTCAATCTGGCCTAAGTTCAGTCTCCTAAACTGTTCTCAGTAAACCTTCATCTTTGTCAGTAGCACAGCTTTGGCTTCTGTGTCCTGCCACAAATTATAATATGTTGGAGCTCTTTCTTTGCAAAACACTTCAGTCTGTTTGCAATCAGACGCAGGTAGTGGTAAAGTTCTTCCCTTTTGTGAATGCCAACAATTGTAGAGATGTGACTGCTTAGTACAGAGCAAATACAATTCCCAATAGAGAACTTCACATAACTTGCTTAATATTTGTTTTCCCACATTTCAATCATGAGGTATGTATAAAGGGGAGTGTGAAACTGAAATAAATGACACTGTGATTTCAGTAGTAAACACTGGAGTTCTAGAAATCTAAATTGGGGAAGTCTAACCCAGAAATCTGATTTCTAGTAGAGAGCACAACTTTGCTTTTCTTACTTTTATAGATAGTAGCTAGCTGTTATGATTGCAAGGTTGAACAAATGACTTTCCTAGGTGTGTTTTCTCATATCATCATGTGATATATAGAAGAGATCACATATAAAATTGTTTCTTATGCTTGGAGTTTTGGAAAAAGCTATCACAGCCTTTATGAGAACTTCTTTTGAAATATTTGCGATTCAATAGTTCATATATTATTTTTGCTTTGTTCACCTGAAACTGTTATACGAAGAAATAGAAATCTATAAACTATGTCCCTCTTCCCAAAGCGTGAAATTATGCAATCACAATTAGTCATGAAACCAAGCAATGTCCCAGACACATGGAATTAGATGGCAATGGTTAAATGTGAATCTTCCATAAACATGTTTGTTTTTAACACTATTTTTATTTAATACCTTAACACTATTTGTTTTCATTTTTTTTCAAAATCATTGCCCAAAATTAAATAGTACACTGTTTTATTACTTAAAATACTTCTTTAGATAATTTGGGAATTGAAGCTCATAATATTTTTTTTCAAGTTGACTCCTAAATCCACAAACTATGAGAGATTAAAAAAATCAATTGATGGATTCAGAAAACCTAAATGTATGCGAAAAATGGTTTGATAGATAAATGTTAATTTTCTTAATGGAATAATAACAACCAAATGCAACATTACTCTTACGAGAAAAAATAATAATTTTGATTAAAAGTCCTTTTCTTTTTCTGCCAAATTTTTGCTTATCCTCAGCAAAGCAATTATTGTTTTTAATTCTCCCCTTCTCAATAAAACTCTTTCTTCTTAATTAACAATTAATGAACAACAAAACATTATTATAATTATTTCCATATTCTACGTAAAAAGCAAGTAAAGAAAGCATTTAATGAAATTAGGTTTATAGATTACTTTTGGGAACTTTGGGTTATCTCAGGGTCAGAGCAACATTGCTGAGAGTATATATCCACTGCCTGATTAGTCTGCCTTAGTTGAATGCAGAGCATAAGAAGGCCCTTGGTTGAATTGCTAGTAGTTCCAATTAAGAGCCCCAGGAAGGTAGTTGGTGATGGGGAAGAATTTTGAGAGCCTGATGCTACAAGTCAACAGCAAAACCTCTGGACTAAATGATAAATAATCCAATTTAGTACAAAGCTGCTTGTTAATCCAGGTCTGTTGACCTACAGCGTAAAACCATTATATGCTAGATTTCTTTAATGCAAGCTTTTAGAATCTGTATTGAAAAGAAAAATGGTATTTTAAAAGCTGCAATGATAAACTGCAGTGAGAAAAGGTATGCAAAATAGAGATGAGATGTATATTACCTAAGGGAAGAACGTCTGAGCAAAAGCAAGCATTTAAAGAAGCAAACAAAATGATATATAATGCAAATATAATGCATAAACCCTAATAGCATAGTTTTGTGCATGACACAAAGCTTTCTATGCTTGCTGATGCAACACTTCTCTTTCAACTTTTTAAAAGAAGCAGATAGGGGACAAATGGAGGGCCAGAGTGGTATAGTTGTTATGGTGCTAGAGTGGGAGCAGGAAATCTCAGGTAACTAGTCCTCCTTTAAGCATGGAAGTCAGCTGGGTGGCTTTGATCCAGTTATTCCTTCTCAGCAACAATTAGCATCAAGCTTTGCAACAAGCTGGGTGAAAATCAAAATCCCTTGTTGCATCCTGCACTGATAAACTTTAAGAACTACATAAGACAGTAATGCAGAACAAATGGACTCCCCCATTAAGTGAGACAAATGCAAAGAAGAAGAAGAAAATAAACACTGACTTTATATTTTATACCTTCTTCTATGTAAGACTGACTGTTAAGCTCTACCCTTTTTTAATCCTGATAATATTCATCTATTTCTTAAATCCCTTTCAGAAAGTGAGCGTAAATGGGGATTCATGGTTTTCAAATAATGGACCTACAAATATAATTATGAAGATAAAATCTCTAGTGAAGTCTTAATTCTTCTTGTAAAATAAAATTTAAAAAATCAAAAGGCAATGAGTAATATTCACACAGTAGAAGATTTTTTTCCTATTTTGCATATGTTGCCTTGCGTGCTTATTACTACTTTAACTATGAGGGAATAAATAATCAGGAAATGCTTCTTGAATCATCATTTTATTTTCTTGCCATTTTAGCTTGTAAACTACTTTGAATGCAATCCTGAACTAATGGTTAAAATTATGATACTATGAGAATGTTGGGTTCATTCTTCATACATAACAAGCCTACTTTCCCCCCAGCTTTTAAAATCCATAGAGTACATTGTTAAGATCTTTATGATTTACTGTCTTTTGTCTTTCTGGCCAAGACACCCAGTGGACTTCCATGGCTGAGGATGGACTTACTAGTCTAGTCTACCACCTTAACCATTACATCATACTGGCTGTTTCGTCTGATCAGATGTTTGGGTGTTTCATGATGGTGGCTTATGTATGGTTCCTTTGGACCAGAAAAGAAAGAGAGAGAGAGAGAGAGAGAGAGAGCGCACACACATGTGTAAGCAAGCGCTGAATATAATTCCAGTCTGGACTATATTCAGGGTGCTAGGAGAGATCCAGTCAAGTTTATTTAAAAGGAGACCACACAGATTGGATTCACTCATCATACTAAGACAGAATTTATGTAAATGTGGTTTTCTGAATATGCCACAACTATCTGTGTATCTACTACACAGGAAGAAAAAACTTAGTAAAATATCAGGCTAAACACACTAGTCAGTGTGTTTAGCACTATAGAATTCCAGAGTCCTTTTTGCCATGAAGATGGAAAGAGTGTAGTGTGGAAATACTTTTAATCAAAACCCACATGCTAAACTACAACCAGCCATTGTGGTTGTAAACATTATTTATAGCTTAGCATTGTGTGAAGTCAGCCTAATCAAAACATTTAATAAACTGTAATTAAATAAGCCATTATTTAGTTCAATGCGTGAATCCAATACTTGAATATTACAATAAACTTTGGTTTATTCTGATGAAAAGAAATTACAGTGAGCCTTGGACTCAGTGAATTCCCTTCTCTTCTGTTTGTCAGCTCTGATGCTTTCATTTCCATTTTTGATTAACTGAAGCGTATACTTTTATATAAAACTGATTCTCTTTATTTAATTGCAATGTTTGTTTGAAAAAGATAAACAAAGCAGATTTGTGTCAACAAATTATTGTTACGAATAGTTATTGTATTTTATTAAATTTCTATCAGTCAAAAACATATTGAAAGTTTTCACTCACTTTCTTGCAGTCATGCCAGAATAGAAGGACTTGTTGCAATGGTTTCTTTAAGACCTCCCCCTCCCATAAAACAAACAAGAATTCACAAATATATACTACATAAAAATGGAATTAATATCACATTTATAGAAATATGTATTCTTATTTATATTTATTTCCATCCGTGAAATTTTATAGCTGCAATAAAACATGATAGCTGGTGTAGCTTGGTAGCATTTTCAGCTGTGAATTCCCATAGCCGGTTTAATATCTTGGCTACAGTAACTGCAGCCAAGGACATAATAATAATTTGATTCCAATGCAGTTAACATTTGTATGCTGTTGACTTTCAGTCTGAAAGACTTGTTCAAGCCTTAAAGACTTGTTTTGTTTTCCCTTCCAGTTTCTTTCATGATGATAAATTTGCTGTGCTACCTAGTCAGTGCTTTTGGTTCGTATAAACAACTTCTCATGCCAGCAGAATAATGCATATTTATAGAGATGCTGCCCTTACATAAATGGTAGGATCATGGTATAATTTTTTAAATAATTAAATTGGTAGATATATGTTATAAATGTGGAAACACTGTAAAGTTTCTATAATACAGAACATAAGACAGTGTAAGATGCAGCTGCAATAAGGAAGAGAGAAAGCTGTGGCATGCAGCTGTTCATTGCAACCTCCACCCCACTTGTGTTATTTTGCCTCCTTCTATCAGATCTGTCCGTCCTTGAAGAATATGCTGGTATGTGTCTTTATTATAGGCCTGAATCAATTCACTGCAAAATGAAGGCCTCTTTATTAAAGGTTATGGACTACATATTTATTAAAGGTTATGCATCTACCATACTGGTTCAGTGCACTTTGGTAGAAAGTTTTTTTAACTTCCCAGTCTAGGGCTGAGAGAGTGTGACTGGCCCAATTCAACCAGCTGGCATTCGTGCCCAAGGGAAGACTAGAACCGAGATCTCCCCACTCCGTCCAGCACCTTATCCACCACAGCGCACACACAAACACACACAGTATCTATCTATCTATCTATCTATCTATCTATCTATCTATCTATCTATCTATCTATCTATCTATCTATCTATCTATCTATCTATCTATCTATCTGCCTGTGCATGCCACAAAGGCGGCACAAGATAACAGAATCTTACAGCGAATTTTGGCTTGGCTTTATATGAATCTACATTAATTGAACAAGATAAATGCACAAAAGAGACATGTCTGAAAAAGTGCACATACTGGAATTTATGCTCTGGTTGATCTCTTAATGATCTCTTATTCTGTATTGCACTGAAACAAATCATAATAAATAAGACAGGTATACTGTAAGAATTCTTCAGGAAAAAAAATCAATTTAGCTTAAAGCTATACTCTGCCCTCCATATTTTACTCTCACAATACTTCCATGATAATGAAGATTCTAATTGCCGCTTTTCATAATGGGTTGTTTTTCCCCAATGAAAAAGTGAAAGAATAAACTGCTTGTGAAAAGAGCACAGTGTTCTTCATAGAAAGTGGGGCAAATGTGAATGTCAATGGTCCACAAAGAATATGGGATATTAAGCTCTGTTCCCCCTGAAAAGAGAACAAAACAAGGGATACAACAAGGCCTATTGACATAGAGTCTTTGAAGACACTAAGCCAGTAACTTTCCTTCTCTGCATGATAGGAAATTAAACTCAGCAGAGGGAATGAAATGGAACTTTCAGAGCAAGAGCCAGAGGAGGAAAGCCTCTGAATATTAACAGGAAAATCCCCATCAGCCAGAAACAAGCTCTGTGGTGCATTTCCGTAACAATTCCATACTCTGTTATGGTGGCTAAGTTATAAAAATCTGTGTAGGAAATTCCAATAACTGCAGTAGGGTTTACTTCCATGTAATAATTGAATAAAACCTAAATGTATTTTGCATTTTTAAAAAATTAATTTAATTTTTCACCATCTAGCATTCCAGCAAAGCCAAGCCATTATAATAAACTGATGTGAAGTTGGGGCCCATTGACTATGCTGTGGTTTGGACTATCAGTATGGCTACTGTATCTGGTCTGCAAAAGTCTGAAATACTCTTAGATGGAAGCAAAGAGTTACAGCAAACTATAACTCCAAACTATAACAACCAAGCAAACTATAACTCCAAACTATAACAACCAAGTCTAATGGTTGTTCAGATCTTTGCAGCCCAAATACTGGTAGCCCTTTTATCATATTATTAAAACACAGACCATGGGTTAAACTGGGCATACTATATCTGGGCTGCAAAAACCCACTAGATGTAAATAATTGGTTGTCAATGTCCTTAACTACAGACCAGCATGTTGTGCAAATCCAGAAAAATAATCAAGGCCACCAGACTGGAGTTGGAAAAATCTGGAATACTGCTAGATGGCAGCAAAGAGATGCAAAAGATGGTAACTCTCTGCTGCCATCTAATGGTGGTCTTGGTTTTTGCAATCCAGGTCTGATAGCTCTAATAATAGCAGCAATTATTATTGCTAAATAACATTAACCCTTCAGGAAAATGAGGCAGGGTGAAACAGTGACCACAAACTCAAGTCACTTCAGCAGCTCTTGTTCTTACTTTGTTTTTCATCCCTGCAGAAACTCCCCCTCACCCTGCCACACACAGTGAGGAAGTCATCTGCCTTTCCTCACTTGTTTGATGACTCCAATTCTGATTAGGGCAGCTTGAGTGTGTTGTTGTTGTAATTATTACAACAGCAAAACTAAATTGCCAGGAAGTATGTGGTTGACCAGGGACTGCAAAGGTTGCTGGGACCCCCCCCCCGGCAAAAATGGCATCCAAGAAGTTCATGATGGTTTGCTATGTTGCTTGGGACACATTCACTAGGTAAACCTTTTAATTTTAACTAATGTTAACCTGGCTTGATGTCTTATGTGAATACAGGTAGTCCTTGACTTACGACCATTCGTTCAGCGACCAAAGTTACAGTGGTGCTGAATGAAGGGACTTATGACCCATGCCTGAAGTTACAGCTGTTGTAGCGCCCCTGCAGTTACTTAATCAAAATTCAGGTGCTTGGCAACCTGTCTGCACTTACAACTGTAGGGGTGCTTCAACTCCCCCCACCCATCTCCCCCCCATTTATGCCCTTTTGGCTCCCTGCTGCCATGCACTCTGCCGCCCTAGCTGACCTTCACCGTCTTCTTCTGCTGCTGACAAGGCATACCTGGCCTGGCTGCTGGGCCGTGCTAGGGCTGGGCTTCACGCTGCACTGCAGCTCAGGGGCTTCTGCTTCCCCCCCCCAACACTGCGAAAAGGTACCAAAGAGTGTTTGCCCTGGGAAGCATCTTGCAGGAGTTGGATCTGAACCGAGCATGGCCTTTTAGGGACAGGCACTCTCCCCTTGGATGGGAGACAAAGAAGGCAGCGGTTCTTGTGGGAACAGAGCCCCATGTGGGAGGCTGCTAGCAGGCCTCAGTCATGTGCTCATTGGCTGTGAGGAATCTGAAGCCTGAACCCTCTTCGAGGTCTTTCTTCCAAATCGGAGGGTTGGATGGTGGGGAGGAAGCATGGAGCTTGGACTCCCATTCAGGTTTGCTTCATTCCTTCGGGTCTTCCTTTGGCGGCAGACATTTTTTAAGCGGGGAAGCCACTGCCTGCAGACTTAGACTAACAGGGAAGAATGGGGTGGCACACTCAGACCCCAGTTTGGCTCAGTTCCCCTGGATCCTTTCCTTGCAATTTCTGGGTAGTTCTGATCTGTGGGTGCAGCAAAAACAGCTTTTTGGTGTGCCCCGACTCAGGGGCTGCTTTTTACTTTTTTTTTTTTTGCAGCATGAAGCCCAGTCGCAGCCTGGCCCAGCAGCCAGGCTGGGCATGCCTCATCAGCAGTGGGAGCAAGAAGACGGGCAAAGGTCAGTTGCGGGGGGGGGGCGAGTGCAGGATGGCAGAGGTCTCAGAGTGCAGGGTGGTGAGGGTGACTGTGGCTGGGACTGGGCTGGGGTGGCTACAGCTTCCTGGGGTGTGGCAAGCAGCCCCAGAGCCACATGGCTCTGGGGATGCTTGCTACCCCACGAGGTAGGGTGCAGGGCGGCCAAAAGGGCAGAGATGGGGGGAGACAGGCGAGTGGGGGAAGTTGGAGGCAGTCCCTTACCTTACTGAAGCTCAGGGCTGGGAGGGACCAAACTCAGAATGGTTTGGATTGGGGTGGGTATTCACTTAACAACCCATGACTCTTGGTTAACGACAGTAACCGGGACCGCTGGGATTGCCGTTGCTAAGCAATGCGGTCACATGACGTCTCACTTTACGACTGCACTGCTTAGCAATAGAAATCCTGGTCCCAATTGTGGTTATAAGTCGAGGACTACCTGTATATCCACTTTTTTATCCAATTATCTTTTTATATTGGTACTAGCAATTCTTTTTCAGTTTTACCAATAAATTGCATAATTAGTTTGGATATTAGTAAAGGAAGAAAAATGAATGATATATAAGAGCTTTTCCTATTTGTCTGAATTCCAACTGGTGATTTAATACAACAGACATAACAAGCACAACTGGAGTTTTCTCATTGGCTCTCTTTGTCTTGCATGCCCAACAACTGGGTCCATCTCTGCAGAATTCCACTTGTCATTGCCATAATCTCCCTCAATAAAGTGATTCTTTCAAGCACAAACACTGCAAGTTATATTTATAGTATAGATTCTTAATCTCACGTTTATAGAATATATGTGTGTTTATGTGTTAGGGTTGTACAATTTTGATTCCAAAAAGGTGTACAAACATAGCTCCTATTTGCACTTCTTAAAGCACCATGCCTTTCCCTGGGATAAAGTGCAATTCTAGAGAAAGACATAGCTACTTTAAAAAATTGCAGACAAGTGCCACACTTCTGCTCCCATGTGCTCTGAATCACCTTTCTGGAATCAAAGCACTGTACAACTCTAATACATGTATATACCCACATATTCCAAACCCATGGCTTTAAACATTTGAAGCACAAGTATAACTTGTGAGAACGAAAGTCTAACTTGTACTTTAATAGAAGCTGTCAGTGTAGCAATAGGCATTATAAATCACTGGTGCAGAAAAGGAATTCTGTGGACAATAGTTTCATTTTAAAATAATAGTAAAATTGCACACTGACTGAAACAGTCTAAAGCTGAGTTCTCTTCCTAAATTTCCAACTTTTTCTAACAAAGGTTTCTAGGAATTTATCAGAATTCCCACTGCAATGCAGATACAGAGCATGTTAAGAAATCTTCACTGCACAAAAGCTGGAAAAAACTTGGATTTCATATAGATCCCTCATGTGTTCCTTGGGAAGTATGAAAAAGAAAGGAATGTGGCAAACATTTGAGCAATTACAATAAAGGCAACGTTTAGAGGCAGTTAGGCTTAAGGATTTCCAAAGTAGATGAGCCGGATTTCATTTTTCAAAATTGTTTAACATTTATTCTGTAGTTCTTATTCTGAATGCTGCTTAAGTGCCAGACATTCACAACAGTTTAGGCCAGACACAGAATACACATCCTGAGAGAAAGATACGTTTTGTCACATACCCAGAGAGTCAGTTACTTCAGCTCTTCCTCCAGCTGGAGAGAAAAAGAAACTGTGAAATGAGACTGGGATAAAAGCGTGGATCTAAAATTATTTTCCACAGCCTTTGATTAACATTTGTACTCTCCAAAAAGCTAGAATGTCCAAATAATTGAAGCAGAGAGACCTTAACCTCAGAAAGTGCTACAGGTAATGTGTCTAGCCAGGAATTGCATTAGGTTTATGTTTTCTGTGTTGTGCTAGGTCAAGCTTCATTGCCTAATGTTGTTATTTCTCTGTATAAGCCAGTGAACTGTGTTTAATTTCAGCCTTTATTCACATCACAGTCTGAGCATGAAGACATTATTTTTATTTAGATTATTTTTATGATCTGAATCGCACTTCAACCTTTTTACAGATTGGTAGAAAATCAGCATCATCTTATGGTCTTTATTTTCTTTTGAGCTTTTTTGGTTTAATTTGTCAGCTGCTGTTTTCCTGCGATCTAACAAGCTCTGTTATTTATCTGTTCCAACACTGAATGTTTGCATTTTAATACCTAAAACCTTTTTTAAAAAGGGTGTTTTTTTTAAAACATTCTACATTCTCTGCTTCAATAATTGTTTGATATTGTTTATCTGTTGTGAGATTAGCCTGTCTCCCAGTGAGTGAGGAGGATAGGAGGATAGGCCACATGCTTATACACGGCCAGAAGGTTACACTGTTTAAATTACTTTCTTTTTTCTTTTGCATTTTGCATTATGCCTCTCTTAATCACCAGTCAGGCAGCCCAGGTTGCGGGCTTATTTCACACTGTACTCGCACACTGGGGCTAGGGGATGGACACGGGGCAAGGGCCTCGTGGAATAGAGGGGATGATGGCTGGGAACTATCGAGCCAATATTCCAAAGCAGGAGGTAGGGTACTTCAGGGTGTGAGGATCCACAGGATTTCTGGAAGAAGTTCTCCAGACTTCCATCCTAGTTTCCCAGCTGTCTGCTAATTTGTGCACATGAATTGCCCTCAGATCAAAATTTGAAATTATAATGCAATAGGAATGAGTTGGGGGTCATCCAGCAAATAATAGGCTACTATGTAACGAGGCATTTTGTGATTCTAAAAAAGCTTCCACATAGAAACATGCTAAAAAGTGATATGTTAAGCAGTGACAGCCATCTTTCTTCAGAAGAAACATTTGAAATCTAACAATTTCTGTGGCACAGTGACTTCTGAATTTTATCACCTAAGTATTTCAGAATACTGGCAAAGTGGCCATGTAAAGCTTTCAACTATCTAGACCAAGCAACTTTCAATACTGTTCCCCTCTCACCACATGTGTAAAAAACAAGCAAGAGCCATTCAGGGTTATTATACATGCTTTTTATATATTTTTAAATCATTTTAAAAAGAAAAATTGAGGTACCCTACATATCTGAGCAAGTGTTTCTACTTGTTTTATAGATGTTATATTATTAATACTTAAAAAAATAATTTGCTAAAGTATTTTAATGTTTATTGTAATACAAATTATTAGGAAAAAGGTGAAATACGAGGCAGATAAAGAAAATGTATTATAATGGAAACAAGAAAAAGGACAAAAACAAAGAAGTCATCAAGCGTAAAATGATTTAAATAAAACAGGCAAAAGCCTAACAACATGACCTTTTTCATACATAATGCTCTACCACACTGTAAACATGTGTGAATCCACCCATTATATTTAAGGATTATATGTTAATTAGGTCATTATGGCTTGTTCAACAAACAAGGTTTAAAAACTCCTAGCCCAACAATGATGTCTGGATACCCTTTGCATTTTTGTCTGTCCTGTTTAAATGCCATGAAAGTCACATACCTGACAATGGAAGTCTCGTAAAAATCAATTGCATATTTTTAATTAAAATTGTTTGTGTATTTTAATAACCCCAGCTTGATTCCAACCTTTTATATTTAAATCAAAAATTCATATGACAATACCCTTGGAAACACTGGTTAACACCAGCTTCCCAGCACAGGAAACCTAATGGCATTTTGAAAATACTTAAACAAAAAGAAGCACATCCTTTACTAACAGGAAAGTAATTAAAAACACTAACATAAATCAATTACATGCAAGATGTTTGGAGAAGAAGTTCCAGGAAGACAGAACAGAAGGACACTATAATATGCATTTATGTGTGCCATTTTCTTATTCTTGTTGTCAAAAATGCTAATAGATTGAAAAAGTGCTAATAAAAGCCCAGTTTCTGTAACAATCTTGCTGGCCAATTGGTTTGTCTTATGAAACAGCACTACATTTAAAAATATGAAATTGGTTATTTATTTATGCAATAATCTACCACCTTGATCCTCATGGTTGCAGCTATAAATCTCTTTATGAATGAATGGTTATAGAAAAAAGTTTCACCCACCTGGGATCTTTCTGAATGCTATCAATAGAAGGTGACCTAGCCAAGGTTCCCTCAGGTGGGATGGCTGGTCCAGATTTGCTGTATGGTGATTCAACAGAAGGACAATACTGCAGCTGTCGGTAGGGATCTGCGTAATTGGAGGCAGGGCCTGCTGCATAGCTGGCCCTCTGGAAAGTCGCTGATGCATTCTGTGTGCCGAGTTGACTGCCTGTGCGCTGTAAGGGTACGGAGTCGACACCAGGGGAAGATGGGGCTACGACAGGAAAGTAGGGACAAAGTAAAAAATTGAGGACCTGTTCACAGAAATGGTTAACCAGGTCTAGGCAGAGGAAAAAAATACACACATATAAACAGGGGTTTGAAAAGAATGAGAAAAAAAGCACATTATAATCCCTGGAAACATAATGAGATATAAGTCATTACCATATGAAAAGACACTAGCCACCAATAAGCATAAAAATGAGAACTAAACCCTTTGATACTGATGTTCCCTTTGTACTCAATTTGGGGTTTTTCTTTAAAAAAAAATTCAAAAAGGTTGCCTATTAAATGTGGGCCTGCTATAGAGATGCTACAAAATAAAATACTTTAAAAGATGAATATCCAATCATCTCCAGTCTGCATAATAATATTACCCAAGAGTAATAAAGACAATGCGTGTGAATTTCATTTGTAAAATTTCAATAACAAACCTTTGTACATTCCAACACCATAATTAGAATTATACCTGCATGCAGAAGAAGTGAAATACGATCCATTTTGGATATTAACAGCATCAGTGTAATTAATTTTAAAAGTTATTCAAATAATGTTCATTTGTTTTTCCATGATGCTGACTTCTAAATAAAGGTTTTCTAGGCAAATGACAAGTTTATTATAACTAGGAACCAATTCATACAGCTATTTGGTAAGTTTTCTAATGAGCTTTTTTTTTGTTCTGCTTTTGTCATTATAAATTAACTCTGAACCAACATGGATCAACTTGCCAATTTAGGATGCCACCACTGATTTTGCTTAAAATATATTCTGACATAGGAAATCAGAAGCATTTTACCACAGACATAGCTAATCTAAGGTTATGAAATAGTGGACACTGAATGAAAAAAAACCTATTGAATTATTGGTTTATGATAGTATAATTAAATACTTCCTTACTCTGTTCTTTATACTTATTAGTTTTAAATTTAGAGGAAAGCAGTATTAACCAGGTCACAAACTTGTTGCTGAATGCAACAAAAGCTATTTTCCAGTTTATATGTACAGACTTGTACTACAATACTATTTTCTCCACTGTCTATATTATTTATGTATTATGCTGTAGTATTGTTCTCTGTTAAGACCAACTCTGTTCGGCCCAATCACAAATAAAATGAAGGGGAAGGAGGAGGAAAGAGAATAGAATTTCTCTTAGTCCTCAAAAAATGTCTGACTAAATCCTGCAGATGTTTTCCAGTTTATCTCTTCTTACCATGTTATCAATTAATTTCTGATGCAACCAAGATGATCTGATAAAGCATCCAGATCTGGCAACTCAAATTTTGGATAGATAGATAAAGAAAATAATGAAAGAAAGAATCTCTACATTCTAGTTTTAACTATTTAGCAGGTTCCAGATCCAGTTGAACTTTTATTTTTATCTTTAATGAACATTCATTCCAAGTTATGTGTCCAAGGTAACACCAATGGATCTTTTTCTTGTAAAATTACAGAGAGAATAGTTATATTACTTGATGATTTTGACATATGTAAAAATTTAGGAGGGAACTTCCATTACATTGTGACAAATAAATGATCTCTAGAGGTAAATTAGGACCAATGACAAAAAGAATATGCACAATCACATTTCTGTCAGTGTTCGCAGAACTTTGGGAATATAATTAATCACTGTTTAATTATTGTCATACTAAACATTTTACAACCTGAAAACAAACACTTAGGCTATATTCTGGAGTTAGCTTTATCTATCCTTCTGACCACATGAATTAGACATTCATTATAAAGTGGTAATAGATTGATGTGGGTTTTCAGCAAATGCTGTAATGCTATTAATCTAGTATAGCTTACATCTGGATCTTAAATGTTCCATGTGACTTCTGAAAATATCATATACAAATTAGGAAACAAACATCTCCATAGTATGTTTCATTTTAAAAGAAAGACAAATGTAATTCGAGTTGGGGATTCAGCATTTTCTTTGTGTGTGTGTGTGTGTGTGTGTTTCATTAATGCATATGGAACAGCAAGCTGGACTACAAAATGTAATTGTTAATTATGGCAATGATAATGATGGTGCAATATTGAATTTTTTTTTAGTTAGTAGACATTTAAAAAGAATGGAATGATCAAGTTATATTAGCCCACATGCATGAAAACAAATGTGTCAGCCTTAACATATATATCAAGATCAAATTTGGGTATTAGTTCCCTCACAATCATCTTAACAACATACTTCACTGCTATGTTGATAGGGTAATAAAATAGGATTACTCACATATAAGCTACAAACACACACACACACACACACACAAACTGGTGCTATTCTACAAGCATGCTGAAAAATATTAGTTCATAAATTAAACATAAACACAGAGAAGAAAAAAATCTTATGTGTCCTAAAATGTTCTCTGCCCACCAAGATCCAAAAACATGTAAGAATATTTGAAGAGGTTCAAGAAGAAAAGAAAAAGACAAAAGTGGGAGCTACTTAAGAGTTCATAGCAGTCTTCCCCAACTGATGCAACTGATTCTTAAGAACTAACAGAGAAAGAATTGCCAGCTACTATTCTGGCAAACATATATTTATTTAAAATATTAATAGACTTTCCTTTTCAACACAGAGTCACTCAAGGTGTCATAGTGACTAATACTTCTTAGAAAGAAAAACAACTTATAAAAGATCAGGTAACACACATTTTAAAAGTCACATAATGTAAAAAAAAAAAAAAGAAGAACAAACAATATTCAAGGTTTATCCCAAAGACAAGCTTAAATACTGGAGTCTAAAAACAAATAATAAGAAACAGTAATCTGAACTGGCTTCATATAATGCATGTGACAGGATGAGGAGGAGAAAAAGAAGAGGGAGGGAGGGAAAATCCTTCAAATGAGAATTCTGAAGAAGGAGCCAGGGGTAGTTTCATGATGGAAGAAAGGGAGGGTATAAATGTACAAAACAAAATACACACATACCACACACAGGGTCCAGGACAGGATTGGAAATTACAGCTGACAGCTACATAAAGTGCAATTAAAAATAACCTCTTAATGATGAAACAAGTTTTTGACAGTTTCCTTTTGTGGTTACATTCTTTGATTCCCTTCACCCCTGAGCTCTTCAGAAGTGAAGAACGTATCTAGAAAACTATAAATTACTAGCGGAGCATATGTTGCAAAGTGAGCAGGGGCAAGAGTGTGCTTGTACATTCACTATCACTGGAACTATTCTTTCTATTTCTGTCTCACCATGTCCAGTCAATATATATGCTTTCATCCCCTCCGCTGCTGCCGCCGCCGCCTCCTCCTCCTCCTCCTCCTCATTATCACTGTTGTCATTGTTATGTAGTCTCCTTTGAATTAACCTCAATTTCTAGTAACTTTATGTAGTATTGTTGGCAATAATATGGATATGGTTTATTGTAGACTTTTTCCAATATGTTTTTGGAAACTATCCAGTCTGACTTTCCCAGTAATAAACATGCTAAATGAATAAATAAACTAAAAAGTAAGTACTACACTTTGACTCCCTATGATTCAGAGTTATAGAATGTATTTCAACTTTCTTCCAAATCTAATTCGTCTTTTGTTTCTCAGATTCCTCATCCAATCACATATGTAACTTAAATCCATAGTAGTTCTTTTCCAAAACTGAACATTTACAAACAGTATATTTACCTGAAAAGGGGATGAACCCCTCTCCAAATAATTACCTATACATTTGGGGAAGCTGAATCTTACATTAATTGAGAATTGAAAGAAGAAAATGGATGAGAGATGCAGAATGGCTGAAACAGACAGGAGAAGGGAGGAAACCGTGGCTGCCACATCAAGGGGGACAGAGAGAAAAACAACTACCCTACTATCCTCTTGCCACCCTCCTCATGTAGAGGATTTATCTATGCCACTGAGAACCTCCTCTACCCATTGAGGCTTTCTTGAATATCAGGATCTACAGTTGGTGGAGCACCCCCAAACAGAGATTCCCCGTAGCAGATGTTCTGCTTCTACACATGATAGTAGTAGGGACTGTATACTGACTGAACAGGACTTGAAGTCCTAAGCATATTCACCTGAACTCAGTGGTACTTAAGACAGAATATGTCTGCATACATTTCTTTGTGCTGAAGACCCAGCTCAATGGACTCACATTCCTCACTTCCATCCTAACTCACATGGCGTAAACTGAGCTAAACAGATGCATCCTCCCCTATGCATATTTACCTGGAGTAAGAACCACTGAACTCAATGAGACTTACTACATAGTAAACATGTACAGGCTTATGCTTGTTAAGCTCAGATTTCTGCAGTCTCAAGCACTTAAAAGTAATTTCATACATTAAATGGCAAGCCACAGATGAAAAATATTTATTTTAACATAAAGAAACAATGTCCAACAAGTTTCAAAAATAATCCTGAGTAGGGACTATGTTGGGTTTCCAACAGGAAGAGAAGTATTCAAGTGTTCCTGTTTCTAAACTAATGTCAAATAAACGCAGAATAATCTTGATCCTTTGCAACCAAATTTTGTTGAAGATACTTTTGTTTTTGCTTCAACATATAAATTTTTCAAAATTGTTTATTTCTTGGGTTTTGGACTTGGCAATATTGTTTTATATTTAAAATCCTTCATGATGAATTATATTGATATCAATTACAAAAAAGAAAAAGGAAAAACAATGGTACTACTAAGTACTGCTCATATTTTTGACTTCTGTAAATCTGTAAAAAAGCAGAAATTAGCATGCAGCTTCAGGAATTCTCTTCTTTTGGAAAGCCATTTCTCTGTGCCGAGCACACCTTTCTTAGACCGAAACAACCTCAACAATTTTATACTTTAAGGACAAGTGACATGACTGTTTTTGACTTCACTCTTGAAATAAATCAAATCAAATCAAACCAAATAACCAATAACAATGGGGAGGCTGATTAGGATACAGTCTGTGGAGAATGAGGAGGGAGTTTGAAACTTTCCTTCCTGTCATGGAATTGGGAGCAAAACTTTCATCTGCATCTACCTAACCCAAGAATAAAACTGTGTCTTTCTAACCTGCTCTTACCTACATAAAAGGAGAAGGGAGAGGGCTGCAAGTAAACTGGAAGTTTCTTTACATTACATTAAACCAAAAGAACCCTTTAAATTCCCAGTCTGGGATGTGTACTTCCTAGAATGTTGCTGTGTAACCTCTGATAAGTGGGGATATTCAGTAACATCACAATTCACATTTCATGAGAATCTGGATGCCTGCATACTAAAAGTCTTCTGTTACTGTTTCTTAAGACTTGGGGAGAAAAAAGTTAACTTTTGAGGTTTCTGATCAGTTTTTCACTATTTGGTTCCTCCCTCCCACTCCCCTCTCAGGATTAATTTGCTGTGAGAAGCAGTGCTCTGTTCTTCTATCCTGACTGGATTTATGAAGAGGCAGGCATTGTCCCAGTAGTGTTACATCTCTGAAATTATCAGAAAATTCATTGCCCATTTCTCTAGGACCCTTTAACTTGAAAGGAATTTGCAACAATCCCTTTGATTGTGCTGTACTTTTCAAAACCTCCAGTGTTCACTGCAGCTGGAAGGCTCTTGCATAGGGCAATGGCCAAGATGATTGCTGACCTCAGGCAGCATTATAGTAAGAAAATCTGTGTCTAACAGCCCAATCGTTGACTGCTAAAAAGTCCGTTAGAACAAGTGTCACCAATACGTAATGTTATAGAAGAGGAGAAAAACTCTCCATCCACTCCATGTGTGATGTGATATTCCTATCATGCCTCACAATATCTGCCTTCTTTCTCATTTAAATTCCATAATTTTAGTTACCATTTTCTGTACCTTTTCCACCCCTAAAATATCCTTGCTGAAGTAATATGACCAGAATTGTTCACTGTATTCCAAGTGAGGTCATATCAGAGCTTCATCTAAAGGCAATAATATGGAGAAGTTTTACCTTCAATTGGTATCTTCCTCCTTTCCTTTTCTAATCCTACCCAACCCCCCCAGCTATATTTTGGGATTGAAATTTTTGTTGAGCAATCTTTCAAGACTCCAAGAATCCTTTCCTAATCAGCATGAAAGAAATATTCACATTCCTTTAAGTTTGCCAGATGGAATACCAACAATTCTCTAGGAACATGATTTACTCTTACAAAAGAGTAATATGCAAATGGGAGAGAGTTAATACTCCTTTCTTAATAATACATGAATGCCAATTTCACCTTCCCCTATTGCTTATTTTCAGCTATGTTAACAATTGCCCATTCATGAGACAAAGCAACAAGAGAATGAATGGATCATACTTGTTTTATGACGAACATTAGCTAAATCCTTGTCATTTATTTATATTCTGAAATATATTCCAAGGACAACCAAACTTAGTGCAGATGGATGATGATCACAGCCAATGCCTCTCCCCCACAATCATGCATGACACATAATCTCTGTCTCCGATTCTAGGATTAAAATCTCAAGGCAAGTACTGATTAGTTGCCTCTCGGCTATGTTACTGTTCTGCATGCAGACAAGCACAACTTAGAGCTTTTTGTTGGTTTGTTCCAACCTGGTATATAATTTGAGCATTCCAGAGAAAAAGCATACTATGGGATTCTCTTGAATGGGTTGATATCCCTCAGTATTTACAGAAAAAGAACTCCAAATAACTTGGATGTTAAATTGATGTGGACAGTTTGTTCATTTATTAAATTAAATTTAGAAGCTTCCTGGCTTATATTTTAAAAATAAGAACAACAAAATGAGAGGGCAAAATTGTGAACATCCCAAAGGAACAAACATAACATCTCAAAGGGGCTCAGCAACCATCCTACCCCAAACTGGTATCCCTGGGAGCAAAGCCAAGTTTTCAAAAATGGATCATCATCAGAATGGTAGTGATATGGATCTCTGGGGGAATGCTGTTCCAGAGGGCAGGCACTGCAAAAGAGAAGGAGTGCTTCCTAGGTCTTGATAGATGGCATTGTTTAATTGATGGGACCTGAAACTTGCCCTTTCTGCCTTGATCTGACTGGATGGACAGAAACTACTGATATAGGTGGTCCCTCAGGTAACCAGGGCCTATGCCATGAAAGCCTTTATAGATAAGAAACAGCACACTGAACTGCAACCAGAAGCCAAATAACAACCAGTGTGGCTCACAAACAACAGTGACACACTGTGCATCACTGCCTGTGCCAGAACATACTTGGACTGGCTGTGATTTCTGAGTGGTTTTCAAGGCAGCCCCACATAGAACACATTGCAATAGTCCAGCCATGAAGTGACTAGTAAATGATGGTTGGAAATTTACTTCATACCTGTCAGCTAATATTTAAAAGCTGCAACACCATCAAAAGTTGAAGGGGAAACATTGCTTTGTTTTTTTCTTTTTTTCCAGTGTAAACTTTTTTTAGTTCATGAGCCTAGTATTTTTTTTCCTTTATTTGCACTCAACAAGATTAATATATTACATTATTAAATCCTCCTCCTTTACTTTAAATTGGCAATATAACTCCATCCAACCATATTGAAATTACATAATTTTACAAGTATTGTTGAATTATAATCACTATCAATTTGTTTACTGACATTTTTTCAAATATAAAAAATTCTATGTTCTTGCTCCCCAAGAAGAAATCAAGAAAACAAAACAAAGCAAAAGCTCTAGGAACTATCTGTTATAATAAAGTATAAATATTCCAGTTACTTTAATGAAAATTGTTATTCCCAATCCTTGGATCTCGAAAGTATTTCATGCTTAATTTATTTACTGTGAAGAATATTTGTGCCTCATTTATTCCTTTTAATCTCTTATGATATTAAATATATAATATTCTTTGGCCTTACTCGACATGGCTTAGCAGATACTCAGACATGTTGATCATCCAGCTTAATTTAGCTCAGGCCATATGCAGCCTTCCAAGATGTTCTCCAGTCAGCTCCCTCTGATTGCACGAGATTTGGGTGGCACAAATGGCAACAGTGATGTGGTTTTCTGTTATTTTGAGGTGAGAACTATATGGCAAATATAGTGTGAGCCACAAAATCGGCTTAACAAACGTTAGCACCTTCCAAACTGAAAAAACAGGAAACTCCTTACCTTCTTTGTACTGTGGCCTCTACCTCTCAAAAAAAAAAATGTTAAGGGCAGCTGGTGGCCATTAAAATATGGTTCACTCCTCAATTAGCTTTAAAATTACTGGATGCCAGAGCAAGGAAGCATTCTTCTGAAAATTCTTGGAAATGATTCTCTAAAGACCATAGTACTTTGTATAGTCTCACAGAAAGAAGCCTAATTCCATCTTTACACACTCATGCTAAAACCATGATTTTATACCCAACAACAAACAAACAAAAAAATCAATATACATCTTAGGATAACAGGACTGTAACCATCAACCTCTTCTTAAGCCTGGAAGACCTATACCTGTTTAATCCTTAACTACTTCTGTAGATGAATTTTAGACATGTATATATACATAAAAAGGATTAAAAAAGAAATATTAGTCTGATAACACATAATCTTTACCCAGAGAAAAAGGGGGGAAACAATCTAGAGGTCAATAAGATTTGGCCTTTACAGATGTATACTTCTCTCATAATACTCTTAATGTACGGACACATAAAAGTAGGTCAAACTACTATATGATGTATCTGTAAGATTGGTTCTAGACCTATTACTGCTGTGTTTTATGGCAATTACATTAGGAGGCTCCTTAGGGCTCAGTTTTATGCCTTCTGCCTTCTAATATCTACATGAAATTTCTGGGGAAGATTACTCAAGGGTTGTGGGCTGCAGTATCATCAAAATGAAGATAATACCTAGTTATCTCTCAGGTGAGACAACAGATATCCTGAATTGGTTTGGGACCAAAGTAAAAGATTGAATAAGAACCAGTAAACTGACATACAGTATATTATGGTAAGTGAATCTGTCATGGTCACTGGAGACACAGATGGTCTTGTTGGTTGGGCACACTTTTTATAAATTGAAGCAATATTATTAAATTATGCTCTCAAAACCTATTGGATGGATTACGGGAATATATTATATGGGTAGGGTTGCCTATGAAAAAGGTTCTGAAACTTCAGTTGGTTTAAAATGGAGCTGCTAAGTTATTAACTTGGTCTAATAAAATGCACAGGACACGATTTTTTATGTCAGGGACCTACTTTTCCTTGTACATAATACAATGGATGTCAAAGTTAAGTAAGACTTATGAGAACATGGAATGTGGCTACCCATTTTTTTTTCCGACATCCTTCCCATTGCACTTTTTCTTTCAACTCTCCCTCTGCACCTAGTTCCTGTGGAAGTTCTGGAACTGATGACTCCTAGCCAATAAACAACCAAGCTCAGAGAGCACCAAGAACTCCACAGTTCAACCCTGAGCTATTGTCAGCCCTCCCAGGTAAACCAGTCAGGAAGCAAGACTAGATGAACTAATTCTACTTTATTGTAAGGCTACATTAACAGAATCTTGTAAGCCTGAAAGTATAAATCTCTTGCCTTCCTATTTACTGCCTGAGTCTTTATAGTGGATCTTTCCTAAGTTTCTTTCTTTGACCATTACTCTATTGCGGACTCCCTTCTGTTTTATCTGATCGTTCCCTAGGCGGCTTCTCTTCCCCGTCTTCCAAAGCCACCCTCACATTCCATCACATCACCCTCCCCTTCAGCTTCATCCCCCCTCCCAAGTTCCCAGGGGAAACAGGCTGGGGACCGTGAGAATGAAATGCAGTTATGTTTTTGCCCTCCTCTTCTTCCGGGAACTCTCTGATATCTGGTTAAGGTGACAGCTGCCCCTCCCTTGGGAATCTGTTGGCCTCCCCCTCTCTGGTTCTGCATACTTGATGTGGAAGCAGCTGAGTCATTTCCCCCTATTTGGTCTCTTGCTATTTCCAAGGCCCCCTCCACCCCACATAAAAACTCTTTCTTCTCATCTTGGTCCCCTGCAAGGCTGATAGTTGCTGAGGACGGGGTTTGCTGGTGGAAAAGTGTACACCAAATGTGGTGTGTGCATGTCCATTGCTACCTCCCATGATTGTTCTGATTCTGGGTAGCCTTTCCAGTGTATCAAGTACTTGACCTGCTTCCCTCTGTGTCTAGAGTCTAACACCTCTTCTTCCCTGTTTACTAGAATGTGTGTGTGTGTGTGTGTGCTGTCTGTGAACGCTGAGTGCAAAGGGGCTTCCTTTATTTTTATTTATTTATTTATATTTATTTAATAGACTTGTCCCCGCCCATTTCCCCACAATGGGGGACTCTGGGTGGCTTACAACAAATTAAAATCAGAAGTACATGATTAAAAGTTATAAAAAACCACACCTACAAAGATAAAAAGGCTAAAAAATCCAAGAGGCCGATAGAGGCCACACCAGGCCGCTAAGGGGCCAGCCAACCCCATTTCTGACATCCTCCCTCCCGGCCCCAGGCCAGATGGCAGAGCCAAGTCTTCAAAAGGCCTGGAGTGAGGGGGCCTGTCTCACCTCCGGGGGCAAGATGTTCCAAAGGGCGGGGGCTACAGCAGAGAAGGCCCGCCTTTTATAAGCAAAGACCGATGGAACATGGGGTGAATCTTCATTGATGTTGGCAACTGCAGTCAAAAGGCCACTGGGTTAATTTCCTTAATTACTGGAAAAAGGCCAATAAATTTTGAGTCCAGCTCCTTGGAAGGTCTTGCGGAAGTTAGAAATTTTGTAGAAAGCCACATCCAATCCCCTTCTGCAATTCTAGTTCCCTCTTGCCTACATGCATCTGCTGCTTTTTTGAACGTGGCCTTTACTAGTTTGAGCTGTTCCTTTAAGAGGCTTTGGGCTGCTTGTCTCTCCTGCAGAAAATCTGTGGCGTGAGGGAGAGTGCTTTCTCATCTGGTTGTTGGTAAGACCCATGGGTGGAACCCGCAAATTGCCTGGAACACTGTTCAATGAGTGTGTTGCATTGTTATAAGCAAACTCAGCAAGAGGTATGAGATCAGTCCAGTTGTCTTGCTGGTAAGAAATTTAGCATCTTAAATACTGCCATAATAGTTGGTTAACTTTTTCAGCTTCTCTGTTTGCCTCCGGATGGTGTGAGGAAGACAAATGAATTTTAATATTTAATAAATGCAAGAGGGGGCTCCAACATTTGGAAGTGAATTGACTTCCTCGGTCTGTCATGACATGATTGACTAATCCTCTATCTAAAGATGTGGTCCAAGAAGAGTTGAACTGTTTCCTGGACCACTGGGAGACCCTTGCAAGGAATAAGGTGCGCCAATTTGGTAAATAAATCCACTACTACCAGTATGGGAGTATATCCCCACACTGAAGGAAGATCAGTGATGAAATCTAGAGAAACAATGTCCCAAGGCAGGGAAGGAGTTCCCAGCAGTTGCAACAGTCCTGCTGGCTTACAAGGGACGGGCTTTGCTCTAGGACAGACATGGCAAGAGGAAACATAATCTTTAATGTCAGAGTAGGCTCTTCATCACCAAAATTCTTTGAAAAGTCTATGCTGGGTTTTAAATAACCCCCCATGCCCTGTTTTGTTGTCGTGGCACAGCTATACTACTTCCAACATACAAACGTCCATTGTAGAACAGCTGCCCTCCCTCCACTATGAAAGGTGAAACAGTACCTTGCTGGGCTCCCTGGAGGTCATCCATCCAGGACTTGGTGAATGCATCCTGCTGCTGTGTCCTATCTGATCAGAGAGATCAACAGCTTGCCTTCCTGCTCAGCTTTTCATGCTTGTCTGATTTATGGTGCAACTCAAAGTTGCATGGTTGCAGTATTGTTGCTGGGGTGGAGGGCTGACTAGGAAACCTCATACTCCAGTTTGTGTGAGAGGGCCCTTGGAAGTTTGTTCTGGGAGCCTGGGACGTATGAGATGTAAAAATCAAAGTGTGAGTTTCCCTGGAGTGCTGTTTGAGAGTGCACTGGGCAATTGCTGAATCCGTGCTCTGTTGACTTACAAGTTTTGCTGTAACAGCTGCTGGTGCTTTTATTGGGCACGATCTTGCTATGCGTCCTGGGGTCCCACAGTAAAAGCATAAACCCTGATCCCTTCTTTGCTTCTCTCTTGATAACAGGGATCTCTTGGCTGTACTGATTTGCATAGGCTCTCCCACGCTGGGTTCCGAGGAGGCCATCAGGAGGGGTGGTATGGGGGAAGACAGATTGTAGGATCTCTTCTCCCTCCTGTTCCTTCCCTGCCTCAACTCTTCCAGTTGGGCATCTATAATTGCACAAAGCTGATATAGTTCATTCAGGTTATCTGGAGTGCCTTGTCCCACCAGCTCGTCCCTTACTTCATCATTTAGCCCTTCCCTGAACTGGTCAATTAGGGCTAAGTCGTTCCACCCTACATCGCCAGCAAGTAATTTAAAGTCTGAAATACATGCCCTTACTCTTCTCTGTCCCTGCTTGAGCTTTCAGATCTCTCAACTAGCTGTGATTCTCTGTATGGGATCCCTGAAATGTCCTTTGAGCTTTTGCATGAAGTCTTGATAGTTGTCCAGCACTGGAACGTTCCCCTCAATAAATGGTATTGCCCACTTAACTGGTGCTTCCTTCAGCAAACTCAGCACAAAAGTTCCTTCAGTGTGATCAGTGGAATTTCTTCCCCCATACCACCCCTCCTGATGGCCTCCTTGGAACCCAGCGTGGGAGAGCCTATGCAAATCAGTACAGCCAAGAGATCCCTGTTATCAAGAGAGAAGCAAAGAAGAAGGGATCAGGGTTTATGCTTTTACTGTGGGACCCCAGGACGCATAGCAAGATTGTGCCCAATTAAAGCACCAGCAGCTGTTACAGCAAAACCTGTAAGTCAACAGAGCACGAATCCAGCAATTGCCCAGTGCGCTCTCAAACAGCACTCCAGGGAAACTCACACTTTGATTTTTACATCTCATATGTCCCAGGCTCCCAGAACAAACAAGCAGGGAAATTCCACTGATCCGCCTGCCATAAACATCTCACACTGAGCTATGAATGTCTGGAATTGATCCTGGTCCCCTCCAAACATCTACAGCAAGCTGCCATGGGAATGCAAGAGCATTAGCTGGGCTTCCACCAGTTGTGCTGCTGCGGGCTGAGGTACTGTAAATTCTGCCCCAGTTACTGCATTAGTTCTAGCATGGCATTCTGTAAATTGGTCATCTATGTGTCTACTTGCTGCTGGTGCTGCAACAACACAGCTGCCAAATGTTCCGTACACAGTGGGGTTCCTTGAGGATTGGAGGCCATTCTCAAAATTCTTCTCTTTAGAAGAGGGTAGGAGACTTGCAAGACTGATGTCAGCCCTCCCAGGTAAACCAGACAGGAAACAAGACTAGATGAACTAATTCTACTTTATTGTAAGGCTACATTAAGAGAATCTTGCAAGTCTGAAAGCACAAATCTTCCACCCTCCCTATTTAACATCTGAGTAGTTACAGCAGGTCTTTCTTAAGTTTCTTTCTTTGAATGTTATCCTGATGCAGATTCCTTTCTCTTTTATCTGATCGTTCCCTAGGTGGCATCTCTTTCCCCTGACTTCCAAGGACACCCTCATATTCCATCATTTCTACAGATATGAAACTGCACCTTGTTCTTGTCAGAGATCTGGATGATTGGTGGCAAAGAGATTTTGAAAGGAGATAAAAATCCATGTTGTCCATGCAAGTTGTCCATCCCTGACCTGGAAGGAGTATCTCCCTCCAAATATACCTATCCTGATTCTTAGGTTATCTATGGAGCTGTAACCGTTTGGGCATGGATATACCATATAAGCTTTGGTAACCTCGGCTGGATCACTGCAATGCACTATTTGGAAGGCTATCTTTGAAGAAAACTAAGAAAGTTCTTTAAACTCCTCACATCTCATTTTGAAGAGCTCATCAACTCCATCCAACTATGACTTCCTCTGTCTTCCCCTTTCTCTGAACCCTCCCTCCCTCCCTTTTTGCAATTTGATCCCTATTCATTCTATGTGACCAAACCACCTAAACTTACTTTACTGGTCACTCGCTTTTGCATTCAATCTACATTCATTCATTACCCATTCATTCTTGACTTTATCTTTTGTTTTACCACACATACCACTGCTATTTTTGTTTTTTATGATGCATCTAATTTCACTTATACATTTATATCAAAGTGAGCAGAAGCATGCTATACACACATATATTCACTTCTGTTAACAAACATTATTTCCTTGCAGCAGACTACATGCTACCCACTATCTTTTCTGCCAGTATTTGCACATCTTAAACCATTTTATTTCCCCCATCTTCAACCATGATACACAAATTCATGTACTTGCTCCACTTTTTCTCCATAGATATATAGCATTCAATTGTTCACTCCTTCTTCTCTGTCAAACACGACTACCTTGGTTTTTAATATATTAGGTTTCAGATCCATGGTCTTTGTTGTACCATACAATCTCTCTAACATTTATTCTCATTTGGGTTCTCAGCCAACAACATGGCCTCATCTTCATTCAAAAGTTCACATATATTCACAACCCCAACCAACATATTTCTAATGATATCACAAACATTTCTTATACAATTACCCATAAATTCGTTAAATCATCAAAAACCCATCAAACATCTTTGTTGTACTTTTAACCACTGAACCATTTACTAAGCATTCCATTTATTCTCATTCATGCTTTACTTATATCACATACTATTTTTAATCGTATTTAGCAACTAACTTTCAACTCCATATTCATTCAAAACATTGTGTAATTCAAGTCTATTCACTTTATCATGTACTTTAGCCAAACAATCAAATATAAACTAACTTTCTCACATTCGTGTTTCTCAGACTTCCTCACAAGCAAAACTCTGATCTAGGATACCAGCCTTAGTTGCACCTTGCCACATGCAGCATTCCCAAACAGCAAGGAGAGTACCAGCCAGTTCAGCCTAATTCTATTCAGTATGCCACAAATGGAACCAAAGTCGTTTTAGCCTAATCTCATTTGGATTGTTCTAAGGAAGCTAGGATCCTTAATTTAGAGATTACTTTGCCTGCCAATATACCATTGTCTGCATCCATTAATTAGGAAGTAGATGCAGTACACTTAAGCACACTCAATCGGTTATAGAGGGTTTGCTTAACAATCATCCTCAGCTATGGTGTCAGAGCTCCTTGCCATATCCAGAGTCCTTAGACCAGTGTTTTTCAACCTTGGCAACTTGAAGATGTGTGGACTTCAACTCCCAGAATTCCCCTGCCAGCCTGGCTGGGGAATTCTGGGAGTTGAAGTCCACACATCTTCAAGCTGCCAAGGTTGAAAAACACTGCCTTAGACAGTGATGTCTCCTCCCCACTTTTGTTTATATGTCACTGAAACTATCTGGTGAAGCCATATTAACAGAATTAGAATCACTGTATCTTAAACATGTTAGTTGAACCCAAAGGAGTAGTAGTACATAAGATAACAGAAGGCTATATAGTAGGATACTGCAACTCCAAATTAATTGAACTATGAATGTCACCCAAACCAAATAGAATATATAAATTGACAAAAATTCCTGCAAGATTAGATTCCATATACGTACTCCAGCATCCACAGAGGAAAACAAACAAATAAATACTATTTTACAAAGTTAAGAAGTTAATTAAAATTTGATCCTGTTTTCTTCACAAAACATATTTAAAATTGAAATCAAAGTGTTTTATTTTTTGGTTGGGGAAGTCTGCCTTAAATAAAATGTTATTAAGTAAATTTATTTTTTAATTGAATAGTTTTCCTTCTTATCTGTTTAAAATAGTAGAAAATGATTAATATATTTGTCCACAGAAGGATAAGAACAGGCAACACACGATTCTTGACCTGTCCTCTGCAGCCCGATATTCGTCTAGAGCTTGGCTCTTTTCTCCATAGCAAGTCTTACCTATTCATCAGCTTAACTCTGGAAAACTCTCTCTGCTGCTAATGCTGGTGGAAACAGGGAAAGATAGGAGAGACAGGTCTTCCCAAGCTTCATTTATCTTATGTGGCCTTTCAGTTGAGACAGCTAATAGCAATTCTTTCAAGAATGACCGATGATGGATGACAAGAGAGCAGTGCCCATTTTGAAACGGGAGAGCTGTGTTGTTTTACCAACAGAATTGTGAAACACTAATGAGATTGCAAATCCCTTTTTACAAGCTGCCTTCCCAGTTTGCTTTTCATTTCGTAATTCTGATAAACATCTTCAGCAGAGGGCAAATAAATAGCTATGTAAGTGTCAGAGCTATATGTAAAAGAAAAAAGACACTTTCAAGATCTCAATATAAAGAAAAGCTGCAGGAGGTTTCACATGGTTAATTATAAATTCACCAAGTACTGCATTTTGCTTTTGCTGATCAGGGGGCAGACAGTCTTATTGCAAGCTTTGAAAATGTAGTTTTAAAATCCTCCCATGTTTATGAAACTTGGTAAGAGATCTATAGCACCCCATTAGTAAATACTGTATATAGAGAGAGCTGGCTGAAAAAAAGGTACAGGTAAAAGATTTAGAAGTGGGAGTATTAAGACTGTCTGATCTGCAGCGTGAGCCAAAAGATCACTATAATCTGTTTCTGTTGTACTTAGTGATGTGAAGGCTAATGGGGAAAAAAGAGAAATTAAGAAGAAAAAAAGAACTTTTCCACTGCCTTTTTTGTTTCATTTTTCACAAAAAATGGGGAAAAGGATGAAATCTTTCCTAGTACTTTTAAATTAAATGGCAGATAAACCACTAGACATAAAAGAAATTGGTCTAAGCTTGGAAACAGAAACATCAAAACAAGAAATGAACTAAAATGTAAAAGGAAAGTAGACCATGCATTGTAACTTGGTCAGGAGACTGAGATCCAGTCTTAAAAAACAAAACAAAACTTTAGGTTTAATAAAGGTATTAAATGTAACTATGTATTTTTTCATTTTTTTTATTAAATTAATAAAAAAGGTAAATTAATTTACAAATGGTACTAAACTATTTATGCTACATATGTAAAACTAATTATCTTCAATGGGGGAGGTCCAAGATCATATGGCAGTAATGGACAATAGTGCCGAATTTATGAAAATTAGTGATTCTTTTTACATTATGTAAAAATCTGGTTATCATTTTAATTATAGGAGATTAGCAGGAAATTGCATTACACTTGAAGCCATCAATGTTTCATTTACTTTGATGTCAATAGCCAAGGAAAATGTCATATATGTATGCTATTTAAAATATATTTAAATCAGAATTTCTTTTACTGTATTAGTATCTTTTAATACTTTCAAAGAAAATAAGAACAAACATCTACATCCTGTTCTGTTCTTACCAGCTCTGCTAAGAGAGTTAAGTCTATTCACGTTAGCAAGGGAACTGTCCATCATAGAGCACAGCTTGACAAATAATGCTTCAGCAGTTGGTAGGCTCCAACTGAGCAACTTTATAGAATACATTATTATTCCAGCTTTCCTGGACTTGTATTAAGACCATGGGCTAGAACATTTTAATTCCTCATGAGTAGGATGCTGGATGTACTGCCAGATGCTAATAATTCAGTTTTTTTCTGGACAACCTGCTACCTTGCTTCTGGGGGAGATTCTGGTGGCTCTAGAGATTCTGCTCAAACTCAGCAGAAATTACCCAGACAGTCAATATAACACTGATAGATTAGAATCTTTATTGCATACCAGAATGAAGCCAGGTAAGTAGTTGATTGCCCTTTCTCTACAATGGAAATTCCAGGACTGGCTGGAACAAGAAAACAGTTGCGGAGGAGCAAGCTGGCTTTAGGGAAGGCCAATCCACCATTGATCAAAGCTTAGTACTCCATCATTGATTGAAAAATACTCCTCCCACAACACAACTTCCCTGTATGCTGCTTTTATAGACTTCAAAGTAGCATTTGATTCCATATCCTGAGCTAAATTGTGGGAAAAGCTGGAGGCCTTCTCAATTGACTGACATTTACTTCATTTAATACATTTGCTACAAGAAGGGGCCTCACTCAAAGTACTGTAAGATGTAACCCCCGGGGCCATCTCACCAGTGCCACTGAAACTGAGAAAGGCATCAAGCAAGGCTGCATATTGGCCCCACACTTATTTAATTTCTATATCAACTCCATGGTGGGCCATCTCCACAACATAGATTTCTACTCCCTGAAACTTGCTGGAAGACACATCTCTGTTTTAATCTATGCAGATGATGCAGCAAAACTTTCAAGAACACCCATTGGCCTTAAAACATCACTGAAAGCACTAGCACAGCACTGCAAGGAAGACCAGCCAGAACTCAATTATCTTAAAACCCAAATCATGGCATTCATCAAAAGGCCCAAGAGTCATTCCTGGAGCATAGATGGCCACAAGACTGAGCAGGTCTCCTGTTTCAAATGCCTGGGTAATCCTTCATTTTGCCAGCAGTAAGAAAGCCCATAGGCACTACATTGCTGAAAATGCTCATCAGTCATCCTTAAATTCCTTAAGACAAGAGGAACTTGTCTACATACCTGCACTTCTCAAATTATTTGAAGCCAAGTCAATAACACAACTTCTCTATGGTGCCCAGCTGGCCCCTTCTCCAATTTTGCACCATTAGCACTTGTACAATCCAATTTTTTAAGATCAACCCTTCAAGTCCCTAATTGTCATGCTACCCTGTGACTAGAGACAGGCTTCATGGAAGTGGAGGCTAAAGTGTGGGTGACCATACTTAACTATTGGCTCAGACTATTTTCCCCCCCTTGATCTTGCCTCATTAACTATGAATGATGTCTTTAATCTGCATGGAAATAGGCAGTGGCACCTAAAATCTCATCCTTGGGCTTCTCTCTAGGACTTGAAATATGATCAGGCCAGAGCACTTATTAAACAGCAGCATGTGACAGACACGGGGTACCAATTGGATCTAGCCAAGATTTCAAACTTTATTATCAGTGAATCCAGCAGGTATTCTGCTTCCCCTATAGCATATGTAACTAAACTCAAAGTACCTAAAGGGGCCTTTACTCTGGCACAATGTCATGCCCTCCCTTCAGCTGTCCTTGAAGGCTGATACAGGAAGATTCCTTACAGAGACAATGCCCCTGTGACTCTGGACACACAGGAACAACAGACCATGTGCTTCTCCAGTGTTAGTGCTACAGACATTCGTACTAGCCTGATCTCGCCATTACTGCATAAATACCCAGGGCGTACAGGATGATTTTACATCACCTTGTTGCTTTCAGATACCAGCCCTGCTACAACATACAGTGTTGCCAGGTTCTGTGCAGCAGTGCTCAAAATTCATTGGATGATGACCTGTGCCATAAACTAGATCTAATGAGCACCTAGTTTGCCATAACAGAGTGCTTTTGCAACTTGATATAGTCATCTACATACCAACTTTTTATGCTCCCCATACCCATCCAATGCTCCTACTCCTTTTAGATTCTTGCTTTTTATATATACTTTTAGTTTTTAATTCATATGTCTTTTATATCTTCTAGCTTTTCATATTTTTTTAGATTTAGATTTCTATTTTTATTCTTGATGTATCCTTTATGGTTTTTTAATGACTGTACCCTATCTTCCTTATGCTGGTCTATGACTGCAATAAAGATTTGATTTCATTTGATTGCCCTTTCTTCTCATGGACACTCCTGTTTAAATCTGGTACTTTGCCCCACTTTTCCTACTGATTCCTGCCTCATGTTTCTCAAGCTTGGTGTGAAACAACTCAAGCAGCTGGATATTGATAGAAACAGCATTCCTGCCTTTAGAAGCTATTATCATATCTCCCATATTATGCACTGCTCCATCTTCCACTACCTCCTCCCATGTTTGGAAGGATCAGGAACCACTACTCCTGCCTTCCTCCAGATTCAGAATGACCAGCAGGCGAGGTCTTCTTCCCCCCAACCCAAATCCATATTCATAAGAGAAGACCCTCTCATACACTTCAGATTAGAGCAAAAGGAATGAGTAGTGCTTCCCATCCCCTTTCCTAGGTATCCATACCAAACCCTCCTCTTTGGCTGAAACCAGCAAGAGAGCCACAAGTTGGATCTCTCCATCTCTCATTTTGGTGATATGGTCTATTCCAGTCTGGAGAGAAAGAGGCAATAAAGCTGTTCTGTCCATGTGCCTCCATCCTCAATCACCCAACCCTGCACCTCTCCCCTAAGTCCCTTCCTCTTCAGAGTCACAATCATTGTCTTCTTTGTGCAATAGTCAGGAACTGACAATACTGAATGTACTCCACCTCAAACTCTTCTACCAAGACAGGAGGGACTAGCAAAGCTGTGTTAGGGATATGGAGAAGTTTTCAATCCAGGAGAAAAGGGAAAAACCAGGCATACGCAAAGAAAGGCTGCTGACTGACTTGGATCATCACAGGGAACACTCCAATAAGCTTGACATCCAGCTTCTTAAATGTTTGCATAGAGAGGAGATAATTAGTAGAAAGTCAATAATAGCGGTGGTGGTGGGGAGGCTTCCTAGAGATGACAATTAACAGAGTGCTTGTAGGATGCCTCAGCACCATCTAGCTGCTTCTGAAGGAGTTGGTGAACAGTCTGAAAGTCCTGGTATGGGCAAGGGCCAGAAGATATTCAGAAAAAAATAACAGAACATACCTTTTGCCATGAGTAAGAAATCTGTCAAATTTTCTGGAAATTCATATAGCAATCAAGATACTACCTCAAAGTGTCATTTGTACTGTTATTCCCCATCCAACTTTGGCTGATGGGCTGAAGAACAGGTAGAATTTCACAATTAATAGTTGTAATAGGGGCTACCAGAAGCATATTGCAAATTGTGGACTTCTATCAAAAATTAGGTCCTTGGGGGAGGGCGGAGCTGGCGTCGCGGCGATACGGCGGGCAATCCTGGGCTCCCAGGATCGCAGCCGATATCTCCTCCCCTGGACGGTCCCGATGGACCTAAGCTGTCCTGTAGAGATGGCGATCGCAAAGGGCGCGTCCCGCGGATCTCAGGGACGCCGCAAGTCCCAGATTGATCCCGGGAGAAGCTCTTGAAGCTGGCGGAGGAGAGCCAGCCAAAATGGCTGCGAAAGCCGGGACAGCTCCAAAGGAAGAAGGAAGAGAGGGGTGTCAACTGGGTGAGATGGACTTTTACTATTCAACTATTCTTAGAGAACACCTTAAGTAACTTAAAGAGATTTTTAAAAGTGAAGAAAAGTGGATTAAGTGGTGAGATTGAGCCTTATAAAAAAAGGGGGGAAATTTTTTTTTTCTTTTCAACTTTCCCTTTTTAGTGGAATTGGCAAGATGTTTTTCTCTTAAAAAAATATATTTTTAACTGGATTGGCTTTTTCTTTTTAATACTCAATAACTCTTTATCTTAAGCCTTTTTTTTGACTAAGATTTCTTTATTGTTATAAGAAATTTATACTTTTTGATTTTGAAATGGGGAAAGTGGAGTTAAGAGAAAGTAAATGAAAGAAAGTTGCACTGCCATCTAGAGGCTCGACATAGTGCTTTTTTTCTTCTATTGTGACGCATGCTCAAAGACCCTGTGCTTTCTAAAAAGATAGTGGGATGTGCATGTTTATACAGGTGCCATCCATAACTATAAACAAGAAAGTGGAGTTGAAAGCGATTTTGAAAATATCAAGATGGAAAGTTTGAGCTAGTCACAAGAGCCCTGATTAGTGGCAGTAGCTCTTCTTTCTGCTAGAAGCTCTGCTTTGCTCTCCATTCCCCCCTCAGTTGGATTTTTTTTAAAGAGACTTAGTCTTTTCCCTCCTCTTCTTTTTTTTTTTCTTTCTCCTCTTGCTTTTTTTTTTCTTCTTATTTTTGGCAAGAACAAAGATAAAGAATCCTTTGACTCAATAAAGGTTTATCAAGATAATAAATTATACGAGAAACACAATGCAGAAAAAGATCTTTAAACTATTGAGGATGACTATAAAAAACTGGAAGAAGAGCTGCAGAAATTCCCGCAAAAAAAAAAGAAAAAAGATATTAAAGCTAAAATGGACTTAATTAAACATAAAACGGGATCAATGGAAAAGGAAGAAATAGTACAAGAAATCAGAAACATTAAACAGAATTATTGTGAGGCCTATAAACTGAGAATTAAAAGGGTTAATCAACTGATAAATGAAGAGGGACAGACTTGTTCTTGGCACTGAGGGTGAGAAAAAGATTATACAAGATTATAATGGAAAATCGTACTAAGAGAATGCACAAAAAGAAGAAGTAAAACAATATTGAAAGAAACTACTTCAGATGTTTAAAGAAAAAACGAGGGGAATACAACAATGATGGAACTGACAGAAGCTTCAAAAAGCAGAATGTTTGAAAGGGCATTTATTATTGCTTTCTTTTATCCAATAATATAGAAAAAGGAATAAATAGTTAGATATTTTGGGATACTGAATGAAAAGGGTGGACTCAAAATTATGCAAGCGCTGGAATAAAGTATAAATCCGAGATATATAGTTAAAAATTGTATTTGATTGTAAATGTTTCAAGAGATTAGACTAAAATTTATACATGGTTGAATATAGTAACATATAGATTTTAAACTAGAGACATTTTTGTTGAAACATGTAGTGAAGAATCTGGTTAGAACTGTAACCCGGTTAGAACTGTAACTGATATTGTAACTGATACTGGTTAGAACTGTAACTTTTAAGAATTGGAAAAATTAAAAAGTACTTATGCAGGAGGAAGTTATTGAAAATTATGGAATGTGCAGAGATGAGTTAAATTGAGATTTGAAATTAGAGTAAGAAGATAAGTAATTTTATATGACACTGAGAAAATATAGTAATGTAATGGATTAGGAAATTTTATAATAGAAATTTGATATTAATTATTATATATATACACATATAATCGATAGATGAAAATGTATTACTAATCCTATTGAAAGTTAAAATTTCTTGTAATAAATGATTCTATAGATTAGCTATGAATGATTAATAATTGTTAATTGATAAGTATACAAGTATATTTTGAAGAAGATATGAGAATTTAAGATTATGAAAGGGGCACCAACGAGTTGGTAACTGGTTGACACACGGTATAAAATGGAAGATGCTTTTTTTATGCCTTTTTATGTTTTTGTTTGTTCATGTATGTTTTGTGTTTGTTGTAAAAATAAAAAAATATTTTTTAAAAAAAAAATTAGGTCCTTGGGCAACCTGTGTTTTAAAAAACATGTTGAGTGAATAAACAGGCCACTTGAGGGACAGAAGGGAGGTCACAACAAGGAATGAAGTGATTAGGTGGTTTGTGTTGATAGAAATAATGTGAATTTGGATTAATTAGTGGTAAGAGATTAATTTTTAAAAAATTTGTACAGTATTTATATCTGTATGGGAGATAGTCAGAAGTCACTTTTCGTTCTATCTTTCTATCTTCACTATTTTAGTTTTTGTCTTTCTTTTTTTAGTTCTATTTTCTATCTTTACTGTACTCTCTGTTTTGTTTTTAACTGTATTTTGTAATATAACATAATAAAGTTCTTAAAACAACAACAACAAGGAATGAAGTGGGGTATCTTATATTAACCACTAAAAGTAGTATGTAAATTCTTGAAAAGAGGCAGATCAGTTATATATTCTAAGGAAACTGGACTTTATTCAAACTTGATTGAAGGGTATATTAATTTTTTTGCAGACACCATGAAGAACTCATGGTTTGTAAATTGAATACAAAAATTCAGTAACATTATGCAAAATGTCACTTAAGGAAGAATGAATAGATTACACAGGAGGAATGAAAAAAACCCCACCCCATTTGGTGACTGGATAATAGATGTTTCAATAATATGGTTTACCATACAAATTTAAATTTGTTTATATCAGTTGTAAACCTATTATGGCCCAGATTTTATAAAACTAATTTCTGGAACCATCAGAGCAGGTATCTGCAGAGAAAAATAAATCCTCTTTCAACATAGTGATTTCTTAAATCTCCGGTTATATTAAGAATGAAAACAGGACACATAAGGTTATTGTGGTTCATTGCTTTAATGATTAGAAAAGAAAAAAAAAACTTTATTGTCAAAACCAAAAGCAACCAGAGTCATCTACAGTGAGTTAGTAGAAAAAATAACAGATATTTAGATTACCGTCTTTGAATCATCTTTAAATTTATAGTACACTCAGCATTCAGTGCCCCCTTGCAGCTAGTTCATGGACACTTTTGTCTACAAACAGGAAGTCCCATTCTTCAAAATGTAGCTTATTCAGAGAAATGCTAGTGGGAATTATCCTGTATGAGGATGTTACAACTCCAATTGCTAGACTTAGAGTTGCTGAAAAACTGCTGCCCTGATTGCAATGTTCAGAACCAACATGTTACTATAGACACACATTACAGCTAAGAATTCCTTGTGCTCTCCTTGTGTTGGGGAAAGACATAGTTATCCTTGATTAACATGTCTTGTCTTGTCAAGCACTAGGGTTACAGAGTGGATCTAGCAGCCTTAAGTGAGTGGTCTGCTCATTAGCTGGGGACTTTTCAATATCCTCTAAATGTATCCACTGAGCTCTTCAATGAGAGATGGGGAATTCAGGGAAGAGAAAGTAAGGATTTCTTTCTTCTTTGATAGCTTTTGTTGGAGGCCCCTAGTAGAACAAAGAACCTTAAGGAAACAGATTTCATGCGATTGGGCCTAGGGATTCAAAGCCAACATCCCAAGAGCTTTGGGGCAATTAAAATCAGGGTGAAATTAGCAGGAAATATTCGGATTACTTTCAGGGAGGATCCTTTATTTCTTTCCAGTGCTGCTGACTAGGTATGAATCTGGTAGCGTGTTTTTGACTAACACAATTTATTAAAAAGCAAAAGCTTTTGTGAGCTGTGGTTCACTTCATCAGTAAAAGGCAAAAGATTTACATGATCTGAAGAGAAACCAGAGGTGCATGGGGTAGTTAAACTGATACAGGATTTAAAGCCCATGAAAACTTATGCTTTTTAATATAATTTGTTAATCAAAAAGATGCTACCAGACTCCTTCTGATTTGACTACAGTAGACTAACATGGCTGTCCAAAGTTATGTATCTGCTCCCAATCTGTAATAATAATATTAAATGTATACACTGGGTGATTTACAAATGGTTAAAAACATTTAACAACAGGGAAACAACAAAAAACAAACAAACAAAAGAATAAAGATGGCAGAAGTGCCAAAACCAGATCGGAACATAGAAAGAAAAAGGGGCTTCAATCACTCTCACCAAAGGCTTGGGCAAAGAGCCAGATCTTCAGGGTCCTTCAAAATATCAGAAGTGTGGGGGCTCGGGGAAGCCTCATTCCAGAGGGCAGGAGCTGCTACTTTATCTCTTTGTTTGCTCAGACTCTTTACAGATTATTGATCGCTAGCTCTGATACATAGATGTCAGCCTTATGTAACGAACACTTCTTTCAAATCCTTACTTAGTTATCTTTATTCTTTTTTACTTCAGTATGGTGTTCTGACCTTAGCAACATACACTCCAAAACTACTTGGGCTTAGTAACTTTAAAAGGAGAAAACTGGAGAAGAGCTGGTGGCAGAATCACTAACTGTATTGGTATAACTCTTTCACCTGGGGATATAGCCATGTAGAGAAATCCTAGAACTCAGGGTGTAAGAGTGTAAGGGTGGAGGTTCCAGGGATGAAGCTGGCAGGCTGGTAAGACATGTTCTGCCTCTTCCCTGCTACAGGTCATACAAAGGCAAATTTATGATGTAAAATTTATAACTAAAAAGTATTACAGAAAACTTTTTTGATGTAATACATTTGATATGGAATTGATGGTTTTAGCTTGCTAAATTTCACTTTTATGCTTAATTGCTCTATCATCTTCCCTGCCATTAATCCCTTTCCAAATACATAGAAGAGGAGAAAGACTCTAATAATAATTTTGCATTTAGGAATTGGCATAGGATTGGAAAAGCTTAGCAAACTGAGTTTGTCTTCCTGATTGAGAAGCTACCTCCAAATCACCAGTTCTCAAAAAGTGAGAACTCAGAGCACCAGATTAAGTTTAGCTCATTCACAAGAACAGAATGAATATAATATCGCACTGTTGCAACTTCAAGAGAGACAGTGAGCATCTCCCAGCTTCATTTTGAAGGTCTACACATTTTACAATCAGGATATTGGAAAAGTTTTGTCTGCATTTACTTCTGAACACTTCAGCCAGTGATGAAATAAGTTATTACTTACTGCATGCCACATTGCAAAATACTAAGAAAAATCCAGGAATCTTTACACATAATATAAGGGCAAATTCAGAGATGTAGTTTACTAATCTTATAGCTGCTGCTATAGAATACTTGGTGTTCTCTGTAATCAATATATGTTCTATTTATCTTGCTTACAGTAATAAATGGATAACAAAATGGAAACTAAATATAGGAAAGCTTGCCTAATATAGTAGATTTCCTTTCCTTCATTATTATCACTGTCCACTTAAATAAACTGAAAAATCAGCCTGGGTAATATTTAATAGTCTTTTCATATAGCACATTATTAAGTATATATTATACAGCAATGCAAAGATCTTCAGTTTGAAATTATGTATTACATATATCCTCTTTTTTGCACATAAAATGATTTGTGGAAGCAGAAATAAACTTTAAAAGGTTCTAAATCATTCATATCGGGCCCAAGTAAGTTTAATTTTTATTAAAATTAATTAAATCAGCCAGTAATCTTTATTTACTTACCCAAATAACACAAATAAGACCCATGTGAACTAATCCATTAATTTCTCAACAGAACAATCCATAATACTTAAGTCAAGTAGATGTTTCTGTTTGTATCACTCAGTCATCAACATAGAACATTCATAATGCATTCATACTCTATTGTCAGCAATACCACATTTGCAGCAATCTGAAGGGGATGCTATGAAAAGCAGTATCAGTTACTCTGGTTCAAATTATCTTTTTTGGAATAATAAAGAATGTATTACATGATACATTTTTGCCTGAAACCAGAAATTAAACTATTTCAGGCATAAGAAATAAATTGCTCAATAACAGTTTATCATTAGTGAAGATAATTGTTGGTTTAAGAATAAAGACAACATTAGGGAGATTAAGTTATTATACTTTTAATTTCCCCCACAACAATCACTATGCACATTAGAGGAAAAAAGCATAATAAAATCCAAAAGAAAACAGAGAAAAGAACATCCAACATCAACTGTAATATTCTCTTATAAAACTTGGGGCTTAAAATCCTTTGCTTTGCACCAGAAATGCAATTGGAGGCTTTTGTTTTATGCCCACCCCTCTCCAACTTCATTAAGAATGGCTTACAAACATGTATATTCAGAAAGAGAGATTTCTTTAGATACCTCTACCCTGGCCCCAAGCCATTCCAGCTTAAAGGGCAGCTCCAACATTCAGAAATGGTCCTGGAAATGTCTTGGGAGCCAATGATATCCCTGACTGAAGAGTGTCATAGTTGCTATATCTGCCTAAACTAACAAAAGTTTAGTTTAAAAAAAACAAAAAACAAAAAACTCCTAAATTTCTTACTGCTCATTACAGATTTATTGAGTTTCCAACAGGATGTTATAATTTGTTTCCTCACTCCTAGTATTGTGCTATTCACTTTTGAGATACACGTGTAGGGTATTAAGATAGAATGTAAGAAGGAGACTTTAATAAGAACAGGTTACTCTAATATTAAGGAATCAAGAATAGCAAAAAGCTATTCTTTCTTGCATGCTGTCAAGAAACTCTAAAAATATGAATGTCAAAAACTGTACAATAGGGTAGATTGGAATATTAATACTCAGTATGATATTGAGGGTATAATTCTGGGGAGATGGCTAAAGTGTTTCTGAAAAAACATGAGACTCAAAAGCATGGAAGAACTATAAGCTGTACTTATGCTGACAACCTCAAGGAAGAAATCTCAAAAATATCCAGACCAGCTCAAAGATATCTAGACCAGGTCACTGGCATAAGGAAAGATGATGCAAGGCAGGAAAGAGATAGGAAAATATATCAACTGAACTAGCAGAGCCAGGAATACGGACAGGAGGAAGAGACAATCAAGTCTCCAGGAATCACTACTAACCAATTTTGCTAGCAACCATTTTCTGCATTTTCCTACTTGCTTTTAATAAAAGTTGCTGGAATGCAAAAGCCAGGCTATATAAGACTGAAAAATCATCAGCACAGGCTTAAGGACTGATTTCTAACAAGGTACCATCATACATAATATAGAGAATAGTGCCACTGGAGGCATATTTTGTTAGAAGTGTGTGTCTCAAATGTATACTGACTTTTTTTAAAAAAAACTCTCTGCTTCTTTTGGTAGTGAAGATATCAAATGGACTATTTGGAGAGAGGTGGTTTATATATAGTGTCAGGGTAATTTAATGTTGTAAATTATAAGATAGATATGTAGAAATAGTTGTACTGGAAATTTGAAAACTATGACTTAATTAGTCTGTACTGCATTCAGTGTAAAACAGTTATTCCTGGTAGCAAATTGAGCATTACATTTTTGATCATACAGTTGAGAAAAGCCAAACAATACTGCCCCCACAAAAACTTCCTGTCTCCAAACATTACAATAATCCTATATTGAAAAAAAAAAATGAAACAAATTTAACATATTCCCCTTCCCTTATCAGATCTTTTCATTTGCTTTAAATACCATATACAAGTTATAAACCTACTTTAAGTTTAAGGTCAGCTTTACTTCTCTTGGAAACTACTTATTTCTTTAATCACTGGTTAACATATTATCCTGCCATGGACATAAGCATGATTCTCTTTCAAGTCCTGTTCCTGTTTTATGCTCCACTGACAGTCATACCTGATGGCTCCTTAGTGTTTTTTTTTTTTTTTAATGGACTCTCTTATCTGCCATATACTCCAAATCTGGATCACCTAAACAATTCTGCTGCACAGAGAACACAATATTACTTACCAAAATATTAAAAAGAAAACAAGCAATCTTGTAATTATAAATGAAAATATTATGAGGCTGAAGTAGAATCTAATCAATCTTCTGGTATTACAAATGCTCTCCTTTGATCTGAGAGCAAACTTCAACATTATAAAGGAAACAAAATAAATATGAATAGTACTACAATAATGTCCAACGTTAATCCTCTTTACGTCAATATAAAAACTATTTTGGTTTGAGTGGTGTGGGTGTAAGACTCTTTCACATATTAATTGCCATTACTGATTTGGTCATTGTTCATGGGTTTTTACATATAGAGTTATTTTGCATGGCTGAAGTGAACGTTCCCCAATTAAGAACTGTATATCAACACGTTTGATATATGATCATGCATTTCTACATTACAAATGAATCAATGGTTCTGAAAGTTTGACTGTAATACTTACACTGCTACTTTACATGCAGTGACAAGAAAGAATTAATAAATGGATGAGCACATGCATATATATATATATATATATATATATATATATATATGAATGAAGTGGAAAAGAAATTTATTGTTCAATGCCTAATTAATTTGCCCATTTTTCAAATTATTAAACTATCCCATTGTAAATGACCTATTAATGACATGACAAAGTCATGTTCCATGCACCTTCAGCAAATTAACACAGTCAAGCAAACAATGCTAGACGCAAAGGATAAAGATAAATAGAAACACTTTGTTGGAATTTTTGCTGCACTTATAATTTCATAATTTTCCAGATATGAATTCAGTTACTGTATTTGTAACAGCTATTTATCATTTAAAGCAATGTACCTACCCAGGCAAGAACCAAAACAACCTGCAGATTATTTCCACCTACCTGTGCTAGTGCGATATGTGCCTGTATGTGCTGGTTGAAGAGGGTCTCCCTGACTCTGGCTGAGACTCCTCATAGGGGGTTTCTGATACACTCTGTCCTCATAAATAGGATCTATATGATGTTCTGGAGATTGTAGTGCCCTTAGTTCTGAGCCCAGGTGGCTATGCTGACTTGTGTACGAAGCCCGGGATCCAGCTGCAAAATAAAGTGATACCAGAAACTTTATGAGAATAAATAAATAAATAAATAAATAAATAAATAAATAAGACCACCTACAAAGAGACATATTCTAAAAATATAAAGAACATTCTTAATATTAGGAATTTATATTTAAAATTTTGGGAAATAAAACGCAAAGAATAAAAAGTAAATCCAATTAAAGCAATTAACAAATTAGTATTTTCCATATAAGAAGAAAAAATAATATGAAAGGGCAGTAGTAGCTTAGGTATATTGATTAGGAAATGATTGTGATTGATTAGGAAACAATACAGTGGCAGGAGTGGCTACAATTCAGAGATTTTCCTACACAGTAGCATTATTACATCAACAATTTTTCATCAACTCTATGTATGCTTAAGAGATTTTTCTTGAAAAGATAGCTAGGAGAAAGGTTAGCGTTTGGTACCATTCAAACAGTGGCTTTACTCTTGATCAAGTTTATGGATTTATTTAACTGTTCATTAAAAAAAAATGATCAAAAACTGGAAACGCCACTCAGTGTAAAGGATCCTGGGAAGCTGACCAAAAAGAGTTAATCATGTTCAGCAAGAACACGCCTGTATCATTCTGCTGTCTGTTGCACAAATCTGGCTTTTTTTCCCACTTGCAATTAGGCTTTTTTTCCCCTCCCCAAAACAGATTAGCTTTGATGATCAATGAAACCTTTTGAAAGTGGAAGGACCAAACATTCAAATGAATATCAAAATTAATGCCTACACCTTAAGTTAAACTCTGAAATCAAGTTCCCATCAATATGTTTTTCCTCTATCACATCTCCAGTTCCATTTGCATAAGAAAGATATATTGGAGGGCCATCCAACTGGAAGAAAGGGTGCAAAGACAATTCTCACTTATTCCTTTTTCATTACATACAGTTCCCTTTAATATGGTTCCCCAGCCCTCTACAGAAGTTTCTCATTTAGCAGAGATAGCTGCAGGAGCCAGAACAAAAGAAAATAAACACCACGTTCCTTATCCTCCGGGGAAGTGCTTTGTGAATGAAATTCCACTTATAGAAAGTCTGGATTCAAGCCATTAAACAGTGATGAAATGGAGCTACTGCAGGGACATGAGGCTAGCAGAACAAGTTTAAGAATGTCTTCCACTGTAGATAAAGAACACTGAGAACAGATTTCTGCTGGGGAATGCTTTGGTGTAAATGAAATCAGTAGACTTCAACACAGCTAATTATATGAGCATCTGTTAGCACAATCTAGCAGAAACAATCTTTCCCTCCACAAAAGACATCACTCTAGGACAAGGAATTCCACTCCACTCCACTCCATGACAGAAGGTAAAGGCTATCCTCCAATTTAATACTGTACTTAAGAGTGTCTTCTCTAGTGGACGTGTGTTTTGTGCAGCAAACTGAGCTCCTGGCTGTGATCTCTCATCAAGAAAGTTTTCTCAAAGTTGCATCTTTGGAGACAGGATCTGTGTTCTGTAGTTACAAATGATAAACTTATACAAGACTGATATAGATTCTAAAAAGAAATATCCTGAGATAGAATACTGGGGGAACAGCCTTTCTTAATAGCATACGGATAAGGATAGGGCAGACTGCAATTTCTTGATGGAAAGAAAAATGCTGTATGCCTTTGTTCATGCACTTTTGCTGGCTAACTGAAAGAGTGGCTGATTCCGTTTCACTGTTGCTCCCTTCTGTTTTCATCCCTGCACCAACCAACAGCTTGATCCACAACTATCTGAACTGGCAATAAGTCTTCCCTCCTTCTGCCTATACAGCTTTGATGTTTTGCTTTCCAAAACAGTCCCCAGCAAGCAAATATGGCTTCTGTAGATTTACCTAAAAAACCAGGTACTTCTTATTATTTTAATGCCCCTAGTTAGGTACCTACTTAAGTTCAATGTAACTTTGGACCAGGATCCAAAAACCATGCACCCCACTGGTACTATAGATCATGCTATGAGGCTCAGTAATTGATACAGAAAGTTGAAAGCAGATGCCTGGCAGAAAGATATTTCACTAAGGTGATAGCTTACAGAAGTTGTAAACTTGAAATTGTATTCTGCAATCTTTATGTAAGTTTTTTTAAGGGTAAATTGTTTGAAATTTATATTGGATTATCTCCTTAAATGTCATGAAGGACACTAAATTTATTTTTACAAGTAGATTCTCAGCTTAATAGTGCAGTTCAACAGACTTGCAAGAGCCTCTTGTGAAATGAGTACACACCCAGTAGAAGATCCAACAATCTCCTGCAATGTGCTGGGACTGGCCAGCATATTGACTGACATGGATAAGATTTTGTGAAGGAAAAAAGCTTGAAGCTTAAAATCATATATGCAAGTGATTACACTGGGTATATCTCATGTTAGAAAGAAATTACTGAAATTAAGAGGTTAATATTATTTCTCTTCATGCACAAATACAGAGTTCTGTTAAATGCTTCTTCTTTAACTGGTATGCATACAAACATAAACTTATACACATGTAAAAATTTAAAATATTTCCACACACATATGTGCAAGGACAGCTATTTTGTACAGTTTGTAACGTCTTGTCTGCCTTTTCTGGTAAAATAAATATATAAATGGTATTTAATTTATTTACCGTTTTTGTAACATACCCCAATCTGGAAATTCTGGGCACTGTACAATAGAGTAAACTCATAAAAAACAGCATGTAACAAAAAAACAATTAACCCACCACAAGATGGAAGCCATTAAGCAATAAACAAAGGTTGTTTTGACCGCATTACAAAGCACCACGAGTGAAGGGACTGCATGAATCTCCACAGCAGAGTTCAAAGCTTGAGAGTCACAACAGAGAAAGCTCGCCAAATAGTCCATCTCCCCCAAATCTCACATGGAGAAGGAACTCTTAGTATGCCCTCTCAAAATGTTAAACAACACAGGAAAGAACACCAAACCCTGTGGCATAACACACTGGAACAGCTATGGCTTCAAGTGCTATGTCCTCTCATGACTAGCATGAAAGCCGGATGGGTGACTTTGGGCCAGTCACTCTCTCTCAGCCCAACTCACCTCACAAGGTGGTTGTTGTATGGAAAATAGGAGGAGGAAGATGTATTAGGTATGTTTGCCGCCTTGTGTTATTTATAAAAATAATAAAGGTGGGATAAAAAAAAACCTTAAAAAAAAAACTGGATACCACCCCCCCCCCCCCGGGCAGGTAGAAGTGGAATCACTGAAGCACAGTTTCTCTGACTCCCAATCTTTTTAGATGGTCTACCAGGATATCATGGTTGATTGTACTGAATGCTGCCAAGTTGTTTAATAGGACCAAAAAGGGTACACACCCTCTCTCAGTGATGAAAGTAACCAGGTAACCCATGCCATTTTTAACCCATGACCAGGCCTGAATCCTGACAGGAAGGGATCCAGCTAATCCATTTCTACCAGATAATTGATATATTCTCTGTAGCTAAGACACCTTGACTTTCAGAACAAGAGAAAAGATTACTAATATATTGCCCAGAACAAGAGGGAAAAAAAATGCATTATTTTTATTCATTTTATTGCCACACATTTTTAGTCACAGCAGGCAAACAAAGATGTATGTCTAGCTGTTACAGTATGTATGTTAGAAAGGGAGCTAAACTGATGTCGAAATAGACTATCATAATATTTACCAGTTATAATTGGAATCTTGTACTGAATCAGTTATTTTGCACAAATAAACTTAACAAGGGTCTAAAGCTCTGACATTAGTTACATTAACAGAGCCATTTCATTTTAAGATGAAGAAGTAATCCCTAGTACACAGCTATAATTTCTTGATGTCATTAATTAAGTAGATGACAGAATAATGTCTGCAATATGTTGACACCCTAGGGTGCTAACATCTGAACACACACAGTACTAAACTCAAGTACACGAAAATGTAGTTGTATTGTAAAAATGTTTATGTGGCAGATGGCTGACTCAAGCGCTAAGATGTGTCAGGCCATATGGTAAAAACTGATATACACCTTGAATATGATCACCTCTAGCCTCAATCCCTCCCAAGGCTTGTGGCAATAAAATGTTAATCATATGTTGTATAATATCTTGTTAAAATACTGTATTTCTAATGCCAAAAAAAAAAAAAGACAACAAAGAAGAACCTGTTCTGTACATATCACAAATGTTTTCCTACTGCTAAATTAAGAATATATATTTTTGATTTTGGAAATGAATTACTGCTGTGAAACAGCTTGCAAATCAACCCCTCCACTGGCACCATAATTTCCCCAAAGTAGTTAAAGCTGGCACCTGCTATAGAACAGTTCTGCACTCTCTTTCTAGAGCTTCTTCAGCATTTACACAGGGATATAAAAAGATTGAGCAGGCCTGCCCTACTTGTCAAGGAGAGAGATTTCCTTCTGTTAAGCTTCCAGCTTGCCAAGACAACACACCTAGGTGAAACTTGCTTCCAAAATTATTATGTATGTATGTATGTTATACATGTGCGTGTGTATGAATGAAAATCTGATAATATCTGATAATATTTCAGTTTTATAGCATTTTAAAATATTTTTGGTATCTACAACATCACACTAAATCTTACATTGCCTTGGAGTTAGTGTGATAATGGTCCATAATACCCCTTGCCTTCCCCCCCCCCCCGAACATCTTTGTATTTAAGCAAAATATAATTAAAAGTTTTAATAGGACTGCTAGCTCTTGGTGGCAAAAATATGGATGATCACTACACTGTATCAAAGAGTTTTCTGAATCTCTTTCCTGCCATATAATGGTCATCTGTTGTTTTCAGCCCCATATTGGCAACTCTAACTTTTAATATAGTAATGAGGCTTATAAACTTATTTCTCCAATATATCATCTTTTGATGAAAAAGATAGAAGAGCAATCAATGCTGCAGCAACAAATAAGGGGAAAAAAAGTATTCCAAGTGTTGTTTGTTATTTTAGATTATGCTCCATTGCCTGATTTATGGAGCTAAGTTATTTCACACATGCAAGCTGGGGCTATTTGAATTTGACCTACCATTGTACCATTTTTGCTAGCATTCTTTGAAATAAGATGCTATCCCCCTTAATTCTGTTGCAAAACCTACACATCGAACTTCTTTGATGACCAAGGATGGCTTCAGATAATCAAAGAATTATGCTGGTTTTCTTACTGTTCCACCTCAGTGCCACAGCTGCAGCTATGAAGGGAGGCAGTGATCCCTACCAGGTGGCTATGCAATAATATCACTTTTTATTTTGGTTGTCACTCTAAATTATCAACACTCTATGTGGTTGCAAGTGCTACAGAACTCTTGATTCATTAATTACCTTCAATGTAATCAAAATGAATATATTAGTATTTAAGAAAGCCTTCCTTATTATTATTAATAAGTAACAGCGGGGATCCTGAAATTTCTCTGGGGCTTGAGGGTGCGCTGGAATTTACAGTGCTCCGCTGATGTGAGAGACAAACAACAGCTGGTATTTATTCCCTCCAGGAAACACTCTTCTTCTGAGATCCCAAAAGGAGACCAAATAACCAGCAGCTGGAGGAAGGAACTGCTCAATTGTTTAACCTTCCATGCAGTGCTTAGAATGAGGGGAAATGGTTAGCACCTTGGCTAAAATAACTTTTAACATTTTACAATAGCCTTTAGAGATGTGTTTTCATAGCAGCAAAATGTGAAGACTTTCACCTATTTATCTGCAGGAAAGATTCAAAACAAGCTTTGAATTCAAGAGATCCAAGAGAAGAAAGGATGATGGATCCCAGCAGTTTGAAAAAGACAGGATCAAGATGTTATTGCAGAAATAAACCCCAAACCTCACTAATATTATGAATTTGCAACTGCAAAATGTTTTAAATTTTCAGTGATAAATCTTCTAATTATTTTTTCAAAACTAGTTTTCTCCACAAATGATAATTCTGTCACTTGATGCTTAACAACAAAGAACCCTTCAAAGAATACCTACAACATGCCCTGCTCCCAGCTTCAAATGTTTTCTTCTGCACTTTCAGAACACGTAAGAATTCCAAACAACTTTTAATGCCTCTTATGTTTAGCTAAAACAAATCAAGGAAAACTTTCACAGAACCAACAACACATTTTATGTGGGGTTTTTTTTTTTTTTGCCACTGCCTTTCTAGTTCTGCAACTGTTGTCATTGTATTTGGAAGCATGTTTCTGAAATTTCATCACCAAAAAATAAATTAACTGGTGTGGGTGGAGGAATGTGGATAGATTGAAAATATGATAAGATTCAAGACACCACTGGAAAGTTTATTCCTCTTCTCTTTTTAAAAAAATTCAGAGCTGTATTTAAGTGACAAAAAGGGTCAGCAATTTCCAGCCAGCAAACAGACCAGTAATTGTTAGGAAACCAGTAAAGATTAAATAAAAATAAACTGTATATTACTGAGGAGCAAGCTAATGTTTTCAACCATTTTTTGAAATGATTTCTAGAAAGGGAAAAACAAGGTTTAAAAAGAAACTATACCAGCCAGTGGACATAGAGATGAGCCTGTAAAGTGTAAGGTGCCAGATACTAATTTGAAGCTGAATCCAACAGTGATGACGCAAAGTTTCCAGGCAACAATGCCAGGTGAGAGCAACACATATTGTCTGGCTGGTGCACTATGACAATTTCCAACTTAAAAAAAAAGGTTTGGAACAGAAGTATCTTTCAAAGCTTACCAGGGTGATACTAATTCAAGCTTTGAATTCCCAGTATTTCTTTTTCAAAAAATTTAAACAAGGATAAACAGAAAGAGAAGAAAGTTCTAGGTGTGAGAAAAGAAAAAGAAAAGCAGAAGCAGAAGGCTTAAATGTGTTTTGTAACATATTTTGCATGTTTTCTTTGAATCTGAGCACTGTCAAAAGAAAAAGAGTCCCAGTATTTCCACAAGCACACTTCATTGGCACTCTAGCAGCTAAAAGAAGTGATCATCTGAATGATCATAAAAGACATTTCTTCTGCAAAGCTGAATCAGATAAAGTCCATAGTTCTCCTCTCAGGCTGTTTATATCTTGTTTGATTTCAATGAAATTAAAGCAGCTTGTCCACACAATTGCAGTTTTATTCTTCATCAACTTCACTGGCCTTTTTCCACAAACAGTGGACTATCATAAGTAATCTGGAAAGGAAAGCCAGATGGTTAACCAGTCTTATTTATTCCTTGAAGAGTTTAAATATACCAGATTACTTATGGGACCACCTCTCCCTAGTTGTTTTTACCCAACCTACCTGATCTGACAGGAGGGGCATGCTAAGGAGTGTCAGTCTTTTCTGCTGTGGCATCTGCCCTCTGGAACATCATATCCTCTGAGATCAGACTAGCCCCAACCCTTTTGACCTTCTGCAAGGCCCTAAAAACTTGGTTTTGTGCTGGAATCTGGGGCCCTGGACATGTGACAGAGCCTGTCTCCTGGCTATGTTGATGATTGTTTTAGATGCTTGGCTGCTGTGTGCTTTTATTTTTTGTTTTGTATGCATTTTATCTATTTTTATTGTAAGCCGCCTAAAGACACTTATGTGAGATGGTCAGCTACAGAAATCAAATGGACATAAATATTGTTATTATGTTGTATTCTGGTCCTTCTTTAATAAAGAATAAACCTTGTTTTTTGAGCTTAGTGCAATAAGATGTCTAAGAAAGGATAATTTCTGTTAAAGCTTTAATGTCCAAAGAGAATAGAACAGCATGCTATGAAACGGTATATTTCTGAAGGGGAGGATATTGCTTCCTATTCTTATGTTATAGTACTACAACACCAAACATTCAGACAGGAAAACCTCACAGATTTGTAAGGACAGTCAGCTTACAGGCTGGCAAAGCTTCCTATACTTATGCTGATGGGAATATCTTGATATTGATCAGTTATGGACAAATAACCTTGCAGTTTGAAAATAATTTGGAAGCCAGGAAATTTAAATGAGCGTGGCAGAGAAAGGAGGATTTGGAAATAACCCTGCTAGACCACTCCAACTCCCAAGAAATCTGTCCATTCTTCTACCAGGAGAGGCAAAACAGTATTACACAAACTTCAGGCTTCTAAAGTGAAGGACACCATGGTGACCACCAAACCAACCAGATCCTAGTAGGTCAGGTAAACAAAAATATTGAGGGGGAGAAGGAATAACTAGGGTGGAAAGTGGGTCTGGATGCAATGCCATTTGATCTGAGTGTTCAAATATACTTGTATACTCTTCCCACAAAGGTTCTAGAGTCCAGAAAAGCAACTAAGGCTTACAGAAGACTTAGTTGTTTGAAGAGTACAGATTAGATCTCATGAATCAAAGTTTCTCTGTAAATTAGCCTGCTGTCTCTAAAGCCTCTATAAACAATGCCAGCCACCCCAAGCCTTGAAGACAGCAAGAAGGGCTGCACTTTCTCCATCCAGATCCTAGTAAAAGTCATCTTCTAGAGTAGGCCTGCACAACTTGTAGAAAGGGCCACATTGATCAATTAAAAATAACTGTTGGCCAATCAACTGTTCAGCAGCTAGTGGAGTGGAGGCAGCACTGGAGTTGGTGGCGCCAGTGAGGCCTGGAGGAATTGAAGGCACTTGGCAGTGTGTCTTTTGGGGTGGCTGGGGTGGCAAATCCTTCTTGGTAGCAACATGAATTTTTTAAAAAAAATGCCAGTGGGCTGCATGTTGTGCAGGCCTGTTCTAGACTGACCAGTGATTTATAAGCAAACCAAAGTTATACATAGCACTATTCATAAAAGAACAGAATGACTTTATATCTGTAAGGTTGTAAAAAATAGGAAAAGCATAAATTTCACATTTTCTCAAAATCACAATGGGTTTTTCCCCCCTTGTTTCCAGATATTTGGAAATGTTACATTTCTGGTAGTGATTCAACTGCAGATACAAATAATCAACACTCAACTTTGACTTCTCCACAAATGTTATTTCCATGATAAGAAAATGTTTATGATTTGAAATTGGTTATGAGCCAATAGCTACTCTTGAATTCAAAAATATCAGTTTTATAACTATAAGAAACAGAAAACTCAATCAAGAGCTAGTCTTCACATATGTAGATATTTTTACTTAGAAACACCGCAAATGAAAAGGCCAAAATTTAGCTAAAGGATTAAAATGAACAAGATTGGATTAAAGATCTAATCAATTTATGGCAGTTAATTAGATCTCTATTCTCCCAAAGATTATATTCTTTGCCTCTAGCAGCAACTAAATAATATCCAGCCCAGTATTACTTTATATCCCCAGTTTATAACACAGAGAAGGGCTGCATAATTCTCTGCAACAAATCTTTCTGGATGTGTACAAAGACAAATGTCATCATATTTTGTTACCATGAGAAAGGGCTAAACACACACCATTAATAAACTGAATTAAAATTATAACAAATATTCTCTTGCAGCCTTGTTATGAATTGTGGTCTATAAACATGTAATACAATTTATAGTCACAATGACTAACCTAGATACCATCAAAAAAGATGATTTACCTGCTACATTTATTTCTCGTCTTTTGTCCATGAGGACAAGGATATACCATACAGAACTTTTCTTTCTGTGACTATACATTAGATCTCCCACTTTTAGATCATTATCTCCTTATACAAGTGAAAACAAAAACAAAAACAAAAACAAATCCAGGGTATGATCTCTTTATGTAAGATAATTCCATGACATCTATAAAATTCTAAGCCACAACAGACTAAATGGCTTCAAGCATGCATCACCAGGTCCCAAGATCTTCCATAATAAAAGTTCAATACCAAGTCTGAAATCACTACAGTAAAAAAGACCACAGGCAGGACATTAGTAAAATCCCTCACCTGTCCCAAAGGCAGATGCAAATATTCAAAATTTGGCGCATTTGGTGGACAAGAACTCTGGAAAGGGAGACGGATCACAATACTTACTCTTCTTCAAGCCAAGACTGAAAATAAAATACCCTGGAGTATCAAATACCCAAGCAGACATTGTTCATTAAGATTTATTCCCCATTGCTTGCTCACTCATTTAGTTTTCTGTTATATATGTCAAATGGCCACCTGTCCACAGTTAGAATATGAATGAGATTTTTTAATCTTGACTGATCTAACAGCACAAGAGAAGTAAATGGTTCCAGCAGTCAAAGATCATTTGATTGGCTAGGGGGAGAACGAGAAGATAGGACAGGTATGTGATATGGCCATAGCAGCAGGAGGAAAACAACTGCAAAAGAGTGCCCGTGTTCCCATCCCCTGAAGTTGGTCCAGAAGGATACCATGGTTGGTGGTATTGAAAGATGCTGAGAAATTCAGTAGGGCCAGGATGGACATACCACCCCCATCCCTCCATAGGTCATCCACATGTGCTACCAATGATGTCTCAGTATTATAACCCAGCATGAACCCTGACTGAAAAGGGTCCAGATAATCTGTTTCATCCAGAGCCCTCTGAAGCTGAGCACTTACTTGCCTCTCAACAATCTTCCCTAGAAAGAGAAGGTTGGAGACTGAATTAAAGTTGTCCAAGACTGTCGGGTTTATTAATCGCCTCTTGGGAAGCAGGCACATCACTGCCTCCTTCAAGGCAGAAGGAACTACCCCCTCCTGCAAAGAGGCATTAATCGCTGTCTGGATCCAACTGCATGCAACCTCCTGGGAGGCCTTAACCAATCAGAAGGGGCATGGGTCTAGAACACAGGAGGCAGAACTCACAGCAGCAAGGAACCTGCCCATTCCTTCAGAATCAACCAGTTTGAAGTCTTCCTCGATAACCAAGCTAAGACATGCCTTAATCACTTCCATAGGACCTGCCCAGCTGGAGTCCAACTCAAGGCTAGCCTGATGCCTAGAAAATCCTCACAATGCCCCTACAGGGTTCCCCCAGTCCCTCCTTAACCAGAAGGGACCTGGTCATTCAAAACATCCATGAACACAATAAGGCTTGAGTTTAAGGCCTAACTCCTCACCCAAATGAGAAAAAGTACCCCAATTTGGCAATCTGGAAGTTTTAAGGGGCACCTTATGCCTCTCCAAAACTCAAGGCACCTTTTTTGGCTCTTAAAATCCCTTAACATCCCAAAACACTTAAATAGCCATTTCAGCTAGGTATATTCCCAAGGGTGCTCTGGAGGTACACTACAAATAAAGTACTGAAGCGGGGTATATCAGGCTTGCAAGCTGCCTTTCCCTGCTGTGCACACAGGATGAAATCCAATGTCCTAAGAAAAATAAATTCAGACAGTTATGCTAATCCCCTCTACATATACAGCCTTATTATTCTTATTAAAAATGAAGGACTATTTTCTTTCTTTAAATCTGACAACTCTGTTTTTGGCAGGTTCCTCAGATTAAAAGAATATATGGCATGCTAGGATGCTGTTTAAATACCAGCCAAAATCTGGTTGGGCATAAAAATTAGTTATGTTGAAGGCTATAGGTGGAAATACTGTATACATACTATGACATTTTATTGACTTTGGTCTTTTATGTTTGAAAAAGTTCAGAGTCAATCTAAATGAAAAGGTAAAGGACATGCACCATTAAATGGACATACAGGAATATCTCTCATTTTGGCAAAATAGCAAACACATATCATTTTTATCTGCCTATTTATACACTGAGTAATCTAACTAAAACAGAAGTCCACTAAGTTTCATAAGGTGTAAATGGGAGTAAAACAAATTATTATAGAGTAAGTCAACTGTTTTCCATATGTTGAGTCGGAATGCTCAGTTTTAAAAGGCATAACAGACATACTGGAAAACTGATGGAATGGAGAAAATTAGTAGAGTGCAGCCAGAAAGTAATGGAGGATGAAGAAACTTTGGTACAAAAGAGAGTATAACTAAAACAAGCTAGTGGCAGACACTAACCCCCCCAAAACCAAACCAAACCAAAACAAACAAAAAACATCAGTTGCATATAAGCTACTGTGCCATGATAGGATGGGAAATGAAATCAGGAAGACATCCAAGGGTGAAATTGTTGTAGTAAGGTCTGATTTTAATTACTCTCACATAAATTGGAAAAATTAATGTTCTAGCCATAATACTGGGAACCTGGGAACTTAATGTGGCACCCAGGTCAAAATGTCAGGATTCCTGAACCAACTGGAAAGTATCTATTGTACCATCAAATTAAATTAATGTGTAAAAGAATGCTGGCTCTTCCTGTGTTATGTTCATATCTGACCTGTGCTATAATTAATAATAAAAACTAAATATCTGAAATACTAAACATAAAATCAGTAGCAATCCTTTCATTTGCTTGGACGGTTAAGTAAAAAGTAATGTCTTGTAATTCAGAATTAAATCTTACAAAGTGTAGTAACTGCAAGCATGATTCTGGAAGGCACGGTAAAGCTCTAACAGTTGCTTTGAAAATGGAAGTACTATGAAAACTTTAGAATGTAATGCGTATATCAGGTTAACAGCTTACTAAAGGTCTGCTACTAAATTCTTAGCATTAAAAGAACTCCCAATGTTGTTCATGACATATTATGAACAAACACTCAATCACATACTTTTTTTGGAATGGCTAAATTTACTAATAATATATTATCTTTTGTATGGAAATATGTCCTTTTTTCTGTACTTCATATAATTTGCTACAATATAACCACTGTTTTTAAAATAAATGCTTACAACTGAAATGACATATGACTGGGAGACCATATGGGTAGAGTGATAATATGCTTATATATAATACACTACTGTATTATATATTCATTCTGTAACGGTGCTACCAGAAACTAATTCTGTCGTTCCCACATAACTCCATAGTGCTTCTTTCAATTTTGTCGTATGTAACAAATATATAAAGTGGGCTATCTGTATAAAATGGCAGAAATGCTTGCACAGGACCAAGATAAGGCTTTTGCCTGCAAATTACAAAAGAAATAATCAGGCAGCAGTGACAGCAAGAGTTTTAATGGGTTGTCAATGCTTCTGCAGGTAGATATTAACTTTAAAAAACCACACATTGCTTCCCAAAAACTACAAGCAATGGGAGAAGTTACCTGATGGTAGTTCAAATGAATTCAGTACCACACAGGATCTAGGAGGTGAGCCTTTTCTGCTGTGGCATCCGCCCTCTGGAACATCATTCCTCCTGAGGTGAGGTTGGCCCCAAGTCTTACGGCCTTCCGGAAAGCTCTCAAAAACTTATTTTTTTCAGCAAGCCCGGGGATCCCCTGGTAATAGGGAGCCTACACACTGGTTATACTGTATGTAAATATCTTCCTCTTGTGGTCTTGTTTTATTCATGCTTATTGTTTTAATAAATTTGCAAAACGTTTTAATTTTTGGTTTTACTGTACACTGCTAGCAGTCATATAAATTTAACAAATTAAATTAAATTAAATTAAAATAAAATAAAATAAAATAGGTAAGGCAAGTATCCCAGAAGTGTTTACCCCCCATACTATCCAGCCTTCAGAAAAGCTACATGGGAAAATAGCACAGATGTCTCTATACAGGAAGACAGTACTGCTTCCTTTCAGTCTTGCCAACAACAATATTAACAGTTTTACTCAACTTAATAAAACAGATGCATTACATACTATTTATGTTCATCTTTATTCTGTTTAATACAGAGCGCAGCTTGGTGTTAAGAGTTGTTAAAAGCAGGGAACGTGTTACTTTCAGAGCAGTATGAAAGGAAGAATGTCAACAGCCATACTTTTTTGCAGCAAGGTAATAGCTATAGTGATGGGGGAATGGGATGTGGAATCCTCCAGCTGACATGTTAACTTCTGGGCAGATGTTAAATGGGTTTGCAGGTGGGGATAAAAGATACTAATAATTCCATACTCACGTAAAGAAGTGAAGATCTGTCTAGAAGCAACATTATAATATAGATAATCTAATATTTTAAGCAGAAAAAACATCTCCTTATTCATTAATGTATTTGATCTAAAAGTTAATAGTATATATAAAAGCTAAAGGACTGCAACTTATCCTTCATGGTTATTACTCTAATTTGAAAGAAACCTTATATTCTCCTTTTTATTTAAAGGACAGTCATACAGCATATACTGTTCTCATAAAATGGGGAGAAGCTAATAAGTAACATAAGGGAATATCAGAGCACCAAATCTGAAAATACTTGCAGAAATTTAATCTTGGATACAAGAAGATCCATTAATAAATATTTGTTTATGTATGTACTCTGATGGCACGCAATAAAATAGTTTCAGCCAACAGTGTATTTGTATATTCTACATGAGAAAAAAAAAAGATAGTATAGTACAGATAATGTTAGAACAAAGCTGGTGTCAGCCCTTCAAGGTAGACCAAACACCTGAAACATGAAAACTACGTTTATTATAGCGTTACAGTAAGAGAATTTTGCAACTCTGAATGTGCCTTTATGCTAAAGACTACTAGAGAGGGTTCAGTCTGAGACGTTTTCTCAGGTTCCATTCGTGCTTTGGGCTGAGACTTCTCCTATCTGACCGCTGCCTTGGCTGCAGCTCTTCCTCCTCTTCCTCAAAATTATTCTCACAGCCCATTACAGCTTGTAAGGCAAGCATCAGCCGTTCCCAGGTCAGACAGAACCATATAGAAACACTGAACAAGTGCTAGTCCCAATCTCAGGCCCATGAAAAGAATGACCAGATTTCCACTGACTTGAAAAGGTAGGAGGAAAAGACCAAGTATTTAAACCCTGGGGCATACACTTACAGTATCTATAAGCTTTGATGTCCATGTACTGCAGTAGGCAGAACTTTTATATGTATACAGCTTCAATCTGGCCTGCAATAAAGAAACTAACATAGCCTAGATGTCTCTGTGAGATTTTTACCAAATAAGGGGTTGTCTTGAGAGTTGATTATGTATAGCCATGCCTATGAGAAGCCCAACAGTTAGATTTGCCTATGCCTTACTCCTCATTATGGAAGGAGAGTCTTCACCTAGTGAGCAAGCATAAAATATGGCAACAGACCTTCTTATAATCCTGCTAATTGCTGAACAAGTTGCCAGTGCCTTGCTCTGGGTAACCTAGCTGTATCAGTTAATGCAATACGTGGAACAGATCTACTGTAACTGATGACTCTTGAACTAGCCCCAGCCACAGCCACACCTCAGCTGTTGTCTTCTAGCACTATCTGCCTCTTTGCCTGACAAATATGATGGAAATTCAAGGAAATTTACTGCCTTCCCCACTCAATGTGAACAATATACCTTCTTTAGACTAGATAATGCAAATGATAGCAAGTAAATAAAAACAGCATTCTTCCCCAGTTTGCAATGTAAAATAAGATTGGTATATGCAAAGATAGCATTTAGAATGATCAAGTCATTTTGTGGAAGATATGTGAAATTGTTCCTTAATATTAACCAAATTTTCAATTAAACTCTTACTTGACCAGACCATCCAACCAACTAATTTTTGTCTGACAAATATGTCTTCAGTAATTGAGACAAATTGCTTAACTGTTTCTTGAAAGAAATATAGATCCCATTTAGATCTAAGGCACTGTTTTGTTATTACATGTGTTTGTTTATGGTGGGAGTGCAATTACATGTCCAAATGGCTCTCCAAAAGAACAATTCACTGTGAAAAATAGGCAAGGCACATGACATGACATCACCAACATGCATGAATGAATTATATAAGCCAGAGCCCCCTCAAAGTAGGCTGGTTGTATTTGAATGCTCTCTAGAAAAGCTCATAAGTGCTAAGACAACTTCATATTCAGCAAAGGAGAATTAACCCACTAGTACAAATCCACTGAAGAAAATTCAGAATGTGTGTTCCTTGTGACAGTTAGATAACAGCCTAATCTTAAGCAAAGTTATGCAGAAATGAATCTAGCTGAAGTTTAGATCCAAAAGGAAAACCATGTAAAAATGGGCAGTACCGCAACTAACAATTTTACAAAACTAGCTCTTGTACCAGACACGACCAAGGTTTCTTTGAACTTGTGTGGCGGGGAAAGAAAACTTCCAAACTGAAGTCTTACATTGCAAAGGAAGAAGAAAGCAAAAACTTCCCTCTGTGTAAACTCAAGCCAAAGTACCTCTTGACCAAGAAGCACAGACATATAATATTACAAAGTATGGAGCATTAATTCTAGTTCATCTTCAAAATATACAACATTCACAAACTTGTGGAAATGAGTCCCAAAATGATAATGGGAAAGACAACAAAGAGCTTATTTATAGGACAGTAAAACTGAGATAATGCATATTTTAAAGCCAAACCATACACCATATTTTATTCAGCTGACAACAGTTTCAGCACTAAGAGTATAGCCCAGGAATATCAAACAAATATCTTAAAAGCTAGCCCTTGCTCAGATCACATGAAATATTTATTTCAAGAAATATAATGATTACACAGATTTTCAGTGTCTTGGTTTCATATTTACAGTTTTGTTTTGTTTTTTAAAGCAACAGATATATTTCAAATCTATTTTTGATAAATGCTTTAGGTCAGCATCAAGCATTACAGCAAACAGAACAGAGATGTGGGAGAAAATGCAAGTATTAGTTTGAGACAACAAAAATGCCGTCCCCTGTTGTAAACCAGTTTCCCATTTTTCTGCAAAGAGAGTACTGAAGTTTAATGTTAGCTTACTAAGTGAAATTGGAAACCAGGAATAACCCATGGTTTCAACTAGTAAACAGATATAAATCCTATTACTTGTAGATAAAACAGAAAACTGGTTTATGAAACTAAGATGATCAAAACTGACCCATGAGGGAAGGGGATGGATCACAGACTTAACATTCATTCCCTGTTCAATAAATTATGACTTTCTATACCAGAATTCTGTATCTGAACCAGCAGTATATTTATTTTTATTTATGTATTTATTTAAAAGTTTATATAGCCTCCCATCTTATACAACATAACCCTGGGCCGCTCACAAACAACAATACAAACTATAAAAGCAATAAAAACAGAAAAATCAGTGCAGAAAACTCACAGCTCCCTGAACTGCCACACGTCCCTGCACATTCCTAAAAAACCTTTCTGGGTTCCAGTCTCACACTACGCCAGTGCCTAAGGGAAAAGCTAAGTCTTCATGGCTTTTCAAAGGCTAGGAGGGTAAGAGCCTGCCAGATCTCAGGGGGGAGAGTGTCCCAAAGGCATGCCCACTCTATCAGACCTAGTGGAATGGGAACATACTCTTGGGGAGAAGCAGTCCCACAGATACTCATCATCACAATAAATAAAAACAAAATATTTGCAACTAAACAGCATACCTTTTTTTATACTGACGAAGGCCTCATCATGAATTCCCAACTTCCAAAGAATCCAACATACACCATGAATTCCCAACATCCACAGAATGTGTACACTGACTACAAACGCAAACACAAAACCTAAACATGCTCTCTATTTTAAACAGCTTTGGTGAAAAAGTGGCAAAAGGCTAATTCTTCCATATCAAACTGACCTAAAGATATCCCTACACAACAGCACACATTTCTAATCAGGCAGCATTTTCAAAGAAGCAAACCTGTGAAATTAGACACTCATACCCACCACTTTCACAAGCAAGCTGGACTAAACAGTAAGCCGAAAAGATATGAAGCTCAGAGTTAAGTTACAGCTATGATCACTTAGCGTTTAAAAAGTTAGCAGTTACTGTATGCTAAGTTGTATTACTGCCTTCAGGGGACAAGAACAGAGATCTAATTTTTCAGATGAAGATCAACATTACTTTTTAAAGGTGAGCTGTGAAAAATCCTGTTCCTATTTGTAAAAAGGCAAATTAATATTTCTTTCAATACTTCCTTTAAATGAATCTCCATCCCACCTCTTTAAGTTCTGGCACCATGATTCTAAAGAGTTTAACTGAAGAGATCTGGCAGTGTTTTATATTTAACAAAGACATCCTTTGATTCAAGAGGTCATTAGTCAGTGGAGTTAAGTAAGTGCTAAGAAACAAAAAACAAAAGACTTGTTCAGATTTCTTCTCTTGAGATGTCATAATCTATCATGAACAGACAAGGCTTGAATTTCTAGCATGTATATATAAAGCAAAAACCCACTTTTGACAACAATAAAGAAGCCAAACAAACAAAACTATTTTTTTTTCTATTTTGAAAGAAATTATTTTGTGGTTACTATTACTTTCTATCCCACTTTACCCAAATTGTAGAACCAGGTAAAATGTCAAGATTACTTAGGAAACAAGTGATTCAAAATAGTCTTTTAATGTAATGATAGGGCTACCAGATTTGGGCTGCAAAAAATCCAGAAGGCCACCTGAGGACAAGAAAAAGATTCAGAAAACTCTCTGCTTCCATCTAGTAGTTGTCCAGATTTTTGCATTTTAGTTCTGATAGCATGAATGGATTATATATTTTTTTTAAATCTCAAACTCTGAACAGACTGTTAGATAATGTTGGAATTACAGAACAAATTAACTGGATGATTGGCAGTAACTCAGATGAATGTTATAAGCATATAGTATAATCACGACCATATTGAATTCAAAATTAAATAGGTCAACAAGAGCGCTTCACCTTTTCAAATAGCAATAAAACTCCAGTTTGTCACTTGGTATTCAAGAGACCTGAAGTTAATCTTTTTTTATTTACATCTTCAGAACATCTATTGGTCACCTTTAGGCTTTTTCACACAACATGTAATGTGTCAAGATGCCCTAGTTACCAATTTGAAAAGATTCATAATTATACGAAGACTGTGGGTGTGTGTTGGTGCCAGCCTCCAAAAGAAGGTCTTCTCAGTGATCTTTCTAACAAACCAGCCAGCCAAGAAACCGTTCATGTGAAAAGGCTGATGAGAAGAAATGGGATGCTATTTCTCAAGTACTGTGAAAGGGACTGTTTACTCCTAAAGGCTTGCAAGTTTCTTTGAAACAATAAACACAAAAAGATATGCAACTACAGCTAATTTATTCAATACTTAAAATTTTGCTTTTCATTCGTAGCTTCCACAAAATGTGTCTACAAAAACTGGTCCCTTATATGCAGTATACAGTATGACATTTATTACCCACTGAACAAACTTTTCACCCACTCTCCTATAAAAAGCAAAATACATCAGTAGTTGATAGCAACAACAGAAAAGACAGTACTCAGTTAAACAGACCACTTAAGTGCAAGTGGCATTCAGATCTTCTGATTCCAAGCACACTCTAACTTTTCAGTAGGAACAAGAGCCTAAACTGAATTGTAGTTTCTCTCGCTTATCAAAGATAAATAGGGTTGTTTTTAGAAACTGTTGATTTGCATTTTTCCCATATGTTTCTGCTGAGTTAGCAAACTCTTCTGTGCAAAAAACAAAACAAAAACAATGAAACACAACACATGTTCTTGCTATACAGGTGAGGATTCAATTAAATAATCATCTACTCTGGGATTAGATAGAATAATCTGTTTTGTTTCTTACAAGACGGGCATCTTTAAGGAAATTATTTTCATGACCCATGGGGCATTTTTATGTTGCTCACTTTGTATATTAATGTAATCTTCCCCCCTTATTTCTTTAGTATATTTGTTAATTTCTAAATACATCTAACCTATATCTTATGCCATCCAGAATGTACAGGGTAGGTCAAATGAATAGTCAGAATTTTTCTAACACGTGTTTACTTTTCCTAATTTGAAAATGTAGAAATGCTGTTGCTGCTTTTAAACTCAATAGTGTCTAGAATGCCAGCTGCCTTGGCCTCTCTTCAGCTTTGCAGTCCCACAAAGAACTGCAGGGCAAGAAAGAGACATACCTAGTTCCCTCTACTGGCCAAAAAAGGAATAGCAGGCCTTTGGAAGAAGAGAAGCAGGGAAGAATGGGAGCAGAGAGCAGCATGAGAACAAAAAAAAAGGGGGGAGTTGATGAGTCAAATCTGTCATTACAGCCTCAGCTTTTTTTGTTTAATCACTGCAAAAAGGATCACAAAGATACTTTTTAAGGACTAATACGTAACTATGATAAGTGACCCACTGCTTGCTGAAAGATTGTAGATCAACAGAGCAGGAAATCCTTTGCATGCAAATCATTTCAGGTTCGATCACTGCTACTTCAAATAGGAGCTGTCCTTGCATTCTCAGATACAACTCGAGAGCAGAGTTATCAGTCAGTGCAGGCCATCTTTTTTTCTGCCCCTCAGGGTAGTCTGTTGCGTGAGACTGAAACAAGCAGTGGTTGGGGCCAGAGCCAAAATTGGATGTAGACACTCATTTTCTCTGATATCCTTTTTTTTTTTTTTCCCCTTTCCGAAACTATGTTCTCTCCATTCCAAGCTGCAGGCTGCAGAAAAGGTCACCACTCTTAGCAGAGGTCTGAACCAATTTTCTGCATTTGGCTTTGAGATTAGTTTAGAGGCTTTATGAACATTTGTCTTATGGCCTCAGGTTAGCTAAGAGTAATTTAGTGAGTCGATCTAGTTGCTGGGCTTAGTAAATAATACCTTTGTATGCTAAGCAGAGGCAGAATGGGTATTCAACAATATGATACAAAAGATAATTTACACTATTTTTAGGACCCCAGGCAGGTAGCACCTGTAGGGATCCTCAGGCAAGAGACACCACCAGGGGACAGTCCTACATCTGTAAGCTGTAAAGGACATAAACTGAACATTCATTCACATTTCTTCCAACTTTCTTCACTTCTATGGAAAAGGAAAGCGTTAGTATTATTGAAACAACATGCAACCTTAATAGTTGCCACTCTCTGGAACTAACCATGGCCACAACTACCCCACAGATCATTCTATATCATAATAATCTTATGTGTCTTTTATTAAGCGGGCCTTTCAAGAGCTGGACATATGACTGGAACCACCAAATGTAGGTCATTAGTATGCAAACAAGTATTCAAATATGGACATCCCCTCAAGTCAAGACTGATTCCTAGTGACTGAATCCACACAGGTTTTTTGACAGAATTATGGAAGTAGTTTGCCAATAATCTCTTTCAGGATTTCCCCCAGCTCTTAATCCAGCCTACAACCTGTTCCTTTGAAGAGTGGAATATAATAAAAATACACTTAGAGAATAAATCTATTCCTTAATTTTGTCTCATTTTTCAGTAACACAGCACAGTGTTAAAATAGATTGCTATTTTGTTTTTTTGCTTTTTTAAGGGGAATTACTTGAATATATGCCAGGTATTAGTAAAACACTTCCCAGCTAATTCTTTTAAGTGCCACACTTAGCCACATAAATCAGATGACAGAACACATGAGCATGACAGCTGGTGTTACAGCAGTATCTTTCAAGTGATTTTTACAACAGCAAAAATTCCCTGCTGAAAAGAACAGAGTTTAGTTATCAGATTACCAAGAACATCAATAACAGCTCTTCAATTGCAAGTTTTTTTTTTGTAAAAAAAACAACCAGGTGCTTCCTAAGGAATGGGAACTAATGCACTTATCAAACACTTTTATATTACTGGAACCAAGAAAGCATTCTAAAATTCTGTTTGGTAGCATAGCTATGCACAACTGAATGCAATACCAGCTAAAGTAAAAAACAAACAAACAATACATTCTTTCAAGGAATATACTATAGTTTTAATTTAAAAGAAAAACTTTCTTCCCTAGCGCTTTTCTATCTGGCAAGGAGAGTATGGTGGGAATGAAAGGAATGTTAAGGGTCAACAGCAAAGGCTACAAGCCTAAATATACTTCTTGCTTTATAACAAGTCCCCCGAAATCAGCAAAACCGTACTGCTACGCATGCACGGCTGGGAATAGACAATCTGTTATTCGGCCCTTATTTTCTGTTACGATCGTCAATTATCTGGCGGCACGCTAGGACAGACTAGTTCACAAGCAGGAATCGCTTAAGGCAGGACCTGAGGGAGGAAAGGGAACGAGAGCACCATCCCCCCGCCACGAAAATCTCAAATCTATCAGGGTCACAGGTCTGTACCAGCGGACCGCGAAGGACGCGACTTCAACGGGGTGGAAAGAAAAGCGAGCACGCCGCCTCACCTGCCAGGCTTCCGGGTCTCTGCAAAGTGGCCGTGGCATAGAGTTCCTGGGAGTGTTTGCTGTACTGCTCGGAAGGGTGGACCAGCCTCTTGGTGGGCGAGAGGGTCGCGTAGGTGCCGATCGTGGAGCTCAGCTGATGGATGGGGGAGGAGATGTTGGACTGGATGGTGGGCGGGGAGGTGACCCGGATCGGGGAAGGCGAGAGCCCCGCCGAGGAGACGACGATGTTGATGGGCGAGCTGGTGCTGTAGGACTTGGCCAGGCGGCTGGGCGACTGCTTGGGAGAGGAGACCCGCTGTGTGGTGCCGTACCCGCCGGCGACGGCGGCGGCGCTCTCGGAGGCGGAGCCCGCCCGCTGGAGCTTGGTAGGCGAGCCCACCTGCTGCATGGACAGGGGCGAGCTCACTCTCTGCGCCGGCAGCGTGGAGCTGGAGTAGTAGAGGGCCGGTGAATGCGGCGGCGGCGGCTGCTGCGAGGAGGAGGAGGAGGAGGAGTCCGGCAAGTGGAAGGCGCTCCCATGGCTGGGCGCGAAGGTCTCCCTGGGCAGCGGCTGCGACGGGGGTGGCGGCGGCTCCGAGGCGGCGAGGTGGGCAGTCCGGCCGGTGGTGCCCTGCGGAGGAGGGGGATGGGCGGGGAGACGAGCAAGTAAACAGGCAGACAAGAGGCGGTCAAAGGAGGCAGCGAAGGGAGGCCGTCTGGCCAGCCCGCTCCCGGCCCTCCCCCCCGCCTCCCCTCCGGAGAACCGCGGAAGGAATTAAACGCACCCCACAGCAGATTTTCGAGTCTTTACCGTGGCTTGAGAACACTGAATACCGCGCAAATGATCTTGCTGTCGGGGCGAGACCAAAACTCGGCTCGTTGCTCACTGCTTAAGCACGTCTCGGGCATCTTGCATATATTCTGGTTTTATGTTAAATAAAACTCGGTGAAAACCCCAGCTTGGCCATGTTTACTCGAAGGCCTGTTTCTACTACACGCGCTCGAATTTGTAGCTGATGATAAATACAACTACGTCCTTCGCCTCCTCGTAGCCGAAATAAGGTCGTCTAATGTTTAAGGGCTTGGCGTTCAAGCCGTTTTTTCTACGCCGAAGCACTTGGAGAAATGGACAAGGAAACGACTTTTACGGCAAGGTTTATGCTCCGAATAATCATATTTGGGTAAAGCACCATTTTCATAAGTGGTACAAAGCGCACTGTGCACTTTAAAGTAATTTTCTCTCTCAAGAGGATCTTGGGAACTGAAGTTTACTGAAACCAAAGAATAAATCTCACTTATGAGCGTATTTTGGGCAGGGCCTTAGCTGATACACAGACATTAAAATATTATTCTAAGGACTACCGCATGTTAAGCAGCAGCTACTGTTTATGTACTACCCACAGAAAGAATTGCTAGTAATCCTTCAGTTCTGTTGTATGCATATAACGTTCACATTTACATAATACAAGTTTTTCATGCGTGTGTTAAGAAATACAGTGTCTGAAATTACCTAGCCTGGGGTTTGTCACTAGCTGCAATAGAAATATTTATTGTCCTCGTTTACAGGCTTATAATAAACTCAATTTTGTAAAACAATATAAGGCAGTGTAAGAAATAAAAAGCAGAAAACAATGTTTATTTGTACTCTCAAATAACTGAAGCTTCTTTGATTTACAAATCTAAAAGAAAAAGAAAAGCAAATGTCCCTTTTGAAAGCAGTCCATCAGTGTGTAGTAGCATGTTCCCAGAATGTAACACAAGCAATTAGGATGCTTGGCACCTTGTTCTACTTAGAATTATTGAATAGGGTTCCAGTTCTAGACTACAGTTTGGGAAATCATTGCATCATTAATTAGCCTCAGTGTTTCTTGTGATACACCTAGGGAGAACCTCTATGGAACACTCTTTCCTGGGAACAGTTGCTAAAGTGCATACCCCCTTACCTAACAGAAACAAGTTGGAGGATCTGTTTTCTGATCTCTTAAGAACTCCTCCCTTTGCCTTGAAAGAGCTGGCCAACTGACTGGTCAAACCTTATTTTATCTAGTTGTTTAAATGCCATTTGGAAAAAATTCTCCAAATTTTTTCCAACCAGTTCTGAGTTTAATAAATTTGCTTTTGAAATTTCATTTGGAAAAGAAGATTTCAGTGAAAGTCTTATGAGTGGAGTACAGTGACTTTGCACAATTGAGGGGTATGTGTGAATGTCATATCTTTCTAGGCATAATCTTTTATCTACCCTTTCTCTCTATGCTTTGATTAATTCCCAAGTAGCTTGTTCAGATAGGAAAATGTTGGTAGCAAGGGAGGCTTAAAAGTGATTGAAAGATGCATAACAGAAAACAACAAAACCAGCTGTGGTGGCCCTTCTTTGCCACTTTAATCAGTTCAAAAACATCACCAGGAGAATTTTTAAAAAAAATCTCATGGACCCCAAGGATAAGATATTTGTTGTTGCTGCTGCTAATTTTAAACTGCTGTTCACTGTCCAGAGTTGTATGTCAAGTGGGCAGCCTTACAAATAAATAGATAGACAAATATTTTCTGGGAAGAAAACTTACGAGGAATTTCAAGAAAGTATCTATTCCTTCTTACATGGACAGATACAGGGTGAAATTGAATGGAGTCATATTAAGAGGTAAAGGGGAATAGGCTAAGTGATTTTCTTTCTTTTCAAAGGAGGGTGGGGATTATGAAATGTATCCACAGAAATATACTGATACTGTACACATCTGAATAAATGTCAACGCACAATCAGTTCATGTCATATAGTATGTAGATAACTGCTTGCTTATGGTTGATAATGTTAGCGAGGGTTAAAACATTTGTCCTCCAGCTGGTGCCCTCCAGATGTGTTGGCAGTACCATTCTCAGCCAGTAGTTATTGGCTGGGAATTTGGGGAATGGAAATCATAATACAACTGGAAGAAGAACCAGATTTGGAAAGTGAGTTAAACAAATTCATGTAGGATAAGTGTACTAAAGGGCTGGTCATGCTGGTATTAGCTGAGCCTTAAGTTTAGAAAAGTACATGTTTGAATACCAGTTGGAGCAAGCAACAGGCATCATATAATTTTCCATCATCTGGCTGGCTGGTATTAGTAACAGGATGCAAACTACAAACATTTTTTTCTGATTCTTGGTATTGTTTTGTCATTTTCAGATCCAAATATGTGACTTCAGCTTGCTTTCTAAAGATGGAAGACTTGTTGAGATTGCAATTCATGCATTTCAAAAATAAAACTAAAAAGCAACTGTGAAACTTTCAGTGTACAAAACCATTCTAAGAAAGCTAGAGACACAAGGTAGTGGGAGCTGGTGAGAGCATCCTCTTTGCCACTCGGAAGTGATATAATTATTTTTATAGGGTAGATCCAATTCCTGAAAATGTAGAGGGATTTTGTTTCAACTTGAAATAAACATTAGGGTGAAAACTGAAGTGAACAAAAGAAGAAAAAATCTTCCAAAAATATGGTCCTTGCACGTGACCATCTAGTTCTTTACCTCTATGGGAATACAGAGGTTCTCTCATGCTTTCTGTTTCACATAAATATGTATACCAAAACGTGTGCGTGTGCATGCATATGCAGACATCTTTCCCATATAAGAATCCCATGCAATTATCCCTTCCAAACTGAAAAGCAGTTATTAGTTATTTATTTACCAGGACTATAAGAAAATGAGGGCAGAGATGGAGGTGTGGAAAGCTGTGAAATTAATTCTGAATCGAATTCAAATAGAAAATTTGAATTTGAATAAAAACAGTGCTTTGTCAGGCATACCTGCACGAGGTCACAGGACTTCTCACCAGTTATATATGGAATTATCCTTAAATCTTGTAAAAGAGAGAGGAGGGAGGAAAATAAAGTTCTCAGTAGATGCTTCCTATTACAAATTTCAATTATGTGCCTAAACCCTTCTGGAACAGTAAAGAATAAAATCTCTTATCTCTCAATGTAGACTGCATTTTAGTTTTTATCAGACATCTTAGGCTGAAGAGATCAACCAGAGCTGTTAATCTTGGAACATTAAAATCCTCTAATAACAGCAACTGGACTGAGAGATAGCTGAGCGCTCCGTCAAAAGGCACACTCCATTTTTGAAAATAGTTTTCCTGGCCACACCCCTTTCTGTTTCTTTTTTTCTTGATCATGCAGACATTTCATTTGAAACACTGAAGAATGCCTCCAAATATTGGAAGTTGACATGACTTTTCGTACATTGTTTTTCTGTTCAAGGAAATAGAGAAATACTATGGAAGAGAGAACAGCTACATCCTTGCCAAAAAAAAAAAGCTTTTTTCAGTGAAAAAGAATAAGCTCCAAAATATCTTTAATATATCCTTCATCCCTGATGAGTTTTGCTTTATTTTGCTCAAAAAATAACTATTATAATGGTAAGTTTGCAGTTGTTTTGGCTGTATATGATATGCAAACCTATTCGTGAATCAGTCAAACCAGATTATGGTTCAGCATTGATTAGAAAGGACAGCTGATCTCCTGCAAAAGATTTCAGCAATCTTAAGCATGTGTATTTGGACATAGATTATAATTACTTATTATAATCTACTATAATTTTATAGATTATAGATCATATGGAAATATTACATTATGTGAAAGGTACATTTTAGGTCAGAACTAAAATTCCTATGATTGTTACCACAGACAGAAAAAGACCTCCGAAATCCCTTATCAGTAACAAAGGACAGGCCTCGCAATAAGAAGATATAGTTTCTTAGATTTGTGCCGGAAGGAGATATTGTAATCACTACATATTATTTTCAAGGTTACAAGCAATTTATAGATTGAAGAATCCGGCAATTTATATGATAAAAAAATTAAATTCTACTCCTATGTTACAGTTCATGTGTTGGCTACTGAGGTTACCTTTGAAAATTAATATTTTCATTTCTTACAGCTAAAGAATGGAATGGAAATGGAATAGGAACCGAATCAAGGGCTTTTATATTTTTTAATAAAGAAATTATTTCCATAAAAGTGTATTTTCTGAGAGAGAGACAGAATATGAAATGAGGTTGGAAGATAAATCACATTAACATTAGCTGGTTCAGATGCTATTTCTTCTATAATTTGATAATATCATCTGCTATGCCCTGTATCTGAACCAACCTTCGGACTCAAATACAATCAATAAGCTGAAGTTACAAAATACAAGTTGCTCTACTGATGACTGGAGCAAGATAATTGTGAACTGCAGAATTATTCATATATTTTCTCTTTTTCTGACACAAATAACACTGGTTCTGAACCTTCTACAGTTCAAATATCATTTATAGATTTATAATTTAAAAAGGTTGGTAATTTAAGAGAACTCCAGATGCCACTTTTAATAAAATATCAAATATTAATTCGTCTTTATTGTACCTAAAAATAACATGCATAATGTTTCAGACTGAACACTCTTCAATATTTCTACACTGAAGTAAACAAGCATATGTTCCAAAATTAAAACACTAGAACAGGCCTGGACTCCAGTGGCTAGGGGTACCAATGTGCCCATACATACCTCAATTGATACCCTCCAGGCTTCCTGCCATAATTGAGTGTTTACATGGGGAAAAAAAGTATCTTAATTTTTTTAAAAATGGGAAGCAGACATGCTAGAAAGTAAAGTGCCAGTCTTCAGTATCATCCTCCCCTCCTCCCTCCAATAATGCCTCTGAGCCTCAATAAGCTTGACCGATGGCTGCTATTCTGTGTTTTGTTTGTAGATGTATCTACCATTGCAATAAATAGATAAAATAGAGGTAAGCAGGAATAGTAGCAAAAGGTAACAGAGGTAAGCAAGAGGTAAGTAGCATTTTAGTAAACTGATGCTTTGAATGATTTGGTGAATACGGAACGCTTCTAATAGGAATCCAATGAGCAAGCATTTTGCAAAGAATGCACAACATGTTCTTGGATTGCCAAATATGCCCATGAGACCACAAAGATTGGACACCTCTGAAGCAGGCCTTTAGCAGTGGTAAATATTTCTGTTTGATATAAATAAGTATGCTTCTGAACCACGTGTTGTGGGGGGCAGGAAGCTGCTGGAGAAGCGAAGACAGGAACCTTTCCTTCTCTGAACTTTCACTACTCACCATCTTAGAATCCAGTCCAATTTTGAGTAGTCTTCCCTCTCTCAGCAGCCTACTAGGCAATCATATAAAAGTTTCCTTTTCTTTTTTTTGTAAACATAAAAGTGATTCTGAGAGAGGTGGCCATGTTACTTGTTGTGGTAGAAGTCTTTATGGGTTAGCATTCACTTCATCTGATAAATTAAAATGTTTAACTTGGGGCTAATTCTATATTTTGAGGGCCAGTTTGGTGTAGTGGTTGAGGCTAGAAACTAGGAGACCATGAGTTCGAGTCCTACCTTAGGCATGAAGCCAGCTGGGTGACCTTGGGCCAGTCACTCTCAGCCCTAGGAAGCAGGCAATGGCAAATCACTTCTGAAAAACCTTGCCAGGAAAACTGCAGGGACTCGTCCAGGCAGTCTCCAGGAGTCAACATTGACTCGAAGGTGCGCGTGCATGCGCGCGCACGCACACACACACACACAAATTTAGGCAGTTAATCAGCTGATTTTGTCATGAAACAGTAGCAAACTGTAAGTATGTACATTTATTTAATTCTTATTGCTGGGGAGAAGAGGTATTTGCAGATTTTCTGATTTAAAGTCTTGAAAGAACTTGACTGATAGATATTTACAGACATACCTAGAAAGCCTACATCTTTAAGCAATGAGAGTAGAGAGATATGAAAAAAATAGAGATTTTGAGATTTACATTAAATATTAAAAATACACATATTCTAATCATGAGTATTCAAAAAAGAGTGCGGATTATAACAAAGCACTGGGAAAACTAGACATTTCTGTGTGTGCTTGCATGCCTATCAGTATTTATTTATTTATTTAATTTATTTATTTAAAACATTTCTATAGCTGCCCATCTTATAACAAACTCTGGCCGGCTCCCAACCAACAGTTAAAACATCATCAATATACATATATTAAAACCACAAACATCATAAATCTGGCACCAAGTTAAACTTTCACATATAGTCCATCACTAAGTCCTCTCATCAAACTCATCCTATCCCAGCGCTTGAGGAAAAAGCCAGGTCTTAAGTGCTTTTTGGAAGGCTAGGAGGGTGGGGGCCTGCTGAACTTCAAGGGGAAGGGTGTTCCATAGGGTAGGGGTTACCACGGAAAAGGCACGCTTCCTAGATCCCATAAAATGGCAATGTTTAAGGGAAGGGACTAGGAGAGTGCCCACCCTATTTGATCTGGTAGGATGGATAGATGTCCTTAGGGAGAGGCGGTCCCATTGACTTTGCTTGTGGGAAGCTGACAGGGAGCATCAGAAATCATGATCACATGACCAGATGCTGCAATGGCTACAACTTTGCGAATAAAATTGGTCTGAACATTGTGGAAATTTCAATTCCACAGGAGTAATGGGTCCTGGATTTTTTTACGCATTCTTTAAATCAGTGGATTTTAGGTATCTTGATTCAAAAATTGTTGCGGTATAATGCACCGTTTGGGTTAACCCTAACCCTAAAGGTAAAGAAAAGGGTAATTATAAATTGCAACTGTAAATTAATCTGAATACTTTTTTTATGAAGAAAAGTTAAAGCATTTAGCTCAGGGAGGGAAAGCTAAAAGGAGGCATACAGTATTAGGGATTTATAAAATTAGGCATGGCATGGAGAATGTGGAGATTCATGTTCCTGGAACTCATCATCATTCAGTGAAATTTAATGCTGTCAGATTCTGCATAAGCAGAAGCCAATTCTGCTATCATTAAAATACACCATATGAGCAGAAGAGAATCCCCGTTGTGTGGACAGATGCCTAACAGCACAGACCTCTACGCTGTACATACAGACACTAAGCTTCACTTGATGCCAGAGGCATGCCATCAGAGGGACAAAGATGCTCACCTCCATTCATACCTTCATGATCTGTTTCTAGGCTTCTTGGAGACATCTGGGATAAAATAGGATGCCAGATTTCTGCTGTGACTGAATAGGGCTTGATCTACTGTAAACTCTTACAGCTTTTTAGACATTGGTTCAATTTCAGTATTTTTCCTGGGACAATCTCTGCTTTTAAAAATGTTCTGTAAGCAGTGTGGTACTGATATAGTCATGGTTAAATTTGTTCACTCGAAACTCTGGAAGGAGATGCCTCCCACAATGTAATATTAAGCTTTGTGCTTTATTTTGCATTTTGTTCATGAGTTGTAAGCTTTTTATCCTATTTATATTGATGCAGAAATTAAATGTGGCATGTCCCTTTATCCATTAAATCTGTACACTACCATTTAGATTAATTATGCATTATATAAACCATTGCCTTTACTTTTAAAATATCTTTTAAAGTATCTTCATCAGAAGCAAACTAAAACATATTAAATATACTTTACAAAAAAGGAATGATAAAAAAATCACAATATTCTATGGGAATACTGGCAGCATTCCAGATTATATTTTTTTTCTGATAAAGTACACCATAAACTCATCCCATAATAAGTGTGTATGTAATTATGGTTTCAAAAAGAGTTGTCATTCTGAAATACTTTGGGGGCATTTCTTTTTTTGGAGCAGTTTTTCTGTTTCTGTGTTAGTATCAACTGTGGGATTTCTTTTCATGTTATGCAGCAAGGCTAAAGTCTTAAAAAAGCCATACTCAAAGGTAGGAAAAACCATGTATATATATCTAGAAATATCTACATATTTTATTCTACAACTATTTGCATGACTGAACAACAGTAATATGTTTTTCTCTTTGAAATCAGCTTGCTTAATCAGATATGTTGAATAGCTGCCAGAAACCCTACAATGTTTCTCTGAATGCATACATAATTTCTGTAGGACTGTTACCTAAGTAAATGAAAAAAGCGAAGATAAGAAATCCAATGGATTAACTCTTTCCCAAAAAATCTAGCATCACTTCAACATTTTGTCTTCAGCATTCTGGTGGAGAGAACCCCCCCCCCCATAAAATATGTTTTTAAAAAGCCTTTTCTTAAAAATCTTATTTTATTTTTTTTCCCCCACCAGGATGCTAGTGGAAAAAGCAATCAAAGAGTCAAAAGCCACAGTCAAATATGACCTGGAGCTCTGTGAAATCACTTTAATTCTTGGGAAAATCCACTAGAACTTATTCTGGTTGATTATTATACAGCCTCATCTAACTGATTAATTAATCAGGCTGTATAATAATCAACCAGAATAAGTTCTGTGAAGTTTCTTCCCTTTCATTGCATACCAAATCATCTACCTGAGATGGTCACCTCACACTGCCCAATAACATTAGGGCTTTCCTCACATCAGCGCTTTTGCAAAATGGGAAGTATGAAGTGCTTTGAATTCCACCTTGGAGACTGCAGTAAAACTATCAGGAACAATTTTTTAAAATATGAGAGGATAACTGTATTTCCAATGATCATTTGAACTAAAATGACAAAAGCTTTTGCAATATATGATGTCACCTGTAATAACTGCAATAATAAACAATGTTTTGTAGAGAAATTAATCAAGAGATTCATCAACTTAATCAAAATACTTAGTTAAAAAGCATCTTCAAATCTAGAAATACTGAAAGTATATAAAACATATCACCACAATTTGTCAACAAAGATAGGAGTAGATGTATTTACGGTATCGGTTTTTAAGAAACACAATCTCCATTTTTATCTTCAAGCAAAAATAATTGTTTAAAGTGGCTTACAAAATATAAGGTGGTTTATATAAAGACAATAATCAGTCATTTAAACACATTTACAATCTACAGCAAAGGTAAAAATAAAAACACACTGAATCAGAAGGGACATTAAAATTAAACAACTGCAGGGTAAAATCTTCATTTGAAAAGAAATGTCTTCACCTGTCTGTAGAACACAAATAAATATGATCTGACCTTGGGATCTCCTACGTGTTTTCAGAAAAATGAAATTTTCTTCCTGTGAAATAAGTATCCGAAACAGCAAAATGGGTTCAAATATGTGTTTTGGGGATTTGACCCTACTTCTGCTTTATAATTAGGTTCTTGAGCAAGTTATTCCTCGCTTATCATTATCAGTTTGCTCTCTGTGAAATATTTTTTTTGTGACTGTGCCATTAAAAAACAGCCATTTCGTGAATTAACATACTCTTTGTGGGAGTGGTTTTCTGATAATACCCATAGTTGTTTCTCAAAATGCAGAATGTGCCTCTAGGTCCAGAATAGTTAGGAAATGCTTGGGCCATGTTCTAATATTTTTTATATCTGAGATCGTTATTTTCCCAAAGTATTCTCAAGATTTCTATATAATCGTAGCAGGCAATATTGACTTTCAAAATAAGCAGACAAATAAAAAGTGGGTATAAAACATTGGTAATATCCTACTCTGTTCTATATATTAGTGCCCCTAACAGAGTGGGTTTGAAAATAACTCTCATGAAATCTATAAAAGAGGAAAAGAAATCCAGAGGATGCAGATGCATTAACAGCTTAATGGTTGCATAGTTAAGCTGTTCCACAATTAAAACAACCAAACATGTAGAACAATGATTCAGACTTACAGTATACTTCTTAGAGCATTGAAGTGGGGAGCATAATATGAGCACGGCAATTAAGGAAACATATGCAGCACCCAACAGTTTGCATTGTGAAAATCATGTATTGGTCATTTCTGGATACAGTAAGTGTCAGAGAGATGTAAAGCTGGCATGTGGGTGTGCAAAACAATCACAAAAATGACACAACTTTTATACAGCTCTAATTTTATATAGCTCTAAAAAGCCCCACAGAATTTCAGAATAAACTTAATGGTAAATTATACAATGACAAGTTTCTAAAGAAATATTTATTTATTTTAGGACCTTTCTATGCCACCTCACTTCCGAGGCACCCTAGGTTGTGACCAGTAAAACAACAACAATCCAGTTAAACAGACAAATAATACAACAGTATTTCTATTGAAAAACAAAAACATCATAGCACTAGCATTCAACTTGGTCCAAAAGGACAATGAAATAAAGGTGTACTTTTGAAAAGCCAAGAGGGTGCGAGCTACATTTCCTTCTGGGAGGAAAGATTTCCATAAAGTAGGGGCTACTACTGAGAAGGCCTCCCCTTTGTCCACAGCCCCTGCACCTCAGCAAATGCTTTACTTATTGAATTATTCCTTTAATGTTAGCTTGACTTTATCAATTGCACTGTGCTAAGTATAAGCATATCTCTTTAATATGTAAGTGAACTTGTTTGTGCATGTAAAAATACTTCCAACCGAAATAATCTTCAATAATCTTATATTCATTAATATAAATGAATATAGTTCCTTCCCCAAACGTACCTGACCATAGCTCTGTAGAGAAGCTCTAGCTTGACTGCTGCGGGCTGGGAGTTGGGATGCTGTTCCTTCTCCAAGGGCTAGGGTCTGGTTGCTATGGTAGCTAGATGGATATTGGAAAGACCCTTCTGATTTGGAATTGAGCTGAAGTGCACTCTGGGATAGAAGGTTAGGCCCTGTATTGAAAATAATTTCAAGTATCAGTGAACATCACAACAACAGAGGAAAAGCATTTATTTCAACAAAAACAGATAGGAATGATCAACTACCTTTTTTCTAATTTTCGTATCATGTAATGTTAGAAATAGCCATCATACCACATCATTTTTTAATTTAAACATCTTCATTTTTATCATTTTCCAGAAGATCACAGAATACTTGGGTACTTAAAAATGTTGTTCTACTAAATCTAATTGGCAAAAATAAACCACCAGTTGGGAAATGAAATAGTTATAGGGCAGAATCAAATATGAAAAGAAATACAGTAAAAACAATGTTGAATTACTCATTCCACCTCTATTTCCAAGGAGAGTGTGTTTTGGAAGAAGAAATGTTAAATCCTATTTTCTGTCATGCTGGAGTACCAATATGAACCCACATAGCTACTATTTTTTTTTTTAAAGAGAGAAGATAATTCCAGTCACAGGGATCAAAGAGTAGTATAGAAACACAATTTCAGTTCTGGGGAAATTTCCATAAATTTACTGATTGTTGAACACTTCTGGTAAGAATATAGCTTATATATTGTCATGGTATGTGGGAATGTCCTTAGGTGATAGGAGGAAGACCCACAACCTAGGCAAATGGTCTGATAAGAGGCATCTCAGTCCGCAGGTGGGGGAGAAGCATGGGAAGCATTTCAGAAGGGACCCTCCCTAGTTTTCCAGAGACTAAAAAGAGAGGAGTGGAGAAGTGCTTTCAGTCTTGCAAGATTCTGTTTAATGAAACCTTACAATAAAGGATAGTGTTAGTACTCCTGGTTGTGCTTCTTGTTTGGACTATCTCGAAGGGCTAATAGATATGGAGGGGGGAAACATAGGGTTTAAAACTTTAGTACCATATTCTGGTTTTAGTTTGATCTCAGTAAATATCTGACGAAGTTTGTAACTAATCATTTGATTCACAGAAATGAGCATATAATCTTACATGACAGAAGGGAGAATCTGAAAAGGGGCTGTAGGTAAGTAGAAAGATACATACAGGTTCCATCCCTTGGTACAGCACACTTGCTTATGGTTTTGATACAAGTTTTATATTTCTTCAGCCTATAGATATAAACATGTATATATGGGTTTGGTTTCTATACTGAATATTTATATACATAAAATTCTTTTAGGGTACTGAAGCTTCAGATGTTCAGATTATCCAATAATTCCTGGATAAACATGCATGGGACCATACTGTCACTTTATTTGTCATAGTAATTACTTAATTAAATTTGCTACAGCAGGTAGAAGCATCTAGGAATCTTAGTTTAATCTGATAAAAAGCTATGCACATTTCGGCCTTATTAATATTTGAATGGGAGATCCACCAGGAAATCTTAGGGCAGTAAAACTAGATTAGAAAATTAACACAGAAAAATCTCAGAAGGTACCAGTGGCAAACCATCAGTATACCATCAATCAAGGTTAACTACATATACGTGTAGTTTCTACAGTCACTAGGAGCCATGCTCTACCAGAGGGAGTTTTTATTTTTTATTAAATCTATATCTGAATAAAAACATTATTGATAAAAACATCTTCATTTTATGTAACTATATATATTTGTGCCATAATAGCATGCTTTAGGAGCACTTTCCTAATGAGTTAGAGGACAGATCTCATGATTTATATTAAAGTCAGATTTGATTAACATGTGCTGCCCAGTTAACTGGGGGCATCTTTTGGCCAACTTAAATTTTTATGTATTAATCAAACCGGATAATAGGTTAAGGCTGCATCCGGATCATGCCAGATTGAGGAGGTTCTTTTGAACCTTCCCCTTCTTTCAATTAAGATTATGGCAATTTCATGTTATTTTAAATTAAGTGCATGGCTTTTGTTTTCAAGTTGTTTCAAAGATGAGAAATCAATGTTAAACCATTGTATAGATAACCCTGTAAGTGTGATAATGATGGAAAATTTTAAGAGACAGTAATGGATATCTCTGATAAAAGCAATCATTAGGAACAATGATCAAGAACTTTCTGAAGCAGATTTCCATCCTAACTATCCAAAATATTTTATCAAGGGGATCTTCAAATTATGCACTGAGAAGTAGCTACAGTATGTCTACTTGCACAGATTATTATTATGCCCCCCAACCCCAAGACCTGAATAAAAAGTTATTCACATTGTGTTGAGAAGATACTAAAGACAGTACCAGATAAGCCTCTCTGGAAAGTCTGTTGCACAACCAAGTGCCTTAATCCAAAAGATTCTCTCTCTAATGAACAGCCATCTAACTTGATGGAGAAGGACCTCTAAGAATATCTAAAAATTTAGATGGTTACATTTTGGAGAATGCTGTTTTTCAGATAATCTGTTTGAGTTCAAAACGATAACATCAGCCATTTCATTTGGGCCAGAGATAAACCAGCAGCAGCCTGTGTGGTGTAGTGGTTAAAGTGTTGGATTATGACTGGGGAAACCAAGGTTCAAGGCCACCTTTAAACTCACTGGATGAATTTGGGCCAGTTAGTCTCTCTCTCTGCTCAATCTACTTCCCAGAGTTGCTGTTATAAGGATAAAATGAAGCTGTCTTGAGCACTTGAAGTAAAGGTAGGATACAAATTTAGTAAATCAATAAATAATAAATCACAGACACAATGTGTCCAAAACACATTACAAAAATATGTTAGGACTACAAAATAGTGCTATATTCTTAGGAAAATATCCATTATTTTTCTGCATGAGATCTTTAGGGTATTAGAGGAGCCCAAATGAGCACTCGTCTCTGCCATGTGTTTATCGAAGCAACTATTTTATCTTCACCATCATCTATTATACAGAAATAAAAATATGGAGTTAGTTTACATAAAAGCTAAGCAGCATATTATTTCCTCTTTTCTATTTTGCTTGAAAAATTATTACTATTATTGCCATATTTTAGGAATAAAATCATGTTTACTACCCAATAATGAATGCATAGATTAAATCAAACCTTGAATATAATTATCCCTTTAGTACAGTTCTCAATTCCACCACAACTACTTAGAGGTATGCATTGCTGATCAACACAATTTTCCCAACTAATGTAAGTAGAAAGCTAATCTAAATTAGTAATCAAAAAGTTACCAAAATTTGTACTGTAGCTCCTTGATTCCAGAATGATTTTAAGTGTAGAAAAGGTAATGGGAGAAATAGCAGGTAAAAAGCAGCAAACAAAATAGTAAGCTATAGAATGAGAAATCTTACACTTTTCAGAGCCTGACACATACTTCATACAGCTGCAGACAGTGTCAGAACTCCTCTTTATCTCCTATTTTATAACCCCAAAGTGTTGATTCTGACCAGCTGATTTTCATCAGTCTTGTCACGTAATATTGTTACAATTTCAGAAAAAAAATTAGGGAGGGATCAGCTGTTCTTGGACAGTTCTTGATTATGGAATTTCATGTTCTGAATCTTGATGTTTTTATCCATCTGTCATACTTTGATCTTCTTCTGGTCTTTAGCATATCATTGTTTTAGTCCACTGTAGCATGCTGCTGTATTTCCATGCACCTGTATATTCAGATGGACTGTATGTACGTCATTAGACTAAGTATTCATCACATAGTTCATTAAGCTCAATACCCATTATGATCACTAGAAAAGGTCATTTGCTGGGCAAGCTTGCCAAAAAGTTACATTTTGTTTCTCTCTGGTTCAGCTAGCCTTTGATTTCTGCATATCCAATGTACCCTTCTGACAAGTTGCTTGGAAAAATTGTGCTTTGAAGGGAATGTGTGCTTTGAAGGGACTGTACAGATTTCAAACAAATAAATAAATATTCTCTTTTCCTTGAGCTAATTTTTTATCCTCCCTCCCCCTTTCTTTAAGTTAGGCTTTTTTCAGATGGTAATTACAATGTAATGTCAGGTTATTTACAAGATACTATATAATTACCAGATAAAATACATGATTAATTCAGTTCCCTAAATTGCACTGTCTTTCATGCAGTAATTACTTTTAGATCTAGTAAGCCTAATTACACAATACTCTGCTGAAGCTTGTATATATCTGAGCATTCCATGTTATTTACTTGACTCTTTATAGGTTCTCTCTTTTTACATGCTACATATGCTTCTCTTTATGGATTCTTTCTACAGATTCTCATAAATGGAAAAAAATTGCAAGGGGACAGGATGGAACAGGAAAAAATGGAAACAGATGAAGTAGACACATAAATAAGCACTTTCCACAAATCTAACTTTGAACACAGCTATTTCTGAGAATATCCTAAAGATTTGGATACACTGAAGTGCTATATAGATGATGGTGATGATAATTATGATTTATCTTAATTTCTATGCCTCTCAATTCCCATAGGCTCTGAGCAGTTTATAGAACCAATATAACATAAGATTAAAACCAAACCAACCAAATACAGCCACCAACAGTCCCCAACCCGATGTCCTACCTTTCAGAAGCAGAACAATTCTCAATTGTCTCCAAATCCTCTCCTTTAAGAACTATGTTTTCACTATTTTTCAGAAGTTGTTCCACAGGAAGGAACCATCACCAAGCCTTGACAGTGGGGTTGGTGTAAATAACTGCAGAGGCACTCTTTTGCCAAGCACTCTCTCCTGACCTTATCAGGCAGCCATATTCAACCCTGGCTTGGAGATATCCAGGCCATGAAATATCCAGCCGCGGATAGAGATATACAACTGACTATCATCTGCATATTGATGATACCTCACCCTGGAGCAATGAGTTACTTCTCCCACGGATTTCATGTAGATGTTAAACAGCAGAGAGGAAAGGGACAAGCCCTGCCACACCCCACAACAGAGTGTTTGAGGGTCACTTTTCTCCCCAAAATATCACCAAATGGAACTAGTCATCAGGAAGGAGATACTGCTTAAAACAGTGCCTCCCATTGCCACCTCTTGTAGCCATATCAGAAAGATGCCATGGTTGATTATATTGAAGACGAGCTCCCCTCTTCCCTCCTAGTCCTATCTGCAGAAACCAACGAAGAACTACCAAGAGAACCTCCAGAAAACTTTAAAAAAAAAAAATACTTTTTTTCTAAAAAGCGAATTACCAGAAGTCTTTATTGTACTGGGACATTTGAGGGGAGACAGTGATTGATGTTCAATAAATAAAGTGAAGGGAAAATTAGATCTTTGCTAAAAATGAACACACAAAAGCATAAACAAAAAAACAATCTACAGTATTAAAACTTTCAAACAATTTAAGTGATTTGAACAGAATGATACATAGTCCAACTGATATACATAATACTGTATGTCACTCTTTCTCCCTGGTGCACATTACATTGAGCTAATAGGCCTCCTGGGAGCAGTAGTTGTAGTATCTTTATTTCAGTTAGCCACAAAGCATAACATAGCATTCAAGAATAAAATTACAGCCAACCCATTGTGATAATAGTTTAACCTATATACTATAAGAAGTTACTAAAGTTTAAATCACTAGCACAAACTATAACACTGTGATAACAATAACATCCAGATTATAAAATTAAGACAATAAAGACAAAATTGAATACAGTAGAGATTTATGTAATTTGAGTAAAACTTTTTTAAGGTATGCACAGAATTTCTCTGCTGTTAATAAAAGGCCTGATTATAATGAATTTACTGTTAGGAAAGTAATACTCTTGTATGAGTCCTTTAAAATTACTGTGAACAAATTATTCTTTCCTCAGACACTGGACCAGATTGATTGGATTCCTGCCTGGAATTTATAATATAAATGTGGGTCCCCACTCACCTATTAATTTTGTTCTAGTTTGTTATTTTAACTTATTGTTTCTCTGCAGCAGCACCTGCCCTCTGGAATGAGGTTCCTCCCAAGAACCAGAAGGCCCCCCCTCTGCTGTTGTTCAGAAGTGCAGTGAAGACCTGGCTCTTCACCAAGGCCTTTGGTGAGGGAGAATGAGATCCCTCATTTCATTTCATCTGGTTTGTCGCACTTGCCATCTTTTATCTTTTCTTGATTTTACTGTAATTTCTTGGTTTGACTGTTGTGAATCATCCAGAGTTGTTGGGAGTTGGGTGGCATATAAGTTTAATAAATTATTGTTGTTCTTGATTATGTTTGTTGATTGTGTGCCAGCCAGAGTTGCAATTGAGTTGAGTGGCCATATACATTTCTAAAGTAAATCTCTAGGATAATAATTAAGGATGAGTAAAAATAGCTAATGTGAAATGTAAAATCACTACATCTAAAATCTACAGATAGATTTCCTTGGTTTTTCAGTCCTACATGAGCAACACACAATTATCTCAATGCAAATATACAGGGGTAAAGAGACTAGATAGATGGATGAATCAGGTATAATATGGGAGCTTCTATTTCTATAAAGAACTGTAGTTTGAAGGATGAATTAATATTAAAACATTTAAATCTGCTTTTTGAATGAAAAAAAAATCCATAGAATATGACATCACCAATATATTTTGGGAACCAACAGAAAAGTACAGAGCCTAGCCAACTTATATGATTTGCCTATCAAATTTTCCCAAAAAAGAGAAAATGAGAGAGACAGACAGAGGGAAAAAGGTCAATTTTAATAGTAGACCATAGTTACTATGTACATATATACACATCATGCCATATCCCTTTGGGATAAGCAACTTTATGCAAATGGAGTAAGAAACTCTAAGACAAGAAATTAAAGGCATGAAATAAGAAAAGGAAATAAAGGAAAATCCAGCTTACACCAACAGTATTCACTATACTGATATATGTATTATCTATTCCTGCCAATCCTTGTCTTTTCACTAATTCCATATACAACTTCCTATATTGCCTTTATTTTTTAAACTTCTCACCTCTTTCTTTTTGAAGATCTGATCAACTTCATTCAAACATGATTTTTTTTGGTATTCTTCTCTACCCAGTCGCTCTTCTTTCATATATTTGTTTTGTTATCTGATCTTCATTCATTCATTCAAACATAACCACTCTCCTCAACATATTGGTGATAAGTTCATTTTTGTATGCAATCCATGTTTGTTCAGCACACATTCATCCTTGATCCTCTCTTCTTGTTTTACCACAGACACATCTTACATTCTCCATTCCAACTGCATTCAACGTTTTTTTTGTGGGGGAGGGGTACCTTGGAATCACTGTTGACTCCTGGTGATTGCCTGGACTAGTCCCTGCAGTTTTCTTGACAAGGTTTTCAAAGTGGTTTGCCATTACCTTCTTCCTAGGGCTGGGAGAGGGTGAGTAGCCCAAAGTAACGCAGCTGGCTTTGTGCCCAAGGTGGGACTAGAACTCTTAGTTTCCTGGTTTCTTAACTGCTATACCAAACTGGATCTTTACATTCAAATTATTCTTACATTTTTCCTTTTATACTCAGAGCTTATTTCTGTCTAACAAGGTGGGCATACTATTTTATACTTAACTGTTTTTGCTTCTTCTAACATTAATTCTGCACAACAAACCATAAACTAATTACCACCTTTCTACTAATATTTGCATGCCTTAAAATTTCTCCATCTTTTCCCCATTTTAGTAAGTGTGGTATCAAGGTACAGAAATCCATCTATGAGGGGTTTTTTTTCATTTATATGTAACATGCAATTGTTTACTCCATTTTTCCTGTCAAACACAACTATCTCAGTTTCTGGCACATTAATTTTCAAATCCATGCTCCTTATCGCATCATACCCATCTTATATTTGCTGCAAAATGTTATTTTTTGTCAGCCAATACAGCACTGTCTGCATTAAAAAGTACATGTATATTTATACACCTATATAATTAACCAAAGATAGATTAAGTAATCAATGGGAGGACATACAGCCTTGCCTTCTTTGCTCACTGCTGATCATTCATTAAACTTCCCATATATTCTCATGTGTGTTTTCCTTCCATCATACATTGAGCTTACTATATTTAGCAACTCAATTTCAACTTTGTACCCATGCAAAACATTCCACATTTCAAGGCTATTCACTTTATTTAATATGTGGACACTTGAAAAGCTTTATAGAAATCTGGAAGATGGATTTGTATTTAGCTCAGTGGGTACTGAGAGTTAAATTGCTAGTTCATGTAGAAAACCTTTAAGAAAGGTTTATTACTCACTGTCTTCCACTCCTATCAGTTTGATTACAGTGGCAATTATGACTTAAGTAGGAACTGGCTCTGCTTTCTCTACAAGGAAACTTAGCAGAGTTGGAGGTGGGAGCACTTTAGGATTTTCTGTCTATTTACAGCTGTTCTGTTCTTAATGATAATTTACCAGAGTTAGGGAAGATCATGTTCAGATAAATACAAGTAGTCCCTGGGTTAAGAATGCCTGGTTTAAGTACGATCCATAGTTAAGAACAGAGACTATTGTAGCAAAATTTGAGTTAAATACACAATGGTTTGAGTTCATTGCACAATACTATTTATACAGTATTATACAATAAATACTGTTCTGGTTACATACAAATTCGACTTAAGGAGAGACCCTGGAACAGAACTCCTTCTTAAACTGGGAACTACCTGTATTTGGTTTATTGGATACTTGATTTTCCCTATGGAGAAAGTGAAAAATGATGTATGTATGTATATAGGTATTTGACTTATATATCTGTCTATATGGCAGTACTTCCCAACATGTCAGCATTCCACTTTACTGGGCTCCAGCATCACTGTACCCCAAATCTTGTGGAAAGAGCCAGCTCTTCAAGGCCATACAGAAGGCTACAAGGGTAGGGGCCTGCCGGATCTTAGGAATAAGGGTGTTCCACAGGGCAGGGGCCCTGTGGAGAAGGTGCACTTCCTAGACCATTCAGGGCTTTATGAAGGTGAAAACCAGCACCTTGAATTGCATCTAGAATGCAACTGGAAGTCAGTGTAGCTCACACAGCAGTGGTGTAATATGGACAAACTATGGAGTGCTCAGAACTGTGTGTGCGCCGCTGCTACATTCTGGACAGTTATAATCTCTGGAAGGTCTTCAAAGGCAGCCCATGTACAGTGTGATCCAACTGGGATCCCCATGTACAGTGTGATCCCCATGTACAGTAATCTAACTGGGAGCTGACCAGAGTGTAGGTGACTGAGCAAGGCTTACCCATCCAGAAATGGGTGCAATTGGTGCACAAGATGAATCTGTGTGAAGGCCTCCTTAGCTATACCTGCCACCTGCTCCTTCAGCAGGAGCCATGAGTTTAGGAAGACCTCCAAATTGCATACCAACTCTGTCCAGGGGAGTGCTATTCCAGCAAGTCAGAGATGACACCTTACCAGATCCATGAAGACCAAAAACTCAGTCACTCCTTCTTGCTAGGACTGAGTTAGTTCCTCTCCCTATCCAACCCTTTACAGCCTCCAGACACTGGTCTAATATTGTGACAGCATTACTTGGCTGTTAGTGATGGAGATGTGTAATTAGATATCATCAGCATACTGATGATACAGTACCTTGCACCATTGGATGACCTCCCCCAGTGGTGTTATGTAGACCTTAAAGAGGAGGGGTGAGAGACCTTAGTGCTGAGGTACCCCACATAGTAGAGGCCCAGGGGTCAACCTCTCTCCCCCCACTGACTCCAGTTGGTCACAGAGGAAGGAGGTGAACCACCACAAAATAGTACCAAATTTCTGTTTCCAAATTCTCTTGGGGAAAATCTCACAGAGAAAAATCAGAAGAATATCAATGGAAATTTCAATCAAAATGATATTTTAATCAATGCTTTTGTATTAATGTAATCAATCAATCAATCAATTATTATTTGGCTATCATGATGATGTTTCTTGTATAGTATTTTTCTCATGAAAACTCAAATTTTTCTTAAGGCAAAGTGGCAAATATCAAATGACCAAACAGGTAACAGTCATAACATCTGACGTATAAATGTTAACATTAAGGTATTAGTTAACAGTTGTAATATACCAGGTAGTATAGCGTTAAAGCTTCTAATTAATTTCAGTTCTACTGTCTTTCTATCCAATCATGGTTTGTTTTCTTGAGATCAGAGACAGATTATCCTGGGTGGAGGTGGGCATTAAAATATTCCTTACTTGGTTTCAGGATATTGCCATGCCAGCTTTGTCTACATTTATTCTTTTGCATAAAGATTGGCCAATGTGTCCAATCTATAGGTCACTGCTGAAAGATAAATGGCATATACCACATTGAAGGATGAGCAAATGTATTTTCCTCAAACGTTATGAGTGATTTTAATGGATCCTACAACAGTGCTGCCAGAGTAGCTACTATGGGACAGAGCTGGCATCTGGGTCTGCCTCAGAGTATGTCACTGTGAATATTACTTGTTAGTAGTTATTTCCAGAGTGCTCTTGTGTCATTATTATATGGAATTTATTAATTATTTATTTAAGACTGTTTTTATATTGTATTTTAATTGATTTTATCTTCTCTGTAAAACTGCCCAGTTGCTTTTTAACAAGATGGGCAGTGACAAATTTTTATATATGTATATATGTATGTATGTATGTATATGAAAAATGTAGCCAGCCTTGAAGAGCTTCCAGGCAGTACTAAACCCAGTCACTTCCCATTTTTATAAGTGAATTGATGAAGCCAAAGTTTAGAAAAGAAGAGACTATTAGCTTATCAGACATATTCCATATGCTTTTAATTACAGCATTACAAGTGTTAGACAATCCATGAAGAGGAGTCTGTCAAGATCAGCAGCATAAGGTTACCCTGAAACCTTTGCTAAATTGTAAGGAAGTAACTCTCACTAATTAACGAACTGCTAGTTTAAAGGATGCCAGATTTAATCTTATTTTACTTGTTCAATCATCTGATAGGTAGCTATTTTTAAAAAAATTGGAGAACTGGACCGAACTGGCTTTTTATGCACCTAATAAAGCAGCTTTAGGTCCTTTGTCATGTACCTTTTATCATGCTTTAAGAGGAAGTGACAAGTAGAAGAAACAGATCTGAAAAATCAAGGACCAAATACTTTCATAAGCAAATGCCTGCTCTGTTGCAGATTCTACAATAAAGACAGTATTTTTCATAGGGGAATTGCAGAAAGCAGACTGTTAACAAATTGATGACTCAAAATAGCTTAATGATGTTTCATACTGCATAAATGCAGATTCTCCCATTATTACAAAGACCTGGCATATTTGATGTTTATAACTATAACTGCAGAGAACTACATATTCCCAGTGTTTATTTTAAAGTCACAGTTTGAAAGAGATGGGCCACAGAAATTGTTTCTTGTATCCTGCAATCTAATGGAACAGTTCTCCATGTTCACGCAGTTGTCACATAAACCTGCATTTATCTATAAGTTTTTTCAGTTTCAATAAATTATTTAAGTAAATGCAATTTTATATATATATTTGTAAATGCTATTATATACACACACACATACACACGAACACACAGAGACACACATATACATCTACGTACACATATACATACAGTACACATACATATATGAAAATTGGCTCTGTTGGATTACATGTTTTAATAGGATTTCCTCTTCCTAATTGGAATTAAGAGACATATTGATTCCAGTACTGCTGATACAAAGTCATCGTGACTAATAGCCATTTATGGCTTTATCCATCATGTATCTAAGCTAGATATAGTAAAATTAGTCATGAAGCTATTCTGAACAACAAAGTATATTCCTGCAACTTGGTTAGCCATTTTTCCAAGGAGGGAATCAAGCAGACTTTCCACTAAGAAGCATATCATATCCTTCTGGCAGTTAACATACACAAAGCATATACTTTGAAGGGATGTATGGTTTAGAAAAATTTAATAAAAATACTGAGGGTTGAAACAATACTGTAAACTGTACATACCTCTGTAACATCATATTAACTAACACATGGATAGCAAATTCAAATGGAGAAATAGTAAAAGCCCATATTGTATGATTGTCACCTCACCTCACATACACTTCTAATATAATTAAATTAATAGCCAGACTATTATTTATTCATTACTTATCACATTTATATAGCCACCAATCTCACATAGTGACATTGTCTTGGATCTTCACTGAACATAAAAAATAATATTTTGTTGAATTAGCCTCATTTTAAGACCATAAGAAACATACTTAAAGTTCTTTGAAAGTAATTAATTTCTTCCTCTTTTACATTTAACTCAGACTTATATAATTGAGAGTAAAAAATAAATAAAAAGTTGATATATCTGATTTGAATCATTGTATATTTTACTCATGGCATCCTTGACAATAAAGATAGATATATTTCTGCCATTGTTTCATCCGAGAGGCTAATAATCTACTAGGTCTTTGACCTCAATCCCAATGTTTTTTGCTTTATATGATTTTATGAATATTCTGTCTCAAATGTATAAAGAGAATTAAATTTCTGTTTTGCACTTATAAACTTTATATAGTTCTGGTGTAGGTCATGCATATATCCTTATTTTTTTTCCCCATGAAATATAAGCAATAGTGTGACCACATACATCAGCCTTAAATCATTGAATTTGAAGAATATTTATTTTTTTAAAAAAATATTCAAGCTCTTATTTCATCTGTAGTAAAAGTAGATTTTTTAAAATAGAGTTAAATGTTTAAATACCATCTTAAAAAGGGGGCATTCTAATTCTAACTAACAATGTTATTGTGGCATACTCTGATACAATGTTACATGCATTAATCCATTCTATTAAGGGGAAAAAGTAACTCAGTACAATTCTGATTTCAAGATAAAACAACATACATTCTTTTTTTAAGCAATTTAAAGTCATCATGTATTCATCAAATTGAAGTCTAACACATAACTTATATGTATGAGAACTAGATTTAGAGGGGGTACTGTTATTTTTAAATATAATTTTATTGGAAATGTTTACATAGATAAAAGATAAATATGAAAAAATATATAAAAAAAGAGTAACAAAGAGTAAAAAGATGAAAGAAAAAAAATGCAGAAATCAATACAGATAGAAAAAGAAAAAAGTATTTAAAGAAGTGACTTCCGATCTTCTTTACAGCAGTTACAAACTTATTCTCTCTCCTCCCCCTTTAAGATTACATATATAATTCCCATCTTCCCATATTTAACTCTTTTTAATCAGCAAATCCAGAAATCACCATCATTTTTATCTAATTTCAACAAAAAGTCCATAAAGTGTTTCCAGTCTTTTATGAAAGTACTTCTTGTTTTATCCCTGGTCATCCCAATAGAGTAGTAGCCTTTTCTGTTAAAATCTAATCACTCCTTCCAATTTGTCCCATCTGAATGGTGTCTTTTTTTTGTTTGAGTTTATCAATCTGGAAGGTGTGTTATTTTCTCTCACACAGTTGTTATAAAGCCTGGTCTCTTCTTTCTGACAAAGTGCACAGTATCTCTTGGTACATTTTTTGAATTTACATATCATGTTTTAATTTTGTACACCTTGTCCATTTCTGCATCCATGTCTTCACCCCATTCCAAAAATTTTGTTAAGACTTCAATGGCTGTCTCCTTATTATCTTCACCAGATTTTTTTCCATCTCTCAACATTGTGTCTTAGTTTCCAAAATTTTTATTTTTCCCTTAATTTGTTCAAATTTTTTATTCATTTTTATTTCCATATTTGCAAATCTTTCCAAATTCAACTGACCCCTTTATCTATTTTAAATTCTCATAGTTCAGAATCTTGGTAAACTTTTTGCTTTTATTTATTTTAAAATCCTTATAGTTGTTTCTTTGCACTTCATTTTAATCATACCCCAGGCCGAAGGAACACTCACCAGGTGGTCTAGTTGCTCTGCTGCTTAGAAGTTCTCTGTAGCTTTTAAATTATTTGTAATGCAAACGTGCTTTAAAAAGTGGAGTTTGGGCAAACCCAGTGTCCGTCAGCAAACTCTGCTTGAGGCTGTGAGATGTTTCTTCCATCTCTCCAGGTGCTTTTACCTGCAGGTTGCCCGCAGGTTCCCTCTGGATCCTGTGGGTTTCCTCACTAGGAGCTGCCTTCCTCTTGGTCTCTCCTTATCTGGAGAAGCTCCAATGAACCGGGCTCACAGCTTGGTCACCTCAGCATCGTCTCTGCTCTTTGGAGACGTGTCACCATTTTTCTTCACCCGGAAGTCCAGCAGGGTAGCATTTCAATTTAATAAAGATTCTAAAACTTGATAAAAATTCTAGTCATAATTATCTAATTCACAGAATAAAACATCTCTATAATATATCTGGAAAATACTTAGCAGGATCGTAATAATTCACAAATGAAGTACATTTATTAAAACACAGTCACCAGTATTAAAAAAATATTCTTCTGGACCACTTGTTTCTTTTTTAGCTACAAATTTTGAGCATTGTTAAATGAAAAATCCTACACCTGCAGCAATTTCTGAATTTTCCTTCTCTTGTGAAAAAGAATGCTTGCTAAAAAAAACAACAACAACCCTTCAGACTTTAAGATGCTCGTTGGTATTACATGCTTCCTTTGAAGCCTTTTATGTTCTATGAAACTAATAAAGCTGTGCTGTGCTAAAACTCCAAAAGATGTGTATAGGCACTCATATGCACACACCTATATTTCTAGAGATCCAAGAGAAAAGAAAAGTCTCAGCGTTCAGTCTGAGAGATGCTGCTTGGAAGGCTCACAGAACATCTATGCTTTGCTCTGCTTTCTACTGTATCTCTGCAGAGCTAGCAATGTTGACTATTGTACTGGTTCCCATTACCCCTGGTAATTGGCCATGCTTGGTGAGCTTTTAATAGCTGTAGTCCACTGTATCTGAAAGATAAAAAGTTCCTAGGATATGCAGAATTGAAAATAAGTCTTTTCAAGTCAGGGGCTACCTGTCAGGTAGTTAGCACTTAAACTGCAGCCCCACTTTGTTGCACAAGGGAGGGGAGAGAAATGTTACATTGTTGCTTAGCCTCCAACTTTCATTAGGAATTTTGCAGAATTTTTGCATTAATTGGAGAAAGACCAGAGAACAGAGTAGATTGTCATATAGTCACTTTTCTGTTCATATCTGATTCAGAGAGCAGAATATCATCATCATCATCATCATCATCATCATCATCATCATCATCATCATCCATTTTATACAAAACTATCTTAAAGAGGTCTGAATATAATGAATACCAATATATTTGAAACAATACACACACATGTAAAATTTAAAAAGAGAGGATAGGTTAAAGGAAAGCAAAAGCTCAACAAACACCCTTTCATTCTATGTTCATACTCGGATGCCAAGTCAGATGAGTAGCTTCTGTGCTTCTTCTATGTTTGCAAGTCACACTTAGCATGATTAATTTGACCATGTTTTACTAAATTAATTTTCTGGATTTCATGACACACTGAACAACAGACAAATCACATGGATCCCACTAGGATAAAATATGGTTGGCTAATTTTTCTGTAAAATGTCCTAATGAGGCAGCATGAAAGAGGAATAACAATACCAGCATAGATAATTAAAACAGAAAAATAGGAAAGAACTTGGTCTTTACAAAAAACATTTGTTGTATTGGAGTTATATATTTAGGCTTTGTTTTCCAATCAGGAAGAAGTATCTGAAGGCCATCACAGTGGGAGGGTCTTCATTAGCAGCAACAATGGTTATTTATTCATTCTGATTATAGATTAATAAGAAGCAAACTCCTTGATGGCCATATATTACTCATGTGGAATAAAATCTACTGAAAACTTAATTCAGAGTTTTGATAAAGGAGAAAAGCTAGTCATCTTGACCTATCAAAATAAATAACTCTTCTAAACCCTTGGGGTTTTTTTCATTTCTGCACATTCCTCCTGTAAGCTATTTGTACATAAAGAAATCCCATGCTGCTTTTTGTGTGCTTCGTAAAAAGACTCTAAAACAGTGTGATGATTATTGTACATATATACAGTACATAAGCAATTGCTCAGTGAATACTGCTAGCTTTCAAATATTTAAGATAATATAAAAAAACATCTTTAATAGCCCTGAGGCCCTTTATCTTAAAAGCATCATGTTTTTCTGAACAGACTAAGTTTTAATTGAGGGTAGGCTACAACAAAAAAACCCAGCTTCTTGAGAAACTTACTTTCACTAGTTGAATAATCCTGTGGATCAAGTATTCCTGATTCTTGTAGAGATCTAATACAAGAGTCCACAAGTTCAAGACCAGTTGTAAGCTCATCTTCTATATCCTTTTGACCATCTGTAACAAAATGCTATTTTAAATATTTCAAATATCTGGAAAGACATAAAGAAAAATTTGGAAAACTGAAGATAAAAACCTTTAAAAAACTAGGTTTACTAAACTATTAATGCCATTTCCATAACTGTCTGAACTGCTAATCGTAATTTAAGAATACTGAAGACTGATAATTTCCATGGACTGGAATTAAACTTTTCTTTTTCTCACCAGGAAACATGGTGATAACCCAGTAATGTCACTGGAGTGATCAAGAGCACAATTTTCATTCTACTTTCTTTATATTTTTAATTAAGTGTTTGAATTTGAAAAACATGTGAATTAAGCCTATCAGCAAGTTTACATATCTATATTACTACTATTTTTTTCAAGCAACTGAAATATCCTGCTGTGAATCAACAGTTTACCACCACATTTCAGAAGTGTGATCTTTGCTGCAAAAATGGAGCTGGGGGCTTACTGCTCACTACAGATTGCCTACTCTGACATATAGGAATGTTGTACAATGGACAGATTTTGCTTTTCAGTTTATTTTAGTTATAACTATACTGCATTCTGTTCACATACAGGAAGAAATAGGTTAGTTGTTCACTACAAAAAGCTAGAGCCTAGATGTCATTCTCAATATATAGTGGTGCTTAAAAGTTTGTGAACCCTTTTGAATTTTCAATATTTCTGAATAAATGTGACCTAAAAAGTTATCCATTCTCTACACAACTCCTAAAACTAGACTAAGAGAACCCAATTAAACAAATGAGTAAAAAAAAATTAGATTTGTTCATTGATTTATTGAGGAAAAAGATCCAAAGCTACATATTAATGTATGGCAAAATATGCAAACCTCTAGGATTATCAATTCATTTGAAGAGGAAATTAGAGTCAGGTGTTTCAATCAATGGGAAAATAATCTGGTGTGAGTGTGGGAGGTCCTGCCTTATTTAAAGAATAGAATTCTGGGTATTCACTATAAAAGTCTGATCTTTACAACACAGGTATGTGGAAGTGTGTCATCGCTCGAACAAAGGAGATTTCTGAGGATCTCCAAAAAACAGTTGTTAATGCTCATCAGGCTGGAAAAGGTTACAAAACTATTTCCAAAGTGTTTAGACTCCACCAGTCCACAGTCAGGCAGATTGTGTGCAAATGGAGGTAATTCCACACCATTGTTACCTTCCCCAGGAGTGATCAGCCAACCAAGATCACACCAAAAGCAAGGTGTTTAGTGGTCTCAAAAAACCCCAGGGTAATGTTTAAGGAACTAAAGGCCTCTCTTGCATTGGCAAATGTCAGTGTTCTTCAGACCACCATCAGGAGAACACTGACAACAATGGTGTGCATGCAAGGTTGCAAGGAGAAAATTACTACTCTCCAAAAAAGAAGATTGCTGCCTGTCTACAGTTTGCAAAAGACCATGCAGATAAGCCAGGGGCTATTGGAAGAGTGTTCTGTGGATGCATGAGACCAAAATAGAACTTTCTGGCTTGAATGAATAACATTATATTTGGCGAAAGGCAAACACTGCATTCCAGCATAAGAACCTTATCCCATCTGTGAAACGTGGTAGTGGCAGTATCACGGTTTGGGCCTGCTTTGTTGCCTCTGGATCAGGACAGCTTGCCATCATTGATGGAACTATGAATTCTGAACTGTACCAACAAATTCTACAGGAAAATGTCAGGGTATCTGTCTGTGAACTGAGACTCAAGAAAATGTGGGTTATGCAGCAAGGCAATGACCCAAAACACCCAAGTCATACGACCAAAGAATGGTTAAAGTGGAAGAAAGTCAATGTTTTGGAATGGCCAAATCAAAGTCCTGATCTTAATCCTATAGAAATGTTGTGGAAGGACCTGAAGAGAGCAGTTCATGTGAGGAAGCCCACCAACATCCCTGAGTTGAAACTGTTCTGAAGGAGGAATGGGCTAGAAGTCCTGCAAGGCAATGTGCAGGACTGATCAACAGTTATCAGAAATGTTTAGTTGCAATTACTGCTGCCCAAGGGGGGCACACCAGTACTGATAGCAAAGGTTTACATAGTTTTGCCACACTGATATATATAGCCTTGGATCATTTTCCTCAATGAATAAGTATAATGTTTTTGACTAATTTGTTTAGTTGGGTTCTGTTAATCTAGTCTTAGGACTGTGTGGAAAACAGATCATGTTTTAAGTCATATTCATGCAGAAATATTGATAATTCAAAAGGATTCACAAACTTTTAAGCACCACTGTAAATATTATTTGAACTTTTCCTGCTCAAGACATAGTATCCCCATAAAAAAGCATAATCTGGGAACAACACATGGAGGAAGAGTTTCTGAGAAACAAGATTCAGCACAAAATTCTGCAAAATTTTACTTTACCTTGTGTTTGCCAGTGAAACTGCTCCTCAGCTGAACTGGAAGAAAAAAAGAAAAAAAAAGAAACACCATAAAATATACATTAGAATTGAGAAAAATCTTGGTGGCTTTATTAAAAAGCCACTGAATTTGAAACTTAGTAGCTCTATCACAAATCTTCAGTGTTGAAATCAACTGATAAACACTATCAAGATGTCCCAGAAGTTATATAGCAGTCTAAATTGGGCAGTAAATCAGAAAAAAAAGATAAAAATGAAGTTTGTACAGGAGATAATATAATAATGATAACAATAACAACAATAGAGAATTGTCAAAATAGCTGACAAAATTATTTGACCTCGTAACATTTAGTTTACAAAAAATAGTTTTGCTTGGAACCACATATATATTATGGCAGCATTTGGACAATTCTTAAGCTTTGGGATAAATTGACGCTAAATTGCCAGCATTTGCTGAATATTCTTCAGAGACTATGTAACATTGTTGCATTATTATAATGATTCAGATTTATTTCAATAACTACTGTATTCTATTACTTCTGGGACACTGTATATTGCCCTTGATTCTACCTCAGTCCTATGTTTCTCTGAGGAAGTGCTAGTTTCTGATAACTTCTGCTCTATCTGCAAATTACCTTATCATTGTCAAATGTCCTCTATTTTCCAGGAGCAGATACTAAGGAGGAAGGAGGGCTATAAAGTAGTGCTACGAGGTCTAATTTGCAGATCTGGATGAACATTAGATGGCAACAAACAGATACCTGTTTTTTTTTTTTTCTCTGCTGGCATCAAATGGTCAACTGGACTTTTTAAAGCCCAGAATTGATAGTCCTACTGTAAAGGAAACGTTGAAGTAATAAAGCTCTCTTCTCTGAATGTGACTTAAATGAGGTTCCAAGGCTAATCATAATCCAAAAAAAAAAAAAGTAAAAAAGTGCAGGCGATCCTTCAAGTACAGTTAGGAGAGTGTTGTTATAACCATATTATATTATGGGATTAGGTATTGAGACTTATATGAAACTCCCTTAATCCATGTGCTCCTGCTTTCCATTACTTCCTCTAGACCCTGGTGCTGCCATGAAACTCCAGTGACGCCAAAGGATTCATACTACAATTATCTGCCAGCCTGTCGTTAAATATTTTTTAAAAATTTAAATGAATTCTGAAGTAGTATCTATTGTTTATTATTTTAGCTTGCTGGTTCAATTTGTTCTTAGACACTGAAGTATTCTTGACATAGGAAGTAGCATCAAATTTGATTATAAATTTTATATAATCACTTAAAAAGTGTAGTCAAGCACTCAGATACTGTCTTCTTACTTAGAAAGCGGTTGCAACACAAAATGTTCATGTACTGTACATCAACCCACTCATGGAACCTCATGTTGACTAATTAAAAACAACTATGCTGAACCCTCAAAGTATAATAATAAGTTCATCTATGCAGTTTAACACTGCAATAATATGGGCATAAATATGTAATAAAATTATGAGATACAATTACTTCAGCAATGGCAAGTATTCCTGTGAACTGTAACATTTCTGTGTTTTAATCCATGGATCAAGTCAAGATAAACTTTAAAAATGAAGTTGTTACTTTTTAATCTATCTACTTACCCCGGAAGAGCCAATAAAATTTTGTTTCTTGTGAATTCAGCTGAGAATGCTTAGGTGACGGTTCCCAATCTAATTAGATTTTTTCAACATCCAACTGCCCCAACACAGAATATCTGTTCCAGTCCTCTTTGGAATTTTTATTTATTTAGAACATTTATATGGCCACCCATCTTAAATACATAACCTAAGCAGCTCACAACAAACCACAAGAATACATTAAAACCCCATAAAACACAAGCATAATATATAAAGTGAGGCATCATAACATCTACACATACATTGGGCTCAAAAGACATCCTGGCTCCATGCCTGGGGGAACCGCCAGGTCTTCCCAGTCTTCTGGAAAGTCAAGAGGGTTGGGGCTTCTCTTTTCTCAGGGATGAAGCTGCTCCATATGGCTAGGGATTATCCCTTTCATCACAAAGTGTTTAGCTGCTTGTTAAGGTCAGTGCCATAAGAGCTTTATACATAATCTCTTCCTCACAGAACCAGAGATACTGCAAGAGCACTGTATTTCTACTAAAGTACATTTGATTTGAGCTCAGTATTTGTGTGTGTGTGTGTGTAGATCTGAAAAACATTTACAACAAATACTATTAATGAATTCTTGAAATGTATTTTCATAATTAAAATACAAATACAATGTGGCGTGTGTGTGTGTGTACACACACACACACACACACATAAACATCCTACTTGTAAACTACAGCTGGCTCTGAAATATTTAAAGGTAGTTTCTCATATGCCAATTTAATGGTACACTAATACACCTCTTCCACAATAACTGAAATAAGTGATGTGCCCTTATATAATCAAGCTCTTCGGTTAACCAATCCAGTTTAAATCCCATAACTGGATGCATTTCCAAAGTTGCCAGCTCAGTTGTCTTAATTAGACTGGCTGCTCAGCTTACCTATCTGATGGTTGCATGGGCAACAATGCTGATCTGGCCTATGAGTCAGAATTCAGTGCCCTTGCCTTCTTAATTATGTTGTCCCATACCAATGTATGCAGTACATTCCAATGAGCACCAGCCCCTCAGTGGTTGCCACCATGGACAGGCAACTGATCAACAGTCAAGTAATTACAGAAACAGCCTAATTAACAATGGGCCCTGCCCATCTGCACCAATATGTATGCATTCATAAATTATGAATTAATTGCAGTGACAATCATGGATTTGTAAGAACTCTTTCATTTGAGTAGAAAGTTGAACAACCACATCTAAACCTCATCTCACTGCATGCTCTTTTATTCTCTCTTTTACATACTCCCCCATGATTCCCATTTTAACTGAGTTATATCTATCATGAGTCTTTGTTTCCCCCAATCAGACCCCATTAATACATATTTGAAATCTGAATCTGTAAAAAGGAGGCATTTTTGGAGAAAATTTTCTCCTGGAACTGGAGCGGGGGCGGAGGGGATCAAGTTTGCTATGTGTATATGTTCTTTATTTGGGAAATAGAGGCACTAAATGATGCAAAAAGAGGCAGAGCTCCAGGAGGCAAAGATGCCTGTCTCTAGGGTTCTGATGAAGGTATAGTGGAGTGTTATGTTGTCCTACTTCTTCTGTTCAACCAAGTTACTTGAAAACAAATTTTAAAAAATAGAGAAAACAATGAAACAATGAAAACAATCACCTCTTCTTCCAAAGAGAATCATAATTAAATGTTGCTCAGTGACATTACAGGTAGTCCATGCTTATTGGCTACAGTTGGGACCAGCAACTCCATCACTAAGCACTGCAGTCATTAAGCGGAAAATCATGTGACCGCGATGGACTTATGATGCCACTTCCCATTCAGTTGTTGAGCAAATCACCATGTTCATTAAGCAAGATATCATGTGACTGCGACTTTCAACTTTACTTCCACGTTCTCTGTTAACTCTGCTTGTTGGAAGCTGGTTGTGAAGCACAAGAATGACCATCACATGACCACCGGGCACTGTGATGGTCATAAGTGTACACCAATCGCAAAATGCTTGAATGGCAATCACATGACCATGGGACGCTGCAATGGTCGTAAATGCAAGGACTGGTCACAAATCTGTTTTTTAAACACCACTGTAACTTCAAACCATCATTAAACAAGGCAGTCAGTAAGCCAGGACTACTTGTATATAAAGCAGTGTTGCTTCTTTAGCTGCTGAGGTCCAATTTTTCTTGGTCAGACTGTGACTCATTCAATATTATTTTAGTTTGCAAAAATTCAGCTTGGAAATGTAATTCATTGCACAGAGATTTTATTTTCTCTAAATCTCTGCTTTTGGTGATAACTGTATAAACTGCAATTTCTACCAAATTTTGCCAGGTGCTTTTAATATACCTGTTTTACAGCATGGCTAGTGCTCAGGTAACTGAAAGAAGGGGACTTGGGGAACTGGAACTTAACAAAAATTGCAAAATAGATGCAGACATATTTATTAGAGCCAAACAAACCACACAGAGAAAGAAGAACATATTTTGAAAAATATTGTGCAATATCACAGGAACGGCTGAGTGTGCTTGAGAGAGAACTCAAGAATTGTCATGGTCAGCTATATCCTGAGTTGCTCTTGTTCTAAGTGCACAAGCTGTATATTTTGTACAGCATTTGCATGGGAAACTGCCTTATAAAAGCTCAATATACTGTATTATATAAACTGGCAGCAGTTATCCAGAGTTTAGACTCCAGAGATTTGATTTGGACTTTTTGTGTGGAAACTACATATGCTCTACCACTGAACCATGGTCCTTTTGGTTCTGTCTTTACCAACCAGCACTGACTTTGCTCTGCATTCATCCATAACCTTTATCTTTGGACTGACTTTGAACCACAAACCCTCTTGCTTAATTTCTGGACTTCTTTTCTTCTTCTCTTTCCCTTATATTTTGTAAAATCTTGCCTGATAAAGAGTTCTGGAAAACCTGAAGGCATGAACTCTCCCTAACAGCAAGAGGGAGGGACTGAACAATGGAACAGACTGCCTCAGGAAATGATGGAGTTTCCTTTGCTGGAGATTTTAAATAGTGGCTGGATGGCCAATTGTCAGAGATGCTGTAGTAATGGATTTTTACACTGGGCAGGGTTAGAACTAGATGAACACCAGATTGCTTCCAACCCCAATTCTATGATTTTTCTATGGCATTTTGATCAGTCCAAGTAAAGGTACTGCCCAACTATAGAGCTGGGATAATGGCATAACTTGGTGATATTATTATTATAGTTGGTCACACAGTCAGCCAGATCTTTAGACTGGATTTGGCATTTTTATCCACCTATTGATTCCTTCCCAAAGACCTGGGAGAGACAGATGTTGTTGTTTGATGTGTAAAAGGTATTGTCGCAGGATATAAGCTTTTCCAAGTAAAGCTGCCTTTTGCAATTAACTGATGGTGATTTTGTCAATGCTGATGATATTCAAGTGGTCCTCCAGTTGTTGTTGTTGTTAGACACCTGCCATGCTATTGACAGGAAGGTCATTTTTCTAGATTATTTGGATCAACTGAATACAATCTCTAATTACAACAGCTGGTTGGATCAGTACTAAATATATGGACCTTGGCCAACCTGGCTGGGAATTTGAGGAATTATATAATATATTCCAATATTAAAGGAGCCAAAATTAATTGCTATTTTGATTTTACATGTGCAAAATCATGAATAATTTTAATGCCAGATGTATTTTCTCTAATATTAATATTACTCTGGTAATAACCTACCATAGGTTCTCTAGCAGTGTGGCATTCCTTATACTTTCAGTTAACTGATATATCTGTTTTTAAGACAGCTGTTTTTAATTGTTTTTAAAACTTTTGTAGAACTTGAAACAAAATTTGGTTTACTTAAGAGTGCTTCTTGGCAATTTATTCAACTTTTGCTACCTCTGAAATTCTACAGTTTTTAGCAGCTGTGGAGGAAATAGTTGGGGTTCTAAAACTAGTAAACCAATTTTAAAAGAAACTGAAAGAAATGTATAAAATTATTATTAACTATTTACATATATTTAGAAATACAGTAGTGAGTCTGAGTATTCTGTTTTGTAGAAGGATGTCTTCAAGAATGTGAAATCAATTTGTTTTGATTGAAAATTAGGTTTATAAAATAAAAATCCAGTTTGTATTTTCTGGACACCTCTAGGAACAAGGTGATAAGAATTAGATCTAATCACCTTGCTGCTGGAGATACTACAGTTTACAGATTGAGACTTTAGAACAAATGGTCTGGACTTGTCCTATCATTACTACATTTTGGGCTAAAGACTATAGGATTGTTAGCATTACTTTAGAAAGATTGTTGCTGATTAAGGATGTATATGTTTTGCTTGGTGATATCCCTAGCATTTGGAATCTATCAAGACAACAATGGCCAAAAGAACGATCATACAACATGGGAAGGAACATTCTACACCTGATTTACAACATTCAATTATTAATATATGAATCTCTCCGCACTTGAATACTTTTTCCCAACATAGATTCAAGAAATGATTTTCAAGCAATTTTGCCCCCCTTCCCCGGTTTTTTAGCTGTTTTGAATATGAAATAAATGTTCTTGCTTCTCCTTTTCCTTTTTCAGCAACATTTTCATTTTATATTATTTTAGGTTTAAATAAAATAGGGTAAAATTTAGTCAGGACATTGTCCAAGGTAGAGGAACCTCTGGAAAATCACACAGGTTCAGGCAGCTACAAGGCAAAAGAGTTCTTGCCTTACTTTTAAGGTTTCACAAGACTATAGTTTACTGCTTCTTGGTCCTTTTGGCTAAGACCAAGTGTAGTTTCTTTCCTGCTTAACACTGATTCCTGAACATTACTAATAAAGGGTTACTTGGGAGTATATTTCTTCTTTTAATAATTAATTCCTTGAAATCAAAGCTAACCACTGTAGCTGACTCTTGGTGTTGCTCTGAAAGAGAGTTTTAAAAAACTTTAATTCAGGGATGATAATTCTTTAAGTAATATATATATGAAGTGGCCAGATTTGAAGCCTGGGCTTCTCTATTTTTAACTGAATCTCTTCTGTTACTAATCTCTATACTTCTCATTGGTTCCTGCTGCTTTCACTCAGGTCACTGGGTGTGCTTGTATGATATAATCAAGCTGAGTTCATTATTTTTTAAATTTTATTTTTATATTGATTTGGTATTGTTTAACTAAACTTCTTCCCAGAGCTTATTCAATTAATTTATTTTCCTGGGTTTGCATGACACACTGAATCACAAACTAATTGGCTATTTGTGGTGACTACAGTATTGCCAACAATATTATTTTCCTTTTCCTTGGTCACAGTGATATTTCGGGCCTGACTCCACTTTGGTATCATTTGAATTTTGACTATGATCCCTTGATAACTTCATACACTGACCTACTCAAGCCTATGTGTGGCTTGATTCTCTAAGTGGTTCTAAGCAGGATGCCCTTTTCATTGTTATTGTATAACAAATGATTTACTGTACATTTCCTCTAAAACGTATTTGTCATGTTTTCCCCCTCATATATTAATTACACATAATTTGTTCAACTATAAAAAAGCAAATATTCCAGAGGCAAGAAAAAAGTATGGGAGCTGCTATTGGGCTACTAAGATGCCTGCTGAAATAAATTCCAAGAAGATTTTTCTTTCTTTTTGTATCTATCAGGATTAGAATATAAAAGAGATAGGCATATAGTTGAGAACCATTTATACATCGTATTTGCTACTGCAAACTCTATAAAGAAGGCAAGCAGGTGGGCTTGAATTTCAACATAAACATACGTCCTTCCATTTTTATCTGAATCTACCCCACTATTGCAATCACATTATATTTACATAACACACTAAACCAAAAAGTCCAGTTATTCAGCATGTATATCTTGCATGACTGAACAGAGAAGATAAATACCATCAGTCATCCTGTTACATGATCTCCCAGACTTGTGGCTGATAACTTGAGTTTCGGAAATAGCTGAAAGATGAACAAATAAAGGCTTTCACAAATACCATCTCTCTCACAGGGAGGGAAACTGAAATGGGTTAAGGAGCTAGCTGTCAGGCCCAGCCCAAGAGCAACAGCAAAAACGTCCAGTTGAGTAAAGTTCCTTTATTTGCTTACACCTTATAGACAGAATCTTGCCAGACTAAATCTATACTACTGCAACAAGTGGATATACCCTGGGAGATTCTAGGGAGTGGCTATCCTGAACCTGTTTTGCTTCTCACGCTCCTCCTGCAGACTGTGTTGTCTTTTGTCTCCTTTTCCTTCCTGGAATGCATCCCCTCCTTCCTGATAGCCTTGATCTCTCACATCACCCTCCTCTTCGTAGATACGTTCCATTACACTAGCAGAACATTAGCAGTACTGGAGTTCGACTTAGAACAAGAGAAGAAAAACATCTAGCAAGCTAGGATGGAATTAGGCAGTGTAAGATTGCTGAAGAGATGCAGTTTCCAGGAAATTCAAGATCACTGAATAGTTAGCTACACTAGGAGAAGAATGACAAGGCAGGAAATCTATTTTACCTGGTGCAGTTTTCTAGAGAGAGAAGGTGATCCAAAGACAAGAGAAAGAAGATTAAGGCTGTGCCAATCATAAAGAGATTGCCAGCTAAGTTTTAAGTAAAGCACCTTATTATCTCTTTGGGGAAATATTTTAGGATAGGTTCTTGTCATTTTAGTAGAAGCAGGGCTATTGCTGGTGAAGAAACTGTTAATCTATCCTAAAGGGAGAGAAGCCATAAAGCAGTTAGCTACTTTCTACATTTCTCTGAAGAAAGAAGGTAACAAGAACTGAAGCTACATTTGTATACATTAGCTGAATCCCACTTGCATAATTATTAGGCTGAAAGAGTCAGTCTTGTGTAGAAACTAATTCCTTTCTATCCTTGATACTGCTAAAAATAAAAACTGACCTGGTTCACCAGAAGGCTCTTGCATGTTGCGTTATGTCTAATCATCATAAAGAATTCACAACATCCACTTCTCATCATACAAAGCTTTTTAATGAAACACTGAAGCTTCCATCGTCATCCAACCTGGAGCAGCCACCATTTTGGATGTATGAAAGGCAAGCCTTTGCTTCAAATCTCTGTTTCTGTAATCTCCAAATGGTAGCCTCTCAGGGTTAGAACGTGGGAAGCCTTGCGCTTTGATTAAAGAACTATGCACATTCTGGAGAGAAGGTTAGTAGGCTGGTAGCACATGTATGCTTGTCAATTAATCACTTATTGTGTTGTGTGAAGACAGCCACTGGCTATGTTCACACATAAGCTAAACAAATGACATTACGGCTTAGTTTAATGTGTGAAGTAGGCCTTTCTCCCACTACTTCTATCCAGTTTACTGTTAGGTTAGGCTGTTCACTTTTCTCCTTTGCTTGCTTTGAGGCAAGACAGATACATCACTCCTTTACATAAAGGTCCAAGTAAACGATAATAATGCATCTGTAATTAAAAATACACCATCTTGTGGAGAAATGTGGTCCTCAGCCTTACTTGAACTTGTTTGAGATTCTAGTCTTACTGTAAAAACTTCCTGCAAATAGTAAGTTCAGATCACTGGTACGAGTAATATGTCCTCCTTACACAGTGGTAAAGAAAAAAAGAAAAAAAGGGGAAGAGAGAAAAAGGGGATAGCCGAAAGAATGGAAGTGGCACTTTTTGGCTCCAGTTGCATCCTTTAGTATGTGACCCTTAAGCAGTTAACCCCAAGATAATTCAGTTGTTTGTGCCCCCAGGAATTTTTCTAGAGAAAGCAGCTAAGTTGGAATGAAGGTTATGATTTAAATTTGTGTAGTGTATTCTGCTCTGACAAACCTGCCCATTTTTCTTGTATGTGTGCTTTCTTGCTTGCTGCCTTACCCCATAATAGAAGAAACAAAGTACAGCAAACTTAAAGATGCACTGGACACTTTTGGCAACAACACCTTTTTCATAACTTCACATGATTTGTCAGAACAAAGATCCAATGTCACAGAATGGGATCACGGAATGTTCCTCATCTTAACTGATAGCACTGGCCCACGTGGTTGCAGCTCTTCAGGTTTTCACACTAGAGTCCTCTCATTCTTATCTGGATAACTCAAGGTTTAAACATATGATCTTTTACATGAAAAACAGAAACTCACTAAACCGCAGCTCTTTATTTTGGAAATACTGGTGAGAATTCTGTAGAGAAGAGGCATGAAGTATATAGGAAATGTCTTCTGTAGTGGAGATGGGAAGAACTGAATCTATTTTGCCAGGAGCTGGAGAATGCTGACATCTGACACTGGATAACAAGTTTCTTTGAAGTGTCCAGATTAAAACAAAAAGGTTAAATTTATCAGCTAAACAGATCTCCCAGTCCATGATGATGAAAAAAATTATTAAAGGTTATCAAGCATGTCATTCAGAATAAATTTTGAATGGCACTTTAAAAACTTCCTTCCTTCCTTCCTTCCTTCCTTCCTTCCTTCCTTCCTTCCTTCCTTCCTTCCTGCCTGCCTGCCTGCCTGCCTGCCTGCCTGCCTGCCTTCCGCATATATAATTTGAATTAATTTAACGTTGTTTGTGGATATAATTTTACAGTTATACAACAGTCACATCTAATACCATGTCCCATCTTTCTTGCTTAATTATCAGCTGAACTAATTTCAATGCAAGTCAAATATCATGGACTGTACAAACATTTTTAATCATTCTGTTTTATGGTAGATGGTAATGCCAGACCTGGGATGTCAATGCAGACACATACAGTACAAATCCACTATTAACATTAGGTTCCACAGATTCTTACATGACAAAATTTTGAAAGAAGTAAAACATCAATTTCATTCTAGAATCATTTGCAGAGTTCTATAAATCCATCTCTAATTTGTACAGGAGATCCATTTACTACTTCCCACTGGTAGTTATAAATTCAACGTTTTCAGGAGTGACATTGTAAGATCAAATATGTTCAGTCAGTTATATGGCCAGAGGTCAAAAGAGTGATTATAGACATGCCCAAAGGATTCTACATGCTCGTGTACTACTTCTCTTTAAGCTACAGACACCCATATTATGTTATGACATTCATTCATTCATTCATTCATTCATTCATTCATTCACTTACTTACTTATTTCAATTTCAAAAGTTTTTTCCCTTGTAGTTCAGGATAGCAATACAATCAGGGGGAAAAATAACCTCAAGTGCTCCCGAATGTATAAAAATTAAATGTCTTGGTTTTTTTTATTCCTGTCCATGATTTCATAGCAACCTTCAATGGTGCTACTTGTAAAAGAAAAAGAAAAAATGTCAAAATCAGTTTTGGCACAGGATCCTCGTTATTATGTAGTGCAATCATAAATTATGATCACATCTGCCTGCCTCATCAGGTCTGGCAGAGAACGCATGCTGCAGGTCCCGTCTGCCAGAGAATTATATTTGGCGGGTCCCAGGAATCTTCTCCCCCCCCCTGCGAAATGAGATTAGCTCCATCCCTCTCAACATTCTGCAAGTCCCTCAAGACCTGGCTACATGATCAGGCCTGGGGGTCTCAGGGGACCGGGGAGATATTGTGATGGCTCCCTTATCACGATTAATAACATCCTCTCTGTTTTGTGTGCTTTTTATTATTATTTTTAAATTGTGACTGTTTTTATATATTTATTGTTTTTAGTTAAGTGCTGTACCCTGCCCAGAGTCACTTTTATGTGAGATAGGTGGCTATATAAATATGATAAATAATTTAAATAAATAAATAAAAATGTTAGCTCATTTAGTAGTTGCTGGATAGGGTTTTTGTTCATCATTCCATCTTGTTATGTAAATTTGTCACTACTAGTAAGGAAGATTGATAAAGATATCAGTTCAAGCTAAAGCTTGTAAAAAATCAGAATAAAATCCATATAGCACATTTTTGTTTCATAACAAAATGCAAAAGCATTTAGGTCAATTAGCCATGTGAAAGCAACATTTATCCATGCTGAATACATTATGCAAGATTTTATGGCACAACAGGAATACTGTTGTCAATGCTATGCTAAAGTAGTATGTTTTATATTGTATATTGGTTGAAATCCAAAAGCTATTTTCAGCATGCCCAGCAGGAAGATGATCCCTTTTTAAATTGAAGCTCTATGTGTTTAAGCAGTAAGATGTTTTTGAAATCCTAGTCAGTTTCAAAAGCTATTTTGAATTAGGGATTTTATTGTGAGAAACATGCACGTCTTTTTCACAGAAGCAAGAGGATAAATTGCATAAGGCTGGTCTCTTTATAGTGAAGATCACACAGCTCAGTTATTATTTCCTTTATATAGCTCACTCTAGCAAAATAGGACTCTGAACCTTGCTGATGTACCCTTAAACTATGCTGTAGCTACATATGCACCAGTTCGCATGTGGGGAGCTGAAGAACAAGCATACCATAAAACCAAGAGTGAGATTTTCAGCTGCTAAGTCATTATTCTAACACTCAATACTTTTGCCAATTTATCTGGGACAAACTACCATATAACTTAGTGGAACTTCCTTTTTCAAAGACAGATACAGCATTCTGATGAAAGAAGTACCTTCTATTTCAATTTTGGTACTGAAACTGACATCTGAAAAGGTCCTTAATATAAAACTTCAGTGTAGTGGTTAAGGTGTTGGACTAGAAACTGGGAGACTGAATTCTAGTTCTCCCTTCATGTATACTGCTTTAAGTTATACAAAATAAGGATAGATATACAGTAAATAAAAATAAAAACCAATTTCCATTAGCCTTCCTCAGTGATATCATTAAATATTTAAAACAGTTTTCTCCTATTTGCAGGTGTTATTGGACCTCTGTATTTATTACTTCAACATTAAGGACCTAAAAAGTTTGGATAAAGCAAATTATGACTATGAAATATGGCTATTCTCAGGTTCTAGAAAATAACAAAATAATAGTAAATTAGAGGGGTTTCTTGTTGTTTAGGACTGAATGGGGAAGTTACTAGGACTATATAAGGGAATGTTAGTGTGGGTGGGAAATATGAGTGATACAAAAGTGCTTTCCATTATCTTTGGGAAGGGATGATGGTATATGATAATACTATTGAGATTTTTATATGCACATAGATGACAAAAACACAGAGATATTTAGGATTGGACATTAATGGCAGTGGCAGAGACAGTGACATAGTGTACTGAAATTGAAAAACGGGGGGATTAGCTTTGCTTCTGTGTGGACATCGCTTTTGTTTTTTCTTTTTTGCTTGGGATTAAAAAAAAAAGAAAATAATTTACTGATAATGCTTATTCCACATAGATAGACAGATATTCCAAAAATGTAACAGTTTGTGCTTATGTACTTCTACCTAATCCACTCAGGATTATAACATTTTCGTTAGCAATTAAAATTCACAAATATGGCCATGCTTAGATCCTGGAGAGCTCACCCATACTTAATGTTGCACCTCACTGCCATCACTAAAGAATCCACTTAAATTGTTCACTGCAGTAATAAAGTTTAGCACACCAGTATTTTGATTTAACAATATTCTATTATTCTTTTCACAGGAAGTTTTACTAAACCCTAGTAAAAGGGATCTGAGTCAGCTATTAACTGAGGGATATAGTAAATAATTATCATGACCAAAGTTTGTTATTAATCAATAAGCCAAATACTTTCTTTTGAAATCCATTCCTCTCTCAAGCTCATCTTGTATAAAAGCAAAATTGCTGCACCTGCTATTGGCTTGAAACTGTCAAACATCGTTTTGAAAGGAAGTACTGTAAATCCTCTTATTTTTAAATGGCTCTTCACACCATAGTTCTGGCAGGAGTTTAAGTGATAATCTTAAGTAAAATGCCTCACTAACCCATCTAAAATGATTTTTTGACCTCCTAAACTTTTTGTCCCTATCTTCCCCCTTGCATACTCCCCATCTAACCCAACTCCCCATCTAACCCAACTGCAGTAATTGACAATGCTATGGGGTGCTTCGCTACTTTTGCTACAACCCAGTAACACAAATCAGTGGTCATAACTGACTGATCATATAGACTATAGGAATATACTGTAGGCACAATGTGAAGTAAAATAACGCAAACACTAGCTCAGCAATCAGGTACAAAGTAGCTTTTATTTCTACTCTATTTAGGGCTACTACTAGATGGCAACCAAGATCAGGATCTCCCTCTCTCTCTCTCTCTCTCTCTCTCTCTGCTGCTGACTAATTGTCATCCCAATTTTTGCCACCCACAGCCTGAACCACACTGAAATCAACATGAAGGTAACCAATCAACATTAAGTTAGGATAACAATACAGGTGTAAAATAGTGACAGTTGTCAAAGAAAAGTCTTTTGTCTGGCTGAACCTACAGGACACGAGGTTAGCTTCCAGAACAACATAGATATAGCAAGGTTAATGGACACGAGGATGTGATGAAGTAACATGCTCTGTGTAAAGGGGAATGGAAGGGAAATGGGAAGTGCAGAGCAATCCTATATATGTTTAATTATTATTATTTTTTGGTTCCCATCTATCCCTGTATGTTTTTCCTTCTTAAATTGATCTCTAGGGCTATTAACAACAAAGGCTTTCAACAGCGAAGAGAACAAGAAGAAATGATGGAAAGAAGAGAAAGAAATGAAGGTTGGGAATTTAAAAAAAAGATCCATTTTAAAGGGCTCCTGAGCTCCAAAAGACAGAATGGTTTATGTTCCCAGAGATATAGCAGGTCCTCTGCTCTTCATATTTCAAATATATATGAACTGGATTTACAGCACTGCTTTGGGCTTTCTAGTCAGCATCTCACGATCTAACCAACAACCTACTTTTCAGTTCATGCTTCATTCCTATCAGAGTTCTGTGAACTGTGTTTTCATCTTTATAAAATTGGATAGATGGATCCACATTTCTCATGGCAATTACAACCTTATCCTTTTTAAGTTTACTACAGTCCACTTATATAAATAACACTGAATGAAAAGCCTTGTTCAAAACATATTGACAGATCTAAGCCAACATTTATCAGGTCCGTATTATAGAATAAATGTTTTCTTTGCAAAGAAGTTCATGGTAGTTTGTTGAAACTTTATTGATGCCTTTCTGAAATTAACCTATACTAAAATGTGTCTGCCAAAGATAAATTAGTACTATTTGTTGTAAAGGATTGCTTATGCCCAAATTATAAGTGTTATATAATAGTACTAACACTTAACAGATAAAAAAACTTTATCAGGACCAGACGGTTATCAGATGAGTAATAAAATAGGAATATGCATTTATATATAAAAATATATTAAATTTTTAAATTTTTAAAAAAGAAATATGGAAATAATTAGGATAGTATGATAATTCTATTACATAATACAAAAGTCATGAGAGCAATCACATATTTGCAGTACTTAGCTGTCCTTTGCTGATCTTGAAAAACCAACAAAGGAGAATTGGATGTGGATAGTGCTAGGTGGCAGAACATCAGAAAATCACAAGGCTATAAACTAGACTAAAAAGTTTTTTTTTTTAATAATCTCCCCAAAAGACAATGACAAACCATTTTAATATGGTGCCAACTATAGGACATTGTCCATGTGGTTGCCAGGAGTCAAACTCAACTCAAGAGTCTTTTAAATGAAGAAAGAGAATCTACAAGTATACTTAGAATTTTTAAAGTAAATTAACTAAAATGTTACAAACTGTAGATAAATAAATATTATACTTTTGGGAGTATTAAAAAAAGTAAACTTTTCCCAATCCCCAAAATATATAAATGTGGTCAACAGATGTGCTTCCCGAGATTTTCCAAAAGGGAGGGGGAGGGAAGCCCTTGAGAGCAGCTGATAGCAACAGAGGTTAGATGTGTATTAGGTATATTGTTCATGGTTCAACATAAGACATCTATTCTATTCTATTCTATTCTATTCTATTCTATTCTATTCTATTCTATTCTATTCTATTCTATTCTATTCTATTCTATTCTATTCTTAGGGTTAATCAGAAAGAAAAACTGAGTCCACATGTTGTGTCATGCAATGTGTTAACAATATTTTTAGACGGTGGACATCCTTGTGCAATTCCACACAAAGTTGTAGGCACTTGACTTCTGGAGAAGCAATGGTGGACTGAAGATGGCTTCGTTTTTAGCGGAGCCGCTGACCATGGCAGAACGAGGAGCTGACAAACAGATTGGCCCCTTGAAATTCCTCTCTGGCTAAAGGAGAAGACTTGGGATCACCCACAGTGTTCCATACAGATGCTCCCTGTGACTAGACCATAAAACAGTGGTCTTCAGTGGGTTTTAGAGCTCTGGAAGCTGGGACAGTCAGCTTTGCCTAAGCAGTGGTTCAGAGCCTTCAAAGGGACACCAGGTCTGCCCACTTCCTCTCTTAATCACTTCTGAAAATGTCTCGTAAATTGCTTTTTGGATATTAAGAACCTTCAGAAGGACAGGTTTCATTACACTGGGTGATTTTCTCCTTCAATCCTCAGCAAAAGAAGTTTCATGTAAGTTTAAGAACTTAATTTTTTTTAAAATTCGGAAATAAACAGCAAAAGGGTGATTAGAACGTTGATTTTGCAAAGTTATAAACGGACTAAGGGCCAGATTGACTAGAAATAAGATTTTGAAATTAATTATAAGAATTCTTCCTGTGGTTTGTTTAAAATTCTATTAAAAATATATGAAGATTTTGAATTTAAGTGTAGGAAACCTTTCCATGGGAATGTTTGGATTAGAGAAAAACATGATAAGAGGAGACCTTGAAGGTTGGTTACTACAGGCAACCAGAAAGAACTAAATATTATAATTAAAAGAGAAGACCCACTAATACAGAATGGAGAAAAGTATTTTAACTCTGGAAGAATTCAAGAACATTTGGCAACAATGCACTCAGAACTTGCTCTTAAGTTTGTGTGCTACTATAAAAATGGGTTTAAAAGAGGAGACAGAAGAGGATACAAATGAGAGGCTGTTTTGGATATGGATTTAAAAATGACAGGCTATAAGAATGATATTGGCAAAGATGTTACACAGGACTTACAAGTGAAACCAGCTGATGTTTTAATAGCTAAAATGGAGGCGCAAATAATAAGTCAGAAGAGTGATCTAGATGTGTAGATTTCAACTCAGAAGAGTGACTTGGACAACTCTTATTTTGGACCTACAAAAGAGATGTGTTTTACTTATGAAGGAGTTCCTGAGAAAAGATAAAGAGAGAAGGAAAAGAAATAAGCTTTTGGGACACTGCTTAAAAGGAATAAACATGAAGACTTTTAAAAGCAAAAAGAAGGATTATAAAGTTGGCTTATTCAATCAAGGTTAAAATATATATGATTTTTTTTCCTAGTAGATTTTAATGGGTTTTTCTTGACCAGGACTGACTGATGAGGCTTTAAAGATTTGTCTATAGATAAGATATGGGAAAAAGAGTTTTTTTTGTTGTATTTTTAGAGAAAGTGATAAGTTATGGTATTAAAATTGAAGGAAAGTGTTAAACCTGCAAAGGAGTTTCTGAGAGGAAACAAAGAGAAAATGATAAGAGATTACTTTGTGGGACATTATTTGAAGGGATTAAAGATCAAGATTTTTAATATATTGGTGTTTCTGGTAACTCTTAATAAAATTTTTCTTGATTAAGTTTGAATGATGAGGCTTTAAAGATTTGTTTATAGATATAAGATATGGGAAGATAAGAGATTCTTTTTGTTGTATTTTTTCAGAGAAAATGAAAAGTTACTGTGTAAAGTAAAGGAATATGAAATCCATTTACTTGTTTAAAGTTAAAATATGCATATTGTTATTTCTGGTAACTCTTAGTGGATTTTTGCTGATTAAGATTGAATGATGAGGCTTTATTATTTGCTAATAAATAAAAGCTGAGATATGGGATGAAGAGATTTTTGGTTGAAATGTTAGAAAAGGTGATAAGTTACTGAAATGGTTTGTACTTGTCTTGATGAAGGGAGAAATCAGTTATTTAGATATCTTTTTTCTTTATTTTTTTTCTTTCCCCCCTTTTCTCGTCTCTGCACTTTTTATTTTTTATTTTTATTTTTTAATTTTTCTTAGTTTCTATTAGGTTTTTATCTTTGTATTTTTAAACCAATAACAATTATTATTAAAAAATGTTGCAGGTATTTATTTATTTATTTATTTATTTATTTATGCATCATATTTATATAGCCTCCTATCTAACAGATTTGTGACTCTGGGTAGTGTACAATAAAATACTTAAAGCCCAAGTACTAGTTTCAAACCCAAAAACACCTCTGATCTATGCTTTGGATTCATCATTAGACTGCCAATCAAGCTGAATTCTGACAGTCATATAAAATATGAATTTTGCATGCATCTGTATTTTTAGACAGATAAACATCTAGGAAATTATATCCTACAGGTACAAATAATTCACACACATACACACATATACACCAGATGGTTGGTCATTATTCACTCTGAAAATGTTCTTTTTTAAGATGTAAATGATTGATTGTTCAGGAAGTATCTTTTTTGTAAGCTTCTAAGGGAGTTCTGCAGATCTGAAAGTTAATCATTTTCCAGATGCCTGGAAAATTCAATTTCAGTAGAAAATTTCAGTGTATGCAAAAATGTTGAAAGGAATGAATGCTCTGGAAATTACCTCTCCAGACTGATACAGTTCTTGAAATGCCATGACATTTACAACAAACCTCTGTCCCCAGGAAGAGAGCAATGGGTCTCAGAAGAATACAATTCTATGGGTGCCTCCAAAAGGATGCTGTTGCTCAGCACATCCACTCTTGCAAAACAATCATCATGTTATCCCTGTTTAACATTCTATGGTCTTATTACAGTTCTGTAAAGTGGGAATGGGGTGGGAAGAGAACACCTCATTCATTGTTATACTAATGTTATGGGTCTTAAACTAACATTCAGTACCCATCAACCAACCGCTTACACAACTGAGTTCCTTGTTTCTGCATGCTTCTTCCATAATTACCTGATTAATTCTATGCATGTCACTTCTGACTAAGGACTCTTCCTCAGATCCCCAGTGATGTGCTTTCCTCCTGTCCTTCAGATGGTTCTTTTGCTATGTTTTGAAACACAAGATCAGCAAAGTTGCTGCTGTTCTAGTAGGACAGCAGTTGCTACTGTTGCTTCCTTTCCTAAAGGCAGCCCTAGCAAAGCAAATATGGTAGTTTGGGAGGTGGCACCCAAATCTCCTTGCAACAGTATGAAAAGCATGCTGCCACCTCCTTCTTCAATACAATTTATTTATTTATTTAAACTGCCCAATAGCAGTTTGAATAGCAAGCAAGCAAATAATTTATTAAGTCTTTGGACTATTTCAAGTATATAATTTGAGTAAAAACATATAAATAAAATAAACTGCAGCACTATATAAACCAGGCAACTGCAAGGCAGTCATTCAAAACCTAAAACAATATGAATTAAAATGCAGTTAAAATCCAGTTAAAAGCCTGGGAAAATAGAAAGTCTTCATTTGGTCCTGAAATGATGCTAACGTGGGTGCCAGTTGAGCCTCTCTGAGGAGGGAATTCCATAAATGGGGTGCTCCACAGAAAAAAAATTCTTCTTGTAGAGGCCTACCTCATGTCCTTTGATGAGGGGACCTGGAAGAGGCCTCATTAGATGATCTTAATGTCCATATGGGAGAAGGCACTCATTCAGATAACCTGATCCTAAACCATTTAGTGGATTTTGAAGAAGCAAAATAGGAAGCGTATTGACACTTTTGAACTTTGGTGTTGGAGAAGACACCTGAGAATACTGTGGACAGCCAAGAAAACAAACCAATGGATCATCGAACAAATTAACCCAGAGTTCTCCTACTCAGGGCACAAATGACCAGGTTTAAACTATTCTATTTTGGACACATCATGCAAAGACCTAGCTCTCTGGAGAAGGTTCTGATGCTGGCAAAGGTAGAAGGAAAGAGAAGAGAACAACCAGCAGCAAGGTGGATAGTTACAGTAGTGATGAGTGCATCATTGGAAGAACTGAAGGACCAGGTTAGGGACAGATCTTCATGGAGAAAATCTATCTACTGTATGTGGTCACTAAGAGTCAAGAACAACTTGATGGCACATAATCAATCAATCAAACCATTTAGGGCTTTAAAAATCAAAACCAGTATTTTGAATTGGGTGCTGACATGGACCTGCAGCCAGTGTAGATGGTGAAAAACTGCCATAATATGTTTGTATCAACCTGGTGAGCAGTCTTGCCACTGTATTTTGAGCTACTGAAGTTTTTGGCTGTTTTCAAGGGCAGACCCCTGTACTGCGCATACCGGCAGCTTTGAAGGTTGCAAGCTGTGCTAAGAAGGTAGGTGGGCTACAGCAGCATGGAGTATAGAGGAAAAAAAGGAGGCCTGTGGGGACAAGGGAGCAGGCAAGACTGCATCCTGCAATAAGTGGGGGTAAAGGAGTCGAGAGCTGGCAGACACCAGGCATGGAGGAGGGTGGGTGTGTTTCAGGGTGGGTAGAATTGGGGGCATGAGGTAAAGGAAAGGAGATTGTTCCTCATCTCTGTTTCCTGCCTTTCTCTTCCACCTGCCAAAGGTGGATCCCTCACTACCTCCCACTTGACACTCCTTGCTCTTACCTCCATGCTTGCTGGAGAGCACTGCTGCCACCCCTGATGACCATAGCAACAGCACAAGTTATTGCCCCAACAAGTATATAGCTTTCTGGATCCAGTGTCCAGTGACTAACTAGAAACTGGATATCTGACATCCTTACCCTTTCTAGCTGATTTAATGTGAAATTGTGCCAGTAACAGAAACAGCACTTACCTACCTGCATTCCAATATAGCTTGTGACTCAAAGCAGTTTAGAGTATTTAATCATGATTAAGCAAAGATACAGAATTAAATATTTCCCTATATGGAACAATGCCAGTGATTGCCAGAGGTGATTTGATTTGCTACAAATACGAACAATAATTTCTTGAATGCCCACAGTTTCAAAGGAACTGTAAATCAAATAGGTAATTTTTCCCCCCTGTGCTTCACCTGTACCTAGCTACACAGGAAAAGGCAAAACTGATTAGCTTCCTGCATCTCTAGGACTGTTAAATAGCTAACAAAATTAGTTTCTTGCTGTGACAGAAGGAATAAGCAATTGGTGTCTCGGAGTACCACTCCTACACTTGGTCCTCAGCCTAATTTCAGTTCTAGAATTATTTACTTCAGGGTTCCTCAACCTTGGTGACTTGAAGATGTGTGGACTACAACTCCTAGAATTCCCCAGCCAGTTGAAGTCCACACTTCTTCAAGTCGCCTAGGTTGAGGAACCCTGATTTACTTATCACTTTCAATTTTTTTTTCTTCTCTTCCCCTATCCACTGAATGAGTCTCCCCCATTTGCTTATGTTTCAGTTCAAGAAGAAAAGTGAAATGAAGTATTGAGTATTGAGGACCCATCCTTAATAACAATAAGTCAATAAAAATAAATCAATAATAAAGCTAAATAGTTGTTGTCTGTTTCTCAGTTCCAGTGGCTGTGAGTCAGTGGCTGTGCTTGTGTAACCTTATAAGCCATAGTTTACATAACTATGATTTTTATTTATTTATTTACAGTCCAAGACTGATATTTAAAATAGGATGATATTACAGCACATTAAATATAAAATAAATATTGCTATCTATATAAATAAAGAAAAGCATGAAGCAAAGGGGAGGCACAGATGCTTTCTGCAAACCATGACTATTGTTACAATTTAACAATCTTATTGGAAATAGCTGAACGTTAATCACCTAGGAGAAGAAACTCCAACCTCCTGCTCAGAGAAGCAATTAATAATGATTTATTGAACGCACTGAATTGGCTACATTTGCACAAATGCCCCCTAAATTGGCTAAATTACAATAGTAATATTCGCACAAAATGTTCAATCACAAAGAAAGAACCTTTATTTGGGCCAGGTGTATTGTGTGAAGCTAACAAGTATTATGGGCACTTGTTCAGTTCAAATACAATGGCAGTCAACAATACATCCTTATGTTGCAAAGGAAACAGCAAGCACGCGCATGACCCCAATTTCCAGAAGTGAGACTTTACTACTTAAAAATTCGTTGCTAACCAGGGTGGAAAAAATCCCAATCTTCACTGACATTTAGTTAACAGGAAGATTTCTGGAGATTCACCAATCATTCCTAGTAAAGGTGTGCACAAAATAATAACAAAAAAGACACGAGAAAAAGTTTGCTTACAGCTGGAAACAACACAGTCCGCCTGAAACGTTTGTTCAAATACTTCAAGTGAGTTATGTTCTGGTGGAATAAAACTTGAAATTATTTCAAGAAACTTTGGGAACAACGCTTTTAATTCAAAATATTTTGCCCAGCACTAATTTCTAGTGCTAAAAATTTTACTCCGGTTGATTTCAGGTGAACAAAGAAAGGAAGAAAGTAAGCGATAGCTTCCTAGAAGCCACAACACAAAAATAATCTTTGAATGAAGATATCCACGTGCTCAAGATATTGCTGGAATATGTTAAACGTAACCTTATCTTCATAACAAATGCTATAAACTATAGCAAATGTCTATCCAAGTCACACTTTAGATTATGTAAGTTTGAGGGGAAATTCTATGTGTTCCCCAGTTAGCCATGACCTCACTTTGCTTACTAGTCTGGCTTATTGGAGGGAAAGTAATAGTTGTTCCTGTCATGTAGCTATACAATGCCATTTTTCAAAAATAATAATATTAAGCCACACTTTCCCACTATATTCAAATTCTGTGAACTGGGTGATTTTAACTGTGGTTAAATAGCAGAGCTTGCAAGCTACAAATTGAATCTGGTTTGTTTTTAACTAGCTATGCTTTCCTGAATGAATAGCTTCTGGGAAACTGAAAAAGAATGGTTTCCCTAATACATGAAAGATCTGGATTGAGAGAACAATGGCCTGGCTCACATATAATCTAAACTGCAACTTTAAACTATACTTTATTAGTAGCCTGATGTGCATCATCCTGGTTAAAATCAAATTAAAATATGGGTTATTTTCAGGGTGTGTTTGGTTTGAATCATCTCTAAGATTTTTTGCAACTGGAATTTAATAACAGCATTATTTCATGCAAGCACCCTATTTCTTGACAGTGAGATTTCTACACAGTAGACTGGTTTCATTTTATTTTGATCATACTTAGTTGAAATTGCCATAAAAAACCCATAGTTTACAACCAACAATAGTTACATTTTCATAATGCTAAACAAATCACATGATAGGTTAATGTAATGACTTGGCAACCTGAGAAGCACAGGGATTACCTTTGAATATACACTTGGATGGTTCCTTTCAATATAATATCTTTTTTTATGTTGAAAGGAACATTATTTTTAAATCTTGTGATACATAGATGACAAAAACACAGAGATATTTAGGATTGGACATTAATGGCAGTGGCGGAGACAGTGACATAGTGTACTGAAATTGAAAAACGGGGGGATTAGCTTTGCTTCTGTGTGGACATCGCTTTTGTTTTTCCTTTTTTGCTTGGGATTAAAAAAAGAAAGAAAATAATTTACTGATAATGCTTATTCCACATAGATAGACAGATATTCCAAAAATGTAACAGTTTGTCTCTGATGCCAATAAGAATCACTTATCCTTGATAATGATGTCTTTTCATCATATACTTAAGAGCACAATTGGGTTAGGATATGTAACTAAGTTTCTCAGCTGTTTTCCCCCTAATGGCTAGGATAATTTACTACATTTTTAATTGGAAAATAAAGACTTGTAAAGGGATTGTCAATTAGGTACTTCACTAAAACAAAACAAAAGGCAAGAAAAAACCAACCCACCACCTTTACAACACCCATATCACAATTTGTTACTGTATTCCATCTGCCATGTATATCATAAATGACATTATTTTTAAATCTTGTGATACTTATCTCCTTATAGGATATGGAAATGGAAAGTAAGGAATATGTAAATTGTACCAGGAGCTATGTACCATACTAGAGAAAAAGGCCTTGATGGTTCTGGACAAATATTAATGAAGGAATCTTCTTCAAGGTCAGATTACTTGGTTTATACCAAGTTAGTGAAATAAAATGCCAAATATTTCTTCAGTGTATTTATTTTCACTTATTTACCATGCAAAAAGAATATTTGTAAACTAGACAACCTGTGACCGATTGGGTCATTGTTTCAGAGATATTTCTTTACCTAAAGAGAGAAACAGAATGATCAAGGGCAAAAAAAACAGTAGGAGTGTGAGCAACTTGCAAATTGCTGCCAGCTTCCCCACTGACTTTGCTTGTGGGAAGCTGGCAGGAAGTGTTAGAAATCCTTCCTTCCTCCTCCCTCCCTCCCTCCCTCTTCTCTTTTCCTTCCTCCCTCCCTCATTCCCTCATTCCCTCCTTCCTTCTTCTCTTTTCCTCCCTCCCTCCCTCCCTCCCTTCCTTTCCACATATAATATAGACTTGTACCATTTGCCCTTTCCTCATGAGCTTCAGGAGAGGCCCTGTGAAGCCGTCTCTTCCTCTTCCTCAACTGACCCGCAGAACTTCCTGCCACTTTGCTGGGGGAAGGTGGAACAAAGGGAACCATGGACCATGAGGAATACTGCACCACCACTCCCCATTCTGACTTGTCCCCAAGGGCCCCTTTCCTCAAGGGACGAAGAGGGGTCACCCATCGACCATTGGTGTCCCTCAGGTAGCCCTACAAACCCAGCAGGCATCCAAGTCACTCCCTCACCTTTCCTTGAACGTCCACAGCTGTTAAAAGATTTCAAATTTCTGCCTCATTTCCAAAGCAGCCAACTGCCACTTGCCCATCAGGCCTTGCCACCAGTTGATTGGGTGCAGGGGTCAGAAGGAGGCAGGAAAGAGGTTGGGGGTATGCCCACGTTGATCACATGACCTGGGTCAACCACAGTGGCACAGCAGCACAGTAGTGCTGAAGCAGCCACAAATTTCCCAAATTTCAATCCCAGAGGAGTAATGGGTCCTGGATTTTGGACGCATTCTGTAAGTTAGCCCATCTGAGGCACCTTGGTTCAAAAATGGTTGCCCTACGATGCATTGTTTCGCCCAAGGTTACAGACACGAGAGTTTTAGTAGTATATATATACATGCCTTAGCCTTTAGCGTATAAGTGTAAGGACTGAAGCTCCCCTATCTCTCATCTAAAAATATTCTCAATCTAAATATTTTGGAACTCAGTCACCACTACCGTTGTCTACACACAACAGTCACCTAGAAGTGTTTGCTCCTTATACTGGAATGCAACAGAAAACAGAAGAGGGGTCACAACCTTTTGTTATCAGGGGCCATATAATTCTTGGGGAACTGAAGGATGCAGAAGGTGGGCTGATGTTGCAAACTGGGCAGGACAATATTGTTTTTATGTTTAGGGTTGTGAGTTTTCTGACTTTTTTCCAGGTTTTTAAAGGGGTAGTAGTTTCTGTTTTTTTTAAATCCAGGATAAGCCTATCTTAGGGACTTACACCATTGTTTTTCAAGTTTTATGTATCTCAGAATGGTGTCATTAATTTTTGGCAATTATGATTAGACAGTGCTCAGGAAGCTGCAAAAGGGAGGGAGGGAGGAAGGAAGGGAGGGAGGAAGGGAGGAAGGAAGGAAGATGAAAAAGGAAAAAGGAAAAAGAAAAAAGAAAAAAGAAAAAAGAAAAAAGAAAAAGAAAAGGGTTTGGCTACTGCGGATTGCTCCTCCTTGAGATAGAAAGCTATTCCCCATTCTGAAGGTATGCAGTCCCCTATTTTCATTTTTTAAAAACTAGCCAGACTTCTATCCTAAACCAGAATATTCTTGCACTTGAAGTACATTGGGAAAAGAAAAAATCTTTGCACATTCAGATTTTCTGTATTTGAACTTATAGTTCACAAAATTACTTAAACACTATTTGATTACAAAAGATCTACAATCTTGCAATGAAAGTAAATTATATCATTTCCATAATTTTTGCTTCTGCTACAAAGCAATTAAGGCCACTATAATGGGTTTCTACCAGACAAATTTTCCAGGTTTCTCAGGGGAGCATACATACGGTGTCTTCAGAAAAAGATATTAAACCAAATAATGCTTTAAGGACAAATGTTCACAGCATACACCAAGAACAGTTACCAGCCTAGTGAATGCATGCTGATTGCATAGGCACACAGACATACCTCAACACAAAATACGCCTCATTCTTAATTATAAACAGAGTAACAGTTTCAGGGTAAATTTGTCTGCTCCTATTGAAAATCAAAATTGCAACCAGGTAAAACTCACCAGAGTTCATTTTTTGTAAACGTTGTCAGCATTCCTACTGTCAAGGAACAAATGACAGACAGACCTTTGGCATCATAACAAATAATTTAAATTAGGGAACCAAGAAGCGGCGTCTTTAACAGGCCAGAATGTAGATTTTCAAGAAATAACAATTAAAGAGCCTGTAATACGATTAAAAAAAAATAGCTGTCCATAAATCTATCTTTTGGTTTTGGTTTTTTAATTGCCACCTGAACTTTCCATGGTATTTGCACAAATCAACCATCTTGCATGCTTCTCTGCACTGAGTATTAAAAAGTAATGCCATCAATCTTAGTCTCACATTTAAAACTCATTAAATTCCTTTGCCATCCTTCTTAAAGATTAATAACATGAGCCCAACATAATAGTTTTACCAATTTAAATGTTTCCATTTTAACAGTCAATTGCAAGAATACACTAATTACATTATCTTGCTTCTGGCCCAGCTTTAAAAAGCACCCTGATAACTATTCTATCTGTTGCACATGGTGTGATGCTGGGTAATCCCTTGCTATAATTATCTCTAGCAAATGAGAAGTATCTACTCCAAAACATTTACCAAGTTTTAATGATAATTTAAAATCTTAAAATTACAGATATAACACTACATTTTGACATTTTATTTTTGTATGGAATGTACAACACTTTTGTGTTTCAGCAAGATTAAAACTTACAGTACTAGAGCTAAAAAGCCAAATGCAGAAAAAATTAGACCTATGTTGGGCTCGCAAGAGTGAAGCTCTAAAGTGCTTAATTTTAGTCAAAACATATCCCATGAGTACAATCTGGTTTTGTAAAAATGTTAACCTGTATCTGATTTCTGGTTATGAAGAAGCTCTGAGAAAAATGTTTCTTAAAAATTGTATAATATTTATACAATACAAGGACCAATCTAATTGCACTCTTATAATAAATAGCGGTAATATTGTTCATGTAACTCTGAGCTGTTGCTGCAATAACTGCAATAAACATATGCAGCGCCTTCTCATTTAGAATATAGCTAATTGTGGTATTTTCCAAGCGTTACATCCAGACATTATTTGTGCTTTCATAAGAATGTGCCAGATGACTTCAGCTGACTAAAAGGAAAATTTGCCAACTTAGTTTAACTTTATATAATAACATATTTCAAATAATTAAATAATTTTCATTCGTATAGCACTTTAAAGGGTTCAGAGTGCTTTGTGTACATTATTACTTTCTAATTCTTATAGGAAGCCTCTAAGAATCTCACTGTTATTACTGCTCTTTGCAAAATAGGATTCAAAATCACTGTGCAAGTACACCAAATATTTCTACCATCCAATACTTGGGGGTGGGGTTGGGGAGAGGGGGAGAGCTAGCAGACAGAATGGGATGGGCAATATGAATCCCCAGGAATGCATGTATTCTCTAAAATCCTTTGATCACAAATGCTGAAATTTGGCAGAGGAAGCCCTAAATGAAGCTAGTCTTAAAAAATAAAAAGGGGAAAAAAACTTCGCCCAATTCGAGGAAAATACAGCAAATGTTATCCCCACCTTTGTATCATTGCCCTATCTACTGCAAGAGTGCCCCCCCTTCAAAAAATTAAGTGCCACCTCTGGCCTCCAAAAGACCCCACCAGAGAGAGAATAAGAAAAGTCAAGATGGTGGCTGTGAATGCACAAATTGTGTAAATAAAGGGCTGAATTTGTGCTGCCATCTTGACTTTTTTGACCACTCCATGGATGATCTGGATTGCATCTTCTTAGCCTAATTTTTTTTTCCTATATAATTCACATGGTATTAAACCTTGGACATCTGAAGACTTTTTATTATTCATTTACACTGAGCATCAACATTAAAGCAAACATCACAACAAAAAATAAAAATAAAGAAGTATTTGAGATAGTAAGTTATTTATAGATAGAACTCAGCCACTGCACAAAACAATAATGTAATTTTTTATTTGATTCTGGCTTATTTGATCTCAGCCAGTGCATTCAGAATTCTGTAGTTTATCATACATCACATTGTATGAATTTGTACAATTTTAGCCTGTTTAATAAACCACAATGTGTGAACCCAGCCACTGAGTGGATAAATGTACTCAAATATGACAAATATGAGATATTCACAGCAAATATGACAAATTTGTGGCATTTCATTTATTATAGCATAAATTTTATTGATAGTATTTTCCTCACATAGGTTCTTCTGCAGAATATATAACAAAAAGTAGCTATTCTAATGAAATAATACATTTGAAAGTAGTATTTATTACTGGATAAAGAGAGGAAAGCTACAGTTCTCAAAGAAACATTTCCTATGGATTCATATTATAGCTATTCCTTACATGACATGTTATATTCAGACTCCAATATGATAATATAAAACACAGATATATTTGTATCTTACATACAGTAAGTGGCGTAATGCATAAACATTTATTTTATAATATATTTAAATGGCAAAGGAGAAAATGTTGAGGAACTTATTTCTAGATGTTTTGAACAAAAGGGCTATATTACATCTCGACATCAGTGGTGTGATACAGATTCTTATATGATGGAGTATTGTAATAGATGGAGATGGACATAATTAATTTTTAATGTAAGCTTATGCATTATATTCCAAAGTAATAACTGAATTCAAAGGCTTTTTTCTGCTCATGTAATTCTGTACTAGTCTTTCATTGATACCTCATGCTCATAAACTACTATGCTCTTTGCATGTGGGTGGATGTGCACTTTATTAACACTATTACAGAAATTTAATGAAGTATGGCTGTTGCTAAATAAGGCTAAATTCCATTTTTATGTAAATAAACTCCATTATCACCAATACATTCTACATAATGTGTATCAATTGGTGTCCTGGGGCAATTAAAGGTGCTGGTTATCATTCTTCATGGCTCAGGACCTGGTTATTTATGATAATTTCTCCAGTTATCTGCCCATCCTATAAAATCAGACAGGGTGTGCTTGTTCCAGGTCCTGTTGATTAAGCAGTGTCATCTTGTGGGACCCAGAGACATGCCTTCTCTGTTGCCACTTCTGCCCACTGGAATACCATTCCCCCTGGACGTCCAGTGAGGAGATGGCGAGCTAGACGTCTCTGAAGGAGCGGGGATGGCATTACATCTGAGATTGCTGCCAGTCCTCCCAGGTAAATCAGACAGGAAACACAACCAGATGAGCTAATTCTACTTTATTGTTAGGCTAACAGAATCTTGCAAGTCTGAAAGTACAAATGTCCCACTGTCCCTATTTACCACCTGACAAGTTAGGGCAGGTCCTTTCTAAGTTTCTTTCTCTGCCTGTTACTCAGTTGCAGGCTCCTCCCCTTTTTATCTGATCCTTCCCTAGGCAGCATCTCTTCCCCTGTCTTCCAAGGTCATTCTCACATTCCATTACAATCGCCAACCAGAAGACAGATCCTGGCCAGCGAAATCTCTCTGGAGAAAGGAGAGATTGTGGGATTGCCCACACATACTCCAGACAGTTGCTTCTAGCAAGTAGACTGCTAGAACTGAGGGTTTTGCAATCAGATGGTGAGTGGAGTAGCTGGGAGTTGAGGGATTCCATTTACACCCACAATCATAATGTAGCCTATATGGACATCAACCTTGGCCAGGCCTTATTTCTTAATCACTTTTTAATTACTTTTTTTACTGCTTTTTAAATATTAAGAACCTTCAGAACAGCAAGTTTGATGGCATTCACTGGGTGAGTTTCCTTCAATCCTTAATGAACAAAATTTTAAGTGCGACTTTAAGAACTTAGCAATTTTGGGGAATAAATGGCAAAAGGGTATTAGTGTGTTGTTTTTGGCAAGTTATAAATGGACTAAGAGCCTAGATTGACTTGACTGATTAGATGTCCAGCCCTTGGTTATCAATGGAGACCAAGTGGAGCAGGTGGCCAGTTTTAAGTTTCTGGGTGTTACCATAAAGGAAGGACCTAAGCTGGGGCGCTCATATTGCAGCCTTGGTTAAGAGGGCCCAGCAGAGATTATACTGCCTGAGACTTCTCAGGAAACAACAACTGAATGAAAAACTGCTGGTGACCTTCTACCGTTGTACTATAGAGAGCATTTTAACCTACTGCACCTGTGTCTGGTTTGCTAACTGCACAGTGGCAGATAGGAAAGCGCTCCAGAGGGTTACCACCACTGCCCAGAGGATCACTGGTTGCCCTCTCCCCTCTTTGGAAGAACTTTGCAGCTCCCGCTGCCTTAAGAAAGCTCAAAACATTCTTAAGGACCCATCCCACCTGGGACATTCTTTTTTTGAACTATTACCATTTGGCAGATGGTACAGGATAATGAAAACAAGGACAAATAGGCTGAAGAACAGCTTTTATCTTAAAGCTGTAACTATACTGAACTCTACTGTATAGTGCAGTATTAATGCAGCATCAGGGGTTGTGCAATGGTGAATGGAATGTGAAGGTTGTGTTTTATGTGTTTTATGTGTTCTATGGTTTTTATATTTTTGGAGCTGCACTGGGGTGGCATTTAATTTCGTTGTACGAGAAGTACAATGACAATAAAGATTACTTTGACTCTGACTTTGAAAATGGGATTTTCAAATTAATTGAATGAATCCTTCCCATGGAAAACAGCTCATGTTTTGAATCCCGAAAAAACAACATGATAGGATGGGACTTTGAAGGTTGGACACTAGAGGGAGCTAAAAGGGAGTAAAGGAGAACACCTATTTGACTTGTTAACACAGAATGGAGCAAAATACCTTAACATCGAACGTACTAAAGAATATATGTGAACAATGGACTCAGAAGTTAATTTCAAGAAGGTCTGCCATCATAGATAGATTTTGTGTGAATGATTTTATGGAAGAGGAACAAGTTCCACCAGATAAGACTGAAATAGATTTGAATGTGGATTTAAAAATAAAAATGATCTGGAAAAAGATGAAATTGGATATACAAATGAAACTGGATGACATTTTAATAATTAAAAGGGACATACAAACAATCAATCAGGAGAGTGACTTGGATAATTTTCCTATATTGTATTTACAAAAGAGATAAAGTTTTGAAAGTTTTGGTGAGAAGGGACAAAGGAAGGGAAGGGAAGGGAAGGGAAGGGAAGGGAAGGGAAGGGAAGGGAAGGGAAGGAAAGGAAAGGAAAGGAAAGGAAAGGAAAGGAAAGGAAAGGAAAGGAAAGGAAAGGAAAGGAAAGGAAAGGAATCAAGTTCCAGGATTTTATTTGAAGGTATGAAAGACCAAGATTGTTAAAAGTAAAGGGGAGGAATATAAAGTTGGTTTATTTGATCAAGGTTAAAATAGATATGTTATTGTGATGGAATGTATTTACGAGAAGGAGAGTGATGTGGGAGATCAAGGCTATCAGGAAGGAGGGGGTGCATTCCAGGAGCAGGGAGGAGGCAAGAGGCAGCATAGTCCACAGGGGGAGTGTGGGAAGTGAAAGAGGTTCAGGATAGCCACTCCCTAGAATCTCACAGGATATATCCACTACTTGCTGCAGTATAGATTTAGTTTGGCAAGATTCTCTCTATAAGATGTAAGCTAATAAAGGAACTGTACTAGACTGGACTGTTTCATCGTTGTTCTTGGGCTGGGCCTGACAGTTATTTCCATTAACCCTTAATTGACTTTTGCTGACTGGGACTGAATGATGCGGTTTTAAGGATTTGTCTATAGATTAGAAATGTGATATGGGATGAAGAGATTGTTGTATTTAAGAGAATGTGATAAGTTGTTAAAATTGTTTATACTTGTTGAGACAAAAGGGGAAGCTACTTCTTTACATTTCTTTTTCTTTTTTGTTATAGTCTTATCTTTTCTTTCTTCTCTACTCTTTCTTTTATATTATTTTTTTTCTTTTTTTTCTTTTTTGCACTTTTTACTTCTTTCTATTCCTTTATTTTTTGTAGTTTGCATTAGTTTTTATCTGTACAAGTGTAATACTTAATAAAATTATTTGCAAAAATGGAATACCATTCCTCCGAGATCTGTTTGCCCTGACCCAGCTGTCCTTTACAAAACTTGGCTTTACAAATGGGTCAGAGGCCAAGGATATTTGTGGTTCTACTTGATTGATGATGGGTGGTTAGTATGTTCTTGATTGTGTATTTCCCCAATGCACTGGTATTTCTGTGTTTGGCCATGTGTTCTTGTGATGTTTTAAATTCTATATGCCACCTTGAGTATTTTTGATTTTGTTGCCTTATAAATCTAATTGTTGTTCCTTAGTCGTTTAGTCGTGTCCGACTCTTCGTGACCCCATGAACCATATTGCGCCAGGCCTTCCTGTCCTTCACTGCCTCCCTGAGTTTGCTCAGTTTCATGCTCATTGCTTCAGTGATGCTATCTAACCATCTCATCCTCTGCCGTCCTCTTCTCCTTTTGCCTTCAATCTTTCCCAGCATCAGGGTCTTCTCCAAAGAGATCTCTCTTCGCATTAGGTGACCAAAGTATCTGAGCTTGAGCTTCATTATCGATCCTTCCAATGAGCAGTCAGGGTTGATTTCCTTTAAGATTGACTGGTTTGACCTCCTAGCAGTCCAGGGGACTCTCAAGAGTCTTCTCCAGCACCACAGTTCAAAGGCATCAATTCTTCGGCGCTCAGCCTTCTTTATGGTCCAGCTCTCACAGCCATACATTACTACTGGAAAAACCATAGCTTTGACTATGCGGATCTTTGTCGGCAAGGTGACGTCTCTGCTTTTTAATATGCTATCTAGGTTTGCCATAGCTTTCCTCCCAAGGAGCAAGCGTCTTTTAATTTCATGGCTGCAGTCTCCGTCTGCGGTGATCTTGGAGCCCAAATAAATGAAGTCTGTTACTGCTTCCATTTCTACCCCTTCTATTTGCCAGGAATTGATGGGTCCAGATGCCATGATCTTAGTTTTTTTAATGTTGAGTTTCAAGCCAGCTTTCGCACTCTCCTCTTTCACCCTCATCAAGAGGCTCTTTAGTTCTTCTTCACTTTCTGCCATTAGGGTGGTATCGTCTGCATATCTGAGGTTGTTGATGATTCTCCCTGCAATCTTAATTCCAGCTTGTGATTCTTCCAGCCTGGCATTTCTCATGATGTACTCTGCATATAGGTTAAATAAGCAGGGTGACAGTATACAGCCTTGTCGTACACCTTTCCCTATTTTGAACCAATCGGTTGTTCCATGACCGGTTCTAACTGTTGCTTCTTGGCCCGCATACAGATTTCTCAGGAGACAGGTAAGGTGGTCTGGTACTCCCATCTCTTTAAGAATTTGCCAGAGTTTGTTGTGATCCACACAATCAAAGGCTTTTGCATAGTCAATGAAGCAGAAGTAGATATTTTTCTGGAACTCTCGTGCTTTCTCCATGATCCAGCGAATGTTGGCGATTTGATCTCTAGTTTCTCTGCCTCTTTGAAACCCAGCTTGTACATCCGGTAGTTCTCGGTTCATGTATTGCTGAAGCCTAGCTTGTAGGATTTTGAGCATAACCTTGCTAGCATGTGAAATGAGTGCAACTGTGCGATAATTTGAGCATTCTTTGGCATTGCCCTTCTTTGGAATTGGAACATAAACTGACCTTTTCCAATCCCGTGGCCACTGTTGCGTTTTGCAAACTTGCTGGCATATTGAGTGCAGCACTTTAACACCATCATCTTTTAGTATTTTAAATAACTCAGCTGGAATACTGTCATCTCCACTAGCTTTGTTGTTAGCAATGCTTCCTAAGGCCCACTTGACTTCACTCTCTAGGATGTCTGGCTCAAGATCAGTGACCACACCAGCGTGGACATCAGGGACATTAAGATCTTTCTTGTATAGTTCTTCTGTGTATTCTTGCCACCTCTTCTTAATCTCTTCTGCTTCTGTTAGGTCCCTGCCTTTTTTGTCCTTTATCATGCCCATCTTTGCACTAAACGTTCCTTTCATATCTCCAATTTTCTTGAAGAGATCTCTAGTCTTCCCCATTCTATTGTTTTCCTCAATTTCTTTGCATTGTTCATTTAAGAAGGCCTTCTTATCTCTCCTTGCTATTCTCTGGAAATCTGCATTCAGTTGCTTATATCTTTCCCTTTCACCCTTGCTTTTCGCATTCCTTCTTTCCACAGCTATTTGTAAACCCTCATCAGACAGCCATTTTGCTTTCTTGCATTTCTTTTTCTTTAGGATGGTTTTAGTTGCTGCCTCCTGTACAATGTTACGGACCTCCGTCCATAGTTCTTCAGGCGCTCTGTCTACCAAATCTAATCCTCTAAATCTATTCATCACCTTCACTGTGTACTCACAAGGAATATGATCTAAGTCATACCTGAGTGGTCTAGTGGTTTTCCCTACATTCTTCAATTTAAGCCTAAATTTTGCAGTAAGAAGCTCATGATCTGAGCCACAGTCAGCTCCTGGTCTTGTTTTTGCTGTCTGTATAGAGCTTCTCCATCTTTGGCTGCAAAGTATATAATCAATCTGGTTTCGGTATTGACCATCTGGTGATGTCCATGTGTAGAGTCGTCTCTTGTGTTGTTGGAAAAGAGTGTTTGCTATGACTAGCTTGTTCTCTTGACAGAACTCTATTAGCCTTTGCCCTGCTTCATTTTGTACTCGAAGGCCAAACTTGCCTGTTATTCCGATTACTCCTTGACTTCCTACTTTAGCATTCCAATCCCCTATGATGAAAAGGACATCTTTTTTTGGTGCTAGTTCTAGGTGTTGTAGGTCTTCACAGAAGCGGTCAACTTCAGCTTCTTCAGCATCAGTGGTTGGGGCATAGACTTGGATGACTGTGATATTGAATGGTTTGCCTTGGATACGCACTGAGATCATTCTGTCGTTTTTGAGGTTGTACCCCATTACTGCCTTTCCCACTCTCTTATTGACTATGAGTGGAACTCCATTTCTTCTAAGGGTTTCTTGCCCACAGTAGTAGATATAATGGTCACCTGAATTAAATTCACCCATTCCCGTCCATTTCAATTCGCTGAATCCCAAGATGTCGATGTTCAATCTTGTCATCTCATGTTTGACCACATCTAGCTTGCCTTGATTCATAGATCTTACATTCCAGGTACCTATACAATATTGTTCTTTACAGCATCGGACCTTCTTTTCGCTTCCAGATACATCCACAGCTGAACGTCCTTTTGGCTTTGGCCCAGCTTCTTCAATCTTTCTGGAGCTACTTGGAATTGCCCTCCGCTCTTCCCCAGTAGCATATTGGATACCTTCTGACCTGAGGGGCTCATCTTCCGGCGTCATATCTTTTAGCCTTTTAACATTGTCCATGGGGTTTTCTTGGCAAGGATACTGGAGTGGGTTGCCATTTCCTTCTCCAGTGGACCACATTCTGTCAGAACTCTCTGTCATGACCTGTCCGTCTTGGGTGGCCTTGCACGGTATAGCTCATGGCTTCACTGAGTTACGCAAGCCCCTTCGCCACGACAAGGCAGTGATCCATGAAGGGGTTATAAATCTAATACATTATTGTTTAATTGAAGGTATAAGAAGTTTCTCAATTATGTTTAATTTATATTAGGGTATCAACTAGCTTGGATCAGTTTCCTTTTCTTGATGCAGGGGAGGATATGATTGGTATATCTACTGAAGATGGTAATAAGCACTCCTGACCATTTTGGTCACTTGGCCCTACAATGACGGTGATATTTCAGATCACCCGTTTCCCAAGCTATCTATTCGTTCTTTTTAAGTGAGTGCAGTCACATTTGGAACAAACTTTCCTCCCCTCATTTCCCATGCTTGGAAACCATCCATTAACCAAGTTTCCATATTATAGGATTCATCTCAGTTTATTAGTCCCCATTCACCTTATTATTGCATTCAAAGGTTCAGAAAATGCACAAAGAAAAAGTCTCAGTGCACAATCTGAAAGACAATTCTCAGACAGTTTCAAGATGTATTCTTACAGCATGGCCTTCAGAATAAGTAGCAACAAAATACACAATTACAGTTTAGTAGGTCAGCTTGCATTAATAAGTGAATCAGATAGGTTAATACATTAAAAGGCTTTGTTAAACTAAGATGACTAACTAGACAACAGATTTTAATATTTATACTTCCACAGTATACTGTAGTTCCATACTTCACATGGTAATTGAAAGAAGGATATTCTGGGTATGTGAAGATCCTTTTGGATTTGAGGATGAAACACCCAGAGGCAATATATAAATCAACTCCCATGGGAGTTTTTTCCACTTTATGATTATAAAAGCCATGTACAAAATATAGCTTTTTCTTCTAGATAGCTAAGTGTGGGCCTCTTACTTACAGTAAGAATGGCTTTAAATTACCACTTTCATTTTCATCCTTTTGTTTGTCAATTGTTTTCAGTTTTACCCTTCTTTTAGACATTGTATTCCTAACTCTTGATCTGAATTTGTAGCAGGATTGATGTGACTTTGCATGGATTCCCAGACAGCAGTGTATAGGAAATTAGATTTTCCCTATCTTTCCTTATTCCTAACACCTCTCTTTGCAGGTGGCTTTTGCAAACCGGTGACTGGTGTTAAACTAGTATTTCCTGGCACTTGGGGGCCTTTTCTGCCCCTGGACAAACACCTAATGGGCCACTTCTTGGTTAACCCTCCTTGCCCCTGCTGCTACCAGCTCTATTGTATTGGTGTTGGTCTAGCCTGGCTGGAGCTTGCTTTGATGAATTTAATTTATACTGCCTCTGGCTGAGTTGATTTGTTGTGTTGTAAACTTCTTGATAACAGCCAGGGATTAGGTGAGTAATTAGGAATTAGCTAATTAGTTAATTAATTAGGGATTAGCCAGAGAACACTTGCCTTATAACCAAGACAAGTTCAACTGTAAGCAAAGAGAGAAAGCAGATTTAGAAGCATCAGAGTTATCTATAATAGTCAAGACTCTGAATGCTAGAGAATGGCATAAGCCAGTCTAAATATCTAACTGAGGATTGACATGCAGTGCAAGGAGCAGGAATGATAGGGATGCAAGTCTCCAGTAAGAGTTGTTTCTAACAGAGGGCAAGGGGCTGGAGGTTGCTCTTCTGTAGCCCCAGCAGCTGGTATGACTTGATTAGAAATGGTGCCGCCCTCTCCTCCCCTGAAAATGGGTTGATAGACTTTGCTCAGTTCTTTGTCGCTGCCAGCAAGGGCCTAGGCAACATGCCCAGCCAGAAACAGAATCCAATTTCAGTTGTTCAGACTCATTGTGTCCTGCAGGTGTCTGATTGCCTCCTACCTCTTCAGGTTGCATGTCTGCCAGTCTGCCTCTTTAGTCTCTGACTCAGAGGATTCAGACAAGGCTGTAACACATTAGAACTCTGGACTGTTACAGGCAGCACTCGTATTTCTGCCTCTGCCTTTCTCCTCCTAGCAGATTGCTAAGAGTTTCAAGCAAGTTTTAAGTCTTCACTAGTTATTTATTTATTCATTTAAAAGATTTGTATGGCCACCCATCTTAAACAACTCTGGTCAGCTCACAACAGCAATAAAACCCAGTAACTATAAAACAGAACTATAAAAGCATAAAACGATCAAACAAAAACCAAAACCTGATGCCTTAATCATCCCCTTAGCATGCCCCGCAGCAAGCTCCAATTACCCTTATTCCATTCTATGTATTCTATCCTATCCTATCCCAGTACCTGGGTAAAAAGCCAGGTCTTGATGGCTTTCCAAAAGGCTAAAAAGGTGGGGGCCTGCCAAATTGCCAGGGGGAGGATATTCCATAAGGTAGAGGCAGCTACAGAAAAGGCATGCTTCCGAGGTCCTGCTAGGTGGCAGGATTTCAGGGAAGGGATTTGGAGTGTGCCTACCCTATCTGATCTGGTGGCATGTGCAGATATTCTTAGGGAGAGGCAGTCCTGCAAATAACCAGGTCTCATGCCATGTAGGGCTTCAAAGGTGATAACCAGTACCTTGAATTTTTCACAGAAGGAAACTGGGAGCCAATGCAGCTCGTGCAATAGAGGTATAACATGGGCATACCTAGGAATTAGGAACACCCAACACTGTGCATGCCATTGCATTCTGGACCAGGTGTAACTTCCAAGTGATCTTCAACATAATTATATATGTTGCTTTGGTATTCTTTGTAATAAAACTTAAATTACTTTGTTGACACTATTTCAATTGAGAGGCCAATAAGGCCAATACCAGTTTTTCCCCCCCAATTCCTAATGTCTTCCTTGATCTGGTTGTATCCATGTCTGGTGCTCTTCAAGCTCTCTGCCCAAAGACTCCCAACCCATTGCTGTCACTGCCACTCTAACGGGCTTGGAGGATATGCAGTTTCATCAAGATTGCAGTTCAAAGCCACAGGCTGGAGAATGTTGGAAGTGATTCTGCCCTGAGTTCTGGGCTGGCTCTTTGGGATTTGGCTCATCAAGCTCCTTATCCAGTTACTCTTTCTTGATAAATGAGGATTCATCCCTTATATCATAAGTAGAGAAGCTTTGCACATTCTCTACTGTATTTAAAATTGATAAAATAATTCTAATATCCTACCTGGATTAGCTTGCAAAGCATAAGCAAGCCAACATGCGCATCACATAAAATCAGAGGCCCTGTGGATATTTTTTAGATGAGGAGGGATCAAAGTACTCCAATATTAAATTAAAATTAAACTTTACTGAAAAAATAGTTCATGAACATTGCAGAACAGAAGAGCAAGGCATTCACTACCCTCCTTTTGTCATACATGCTATGCACATAGCAGCTTATCTTCCATAGCTAATTATTCTTCCTAAAGTATATTAAGAAAACAACTGCAGTTAATTGTTGGTTCTGAGTGCTGCACATCTTTCTGTCTCCTTCAGGCCTTTAGCTTTTTACATTTAAAAGGTATCTTTCAAAGACCAATTAAACTTTTCCCTAACAACCGACATGGCTGCTTTAATGAATCACAGTCAACTACTGCATACACACTTTTGTACGCTCCGAAACGTCTCTTCCAAACTGAATCTGACACACTGGACAGCCTCAGCAAGCAGTCTTGTCTCAATGCAATAAGAAACGTTGCTTCTCCAGAGATTCTAATGACAGGAAGAAAGCTCAACACACACAAACACATGAATTATTTCAGTATTCAAATTAAAAGCAAAAAACAGAGTATACAGTCATAATGCCACCATTATGTTGGAGATCCAGTCCAATGGCATTGGCTCTTCAGCACCTCTTGACTTACTGTTAACAAGGGGGAGGTATAAAGTACATAGAGAATCAGGGATTTACTGTGTGTTTGCTCTTTGTTGATCACTTTGCCTGCTCTTTACATAACAGATTCCTTATCTGAGGTCACTTTTTTCCTGTTTTCTTTCCCAGGAATGCAAACACAGAGCACATACTCTTTGACTCTTCTTTTAGGACGCAGCTAGCTATGTGCTAGGCTTTGCCTATCCCTATGATGCATTTCCTTGCTCAGGTTAGAAGACATACTCTCAGGAACACTTACAATTGCACGAAGAACACTTACATCTTTATTATGCTACCCTTTCATGAACTAGAAAAATCTTTGAGAAGGACTCTAATTCAGATAGAAGTCATCACTCTGCTGCTTTCAAGGCAATAGAGTTGTGATTTTCCTAGAACTGTGCTTATTACTTATTGGGCAGAGCTGTTTAACATTTGAGTTGTAGAACTCAAATACATACATAAGTAAAATAACAATACATTTTTTGTAACATAATTTTAAAAATTATTTATAATATAGTTCAAAATCCCCCTTGACAATCCTTCTTTCAGTTACAACAATATCTGTCTTAAGTATTTAATTGGCTTTACAATACATTGCTTTGTATTTGCTTGTTTTTGCTGATTATTTTTCTGCAAGTGAACAGAAAACTATTTTACTATAGTACTTGAGCATCCTTGCTTTCGTCTACTTTATGTCTAATTTCTGGTCATTTGCTGATTTAGCTTCTTTAAGAGTCCCTCACTTATTACATTTTCTACTTTGTTAGCAATCAAGGGTGGCTTCTAAGAATTTTTGCTGCATTATGAAACACTGACTGCCACCTTAACTGGAATTATTGCTTTCCTACTGTAATTCAGCTTCAGGATTTATTTCCTTAAAAAGACTTGGTGTCTAGGGTTTTCAGAGAAACCACTGTACAGGATGGTTTATGATAGGAAGCATACTGAAATCTTTCTGGTTTCATGGAGTTTTAAATCCAATATTATTTACTGACACAAACATTCTAGTATTTTAAAATCTGATTATTTTTTTAAAGCAGCTATATATGAAATTAACCTTTTGGGCTGCAATTTTGATATTAGATAAACCAGTCAATAACCAGCAGGCAAATCTGCCAGTAACCAGTCATTTATGAATTTATGAAACCATCAGAGGTTTTCTAAAAGTTGTATTTTTTATGAGATTCATTCATTTTGAATGTCTTCTTTCAAAGTGGTATTCCCACCTTGCCCCATAAGTACAGTTTTAAGCAGTTTTGTTCCAGGGAACACCTTATATATTATGTTTTTATCTTGTACAACACAAAACAATTTTTGTGTACCTTAAAATGCAACCTCACTCACATCTGTGAATGCAATAAATACATCTTTATTGTATAATGTAAATATACAAGAAGCAAAACAAAAAACAAAAAACTGCCATTCCATTATGGATTAGAATTTTGTTAATAATATATAGATGTAAAACATGTTTCATATCACAACAGCCTTAATTATTTAAATGAGTTTATGTTTCCTTCTGTTCTTCTTCCCTCCCCCTCCCCCTCTTTAAAGACTTGCATTTGGTCCCCTGAGACCCTTCCAAAAGTTGTAGGTAGTTTTTTGTTTTTTTCAAGTCAAATATTTGAAATGGTTGGTTACATCATATGACAGTCTTCCAAATGCCTGCATTGGAATCTAGATTAAAAATCTTCATCTTCACAGAGATCTTATTTTTCCATATGTCTTTTTTGAATTTTCCTTTTATATTTATTTAAATGAATCTGAGTAAACCTATTACACACAAGCTATTATTCCTCTGAATTCTCTTTTGATGAACGATAATGTCTATACTTGTATGGTTCTGCAAAGTATTTTAGAATATGTTGTATGTGAGTGGCATTTCTTAAAATTTTTTCCATGTTTCCATTAGAACAGAGTTATGTATGATAAAAAAATTGCCACATGAAAATGTAAAACATCCACCTAATATCTTCAAGTATAACAAGAGCTAAAACAGTAAAGTATCTAAAATGTATCTAATGTTCTAATGTGTCTCTAGCACACTTAACCATTGTATTCACTATTTTATACAGAACTCTAATGATCAAATAATGAAATAAATGGTTTTTAGCACTGGTCTTTTGATGCACAGATTTTCAGAATTATAATACCTTAGGCTTAGAGGGTTTGCCCCATGCTCTTTTATCTGCATTATACATATATCCTATTCCTACATTAGTGATTTTACAATTGAAAGGACTGATTGGAGCCCCGTTGCTTCACCAAAAAACTGATCATTCAATTCATTAAGTTCTTCCTTGCATTTCTAATGTTGTGAACCAGTGCAACTTATTCTTAGGAAATATAATATTCCAATGACAGAATAGCCATCTATGACATAGGAGTAACTAGGGAAAACTTGTCAAGTGCTTACTTAGAACCAGGATGAAAACTTGCTCAGCTTTCATGCATAAATCAATATTCAGACTAGAGCTACCTTCCTAAAGGCCCACTGTGATGGGCTCCAAGTATTTGTGGCTCTTAGGAGGAGGTACCCTTTGGGCTCACCTCTTTGGACACACCTAATTACTCTTACTAGTCCAACCTCACAAAAAATGATTCACAGTTACTTTGTACAGTTACAGTACCAGTATAATCTACTAAAGAAATTTGAATCTTATCCCTTCAATATAGATACTTTATCAACCAGATTATAATTTTCACAATTATAGGCAAGGATTGATATATAGCCATTGTGGAATGCGTATTACTGATACAGATGCCAAGGCAGAGCAGGAAGAGATGAAGGGACAGTTATTTCTGGCTCTCTCTTGAGTTTATTGCTAGTATTTAACCAACACTCCCTCTTCTGTTAACATAACATGTGGTCACTGAATATGCATTTTACCTCTGATAAAGTCCCTGTTTCTATTATCTCCAATTTTTGTTCTCCAATCCTATCACATTCCAAAAGCACCCACTGAAATAATACGTTGCTTAAGAAATAAGTCCCTGAAAAATCAGTGTGACCTACTCTTCCATACAAGTACATATAGGTTTCCAACCTTAATTGCTCAGTTAATTTAAGCAAAGAGGAATCCCTGTAACAGTAGACTCATGGTTAGAAAAAAACAGGTACAACGATGACATAATGCATCCTTTGAGCAGGCAGCAGTTGAACTTTCATTTCTTCAGCAACACTTCCTGTTTCTTTCCATTTGGGAATGTAAGGCGTAACAGCAAAATCTATGGTGAAATTACAATTAAAGCCTGTTTGATTGATTATATATCATCAAGTCAGCGTAGACTCTTAGAAACCATATAGACAGAACTTCTCCAGGATGATCTGTTCTCAACCTGGCCTTTCAGGGCTCCAATAGTGCACCTATTCCTGCTGTAATTGAGTCCACTGTTCTTGCTACTAATCATCCTCTTCTCTTTCCTTTCACCTTTCCCAACATTATAGATTTGTCCATGGAGCTGGGTCTTTGCATAACGTATTCAAAATACGATAATTTGAGGTAGGTTATTTGTACCTCAAGTGAGAACTCTGGGTTGATTTGTTCGATTATCCATTCTTAGTTATCCATAGTATTCTCAAGAGTCTTTTTCAACACCAATATTTAAAAGCATCAATACTCTTTCTATGCTGGATCTTCAAAGCCCTACTTTTGCTTCCAGAGTGTCCCATGGAAAGCCATTGCCTACGTGATTCTGATCTTTTTGGGTATAAACATGTCACTATCTGAATATCATTCCACCCCTACCCTACTAAGTACTAGTCTAGCATATTGCTAGGAACTGCTTGTTCCTTTACTGTTGATGGTTGATCTTAAAAGACAGAAGTTATCTGTCACTTTAATATCTTCATTGTCAATTCTAAGGCTGGTTAATCAACCTGTTGTCATTAATTTGGTGTTCTTTATATTTAATCATCTCATTTTTTTCACTGTGCTCCTTGACTTTCATTACCAGAGCTTGCAGATTATTTGCATTTTCAACGATCAGAGTAGAGTTATCTAGGCTTACTTACACTATGCTATTTTATTCAGCTTCACTGTATTATGTTCTTTAAGCAGCTAAGTTCAATTATTATGCAGTGTATAAAAAAAATATAAAAACTCCTTCAAGTTGAACTTGACTCCCAGTGACTCTGGAACATCTATGTCCTTTTTTTTTTTTTGCAGCAGTACTGAAGTGGTTTGTCTTTGGCATGTTCCTGAAGGTGTTTTCAGCAGTCAAGCCAACAAGCCATGATATTTCCTGGTGGTCTCCCATTCCAGTACTAGCCAGGTTCAGCTCTTCTTCGTTTTTTGAGAATAGCCCAGGTCACATGGGTGTTAATGACTAGTTAGTGCACTATGAACAATTGTATAATTACAATAGCAACGGCATTATTTTACAAAGTTGAAATATATATCTGTGGACTTCAAGCTATTTACATCTTACCTCTTGTTCATAAGGCAAACAACATCTTATGATTTCAGACTGATTGTTGAAGTGACTGTTGGAAAAAACAAAGAGGGAGAACTGATTCTGCTTTGTCTTAGTACTTGTGAAACTCACATCTTCTTTTGAAGGCTAGAATTAAAGGATCTTCTGTGCTTCTCCATTAGGAAACCAAGCTATAGGATATACATTAGTATACAGGTAGTCCTTGCTTAGTGACCATAATTGGGACTGGCAACTTGGTTGCTAAGTGGAAAATCATGTGACTGAAACTGGCTTTTGACTTTACTTCCCCTTAAGTTGTTAAGTGAAACATTGTGGTCACTATGCAAAACATCACATGACAGTGACTTCCACCCTCTCTATTACTTCTGCTTGTCACAAGCTGGTTGCGAAGCATGCAAATGGTGATCATGTGACACTGCGATGATCAAAAATGCATGCTGGTTGCAAAGCACCCAAATGGTGATCACATAACCACAGGACACTGCAATGGTCATGAATGTGAAGACTGGTCACAAAGCTATTTGTTCTACACTGTTGTAACTTTGAATGGTTGCTAAACAAAGCAGTCAGTAAGCAAGGACTACCTGTACAATAAAAGGGGAGCAGGTAAGTTCTCTTTTCATAACAAAAAGCCTTTATGCTAAATATTTCAGGTATTCAGAATACTCCTAATGGTTACTATATTTGTACAAACACAGAAAGGGATAATTCTGGGTGAACCTTGAGATAAGTATGGGTTTAACTATTTCAGAAAGCCAGCAAGATTCACAATATGAAATGAAGCAGTTTGTGTGTGTAGATAAATTCCTTATAGGAAGAAGGTCAGGGAAGGGGACTTTGCTCTAGATGAGGAACAGAGGACAATTTATCACTGAAAGAGTAAAGGTGACAGATATCTGGTAGCTGTTTTCTACTCTTATATATTTCCCTGAGAAGTCTTGAGTAGCCATGCTGAATCTCTTCCCATTCAGTACATGATTGGTTAATTCCAGATCGCCCCATAATAACACAACATTTATATTGTCATATGATCATGAATAAAGGGACTGACTTGGAATCTGTTACTAAGACTGAGTTGGGTGTGATCACTCACACAATTATCAAATATACATGTTAGAAAATAGTAGATCCTATTCTCTAGAAGTTTTTGATCAAACTCATATGTATCAAGTGTAATTTTAAAAAGAGTAATAAATTTGATCTGGGCTCCAAAAATGCTGACAACCACAAAAGGGTTGCAAAGAGATTTTTGTATTTCATTCCTCCCATCTACTGGTGATCTGGATTTTTGCAGCTCAGATCTGGTAGCTCTAAATTATTTCTAAGAATAAAAAATAATTTGCAAGTACATCCATGACAAAATTACATGAAGCAAAGAACAATCTCTGATGGTCTTATGAAAGTTGCAATAAATTCTAACCATTTGTTGTTGCTGGGTCTCCTGGGATATAAGGAGGGGAGTGAGAAAGACTGCAACACTGAGGGAATTAATTAAAAGATGTTTATTTGAGACAAAGATAAAATATAGTAGCAAACATAATTACATGAAAAGTATTTTTTCTTGTAACTCCTCCTTTTAAAAAGAAAGCAATTGGGAAACAAGAAACAGAGCATCTGGGTAACAGTACTTTCTATGTGTAAAAGTAATAGAAAGCAGAACAAGCAATGAATATTGATACTGTTCAGTTAAACTGATCAATGTTACACTTATTCAGTAGCCTCTCTAAAAAAACAAATTAGTACAGAGATGTTACATTAAAGAAATTTAAAATGGTGAAAGACTATCTCCATTAGTAATGGCAAGAATGTGAATGTTCCCCTGTTATAAACAGAAGTTAATTTTCTAAAACACAATGAGATCTGGAATTCTTACCCTGTTGCTGGCATAAGATTACTCCTGAATTAAAGGCTGAAGCAGTGCTGCCATCTTTTGACTAGCCAAAAGATACAGATTACCTGTGTTCATGTACGTACAGACATGCTGTATCTCAGCATTTGAGCAAGTGTTTACTAGAAAGGGCAGCAAAAGCTATTGGATGAGAATCACAGATATTTGTTCATGTTCAAATCTCTGCATTTAAAGAAACAACCACAAAGCAAATTTAGTCAGTAGTCTCTATGCAAAAAATCTGATAATGTAGAAAAAAATGTGCTTGGATTATATCATTAAGAGTGCAGGTGTATGGGGGTAGGTAGGCATTTGTCTGAATCTTTCCCATTGTAAAAAGAAATCTCTGCACCCAAAATATAGAGACACATCAATATATCCAGCTTTGCACATAATCACTCATGGTATTAGGTTCACTACTGACATAATCTCAGAAAGACAGGATAGACCATAGTGCATCCCCATTCTTCCTAATCAATATAAAATAATTGTAAGTTTTATTCCATAAATATACCATAGGTTAACAATAGTTTTTTACTTGTAGTAGCTCTGAAATTATCTCAAGGACATAGTAATTCCACACTGAAAGACCAACAATGTGCTTTTTTTCAGAAGAACTACCAAAATATGTGGGAACTAAGTTTGTTCCCCAGGATTTTCTGCCAACATTTAGCTATTGGTTTAGCTAAATCTGCCAACATTTAGCTATTGTGCTAAATGGTATGGAGAATGGGAGAGAGAAGTTTCTCATTTTCTCTCACAGAAGTTCTCATGCAATAGTAAAGGTCCATTAAAAATCTATTGGGGTTGTGGTATCTATGATGCAAGAAAGAAAGAATAGGGATGAATTCAAAAATAAGACAACAACAGCAACAACAAACCCTATTTCAATATTATTTTTGACTGCTATAAAATGAGGGAAGATAATTTGAGTCAAGAAAACTAATTTTTGCAAAGCTTCTTTCTGAAATAAATGAATGAATATGATTTTGGTTCCAGTAAAGTCCGATAAGGAAACCATGATATAGAAATGGTATGGTAATACAAAATAGTAAATAGTAAAAGAAAAAAGAAAAAGGGATAAGACATATTACAACCAGAAATGTTCTGCCAATCAGTCACATGAACTGAAACTCCCTCTTATTTATATGGATAAGCGCAACTTCAGCCATAACTGCAGAATAGCTAAGCAAAGAGATAATCCAAGTGTTTGTTCTTCCTGTTTCTCTACAATATAATCTAATCTGAAAGATAATTTTCACATTTCCCAGAAGAGCAGCTGTTGTTATATTAGAAATGTGTGCATCCCCTCTATCTGGCAGATGTGAAAGCTTATTTCAGATGGCATTGTGATGCAGTGGGAAAAGCAAGACAATATATTAACAGCTGAAGCTGTACAAATGATTGTACTAATCCAATTACAACTGTTTTATTGATTTGCTAGACTTTCATAAATTAGCCACAGTTAACAGAATTATTTTTTAGCTAATTTAATATGGATATTTATGTTTTTACTGTTTTTACCATTTGGATTTTAATTGTGAGCCACCCAGAGTCACCCTCTGGGGGAGATAGGCGGCATATAAATTTAATAAATAAATAAATAAATAAATAAATAAATAAATAACACAACACAACACAACACAACTTCAGGTAAGTGTTTCTGATTGGCTAATCACGTGGGAAATTTCTTTACTTATATATATGAAAGTGAATATATAATCTAAGGTGCTAAATGATAAATACAGGTTATTGCTACTGTAAATATTTACTTCTAGTATTAGCTGTAGGACAGAAACTGTCTTTCAGCTTTTAGGGAGACATGTATTTACACTGGGCATCTGTCCTCCTATTCACACAAGACATGAGACCAAATCTGGAGCAAGTATATTATTAGCACCCTTGCGACAGTGGCCATTGAGCTAAATTCCCCATTTGTGTGTTTATTGTGGTGAATGAGTAGGAAGGGATCAAGCAACATACTAGAATTTTGTAACAAATGATAAGCTTTATAAAGGTATTAATGCACTGATAGGAAAGGAGGCCTGGCTCTAAGTCATAAGTAGGAAATCTTCTCATGTCAAATAATATTACATTTTGCTGTCTCCGTCTGTCATGGCATCTGTGCAGGAGGCTGGCTATCTATCACAACCTAGTTTTAAAACCTTCATTGTAAAATCAATATTCTTAAAATTTACTGTAATTCTATTTGAGATTGATTGACTAATTTTACACTGGCACAAAAATTTTTTTCCCTCAAATGCTGCTTTAAACAAAGTTTGCAGTTTTGAGGATGCAAAACATCAGTCCCAAAATGAAAGAAGAAAAGACATACAAAAGAGTTTCATGCAGCAATATGCACATATTTTATGGTTCCTTCAATGAGTATGACTTTTTAAATATTAGAGGATAAAGCTAGGCATCATTGCTAGAGACCAGATACCCTGTAAAATAGCTTAAAATACTTTACAGAGGATTGGCATTTTCTGGAAGAATTATGCTTGTCATTAGCAGCAAAGTATCTGAAAAAAAATTAGATACAGGATTCAAACTTTCATCAGAAATTATATCAATGAATGCTTGTCCACATTTAAGATGCTTTAAGCAATTCGGTATCTTCGAGGATCACATTACTGCTTGCATCAGCCCTAGATGCATCTAGCAACACATGGAATACATTCTCATGATGACACAGCCTGCAGATTTATGCATACTGAAGAAGAGAACCTGCCTTATCGCAACTTATCCATTATCAACTGTTTGGACAAGATAAGAGCATATTTGCATTTTTAATAAGAGGATGAGTCCCTTGACTTCTTTTGCAGATATTGCAATGACAAACATAAATGAATACTACAAATTTTTATTTTTTCAAGGCTGAGAGCACATAACCATTTGGAGGAGATAGTTCTAAATATTCTATCAAATATTTATGTGACCTAACTTATGTGGGTGACTAATTACAGATTATCTTTTAAACAGTTACATTAACCTACTGATAGGAATATATGCTCACACCTTCTGCAGACTCCTCTGCCTTCAGAGCCATAGGCTTCACAAGCTTGCAAAAATAGTATTTTTCTTAGTGGCAGCTTAGCACTCAGTAGAAACACAGATTAATGCTCTCCATGTCTTTCTGCCTTCCTTTTACCAATAAAGCTATTTCTAATCCTGCTAGAAAGCTGAAGGGGGAAAAGGGAGGGAAGTGTTAAAGAGACTGTTACAGGCTGATCCAAAAGAGTAGACAGTAACCACATGACAACACCATTTATAAACTGGCTCAGCTTGGATTCAGGATACTGACATTCTATTCACTGTTGCTACCTTTACTGATGTAGTCCATATACTGGCTGGGAATTATGAGAGCTGAACTTCAAAACATCAAAAGGGCACCAGGTTGGGGGAAGCTTATATAGTTCATTTACATGTGGATTCTCGAGCTCCAGGAACCACAGCCAAAACACTGCAATATAGGGATTGCACGTATTAAAAGTAGTTGAGCTAGTGACTTAATATTTACATGTTACTTGAATATTTTTCTTTAGAACTGATTTGTCATCCCAAATTCTCTAGCATTCACTTCAACATACTTATTGGTATCTCACTTTCCAAAATATTATGCTTATATATTTTGCAATGATAAGCTTCACTGTAAGGTCTAGGCATGCAGAACAAGCAGACCCTGCAATTAAGCAGGACAAAAACTAAAAAGTGTTCTTCCAATACATTATGCTTGCTGTTGTCTTTCAATTTCTTCCCTTGGATACTTACAACTTTAATATTACTTTAATGTGATCAATTTGTATTTAAGACCATGGTTCTAAACCACATAAAATATTTTCTGTGTAAAATTTGAATGGTAGGTGCCAGGAAATGCCCTGACTTTGCACTGAAAGATTCACATGATTAGTTATGGGACACACTTTCATGTAATGTTAAAACAACAAAGTTAATAATAGCCCAATCATTTATACATTAAACTATATTGATTGTCAGGCCCAGCCCAAGAACAACAGGGAAACAGTCCAACCAAGTTCAGTTCTTTTATTGTTTACAACATATAGACAAAATCTTGCTAGACTAAATCTGTGCTATGCTAACCTAATAGATATATCCTGGGAGATTCTAGGGAGTAGCTATCTTAAATTTCTTCTTCCCACACTCCTGCTCTGGACTGTGTTCTCTCTTCTCCCACCCTCCTTCCTGGGAACCTAGGTCTCTACTGCATTGCATCACAATAATAGTGAATAAGTATGCTTTGATATCAACACTCTGGACAGCTGGCCCTCAGTCACCTGTGATGGAATGTATTTCTGAAGAGGAGGAGGATGTGAGAGATCAAGGCTATCAGGAAGGAGGGGGTGCATTCCAAGAAGAGAAAGGAGACAAAAGACAACACAGTCCACAGGAGGAGAATGGGAAGTGAAAGAGGTTTAGGATAGCCACTCCCTAGAATCTCCCAGGATATATCCACTTGTTGCATTAGGTAGATTTAGTCTGGCAAGATTCTGTCTATAAGGTATAAGCAAATAAAGGAACTAAACTCAATTGGACAGTTTCACTGTTGTTCCTGGGCTGGGCCTGACATCACCCTAGTAAAAAAAACCTTAGTAAAAGTGGCCAAACTAATAATATCATTTAAAACTGGCAAGGCATTGGGTAATGACCTCATCTTACCCAAAGTGATTAAATGTAACAGCAATTGGTGGGCCCCTTTGTTGATATCCTTATTTGCATTTATTGATCAGACAGGCCAGATTCCCAAGGATTGGGGTTTTGCAATAATTGTCCCTATTTATAAGAAGGATAATAAGGAAGATCCGGCAAATTATAGACCTATTAAGTGCTATAAGTAAATTATATGCAAAGCTTCTAAGCAACAAACTTCAGACATGGATGGAATCGGAAGGAATGATAGGGGATGAACAAGTAGGGTTCAGAGAAGGCTGGTCAACTATAGACCATATTTTAGTATTATACCACCTTATTCACAATTATGTGCACACTTTAAAATCATCTTCATATATGGTGTTTCTGGACTTCAAATCTGTCTGATTCTGGAGCTAGGAACATTCTGTGGGGCAAGCTCAAGAACACTACTATGGACAGATGGGTACTTTATTTGATACAGAAACTATATGTTAACTCCTCTCTGAAGGTAAGGTGTAACAACAACAATGGGTGCTCTCCAAGGTGGTAAGTATACAGCAAGGTGTGTGATAGGGGTGCATTCTAGCCCCCTCCCTGTTCAATTTGTTCATTAATTCCATGACTGAATCAGTGAACAACTCTGACAGTCATGCCCCAAATTAGCAGGCTGCAAAATCTCAGTATTATTATATGCAAACGATCCTTCTTTCTCTTTCTCCCATGTGACTCACACAGGCAATGAACACTATAGTCAAATATTGAAAGGAAAATAGGTTGGTGCTAAATTACCAAAAATCTAAAGTTATGGTCTTCTCCAAAACAGCCAAAATTCAAAGATGGAACATAGAAGGGAACCCAATTGAACAGGTTCACATCTTCAAATACCTGGAAGTAGTTTTCCACTCCAAGGCAATATGGAGGGCCATCATGATTACGTCTCCCAGACAGCATTAAGATCTGCAAATGCCATCAAATGGTTCTATTTTACCAAAGGAGGTGAATTAATACTGGCTGCTTTGAAACTGTTTCAAGCTATAACTTTAGCCCAAGGGCTCTACAGAGCCCAGTGGGGCCTTTATGCTAGGAATAATGCCCCCAAGGTACTCCAAACTAAATTTCTAAGATCTGTACTTGCAGCACCCAGAGGGGTTGCCAATGACCTCTTCAGGCTAGAAAAAGGGATGGCTAAATTTGAGGTTAGAGCATGGAGTTGATGTTAAACTACAGGCTGAAGGTCCAGTTCTTCCCCTTTGGACTACTTCCATTAATAGTGATCAATGACTGCCCCTTAAGTTGGAACAATGTCATAAAACAAAAACTAGTGACTTGCGGGTTACCATCAGAATCTCTACAAACTTTGGGCTATGATCATGCCAAACATATACTTCTCCAAAGATTTAATGACACTGAATTTCAGGCAGAAACAAATACCTTGTCACAGAGAAATAGGGCTTGGGTGACAAAAGTCTTTTGATAAACAGCCAACTATCTCTCTTCTTCAAAACTAAGGAAAGCTTTCTTTTGGGCAAGGCATAATATTTTGCCTTCAGCATTACTACAGGGAAGATACTGTAAAATCCCGTTTGAGAAACAGTTTTCCCATGTGGAACTGGAGATGTTGAAACAGTCCAACATGTATTATTTTATTGTACCATCTTAAGAGATGTTCGTAATGCCTATATCCTGTCTCTTTTACATCAGTACCCTGGGCAATCTGACAATACTTGTAAGTTCATCCTTTTTTTTTCAGATTGTAAATCATGTATAACTCAGATCACAGCAAAATACTGTGCAGTAGCCATAAAAATTAGGCATCAATTGGTGAAAGGTTTCCCACAGTTGTAACATACTTTTTATATCAACTATTACAATTTATTGTCGAAGGCTTTCACGGCCGGCATACAATGGCTGGTATGGGTCTTCCGGGCTGTGTGGCCGTGGTCTTGAAGTCTTGTTTCCTAACATTTCGCCAGCACCTGTGACCGGCATCTTCAGAGTGCAGGAGCACAGACAGGAGCAGTTCTCTCTGTGCCCAGGGTGAAGTGACCCTTCTGTGGGTATTTATAGAGATCTGGGGGTGTGTGTGTGTGGGGGTTGGGTTACTGAGTGGCTGCTTGTTTTGGAGTCAGCATCTGTGTGTATTTTCCTGGGGATTAGGCAGGGTTTTTTCTTCTACTGAATTGTTAACGAGGGGCTGCTGGGGGTGATTAGCAAGTTCACTGTGTGAACTGTTCACATGTCCTGGTGGTTGAGCTGAGTTCGTTGACCTTTTGCAGGCTGTATTTTTCAGGATTGGTAGCCAGGTTTTGTTGATTTTTAGACTCTCCTCTTTTTATTGAAACTGTGCTGGTGTTTGTGAATCTCAATGGCTTCCCGGTATGGCCTGGTATAGTGGCTGTTGGTGTTGTCCAGTATCTCTGTGTTTTCAAATAGGATTTTGTGTCCAGTGTGCTTGAGAGCATGTTCAGCTACTGCAGATTTTTCTGGTTGCTGTAGTCTGCAGTGTCTTTCGTGTTCTTTTATCCTGGTATGGATGCTGCGTTTTGTGGTCCCGATGTATACTTGTCCGCAACTGCATGGTATGCGGTATACTCCTGCGGCGGTGAGGGGATCCCTTTTGTCTTTTGCTGATTTTAGCACTTCTTGTACTTTTCTGGTGGGTCTGAAGATTGTTTGGAAATTGTGTTTTTCCATAGTTTTCCCATGCGGTCTGTGACCCCTTTGATATAGGGCAGAAATACTTTATTGGTGGGTGGCTGTTTTTCTTCTTCAGTCGCATGTTGCTTTCTTGGTTTGATGGCTCTTTTTATTTCATTCTTGGAGTAGCCATTCGCTTGTAGGACCCAATTAAGGTGGTTAAGTTCAGAGTTTAGGAATTGGGTTTCGCAGATCCGATTGGCACGATCCATGAGGGTTTTGATAATGCCTCTTTTCTGACGTGGGTGGTGGTTGGAGTTTTTGTGTAGGTACCGGTCTGTGTGGGTGGGTTTTCTGTAGACTTTGTGTCCTAATTTGAGGTCTGGTTTGCGTATGACCAACGTGTCTAGAAATGGAATTTGGCCATCCACTTCTTTTTCCATGGTGAATTGTATATTGGGGTGGATGCTGTTTAGGTGGTTCAGGAACTTCTGTAGGTCTTCTTCATCCTGACTCCAAATTGCGAAGGTGTCATCCACAAATCGGAACCAGACTGTTGGGGTAACGGGTGCGGTTTCTAAAGCCCGTTTTTCAAAATGTTCCATGTAGAAATTTGCTACGACTGGGCTCAGGGGGCTTCCCATGGCGACGCCGTCCATCTGTTCATAGTACTCATTGTCCCATAGGAAGTAACTCTATAAATACCCACAGAAGGGTCACTTCACCCTGGGCACAGAGAGAACTGCTCCTGTCTGTGCTCCTACACTCTGAAGATGCCGGTCACAGGTGCTGGCGAAACGTTAGGAAACAAGACTTCAAGACCACAGCCACACAGCCCGGAAGACCCACACCAGCCAACTATTACAATTGCCTATACTTTTATTTAATTACTTTTAGTTGTTTTTAGTTATACCTTCTATCTCTGCCCTTTGGCTGTAATGAAGAAAAGTTGATTATGTGCCATCAAGTTGTTTTCGACTCCTAGTGACCAAATAGATGGAGTTTCTCCATTATGATCTATCTCTAACCTGGTCTTTCAGGTCTTCCAATGCATTCAAAGTTAGTAATAGCCCAATCGTTTATAAATTAAACTATATTTAAGTTCAGTATGTATTAGATGCAGACAATTTTGTTTAGAAGTATGCTTTAGAAACAACTATACACTCCACAACACTTATTCACGAAGGAGTTCTGTTGAACTGTAGATCTTCAGCAGGGTGATTCTGTTTGACAAAGCTTCATCTGAATAACCCCACTGAAGAGAATCAATGAATGGAATAAATAATAGAAGTGGTTATAGAAGTGATTAGAAGTCATTCAACACATAAAACTGAATTGGGTGTCTTTAAATATCCTCCAAAGTATTATCCTTACTGTTTTCATTCCATTCTGCAAAAAAACAGTACAAGCTATGCTTCCCCATTATAGCATATGATCAAGGTTTTTTCCTTCCAAATCAAAACATGACACCTGAAGTAGACCAAGTAAACTGTATTGTCTCTAAAGTGTAAACTCAAATCAAATCATGCCCTTCAGAATCCCAAATCACTAATTTGAAGCAGATGATTGCTTAACAGCACAGGCTCAAGAGACAGTAAGGTTCAGCTACTGTGTGACAAATCACTAGCACAGCTGTAGCTGTGCTACAGTTGCTATATCTCATGTTCAGAGAACTGTATACTATAAACAGTCACCATTAGAAACTATTGTACATGTTCCCTTGAACTGAAGCAACATCACCAATAGCACTGGTCAAACTAACATAGTTTTCTTTTTATTCCATGCATGGTTCTATAATTATATCTGAAAGTCTAGGGTGTCAGTATGGGGCTTCATTATGTGCTTAATGTACTATGGCTACAGTTTATCTTAGAGATGGCTATGCATTCTGCTTTACAGAAACAGCATTGTATCTGAAAGGCTGTTCATTCACAAATAAAGAACCATGGAATGTGTACTATGGTATGTAGTCAAGAAGCAAGTATAACTTACAGAGAATTTCTATCAGGCAAGTATAAACTCTGGACAAAAAGCTTAACCAAAGGCAGGGAAGAGCAATTAGTTTTAATCAATTTACAAAGAGAGATGACAGGTTAAAAATATAAGAGTAGTTGTATAATTTGCTGCAAGGTAACACAGATAAGTTTACAAGTTAAGCATTCTACAGTTTCATAAGTTGAGCATCAAAATCCAAATATATTGGCTGTTGAATCATACATGCTCTGGTAATATGTCACGATGACTACATTGCTGCAGATATCACAGTATTATGAAAAAAAGGTATTTTTCTTTTCTTTTCTTCTTTTCTTTTCTTTCTTTTGAATCATTTCTACAGTGGTTAATTGCAGAAAAATATTTTTTGGCCCTAAAATGTAATGTGAATAAGACAATTAGAAGCTACTAATCAATAAGCATTTTTCCCCAGAAGAAAAACAATTTATTATATCAGAACAAATGCAAATCTCTAATATCCTGTACTGTAACTGAGAGGAAACCTGTAGCTGACTCAAACTGGATGCTGTTGCAGAGTTCTTGCTCCATAATAGTTGGATAAATCTAATGAATCAGAGTATAAATCGAAAGCTGTATTTTTCCAGTTAAATAAAAGGCCTTCAATTATCCAAGAAGATGGACATAATCAAAAACTGCTGGGCCACTCATTTCAGTGAATTATGAAATCATACAACATAATAGATTCACACAAGTCTATCAAATCAATCCCAGTTAAAAAAAAAACACACTAAGGATCACAGAGCCAAATTTGTATTAGAACTACCATCCTTTTTGGGAATGGTGAACTATCTTGAAAAAAAAGCAAGAATGAAGTCACTCTTTTTTCTAGGGTAGGGAGTCCTCCTAGCATAAATTTAGAAGGGGCCATTTATTAAATGCTTAGTTCCAGTTCAAAAAGCATGAACACTCTCAAGCAAACACATTTATTTCAAATAGCCTGAAAACATGGAAATCTCCAACTAGTATTAATAGCTCTCCTGAAAATTCTCCAAAGGCTTCAGTTGCCTATGGCAGAGCTGCAAAGGTCTAGGGAGTAGGAGAGCAGGTGCTCAAATGGGCTTCAGAGAGTCCCCAAGCAATTTCTGGGGCATGGTTGGAGCTTTGAAAGAAGACAAAGTCTGCCACTCTAAAAACTTGCTCACATAAAATAGCTCACAAATAGGACCAACAGGACATACTTAAAAGAGTCTCCGATGTGATCCAAAGACAGAAAAATCAAAGGAGGGAAAATTGCTTCTACGACACTGACAACGATGCTTTGACAAAACTTTTCAGGCTGGGAAAAGAGTACATAGAAAAGATTAAACAAAATAGAATAGATTAAAGAAACAGCGTTGTAATAGGACTGCAAGCTCAGAGAACAAATGTGATATTGGTGTGACAGCCAAAAATTAACTTAGGGAGTTCTGCATAAGCCATGGTTTGTCATGGGTCGGCTACATGGATGGCAAGATTCCAAACAAGCTCCAATTTACATAACATGTATGTGAATCACAGAGACCTCAGTGAAGAAATTATATTTTGATTCAGCAGTTTTTACAAAGTGATTACAATCTTAAAAATAAAGCAAATACCTATGCATCCACGCATTTAAAAAGAGAAGACATTTCTACTCCTAAATAGGCTTCTGGAATGTTATACTAATCTCAATCATTTTTGATCCTGGAATAGTTTGGAACACTGTCCATTATTTCAGAGAATAAAGGATTATAATAGACATAAACGAGGGAGTAAAATACACAGATGTTCAGATTTCTCCAGCATTCATGAAGCTCATAACGTATAAAAGAGGATACATATAACTGAACGAGAATTTTGTACAGCTAGCCAACCTTATCAAGTCTAGGCTAGACTTGTTTATTTTAAAAAATCCCAGAAAGAGGATTACTGCCATAACCCCCTGCATGGATCTGTCCACTTATATCATAAAGAGTAAAGCTTTAAGGCAAAGGAGAATTTACCGTTACTGTTTAAAGGTCCAAAAATAGTTCTAAGAGTGCCTTGATAACTTCTAAAATATACTATGCTGTTGTGAAACTGCAGTATCTTTGTGAAAAACAGGAATTGAAGTGAATGCATAAGGACGTGATTTTAAACAAAAAAATTATACTTTTCCTGTTTTACATTAAACAAAGAAAGCATACTTGCTTCACTGTACAGTCATAACTGGTGTTCAGTATTGTGTTGTGTATTGTGTTTATTCAATCCTTGCTTCCAAGCACATGGTTAACAATGTAAATTAAAGTCTGGAGTTCCAATTAATGAAAGTACAGGTGTGAATCAAAAGGGTAAAAGGAAGAAAGAACTAGCAACCATTTTAGAAACAACCAAAATTGATATTTTAGCAATGTTTATTTAATAGATACATTGTGCTAATTTTAGTACAGCTGCACAGAAAGTATGAAGATCTTACTCATCGCCATTTTGAAATTACGCAGAAAAAGAGTTTATAAACATTTTTTTTCTTCCTAGCATTTTTCCTGCATGTGCAGGGTCTGCTTTTTTCGGATCAACTAAATGTTGATCCTTTGGTTGTGCCAGGAATTGACCAACTGGCTTGTCACCTGAGCCTGACGTTGGGGGCTGAGAGAGAGTGACTGGCCCAAAGTTACCCAGCTGGCTTTGTGCCTAAGGTAGGACTAGAACTCACAGTCTCCTAATTTCTAGCCTGGAGCCTTAACCACTAGATCAAAATGGCTCAAAATGTCCCAAAAGGTCCCACTGAGATTCAAAGTCCAGAGTGCTAACCATTACACCATGGGACCTTTATAAACAAATAAGCCAACAAACAAATAGTAAAAATGATTGTGGACAAAAGACAGTTATTTTAAAGCATATTACACAGAGAAATACATGCTCAAGCACTAATGGCTTTAAAAAATATGTCTGGTTTTGATCTAAGGGACAATTATGTTGGATGGAATGTTCAACCCTGAATTTTTGGTAAGCCATTCATATTCTACTGAACACACACACACACACACACACAAGCACAAAAACACAAATACAGATTTAACTGAGTTTTCACAAGGCCAACCAGCACAGCTCCTCCATGATGAAACTTATAGGTTTCAACCTACTAAGTCCTGAGGCAGAATTATAAAATTGTCAAAATGCCTGGCATATTCCTTTCTTATACACCAGTAAGTTTACAGATACTGAAAATATCTAAGCATTTCACTTTTAATAATGGAATACCAAATGAAAGAAGATCATCAATGGGCTATTATCAATATTATCTGTAATCTGTATTTCTGTAACTGAAATTACAATGACATTTACTCAATAGGTGAAACCAATCAGTTTTAATCACAGATTGTTTATGACATTATATGATTCAAAAGTATTTTGTTGATCCTTAAACCCATTTACTGAATTATAAAACTAGTTTATTCTTATAAACAAATTAAAGTGCCTTAATACTTATCATCAGACTTGCATTAATAATATCTATCAGATTATGAAATTAGTAGCAGATAAATTGCTATAATGAGAATATGATCACTGCAATAAAAACAGTCTTAGGATCAAATCTCTGGCTTGGCAAAGTCATTTATTGGCTTTCTTCAATCTATATATACACAATGGAAATTAATGATGTGACATTTAGGTAGCAGTAGGAAGCTACTGTCATAAGATAAATGGAGTGTTTCACTGACTAATCATAAACATTTCTAAAATAAATTTGAAGGTAACAGCCAAACGGTGCTTTTTGTCCTTTTCATTGTAAGATTTGTGTAGTAACAAAAGACAATTCCAGTACCAGGATTTATGGCACAATAACACAGAATATAGCTATTCTAACTATACTCAGAAAGTAAAAAATAATGAAGCATTTCTCATGTAACACTAAAATACTATTCGAGCTTTTATTTCACCATTTGTACATGTAACATCACTATACGTTATAAATCAAAATACACCAATCGTTAAAGCTATTGTTAATAAAGCACAATAATATCACTTGCCCAAGCCAGGCACACGCATGATGGCCTGCCAGGTCTTGCTAAATCTCCTGTTCATGATACATGCCAGGATTTGCCCAAAAATTGAAGGACTGAACCAAGCATTTTGCTGCTTAAGGAGACAAACTGCCCACCTCCTATTCGAAGTACAATATCTAACAAGATTGAGAACTGAATCTTAATTCAACACTGCAATGAGACAGCATCCTCCATTCTATCTGAGAAAAGGAAGCTAATTTAAAGTGGACAGGGCAGGTTAAATGACTTACAACACTGTCTTCCATATATATGTTTGTTACTTTTCTTCCCCCTGTGTCTGCTGCCTAAGACAGATACCCCTCTCCTTTACAGTAGCCTTATAGCTTCAAGCAAATGTATTTATGTTGCATACACCAGATATATGTTAGTATTTCCTATGGTAAACACATATATTTCTAAATATAATTATATTTTAACACCTGTGAGAGTTAGGTAAGACAGGTTCAGAATTAAGCTACAGTAAGCTGCTTGCTAATAGTCTATCAGCATAAAGGAGTTCATACTGCTGATTTCTAATCATGATTTGGTGAGACCTTGAGAATCTTGAAATGAATTATTTTTCTTAGCTGCAAAAAGGCCTAGCCATAACAAAACCTCAGAAAGCCAACACATTGTTTAATAAAGTATGAACATGAACCATAATTTCAACTATTTTATATATTATGGTTGCATTGTGTTCTCAAATCTTAGAAACACAGAAACTCAGATACTGTTCTCATGCTTTTCTTCCAATTTACGTAACATAAATGGGATATAATTTCTCAGAATATTAGAAAAATATTTTTATATTTATCTAAATATTTTAACATTTCCTGCGGTAATAAGATATATCAAGCAATCAAGCAATCAATCACTCTGCATGGCTTATGACATTGCAATTATTCAGGTTGTTATTTCATTGGCTTCACATAATTGTCACATGGGAGCTATCATTCTTCCTTCCTTCCTTCCTTCCTTCCTTCCTTCCTTCCTTCCTTCCTTCCTTCCTTCCTTCCTTCCTTCCTTCCTTCCTTCCTTCCTTCCTTCCTTCCTTCCTTCCTTCCTTCCATGGCTGCCCATCTTATATGCCACAATCCTCAGCAGTTCACAAAACAACAATAAAAACATAAAGAAACATCAACCCTTAACAAAAACTCTTGGCACCCCAAAAGCAAACACTCTTCCATACATCCACATTCAATTTCACTAGGCTCCAGCCTCAGTCTGCTTCAACATTTGCAGAAAGGGCTTGTTCTTCAAGGTCTTCCAGAAGGCTAGGAGGGTGGAGGCCTGCTGGATTGCAGCAGGAAGGGTGATCCACAGGGCAGAGGCTGCTATGGAGAAGGTGTACTTCCTGGGGCCCACCAGATGACAACATTTAAGGAAAGGGGCCTGGAGCCGCTTACAGTATCTGACCTCGTGGAATGGGCACATACCCTCAGGGAGAGGCAGTCCTCAAATAACTTGACCTTGTACCATTCAGGGTTTTAAAGGTGACATGTACCTAAAGAACATATAAATAAGGGTACATTACATACAGAAATAGAAAGAGCATGTTTCTGCATACCAGTTGCTGGGAAACAATGAGAATAAGCTATTCTCCAAATGTATTGCTTTTTGTGCTTCCTGTAGGCATGATGATGGCTACAGAAAAAAGAATGCTGAACTAGATAGCATTTTCTTATACTGCTAAGTAAATCCAGTCTCATCAATGGCCTGAAGCCAGGTCCATAGCTTGCTTGTCAAAATGCATCTTAGTTTAGGATTAAATTGTAATAGAAAACAACATCATGAGAGAAACAATGTTTGAATAACATTTATCAAACAGCAAAACTGAAATAACAATAGAGAAACTCTTAGACAATGGGGGGGATGTTAAACTTTGGATTCACAGTCTCAGATATTAAATTATTTATAATTCTTAAGCAGAATATTAAAAATACATAAAATGCAGTGGTTCAGCCAAGAAAACGAAAACTAACAGTGGAGAAATAAAAAGCAAACTAGTTATATTGGGGGGAAAAAAACTCAGCAAAACCTTACTGTCCTTTTGACTGATTGCAAAGTTGGGAGACAGCATTGTGATACTGTATTTAAGTGGACCTAATAGTTACACATTCAAAGAGAAGAGATGCTAGAAATCAGAAGGTTTGGGAGGGCAATAGGAAAGAAAATGTTACAGAAGCTCCAGACTTCTAGAACCAAAGAAGAAAGCTCAAAACATTCAAAACTCTATCTGGCTACCCCAACCACAAATAACTCCTCATTTCAGTAGCTTTTTCACAGAAACGATAGACTGCTTCTTCCTCCTCATTTTGTACATTTTGAAATTTTTCTATTCACAAAGGGATCGTTTGGCATATTGCTTTTCTGAACAGATCACTTATGAGAACAATAAGGTTAAACATTACATTAGCCACATGGCTGACTCTGTTTTTTCTAAAAAAGCCTCCAGATCAGATCTACTGTAGTTTAGACCTTCTTCTCCAGCGTGATTCTCAGATTCTCTCCCGTGCTTTTTTTTTTCTAATTTCTTTGGGGGAAGGGAAGGTTTAACCCTCCCAGAATTGTGTACGGTTGTTTTGAAGCAAACCAGGATCCTCCACATTTACTCAATAGTTAAATAAAAGCATAGGTTAACTAAAAGCTAAGTGTTAACTCTACAAATCAGATGTCTGAATAGTAGCTAGCTGCAGCATCTGCCATGCATCCTTTACAAACATATATTTGTAGAATTCACACACTACACTTATACATACATACATGCACATGTAAAGTTGGAGCCTTGCAGTAAATCTTGTCAATCACCTTCAATTCCATTGCCCTCTTCCTACTTGGCACCATTGCAAGTGATTTGGTCAAGGCTATGTGCTTATGGTTATATGAACATGCTTGGGTATATGTGCATGCAAAACATTTACATAAGAAAGAATTATCACTATACTTTTGAATTCAGCATTCTGACAGAATATTGACTGTCATCTATGTCAATAAACAGCAGTGGTGTGATAGACTTCCAGGGAAGAAATGGCGAACTGAAAATGACTCCACTGAAAGTGGATCTAACGACCACAGCAGAATGAAGAGCTGGCAAGTAGACCGGCTCTTTATAATTCCTCTCTGGACAAGGAGAAGACTTAAGATTACCCACAAGGGCTCCAGACAGTTACTCCTCACAAGGAGACCGAAAGACAGTGGTCTCCATCAGGGTTAGAGCTCTGGGACATGAGGGAATAGCCATCTTGCTCAACCCATGGTCGGCACCTTTAAGGACACTGGGTTTGCATATTTCCTTTTCTAATCACTTTCAGAAATTGCTTTTCAGCTATTAGGAACCTTTGGATCGACAAGTTTAACAGCACTGGGTGAGCTTCCTTCAATCCTTAGTGAAAGAAGTTTTAAATACAAGTTTAAGGATTTAATTTATTTTTTCTGGAATAAAGAGAAAAAGGGTGATTAAAACTTTGATATTAGAAAATTACAAATGGACTAAGGGTCCAGATAAATTTGAAATAAGATTTTGGAATTAATTATAAGACTACTTCCCATAGGAAAATGCTTTTGTTTTGAATTCTTTTAAAAAAATGATAGAATGGGACTTTGAAGTTTGGATACTAGAGGGAACTAGAAGGAACTAAAGATTACAATTAAAGGAGAACACTTAAATTTGTCTAATACAAAATGGAGCAAAATATTTTAATATTTGACATATTAAAGGATCTTTTTGAACAGTGGACCCAGAAGTTAATTTTAAGAGTGTCTGCCTCTATAGATAGACTGTGCTTAAAAGATGTTATGAAAGGGGAACAAGTTCTACCAGACAAGACTGAGACTGATTTGAAACTGCATTTAAAAATGACAAGCTACAAGAATGATATGGAAAAAGATGCTACACTGAATATACAAAAGAAACTGGCTGTTGTCTTAATAATTTAAAGGGATACACAAATAACAAACCAAGAGAGTGACCTAATAATCATAATCTTTCCATATTGGATTTACAAAAGAGGCTTGTTAAAGCTTTGAAGAATTTTGTGAGAAGGGAAAAAGAAAAAAATAAAAATAAATAAAATTTTAGGACATCGTTTGAAGGGACTAAAGATCAAGACTGTTAAAAGTAAAAGGAAGGAATATAAAGTTCGTTTATTTGATCAAGGTTAAAATAGTTATGTTGGTATCTTACTGGTAACCCTTAATGGACTTTTGCTGACATCAGGACTGAAATGATGAGGTTTTAACGGATTTGTTTATAAGTAAGAGATGGGATATGGGAAGAAGAGATCATTTGTTGTATTTTAAGAGAAGGTGATAAGTTACTAAAATTGTTTATACTTGTTGTGATAAAGGGGGAAGTCACTTCTTTATATATTTCTTTTTTCTTTCTTTATTATATTCTTATTTTTTCTTTTTCTATTTTCTTTTTCTTTTCTGCATCTTCTATTTTTTCTTTTTTCTTTTCTTTTTTTAGTTTATATTAGTTTTTTATCGTTGCAGTTGTAGTTTTTAATTAAATTACTATTAAAAAAAATAAACAGCAGTGGAGTAATCCAAGAGCAGGCAACCTGATGCCATCCAAATATTTTGAACTGCAACCCTCATCAGCTCATTCAGCATGACTGAGGGTCAGGTTTGTGGTAGTTGCCAGCTACTAACCAGCTACTCAGGTCTGGCTCTTTCAGTATAGCATTTAGATTTTTCAATTATAATCAGTGGCTATAATATTAACACTAAATATTGAAAAGAAAACAAATACAATTCAGCAGAGGTGAGGAAATGCTATTCACTAGTTTTTACACCATCTATCCATCCATCTTTAATTATTCATAAAAAAATACTAAAAAGCTAGTAGCATGATGATCTCATAATGTTTCCTCTTTGATCTTGTTATTTATCTCAATTTTAGATTTTAGTGTTTTCTTTTTTTCTGTTTCACAATCTGTGTATTTTCTACTTCTTTACAAATGCAGCAATAATTGTGTGAATAATACAAAATAATTAGTAGTATGAATAATTAAAAATATATAATATACCCTTTAACTCTACTGATTGCAGTTATAGAAAGAAAGAGAGCACATAGGATTCTTTAAAATATCACAATGTCTCTGTGTGTAGGCACATGTGCACATGCACATAAGTAGACACTGGAAACGCCTCAATATTTCATTAAAAAGTAAAGCAAGAGTTTGAAACTTATTCTAGTACTGGAAACCACTCTATAATTCATAAATGGCGGAAGGAAGGAAGGAAGGCAGGCAAGCAGGCAGGCAGGCAGGCAGGCAGGCAGGCAGGCCACACAAATACACTCACAACAAGGAACTCTAATTTTTGAAGTGAAATCTTGTGCCATCTCTCCTAAATACTGCAAGAGTATTTACTGGAGAGAGAACACTGAAATCTCATGAAATGGTGATCTCACAAGATTTCAGCTATTTAATTTTTAAATTAAGACTCAATTAAAATGTTAAGAGATGTACTTTAAATTAGATGCTTATATGATGATATAATTATGAAACTGATCATAATTATCTTTTTCTAGAGAATTTAGACTTTGTGTTTTTTTCTTTAAAAAAATTAACAAAACACCATTTGCATGATAGTGGAAAATATTCTCTGCATTGTATCTTTTCGGTATCAGATTATTAATCTTTGGGCCATTGGAGAAAAGCTGACAATGGAATGAAGTTGTATTCATAGTGCTTCATTTATTAACCAGAACACCAAAGAGCAAATAAGAAATATAAATACTGCTTTAGTTGCCTGCCTTTAAATGTTGAGTGGCATGAAAGTGCTGCACTGGTTGCCTAAAAAATGCCATTAGTGGTGATCTAAATTGCTTTCAAAGATGTAATGAAACATAAATGCCATTAAAAGCTATCAGCACAATCTAGTATAATATTAACACACTTACTTTGAACACAGTCTCGCTGTATCAGCTGTACATTTGTGAAATAAGAGAATATTCAAGTGAATATTCAATCACAAGCAGTAATGATTTAGGTGTATAGTTTTTCTATACAAGAGTTTCAAAGAATGAATATACTGTTTGTTTACAGCATTTCCCAAATATTACAATGTTATTCACCCAAAAGGCAAAGCATCATTTCTTCAAGAAAAATCTTGAATTAGGCGAATACCTCAAAAAATCAGTTTGGAACCAGCCCATTTTTTCTTAACTTTTTCCAGGGAAGCCTCACAAAAAAACTAATGTAAGTTGTGAATTGTATGAGGTTCCATATTCTTGTTATCCTTGAATAAACACATAACTTTCTTAAAAATAAACTTAAAATCAAATCCTGGCTCAAATGAATAATGACTTAAAAAAAATTCCCTTACAATATCAGGCTCCCAAAGCTATACTACTTAGATCTGATCAATATTAACCAGTAGCATGCAACTTTTGTATTTAAAACTATTTACTACCATCCCCCAATCATATTATTAATTCTTAATAATTTCATGGAAAATGATTCTTTTGAATTATATTAATTATATATTATCAAAGCTGCCCAAGTAGCAAGTATCTATTATATCTGCCTTCATAGGATAGTGAATGTTGCTGGATTTAACAGAAAAGAAAGAACAGTAATACTTTAATGGAGAAATACCAAAAATAATAATGGCAACAATAATAGATTAGATCAGCCAGTTACTCTGAAACTCTAAACCTGACATAGGAACAGATTCAGATCACTGATCTAAGGGTAAATTCAGACTACGTTTTGGCTTTCTTATAATAACATGGCATGCACTACTCACATAACTGTAAACCTGTCCAGAGTGTTTTCAGAAAGAAGGAATTCGTTCTATTGATTAATATTCTAGAAGCAAAACAATGGAATTATTTTTATTTACACTTACTATCATCAATAACAAAGGTAGAGAAGCTCATTTCTTTCTCTCCTGCTGCTTTCTAAGAAGTTGATATGATATCTATGACTGAAAGATACTGCATACTAGCCGGGTATTAAAAATTGTATAGTTTGAATGGAACAATTATGTTTACAAACACATGCAACACTCAGATGATTCAGGCACTCTAAATTCTTCCCACACAATTCAGTTTATAGTCCGTAGCAAATGTGGGTTTACTTCTACATAATGTATGAAATGACTCTAAAGAAAAGCATCCATTGTGATGGGAGAAGGTGCAGAGTTGGAGTTAGGTTAGGATGTGAAAGTGAAAAAACAGAGGAATGCTTTTTCCTCCTCTCCCTCTTTATATACCTAGTTATCATATTTTGAGTACCAGATCAAAAGACGATTATAGGAAAAAAGTGAAACAATCACATAAAAACCGTCAGTGTGATAGAATGCAGCAGCTAAATAATGCCTGCCACCATGTCATGTGATCACCTAGACATACACTCCTACTCTGAATACAGTCTTGAGCTATAATAAACTAGCTAGAAAAGAAGTAAGAGTTTTATACTATCACATAATGGTTCTCATGAGACAGAGACAGCAAGTTATTAAAACTAAAGAGAAGAAAATAAGATAGCTGACAAACCATGGTGGACTAGACAGCTTTGGAGGTTCTGAGGGCTGGTTTGTTCCAGTGGACTCAAGACATTTGAAACCTCCAGGGCAGAATGGAAAAAGGCCCCTTAAGTCGAGTGGCTTGAAGACCACAAAGAGGTAAAGAAATCAGATCACTGTGAGATCCTTCCAAAGGGGAATAGATAATCTGTCATGGTTCTGGAGGAAGATCAAAGAAGACTATTTTTCCAGTCTGAGTAACTACCAGCCACGTATAATTACTACCTTTGTTTTATTGTGAACCAGGGAGGAGATTGTAGACAAAGCTGTACACATAGGTAGCCACAAGCTTAAGCTAAACACTTGTCAAGTAAAAAAGAGTTCACCTAGAAATACCAGCACAAGGACTACTGTTGCATTCCTATCCTAAAACAGGAAGATACAGGGTGAGAGAAAAATGCTTCTGTAAATGCCTTAATTGGATACTAACTATTTAGACTTACATACCTGAAAACAAAATTAAGAAAACTAAACTTGGAACTTTCTCTGTTACAAACTTCAAAGATCAAGAAAGTTCACAAGAGGTATTTTGTGTGCCGAGTATCTGATTATTTCCCAAGAAATATTTCCCAAGAAATTATTTCCCAAGCCCTCATAACACTAAGCTCTATTGTCTCTATAATTCTGCCTAATAAATGCTAAACTGTTAAAATAATTCTGAGTAATATGTGATTTAACTCTTATGATAATTTCTGTAAGTAAATGCCATTCCTCAAGTAGATGACTGTTACTACAATAAGGTTTCAGTACTGCCTCCCTTAACTGTTAGTAATTTGACACTTCAAGTAGGGGGATTCACAGGACAAACTAACCTTCAGCATCTATTAACATCTGAGAGGAAAGAGCTGTCAATTAAACTTCCTGGTAGCATTGTATTGTCGAAGGCTTTCACAGCCGGCATATGATGGCTGGTGTGGGTCTTCCGGGCTGTGTGGCCGTGTTCTGGAAGTTTTGTTTCCTAACGTTTCTCCAGCACCTGTGACCCACCAGAAAAGTACAAGAAGTGCTAAAATCAGCAAAAGACAAAAGGGATCCCCTCACCGCCGCAGGAGTATACCGCACACCATGCAGTTGCGGGCAAGTATACATCGGGACCACAAAACGCAGCATCCATACCAGGATAAAAGAACACGAAAGACACTGCAGACTACAGCAGCCAGAAAAATCTGCAGTAGCTGAACATGCTCTCAAGCACACTGGACACAAAATCCTTTTTGAAAACACAGAGATACTGGACAACACCAACAGCCACTATACCAGGCTATACCGGGAAGCCACTGAGATTCACAAACACCAGCACAGTTTCAATAAAAAAGAGGAGAGTCTAAAAATCAACAAAACCTGGCTACCAATCCTGAAAAATACAGCCTGCAAAAGGTCAATGAACTCAGCTCAACCACCAGGACCTGTGAACAGTTCACACAATGAACTTGCTAATCACCCCCAGCAGCCCCTTGTTAGCAATTCAATAGAAGAAAAAACCCTGCCTAATCCCCAGAAAGATACACACAGATTCTGACACCAAAACAAGCAGCCACTCAGTAACCCAAGCCCCCCCCATCCCCCCAAGTCCCCCCTTCCCTCCCCCTCAGATCTCTATAAATACCCACAAAATGGCCCCATCACCCTGGGCACAGAGAGAACTGCTCCTGTCTGTGCTCCTGCACTCTGAAGATGCCGGTCACAGGTGCTGGCGAAACGTTAGGAAACAAAACTTCCAGAACACGGCCACACAGCCCGGAAGACCCACACCAGCCTTCCTGGTAGCAGTTCAGAAATGTACCTATTTAACATAGGAGGTGACATAGGAAATATTTGCTTTGAAACTGGGATCCAAAATCTAAGTTTCCATGATGTTGAAAAATACTTTTGAAGAGAGACACTCTTTGTAGAAGCTAATTATGCAATGCAACTCCAAGACAACTCTGCTGTTCATAGTAGCAGCTGATGATAAATTCAAACCAAGATGTAACTCATTTAGAGACTGCATGGCTTCTGCATGATATCTCACCACTTGAATATGATTCTGCTAATGCTAAATGAATACTTAATATTAAACCAGTCATGAGTTAGCCTTTAACAATGCAAAATGTGGACAGTACCCATAAGGAAAGCCTATTTTGTTCTGTGGAGACTTCAGAACAAACTGAAATATAAAATTGTATATAAAATATGAATATATATTTGCCGAATGTGTGTTTTTGTGTGTGCATGTAGGTGTGTACATATACCCACATGAAGGTGCTTTTAAATTAGAGGAACCTACTTTGGTAGTCTGTTCAGATGGAGCTTTTAAAACTTCCCCATGCCTCTGTCCAAATGAAAATCTACCTGCCACCTATTATTTGTTCCATGAGAGAAACTACATATATATTCCTAGCATTTCACTTGATGTACTGGAGTACAGGTGTACAACTAGACATCCTAGATTGACCCTTATTCCTTGAAAGCTCCCGGAACCTTTTTAAAAGTTGGTATTGAATTGGTATTTTTGATCCTCAAGAGTCAGTCTGAAGGTAGTCTGCTATGGGCTTCACTTTTTAAAAAAATATAATTTTATTAAAGTTTTTAAAAAAAGAAGATAAAAACTAATTGTTATGGCCTTCACTTTTGCAGACTTGAAAAACTGTTAGGGATCAGTCTGAGTCTTCAGATTCTGAATCTGAAGAGCTTGACTAGACTGAGTTTCAGCCTGCACCCCAGAAATTAGGTGAAAAGAGCACACCTGAATCAGCTGACCCAAAGCATGAGCTGGACAAAGACCCAAACCCAACAACACATTGCAAATTAAGAAGAGTATGGAAGTCAAGCTGAGAAAGAAATACAAGAGAGCTTTTCTGACTGGCTCTCTGTGGTAAACTATGTTCTCATTCACTACCTGACTCTTCCTGAATGCTCTGCTGGATTATCTTGAGCAGCACATTATTCCATGCAGAAAGCTTTGAGTTTGCAGAGTGTTGGTGTTACTTCAGTAAAGATTTATGGCCATAATAAATACTTTGAATTTATAGCACAAGCTGGCTGTGTCTGTGTATTTGGCAGCACAGAACAAAAGCTGAGAACTAGAGACAAAGTTGTTGCTCTGCCTGAGCTGCTGCAAGTCCCACATCCTCACTCCACACAAAAGGGGAAGAAATCATAAAACAAAAACAATGAAAAATCAGTAGCCTAGGTCAGTGTTTCTCAACCTTGTCAACTTTAAGATGTGTGGACTTCAACTCCCAGAATTCCCCAGCCAGCATGCTGGCTGGGGAATTCTGGGAGTTGAAGTCCACACATCTTAAAGTTGACAAGGTTGAGAAACACTGAGCTAGTGTATTGTAAACTGGCTGATCCCCTACTGAAGATAAAGAGAGAAAACTGACAAACACTTGTCAATATCAACCCTGCTCTAGTCTGTTGAGAGGGAACTATTAAGAGGGAACTATTGAGAGGGAACTATAACTGTTAAGCTAGCATTTCCCCTATAGGACCTGAAGCTCAGGAATGGGAGCAGGAGTGAGAAATGACAGGAAGCTAAGTCAGAAAGACTCAAACAAAAAACCACCTACATAGCAGCTTTAGCTACCGTATTTTTCCGTCAATAAGATGCCCCCATGTACAAGACGACCCCCATTTTTCCTACCCAAATTAAGAAATCAATATTTTAAAGATAGTGCAGAACACATTTTTATTTAGTAATTAGTTAACGTTTACCTGATACACTCAGTGGGAGGAGGTCCAAACCGTCTCTCTGCAGCTCTATTTCCATGCTCTTTTGCATAGCTGATTACATTCAGTCACGAGTGAAACTGCCGATAGCTTGTCTCTGCAAACAGAATTGGTTTGTTCAGCATCAGCTGACGTCAGTTACATAAGGCTCGTGATTGGAGGAAGTCTGTTTGCAGAGTCAAGCTATTTCACTCGTGATTGGAGGCTAGCAATAGGAGGAAGCCTCTTTGCAGAGACAAAGTATGGGCAGTTTTGCAACTGTGTGGTTCTCTCCTCGGCTTACTTCCTTGAATAAGACGCCCTTCAATTTTTAGCGTAAGGATTTTAGAAAAAAGTATCGTCTTACAGTCGGAAAAATACGGTACATTGCAGATGAGCTGGAAATAAAACAACAACAACGAAGTTCTCCAACCACATGGGAAAAGATGACTTTCAGACTAACATAGAAGTCTTATACAGAAGTGTTCTGTATTTAACTGATTTAACTTAGTCTGAGTTTTCACCTCTCCATTTCTTTGTTCTGTTTCTACTTCTGATTTCAAAGGGTGGCTCATGGTGTGCTGCCCTTAAAAGGAGTGCACCCCTGTGTTAGTGTTAATAGGACATTTTATACCTTCTCAAAGAAGTAAGTTTCAAAACACCGAATGCAGAGTTTTTATATATATTTAATAGCTGTTAATTAGAACTTCTCTGACTTGTCAAAATAGGAGTCAGTTTGAGCTGGGCAGGAAAGAAATACTGGTAGAAAGTAAAATATTTGATAGAATTTAGCATGATACATTCAAAATGGTCATAAAATATTACTGTACTAGAGTAAAACTTCAATATTTCTCAATGCTTGGCATCATAACTGGCCATTAATAACGTTATTATCTCTTGACTGTGCACTGCATTCTTTCCAGCTTCATTATGTACTGTAGGTATTACCATGTTCTTGTTCATAAACCATTTTCTGTATTAAACACTTGTTGCCCAAAGGGCCCAGATTCCTATATAATCACTTCAAACAAATTGCTGCCTCCTCATTATTTGTCACACTATTCATCTTCATCTGCAACATTATCAACAATGACTGCTTTTATATCTTTTTGCAGATCACTGTGTTTCTCCTTAACCTCTCTTGGCACAAATACAGCATCAAATGAACTGTGAGTGAATGTGGAATAGGTTGATATATCTCCCAACCTTCACTTGAGAGCATACTAATAGTAACAAGCTGCCACCTTTCATCTGAAATCATCAAATGCCAGAATAGGATCAGTCGATGCTAGACAAGCACAACTATTTTCAAAAGAATTACTGTATGAACTTAAAACAAGCGACATTTACAACTGATCAAACTATGTACTGTTTTTCACTGCATTAAACAGTATCAATTGTAATGCCACAGCCAAAGTTAAAACCTTAGAAATTCAGTTAATAAATGGCAGAGATTTTTTTCTTAAAAAAAAAAGGATAAAACAAAGATCACATAAACATGATTACCGATTAACAGCATATTAATTGGTCAGAAAGATAGAATTGAGATTATTTTTCCATTATCAAAGAAACTAAACAGATCATGTTAAAGATGTTGGAGAGGAAGATTAAAAAGGAGTAGGTTACTGCACTAAAGTACACGAGGCACATGCAAAGATATTCTAAACCCTTATCCAGTAAATATTTTTTTAATGAACTCATTTTCTAAACTTTACAGAGTTTTTAAAAAAGCATATTGGTGATTACCTGTAACATCAACTCTTATTCCAATGCCTCAAACTTCTTCTTCTTAGGGTTTCTGCTCAGCAAATACTTTAGACAAATTTGAGGTATTGTGTATGTATGTTTCTCTGGAACAGACTATATGGTATTGATATAAAGAACCCTGTGTACAGAAGAGCTCTCAATGCACAAACACTGAAGTAAAACACAATGAATACATACGATGGTCCACAGCCATTTACAAGTATTCCATGAGGAAGCAGTGGGCCAACAGAGAGTTTCAGCTGCAAGTATCTTACTCCTGTAGTTCAATTTTGATGTGCAGGAAATCACAGTGAACATCAAAAGCAAAATGGCTACCAATTTTATTATATTAACTAACCAATCTTAGTGAAAATTAAGCAACTCATCTTGCTTAGTGAAGATTTGAAAAGAATGATAGGGAAAAAAATAAACATTAAAGAAGATAATTTAAAGAAAACCTATAATGTCTCTACCAAGATATGTTGTAATAAGGTTGCTGAAATATACATTTCAGCTTTTTGTAAGGCAGTTAACTGCCAATTAAAAACCTATTTTTTAAATAAGGATAAAGTGAACAAATACATGCTTAAACTGAAAATCAAGCCAAATTGGTGACAGCTGGCAATTTTTCAAGGTTTTAAACCTTTGACAAACAGAATCCTAAAAACTTACAAAAAAGAAAAAAAAATCAACTTCCCTTAATAGTTTTATTAGTCCAAACAAAGAAACATAAAATAATGCAAAATGAAATAAAATGAAATAAAAATGAATACTTTACCTTGCACAAATATTCAAGGAAAGAAAAACACTATAAAACAAATAAACAAAAAATATATAAGAAGAACAAACAAACAAAACTGGGATTACAACTACATCCCAAGTTCACATGATCTTGTAAGTCTTTGAAAAAAGCCCTAAGCTTTTGACGCTGGCCAAGCCTGTCCAAGAATTTTTCCGAAAGAGAAAGATAATGTGACATTTTCTGACTACCCGAATATATAATTTTCTCAAAGATTACTAAGTCACACACTTCTGAGATCCAAAAAAGGAAAAAAATAAATAAAATTGATCATATTTTACATACACATACACAATTTAAAGAAAAAAATGAAACAAAATGGAAAAAAAGTAGATCTTAGTAAGGTTATTCTGATTAGGTGAAAAAGGAGGTGGGTAATTTTTTTGGACTGTATTGAGAAACTACTGTAAGCCAATTTAAGAACACTTTATTAAAAGGAAATATATAAATCTTCACAATAAATACATAAAAATTAACAGGATCCAAAACAGAATTGTTACCATAGGATTAATCCTGTTTAATTCAATGGGCTCAGAACAATAGAAATCAAATCTCTTAAGTCAGTTGCACCACAGTAAGTGTACTATTTATTCTTCTTAGCAATAACATAATTTATAGATAAGCTATACTAGGTATAAATATTTCTGTAAAACTGGACTATGGGATCTCTTTTCTCAAAATAGAACACAGATTAGCGTTACATGTAATCATATGGAGAATAACATCATCCTGTTTTAAAACATTTTAGTAATATCACATATATAAGATATATTTCAACACAAAACTACATTAATGTGGTGTAACTGCATACTATTATGAGTAGATGTTCTGTGACTTCTTCCAATATTTCAATTGTTTTCACCAGTAGCTTGCAATAATTATTTTCCTTAAGGATTTCATGAATTAATTTGCACACCGCTACTTGTTGACAAATCCTGTAGCAATTAATTTCCAGGTACTGTTTCATATTTTTCTTTCTATTAATCAAGTTGAGCCAAAAACTGATGAATAGTTAAACAGGTCTGAACAGACCGGATACAAACTTTTTTAGAATGGCTGATTATGTATGACTGTATTTTTAAATATTTCATCCACAGAAAGCCAATTTAAAAGGGCTAATTTAATTATTTTTGTAATATTTGGGTGAATAAATTAAAAGACCTAATTTCAATATTACCAATCTTCCACAAGATTGTGTAGAACTAATCTCTGGATATTAACAAGAGGAAGAAAGCTACTGCTGGAAAAGTGGTAATTTAAAAGAGCCCTTACATTTACCTCATGTAAACAAATTCATTGGTCTTACTGGTAGTACTCTGAAAAAAATGCAATGAAGAAAACCTACCTCCATTAATTGCCATTGCTTAAATGGCTTTTTGTGCAGGTACTGAATTAAGAATAAGCAAATGTTTCTATTTCCTTTTAATGCCACTTATATGTGTGTTTCACTCATCACTGTGTTCCATTAAGTTTCTAATTTTAAAAATTCAGAATTAAATATTTTAATGTGTATTTAAATAGATATGCTATATATAGTAACTGCTAAGAATTGCTTAGAAAATTTAAGAATGAGATCTAATGAGCATCAGAGTTAATTCTCATACAATAAGAGAAACATAATATGATAGCAGATCTGATCACAATGGACATAGGTATATTGGGTCTCCCACCCAAAAGAGGGTGCCAGGCTGAGCATTATGTAAGGCAAGAAAAGTGTATAGGGCATAGGGAATGGCCTTGAAGATGAGGAAGAAGAGCCACAACCAAGTCAATGGTCAGATAAGTGGGGCTTGAGCCCAGACCAAGAAAATAATTTGAGAAAACTTCTCAGACAAGCCCTAGTTCTCATGAAGATAAAGGGAAGGGGGGGGACACATTCAGACTTTATACATACACTCACACATATACACACATGAGTGCATGCACACACATACACACACATGGAGGGAAGGTATTTTCAAGCATAACTCCTTTCTTATTCAGCCAAGACTTTAAGATGCAATAGCAGAAGAGATATAATTATGTCATTAGAATCTTGACTGCTATAATTACCCATTATGGGTTTTACAATGTAGCCAACAAAAATATTGCTAGAAGCACCACACAAAAAAGATTTATGGCAATGTAATTTTCACCCCCTCCCTCCATTATTCTAGGTATCCTTTCTAGGGATTTGTGCCTTTAAGTTGTGAAACATATGTGTTTACTCCATTAGAAAACCATAAATTATTTTATGAACACCCATCACACATCATGTTTAACACTTAGATAAATCATTACCAAAAAAAAGTAAAGGTTATAAAATGATAATGGTGACTTGATAACACAGCTATTCCTTTATTTTGTTCATTCAGTTACCTTCTGTTCCATTCATTACAAATTGCCTTGCATTTTTAACTATTGAGAATAAGAACAAAGACTATAGATCTCCTGCACAAATAGTTGAGGTATTTAGCCCTGCACTGTCAGCTATGCCTTGTTGTGATTCTGCAGTATCTGAAACAAGGATCTTTCCAAGCCTTGCTGCCTGCAGAAAGTCTGAACCTGAGATTTTCTGAATGTTACGTGTGTCCTCTATCATATAGAACTAGATCAGTTATCTGACCCTAAGGCTGGGAGACTCTAGAACATTGAATTCATGCAAGCTTTTGTGCACATATACAGGTAGTCCTCGGTTAACTACTACAATAAGGACTGGAAAATTTGTCGTTAAGTGGGGTGGTAGTTAAGTGAAATATCACATGACAACACCCAATTTTACATTTTTCGTGGCGGTCGTTAAGCGAATCATGCAGTCAAGTGAATCACGTGGTTCCCCATTGACTTTGCTTGCTGAAAGCCAGCTGGGAAGGTCGCAAATGGCGATCACATGACCCCAGGACACTGCAATCATTGTAAGTGCAAACTGGGTCCCAAGCACTCAGATCGTGATCATGTGATCACCAGAGCGCTGCAGCAGTCATGAGAGTGAGGAATGGTTGTAAGTAGCTTTTTTTAGCACTATGGTAACTTTAAACGGTTGTTTTAATGGTCATTAAGTGAGGACTACTGGTGTACACAATAAAAAGCCAGACATATGGCATACATTTGAAGGAAACAGAGTAGGAAACTCATAGGAGGGTCTGTAATGTGGCATCGGGGGCACCACAGATACCCCCCTTGCCTGCTAAGCTCTCAGCTGCATTTCATAGTTACCAGAACTAAGTTACTGAAAATAATACTGCTCTTTACAATGGCTATCATCCAAATGACTTTTCATAGTTTAAAACAGTAAAGTCTCCTTCAAGTTCACCTCCAGTATCATTTTAATTTCCAAGAATTTAAATAGGATTTAGCCCTAGTTTAAAGGCAATTCCAGATTCTGTGTTTACACAATGTCAATAGTACTGTGGGGTACAGCTGATTTTGGCTCAGCTGCCACGTGGTTGGGATTGTTGAAAAACATGGTTGGCCTATTCCCACATTGGAAGAAATGCTTGCTTCACCCATCCTCTTGGTCATCTAAAGGGAACGCTAGCTTGATGACTTCTGGGAAGAAGAAAAAACTGAGTGTGAAAGTGTTTACTGCATGCATAGAAACTCTCTCTCTCAAAGAAAAAAAAAACAGGCACAGACCAACTCTTTGCCTTAACATGCAAGAGTTAAATTGGGTAGGGAGAAAGAAAAGGAAGGGGCTTAATTTGCTGTCTGAGGTAGATGAGCAAATGTCCCCAATTTTTTCATTTGATGGCCTTGCAGCCCTCATTATTTTTCATTCTTACCAACATAATAGGGTTGCTATGAAGATGAAAACTGAGAACTTTCAGCTCCTGAAGAAAGGATAGAACATTATTTATAAAACAAAGCAAAGTAATAAGTATATTTGAAAAACATAATTTCCTTATATTATTAGCAGTTGAAAGTAATCCCCGCTCCTTTGTTAAATGTCCAGCTATAGCCTTACTGAATGCAAAAGAACCCCGCCCCCTTGGTAATTTATGTTACAGAGTTCATAGGGAGAGAATTAATGTCGACAGCTGGCATAATGACTTTGATAATTCGTAACACAAAATCAAAGTTCAATACAGTATAATTTTACTTTTCATTAGCTCCTTCAATGTTTTTCTACATTCTCCCAAACAAGCAATTGAAAGAAACTATATAGCAATTCTGTAACAACTCTACAGCACAATCCTATATAGACTTTCTTAGGAACAGATCCTCCTTGTGTTTTAAAAAAAAAGAAAAAGAAAAAACTTTTGGATAAGAGTGACCAGAATTGCAAGTCTGCATCCATACTTCTATCCAGCAAAAAGGCTTCCTTCTGAACTTAACCCTGCTCTATCTCTCACTTGTGCTTCAGATTTGTGCAGATCATTCTTCACAGTTGCTCCTGATCAGTTTATATAGAGTATTAATGTTTTGGCAAACTAAATGTCATTCTGCTATTATCTTTGCCTCTAGGTATAAAATGGTTTGTTTGTTTGTTAATTGCTCATAATTAACATGTTTTGTGCATTAATATCCAAATTCTTGCTTAGGATTTAAAATTTCTTCTCTACAAGTTTCTAGCCATTTGACAGTAAAGTGGGTAAATTATAACCTTCTGTAATTTCACTTTTGTAATAAAATAATAAACTTCATGATTTCCAAGCCTTTCTCAACTGGAAAATCACCACCAAGTTTCTCTTGAAACCATTCAGTAGAGCTCTTCGTAATTGCTTTATAGCGTCTTTGTTCTGATTCAGAGTCTCTAACACCAAATCCCATGGTAACTGATTTTCTTTATGCGTAGGGTTGTAGCAGCATACAAATGAGTAAGACATGACACTGAGTCCATCTCCTCCCAAGTGCCTGATATAGTCTCACTGCGAATTTCACATGTTTCTAAAGCCAAGAATGCAGGAAAAACATTAACCGAAACTAAAGAAATGATAAAGAAAGAACTAATCAGCAGTCAAAGGAGTCTAGCTGTCAAAGGAGATACTTAACCCAATACTCATGTGATCCATTCTAAGTCTGCAATAAAACAAAGCAGTTTGAATCAGCGTGATACTATGTAATTACAATCTGACTCTGAATAGTTAACTGCTGTGAAAGATGCTATAAAATTATTGTATGAGATTCAGGATGTGTTCTTTTACCCCACCTTAATTTGTGCTACAGTGGAATATATTGAACATTTACCAAAGTACAGTATCCTAAATTCTGAGGGTGGGTCTATCTTCTCTCACTTCTTTTACACTGAAGAAAACTGAAAACACCATCCTTTCCTCTGATAAATGACTTCAAATCCCATTCAGTCCAATCATTAAAGGCAATTTTTAGAAATGAATATAATGAAAATGGCAGAATTTAGAGGGAATCTTTCCTATATTAATTTTGCTTATCATTGCACATTCTTTTGTAGCATTGTGTACTTCCTTAGTAGCATGTAAACGAGAGATAGCATGGAGACTGATATACATGCTGAATAGAAATATATTTGCTTCATCAATTATTTACCACCTGATGTAAAATATAAAGTGGTTGGCATTAAAAAAAGAAAAAAATCAGCTACCTTGTAAATACTATATTTTAAAATACCCATGAATGTTAGAGGCAATAATCTGTCTAATGCAAAGTATATACACACATGTTGAGAGCAGTAATCTTTTAAAAAGACATATATGCTATGAAATACCTTAGTCACGTATTGCCTTATTGCATGTCCATTAAATAATCACAAATAAATAAAAAGGAACCAGTATCTCTTCAATCTCATTGGAAGGATCGATAATGAAGCTCAAGCTCAGATACTTTGGTCACCTAATGCGAAGAGAGATCTCTTTGGAGAAGACCCTGATGCTGGGAAAGATTGAAGGCAAAAGAAGAAGAGGACGGCAGAGGATGAGATGGTTAGATAGCATCACTGAAGCAATGAGCATGAAACTGAGCAAACTCAGGGAGGCAGTGAAGGACAGGAAGGCCTGGCGCAATATGGTTCATGGGGTCACGAAGAGTCGGACACGACTTAACGACTAAACAACAACAACAAATCTCTTCAATAAAATAGTAATAATCTAATAATTTTCCAGCTGGTATCAGCCATATTCATAAGTGTTTCAAAGTTCAAATCATGTCTTCAAACAATGGGAATTTTCCTCTTTCAAATGTATCACACTATTGCTTAGTATGATATCTGAAACCAGTCAATACTGAGATTTTGATGGAGTATGTGATTTTAAAAATGTGGTGTATTTTGTGAATTTATCCACCAGTTTGGATAATGGATTTAAATTTAAATGGATTAAATTTAAATCCATGTAATAAACCAAAGGTAAACAACATATCCAGGTGGTTGGGATGTGAATCTTCCTCAGGGTCTAAACTCACCATTACAGTAGAGCTTGATAGGCAACAACTAGCATTTTGAATTAACGGGAAGCCAGTAAAAGGCCCAGGACACTTTTTATGATGAGAATCGATAACTGGGCTGCTGCATTCTGGAGTGATCAAACCTTTCAAGTAATCTTCAAAGGCAGCCTCATGTAGAATAGAATGCAGCAATCCAGATGTGTGGGAATAAGAGCATGGATTATTGATGCAAAGTTGTCCTGTCCCAGGTAGGGCCTCAACTGGCGCACCAATCAAAGCTGGGCAAAGGCCCCCTGATAATAGCCTTCACCAGTCCATGAAGCAGTAGCTGTGACTGAGGAAAAGTCCCAAGTCAGTGCCACCCTGTTGTATGACAGCACCAGAGCAGTTAGAGCATTTTGATGGACAAATGGCAATTCTTTCTTGTTGGGTTTCAGCCTCAGGTTTTTGACCAGTCAAACCCTAACCTCCAGACACTAGGACAAGACAATGATAACATCTCCTGCCTGCCTTGGGGAAATGATGTACAATTGGGTATCCTCAGCATTTTGATGATACTGCACCCTGAATTGATGGATGACCTCTCCCAATGGCTTCATGTAGATGTTAAAAAGCAAAGGGAGAGCACCAAATCCTGTGGCACTTCACATGGAAGCAACCACTTGTATCCCCACCTGGAACTGCCACTCTGGAAGGAATAGAACTATTACAAAACAGTGCCTCCAAATCTCAACTCCTGCAGATAGTCCAGAAGGTTACAAATATCAATGGTACTGAAGGCTATTAAGAGGTCTAAAAGCACCCAGAGGGTGCACTCCCTCCATCCAAGTCCCTGCAAAGGTAATCCACAGGAGTAATCAATGCTATCTCTGTCCTATGCCCAGGCCTGAATCTTAACTGAAAAATGTCCAGAGAATCTGCTTCCTCTAGGGTGGTTCTTGATATCCTTCCCTAAAAGAATAGGTTATCAAGTATGGCTGGGTCCAAGGAGGGCTTCTTAAGGCTGCCAGTACTTCTCTCTCCCAGACTGAGGCACTGATAATCTCCCTGAATCAGCCCATCACACCCTCTTTACCCTAGAAAGAAGCCAGGAGATGTGTAGGTCCAGGCTACAAGTAATCAAGTACATCCTAGAGAGTACCCTATCCACTGTTCAGAGATTACAGGCTAAAAAAAGTCCCATATAACATGATGCTGATAGCGTCACCACATTGAATTCCACCCACAAAGAGTTAACTGACATTATTGGCAAAGTGCTGTACAAACTGACCACAGTAACCATGTGGGAGCTCTACTTCATGTCCCCTCTGCGAAAGAGAGCTGCCACCTTAAATACAGCAGCCAGTTATCAGTCTACTGACACAATAAGAGAGAAGGATCTTTTTGCCTCTTTATAAGTATAACTATGATGTAGGCTTGAACGTGAGCTCATATCCCAGATTGTTCAGGTTCACTTATCATCTTTCTTCACTAGCATCCTGGCATCTCTTCTGCTGCTTCATCTCCTGGACCTCCTCAGTAAGCCAAGGGATTTGGTTTCTGAGAGCAATGCCTAGAGAAAGGCTGCTTGAGAGCAATATTGCTGAGCATCTGGACTGTTTCCTGTTGCCAGCAGATGATCAAACATTCAACTGAACTGCCCATAAGATTACTGGGAAACTCCCCAAGAGTTTGGAATAATCCATCTGGATCCATAAGACTACTAGCATAGGCGATCATAATGCAAGTTCCTCTGTATCCAGATCTCTGAATAAAAAAATGACCATACTGGAGAAGGATGGGGAGATGGAGGTGGGACTGAGTATGTATTAAACCCTAAACATGAGTATGCATTATGTTTGAGCCAGACCAGATGCATTGCTTAAATCTGATCTTAAAAAAATCCCATCATTTGTTTACTGAATTTAAATACAATAGAACAGTGTTGTCCAAATTTGGCCACTGCAATAGAAAATCGTGAAACCCATGAACTATTGGGACATGAGCTTTACACATGAATTAAATTCTTTTCAATGAAATCTTTTCAGATGGTACTTCTTCCAGCCATATTTTTCAAGTAAACAAATACTTATTTACAGCATCATTTTAAAAAATTATGCATTAAGTAACAGACTTGGATTTGGGCATAATGAAAACTGAGCCCTTGCTTATTCTTTCGCTGAACTCTAAGACTCCAAACCTCACGGAAAAATACTCAGTTCTTATTTGGAATGTGCAGCAGGAAGGTTCTACCAGAAGAAGATGGTTCTGGAGATCCTGGGCACCAAGACATATAGGGTTTGTTTGGGTTTTTTTTAACGTTAAAACCAGCATTTTGCATTTTACTTGGAAGCCTACTGTAACCCACATGCAATAATAACACGGTGGTTGCAATAGAAGGGCTGCTGCATCTTGTTTCAACTGCAGTTTCCAGATAGTCTTTAAAGGCAGCCCCAAGTAGAGTGCTTTGCTACAGTCTATTTTACAGATGGTGAAGATGTGAATATAGTTTGAGATAAGAAGCACAGTTTTGGAAAAATTTAAATTTTTAACAAAATCATAAAACCCTTCAAGAACACATATATTTGACCACCTATTGAAAGCAAGTTGCTATATCTTTGGATCTCTTTCTTAGTAGCAATTATTTCATTTTTATTTTTCAAGTCTTTCAAATTTCTATCCGTTCATTTCAGCATCTAGAAATTTAAATCCCCTTCCAAATTATTTGCAAATCTGATTCCACCACAAGCCAGTGGAGCACAGTTTCTCTGAAAGCTTCTTATTAATATTACATTATTTCAATCTGAATAAATTTTTACAAAACCACCTCATGCAATCATTCCATTTCCAAGTTTTATTTTTGGCTAAAGAAAGGTAGACTCCTGTAGGATGAGCTAGACTTCCAGAGTTTACATGCATGTATCCATGTAGTTTCCTTGGCATCAATCCAGAAATGATTTGCCATTACCTATTTTGAGATGCATATTTGGTTCTTCAAGTCTAGCCTATAGTGCTGGGCATTCTTGATTGTCTCCCGGGCCCATCTCTGCTTAGCTTTTCTATGGTTAGGTAAGTCAAACCAAGTGCTTCCATCTGTGTGTGCATTTAACAAAGCAGCCTAAGAAACTAACACAAATTCATTATTTTATGCAGATTTCTCTAGGTAGATTGCACCTTTAAAAATGAAAACCAATAGCAATATTAAAACCTTTCATAAGGAATCATGATGCTCATTTTAAAGTTGAACATTTTCATTCTCTAGCACAGATACTAGAAAAAACAGTACAATTAAAGCTACAGGTAGTTTAAGGCAAATATTTTCTTTATTAAAATGATCAAACTAAAAAAAAAATGATCAAAAGGTATTGACAGCAAATGACCTGCAGCACTCTGCATTTTCATATTCTACAAGATTGAATTTATTTCTCACATTGTTTTTTTTAGCCTGGTCCTTGAAAAAAAAAGGAGCTAAATCTAGCAGATTTATATGTCATGCTATTTCATCACCTCCCCAATTTTCACAGTGCGTATTTTTGCTATCAGATTTTGCTCAAATTCATTATCAGGTAACACATATAATGTAACTTAAAAATAATTTTTCTTTGCCACTATATACTTCAGACACCTTCCATTATGCAACATGTCACAAGAGGATGGTCAATGCAATCCATTATCAATGTCAATTTATTATGGAAAAATAATAACACCATTCTGATTAAGTACCTAATGCTGTTCATGCTTCCAGTCTCAGATCCAAGTTTACATCTCTCCAGCTGGCTGGCTACAATCTGACGTTCAGCCTCAAGTTCTCGTGTTAGCCTTTCAAACTGTAACTCCTGAAAGATAAAATACAGATGTTTATATGTCTGTTGAAATGTTAGGTAACAGGGGATCAATCTTGTTAAATGGCTTTCCCAGAAAAATCTACCAACCCCAACTTCTGCTCTTGCATATATGTTTATTATTAAAATGTGATGTTCTGGATATAATTTCTATTATATTCCAAATGGCTTTGGTTTTTGTTCAGAGAAGAGCTGGATAACTTTTTAATAAAAAAGAATGATTTATGTTTCATTCCCATTGAAACTACAATATATTTCATTATCCTTTCTCTCATTCCAGAACTGCAGATTTATGTTCACTGGATTCATTTGACACACTGAACCATAGGCTGGTCAATCACATTTCAGCCTAGCATGTTGTATAGGCCCTGCCCACTATTAGTTTCTGATTAATACAAAGCCAGAAATTTGGATTAATTCAGTATATCACATTCTAATTGCATTTGAGTTTCCACACTCTGACTATATTCTATATTCTGGCTATATTCTATAGCCACCCACTCTCTTACACATATATACAAAATATCTATATTGATATATAAATATAACTGAATACAAATTGAGCTACACATAATAATATACTCTCTCTCTATACACAGACACACACACACACACACAAACACACCATATAAGGATTCAAAAATAGACAATTCATATTATCATAACTTGTTATCCAGAACAGTTAATAATTTATGCTAACAAAAATTGATTCAGAAATATTTAAAATTATGACCATCATGTAATCAATTCTCTTAGTATTTCCCACAACTGTTGCAGCAATAAGAAACACAGAAACTAAAAATAATATTTTGCTTTGGGTGGATGAAAAATAGGGAATTTGCTCTTCGCTTTGTCACAATTATTAGAAAGTTTAGCTAGTCTCTTTGTTTATTCTCTCTTGTTCATCATTAAGAATCTCATGAAATGTTAATTCAGTTCCAGCAAGCAATGCTACAATGACTTTATTTCCAAAAATCCTTTTGATAATGAAAGTTTTATGTAAATTATACTGTTTTTAGCACAACTGAATGTTACATCTCAGCAAAACTGTATGAGCCAGGCTACAGTGCAACGGAGAAAATAAACATTACAATAAAGCAGTGTCGAAATGATGTCACAACAATGTAGGAAGGTAACTACGAAATATTGCCCCCTCTTACCTGCTGGGGACAATTAGAAATATGAAGACATCACGATCTCTAAAGCAAGGCATGCACATTAAGAGACTATTTGCTGCATTCTGTTAAAATTTCTTGAAAAAGTAAAGTATTAGGATCTACTATAGAATTAAAAGCACATTTTAACAGAAATAGCTCTTAGGCCTTTAGTATTAATAAGTATCTTAATATATATTGAGAAAGCAATACTACTACTGAATATTTCAGTAGTGATGCATTTACTCTTTATTTTTCAACTATATTCTGAAAATAAAAGTGCTCAGTTCATTGATGTATACACTGGCTTTTTATTAATAATTTTTATTTAAAAATTCTGCTAATCAAGCTTATTTTATCATCCACTGAGGTGAACCATTTACAGTGGAGGTCATTTATATGAAGTTCCCCATGAATTAAGGTAATCAAGTAAAGAAATGGCAGAGCCTTTTCTATTACAGTACTTCAGTCAGCTGCAGTATCAAACTGAGAACCTCAGTTGGTTTCCCCTTATCTATCTTGCAGTATTTTATGAACAAGATAAGAGAGGATGAGCCCTTATACTTTCTATTTATTGTATATATCTTATTGTATATATCAGGGTAAAATGAGATACATCTGATCTGTCCATAAAATGAAAGGGTCATATATTAGTTTGTTGTTAGCCACCCAGAGTCCCCCATTGTGGGGAGATGGGCGGGGACAAGTCTATTAAATAAATAAATAAAATAAATATTAGCAGTATTGCATGTGTTATTATATGAACTACATCTTAGAGCAATGAAAAGTGCTCTATGAAAAGCTATGTTCTCAAAATCATTTTTGCAAAACCATGTAGGAATTCACAATTGGCAAAGAGGTCAATGTCATGGTCTATAGTTAGAAGTAGTAGAAGATTATGTTCAGAAGGACAGCATTCTTTTATCTGATAAAATTTCCAGAAGGCAACTATGTAAATAGACTTCCTTGCTTCCTCCATACTGAGTGCTGGTCAGCTAAAGCTGTTGTTCACTGAATCAAAATTCTAACGAAAATGATAAATTTATATATTGAATTATTGTAGTTCATTTTATTTTAATAGGCCAGATCTTTCACACAATGCAGATCCTCTCAGAGAACTCATTATCTTACTTTTACCAATTTGTTTTAATTCTACATCTATTGCAATTGTTCATCTAAAATATTCTTGGCTACCTTTAAAACAAAAGGCATTGTTTATTTTTATTTATGAAACGTATATGTTACCTCAATCAGGTCAGACTCAAGGCAGGTTACAACTATGATGTCAGCCTTTTGAGGTAGGCAAGGTCAGGAAACAAACACTGCAAGGATTCCAGGAATACTACTGTATTGTTGAGGGTTTAATAACATAATCTTGAAAGCCTGACAGAGTTTCTCTCAGCCTCACCTTATACCAAACAGAATCAAGGCAGGGTTATTTTGAGTTTCTTTCTCACACTTTCTCCTTTCCCAGGATTGTGTTGCCACTTTTCCTCCCTTTATGGCTCATACATTCCTTCACCAATTGTTTCTCTCTCTATCTAAAACTATAATAATAATAATAATAATAATAATAATAATAACAACAACAACAACAACAACAATAATGCAAAAATTTTATATAAGAAAATATAGTACAATATAACAATAAATCAGATCTAATTCTGGAGTCAATGGCTCCACAATCAATTCTAAAAAGTCCCCCAATAAGAGTGGAGACCTTCTTAACCTTGGAGTGGGAGGTTGTCCCATAGAGGAGAGCCCCTCACAGAATGTTCGTTCGTTCTATCTATCTATCTATCTATCTATCTATCTATCTATCTATCTATCTATCTATCTATCACATTTATATACTGCCATACTCTCAGTGGACTCCCAATAATTTACAAAGAAGAATAACAATATATTACCAAACAACTCAAAACATCCACAATAAGAAAATTAATAACAACAGATAGTGCCATTCTAGCAACCCCAAATGTATTTTGGAAAAACTTGATCTTTACCTGTTTCCAGAAAACAGCTAAGGTGGCAGGTACCTCAACCTCCCATGAGAGGTTGTTCTATGTCAAAGAGGTATGACTGAAAAATAATACCTGCAAGTCTCAAACTGTGTCACCTCAAGGAAGTTGAGAACCAAAAGCAGTTTCTCCCATTATGATTGTTTTGGATGGATCAATTCTGGCTGGTATTTATGAAGTGGCTTTCCCCCCTCCAAAAAAATCACACGCAATAAATGAAGAATAACAGTGATTAAGGCTGGCTGTTAAAACACTTTAAAGTATGAAATCTGATGCACTTTCCAAACAAGAAAATCAGGTAACAGAGCAGAACAATGAAACCTATTCAGTGAAAGGCATGAATGAATATAACTGGCACTGAAGTAGCTGGACAAATTCCAGACAGCAATTTATTCCAAAGATGCGGGGCCACTGAAGAAGACACCTGAAAAGAAACTTCTGTGTTTGGTATCAGCCCACTTAAAAGTCTTTAAAGGAGGACTGGTGAAAAAGGCTTATTTTTTGTTCTTATAGTTAGAACAGGTTGATACAAATGAAGGTAGTCCTTGGTGTCAAATATTTTAAATCTTTAGAAGCTAGAGCACCACTTTTGTGTTCAGAAGCAAACCAGTAATCAGTATAAGTTATGCACATTCGTTTTATATATACGGACTGCCACAGTCCCACTAACAATTGGATGGCCATATCTACTTCTGTTGAAAGTAGCTTCATCTGTTCAGAAACAGCATCATAAACAGCAATTACAATAGTCCATCCTTGAGATAAATAATTGAAGCAAGATCTGTCCTCCCTATACAAAACTGTAGTCGGTACAAAATTCTTCCACCACAGCAGTTGCCAGAGTTTAGGGGGAAGGCAAAACCATCCAAGATTAGTTGTAAATCTTCATCTCAAATATTCAGTTTCCTATCCGTAATATTTTCATCTTATTTAAATTCAGTCTCAGCTTGAATATCCAGAATAGCCTCTAGGCACCAGATCAAGAGTTTCATAGCTTTCCTAGGATGATGTGAAAACAAGCAATAGAAACTTCAGCCCAAACCACTGGATGATTTTTCCCAGTGGTTTCATGTAGGAATTAAAAAAAAAAAAACATGGAGGGAAAGACAAGATATGATTTTCTGGCATATCTGTACCATCCTTTGAGATGTACAGGAGGAATTTGAACATCCTGAACTTAATCCAGATAAGCAAGCCAAAAGAATACTACAGTTAATGGTGTCAAAATCTTCTGAGACATCTAGAATTAACAGAGTTTTATCCATCAAACATTCCTCAGTATGTATCGTGCACAGGGAACTAAAGCTTTTTCTATATCTCCCCAAATCCAAAGCCTGATTGGAATGGATCAAAATAATCAGCACCATCAAACATTGTCAGGTGTTGAGATTTCATCACAGGCTCTAGGAAGTTACCCCAAATGGCAAATCTAAACACTGCACAATAATTATTTGAAACCACAGATTGAAAATTTGGTGGTTTTTTTCCCAACTGAGACTTTAATACTCTTAATCACTTTCAAAATCTAACAAACCTAGGCCATCCTTAACTGATTTTACAAGAAATGATGACAAAGAATCTTAAGAAACAAGTGGTAGATATTCATGTCTACTACCATATCTATAGAAGAAAATAAGGCACTGTTCTCTAGTGTTCCATCAGTGCAGGAGGCAGGAATGGCCAGTTGCATTTAATGTAATTAGCTAGATTTAAATGCATCTGTAGAATAATAATATAGATATTTCTTATTACAATCCATGGGAGAAATGGGGGAGAGGTGATGGTGAGAAGTTTCTCAATTGAAAAGAGCAGCTTCAGCTTGTGTTCATGTTTTACTGGCAATCTTCCTTTAACCCTTCTGTGCAACTTATACTGCTGTATCACAACAGTACTTCTGGGCCCTACCACACTGCTCAATGAGCAACAAAACTGTAAGATGGGATTTTTTGGAATGTTTTAATTTAGTCCCCAATCTAAGGCCACCATCAACAAGCTTTACTTGTTTAATTAGTGAAACTGTGGGCAAATGTTTATTTGTTGAGGTTCTTGTATCATTTGGTTCCAAAGTGTTATTGTAAAACAGAACAAACCTGAGTTGCCTTTCCTCTCTAACAAGTGATTGTTTTTTATTAAATTTCAAATTTTTCTCCCATGGATTGTAATAAGAAATATCTTTATTATTATTCTACAGATGCATTTAAATCTAGCTGATTACATTAAATGCAACTGGCCAACTGCAAATTAAGAAACTGCTTGACAATCCTAATTCTATTGCCAAATTATTTTCTTAAAATTTTTGCTCTGGGAAGGAGGAAATATGGAGAGGCAGAATAAATCAAACCAACTACAAGACTTCTGTGAAAGTAACACACACTTTCACACTATCATTTCATGAACTAAGATATCATAAACTAGCATTCTACAATCAGTGTAATTAATCCTTCATAAAGAATAGAGTAGGAAAACTAGATTCTGGGCAAAACACACACACACACACACACTCAAAATAAGGACAAACACATTTTTGCATTTGTATTTTTATAAATTTGCTTTGACCACTTTTAAATAACAGCAGGAAACATACAGCTGAAAGGAAGTCAGTCCATTATGTCCCTTGGGTACGATAAGTCCCAAATGTAATACATCAATCTAAAGTGAAATCAGTAAGATGTTGCTTTATTTTGCAGTTAAGGTTTTAATAATTATTCCCCAGCAGGGTAACATATTAGTGCAGAGAAGTAAGCAACAGTGTGAGATCAGAATGTTTAGCGGAGGGGGAAAGCAACAATAACTAGTTGTTCCCTTGCAATACAAGAAAATTGCTGAACTGATTGCCGCCATCAGAGAGCATGGTTCTTGCAACTACATCCAGAGGTGAAAGATCTCAAGAACAAACTCATTCTTTGACACTACAACAATCAAAAATGTCTAGAAATATATTTGACATATACCCACTTAAATATATGTAACCTAACTTACATTGCCACAATTATGATTATAAATTTCCATAAGCTAAAAAAAAGTGTTTTAACAACAGCACAAGAAAACGTTAGTATCAGTGTTTACCAGCATCAGCATTCACTGAAAACACAGAAATGTGTTAATTAGGGTTTTTGATGTTTGCTTTTATTCCTGTTATTTTGAGCTACTACATAGGAATTTAACAACACAAAACAGTAAATACCTTCTGATAATGTGATGACTGAACATACTAGTGGGAATCTGTTTAAATAGAAATAATATATCCCCTGAGACAATCCTGTGCTTAAGATGTAGTCATAACTAGGGTAAACCTTATAAAAAACCTAATATTTATAATAAATTTTGAAGAAAAAAAGAATTAAGAAAAGATTATTGGACAGCATTATTCAAAATGCTATAGTCAAAATAAGGATTTTAACAACTTGAATCATTAGTGCTTATCTCTGTAGTAATGATAATTTCAATGTAATAAATCCAGTGCAGTATTTCACATGTCCTAATCCCTGAATAGTAGAAAATTACAGGTCAGTTTTACAAATTCAGTTTTCCTATGCCCAGAAAATAGGACAGAGCTCTGCTTTCAAAATGTAACAGGCAATGCTATTTTATAACATTTCAGTTTCCAAAAGTTAATAGCAAGTAATCTCCAACCCCACCCCTGGACAGACTTCTCTTAAAATGCACCTTCATTCTCTTTTTGAAATTATCAAATGATGTCCCTTCCAACTCCATCAGATTATTACCTTAGCTGATAATTACATGTGAACTAGATTATTTTAAATGGCTAAGCCATGCAAAAGCCAGAGAGAAGGCAAAAGCCAGCAGTATGGTACTGTGCAAAAGCTGTAATGAAGCACAGTGCTAATGTAAAACCTTCTGTGTTTCTTACAGGGTGTGCTGCTATATAATAAAAAATCAATAATAATTGAGGAAAAGAAGCCTGATAGGGATATTCATATGAAAATGGAAAAGGAGTACAAATATCTGGACTGCAGGCATCATTACCAGAAAAAGATATTTATTTCATGTATGAATCTATGTATCATTCAAAGGTACTCTCTGAAGTATAGTGGCTTATTCATTGGGTGCCTTATGGATGTACTATGTCTACAACTCCCATAAATATGAAGCACTTTTCTACTTTGAAGGCTAAAGTAGAGATCAGAACAGTGCTAAAATAGGGAGGAACATAATTTACAGCTCAAAACATCATGCACTTCCCCTTAGCCTTAGGTATAGCTTCCAAAGCCCTCCAAAAGTTGCCACTAGATTATAATATTTAATGTGACAATAAGGGAAAATTATTAAATACATGGGCAATAATCATATTAACCTTCATTAGTTAAATCTAATCATGATTTTAATTTAAAATAAATCAAATTTAATTTTTGACATGGTTCAGTTCACTTTTTTGTTCTGGTCCCATCCACTATTTACAATAAAGTCTTTGGTACACTACACAAAGATTGGGCACAGCCTTTGTCCCCAAAGTTGCGTACCTCTGATCTAAAATATCGTAACTTTATTTTTGCAACTCCATGTAACCAGTACAGAAATCACACATTTGTTTAGGCAGTGCTTATTTTAGTTTTCATTTATGCAATGCTTCAGATTAATTTAGCTGCCATTTGGAATGGAATAATTCCCGTACCAAAATTACAGTATAAATCAAATTAAATTATGTTTTTAGTAATAAGCTAGCCTAAAAGAACATTACAACTATAAAATTTACAATCATTCCAGTGTGAATTATAATTAAAATAACTAAAAATTAGATTACTATCACAGAGTATAAAATCCTATACCACTAAAATCTATATGTTTAAATTATAATTAATGTTAATACTATGGCTATGTTTAATATAATATAGCATAGCGTAAAACTGTATGGTATAACTGTTAACATATAAAATGAAATTCAATTAAAAACTAAACTAAAAGGCTTAAAAACTAGAGATGATTCCTGAGGAAGTGGACAGGGTTCTCTGTGATGTCAGCTTGGCCACCTGTTTACTGGATCTGGGCCCCTGGATCATAAAAGCAGCCGGGGAGGTGATCCGCAGTTTGGTCCAGGCCATAGTGTCAGCCTCTCTGAAGAAGTGGTTGGTGCCTCCTGCTATAAAAAACCTGTCACCTATCAGGACCCTGGAAGCGTGCCTTCTCTGTACCAGTGCCTGCCCTCTAGAAGAGATCTGGATGGTCCCCAATCTGCTGTTATTTAGAAGAGACATGAAGACCTGGCTCTTTATCCAGGTCTTTGGCAAGGGAAAGTCAGACCCCTCATTTCATTTCATCTGGTCTGTCGCACTTGCCATCTTTTATCTTCTCTTGATTTTACTGTAATTTCTTGGTTTGATTGTTGTGAGTTGTTGAGAGTTGGAGGGCATACACATTTAATAATTTATTATTGGTCACACAATCAGCCAGATGTTTAGATTGGATTTGGCATTTTTATCCACCTATTGAGTCCTTTCCAAGGACATGGGATAGGCAGATGTTGTTGTTTGATGGTGTTAAAGTTATAGTCGCAGGATATAAGCTGTTCCAAGTAAAGCTGCCTTTTGCAATTGACTGATGGTGATTTTGTCAATGCCGATGGTGTTCAAGTGGTGCTCCAGAAGTTTTGGGATTGCACCCAAGATGCCTATAACTATTGGTACTACCTTTGCTTTCTTTTGCCATAGTCATTCTACTTCTATTTACAGGTCTTTATATTTTGTGATTTTTATCAATTGTTATGCAAGTACACAGTATAGTTTTCCACTGATGTTATAGCTCTTACTGTCTATCAGTTCCTGGTGAATTTTATACACTGCAGTATAAAACATGGCAACCTTATGTGTTATGAAGGGATTACAGTTCAAAAGTAATTAGAGAACATAAGATTCAGCTGTGGAACCTGATGTCACTGAAAGTAATGGGGAGATAAGAGTGTGCTTTGAAAACCTCTATAGAACGAGCACTGAACAAGTATGTATTCAGTAGACTGAAAACATCCAGCGTCTCAGAATCATAGACATTCCAGGTATGGGATCCTTTTGTATCTTCCCTCCATAACACCTGAAAGGCCTTTCTACTGTATATTTTAGGAATTCTAGCTGCATAAAGTAAGCTTGCCAGTGTTACTGTAAATCTGTGATTATTAGTGAAACAAATTAGAAGCCCTACTTAAATCAACTTGGCATTCTGTATCAGCAATAAAGAATTTTGTGGAGCAGAACATTAGCAACACACTTATACAAAATCACAACCAACACCCAAATTAAATTAAAATTATTTGTTAAATAATTGTTTAAAATTTATGAATTTACTTATGAAATTACATTATTAAATTAAACCAATGCTTTCACTAACCACTACTTTCATTAATTAATTAAATAAAAATGAATTCAAACATTAAATATAGCTGAAAAGTCTTTAGATGTTGGAATGCCCATATGAGTTCTAAACAAGATTTGGTACAAGAATGTCAAAATCTCCTGAGATCTTGACAGTGGTATTGCCCAAACTTCATGATTTTTCAGCCATTTAGTTTTTAAATTAACATTTTCAACTTGATTTTTAAATGGAGAATGGTGCTTGGGACACCGTGAAATTACACTGCTAATCGTTTAATCTAAAAGATTTGCCAATCTTTAATTTAAAATGTTTGTCCTGCTATTTGTATATACTACAACACCCCAAAATCCCTAACCCTCTCCTTTTTTAGCTGTAAGGGTACTATTTAACAGTTAGGTTAACTGCATCACTGTATATTAAGCAAACCAGATGCTTTGACACTGCACTTCTATTATTCAGGACTTTGGGAAGTCTCTGTCTTGCCAAAACAATACCATATTTTACAAGTAACATAAATCTTGCAACTTTCTACTCTTTGGACAAATATTCTCTTATATAAGATAGTTATAGTCCCCAAGTAATAGAATATGAACATCAAACTTTTCAAGTGAATAGTATATCATGTGTAATTAAAAATCACAACAGTACAACAATACAATTAAGAAAAGGAAAGATCAGTCACAAAAAGGGCTTAAACACTTAAACACTAATTTCCCAGTTGTAGAGTTCAGAATGACTGCTGCTTCAGAAATCAACAGGTTCTTGTTGAAAGAGTATTCCTAAAACTTAGAACCACAGTATCTGAGCTGCCAAAATCTGTGCAATCACTAGATGGCAGCATTATGATACAGAAACTTTCCATTGACATCTATTGGTCATCTGAATTTTTGCGGTCAGATATGGTAGCCCTAATAAGCCATGGAAATATGGATTTTATGTAAATCCCTAAGTCTAGTGGCAATTTAATTTTTCCATCTCTTTCAGAGTTCTTCTATATTGTTTATCTACTTGCACAGTGTGAAGAAGCAACGGAGAACATTTCTAAGACTTCTGCGTGTTGCAGATATTTAAGATCTGGCAATTCCTATTTCTATGTCATACAGGATTATAAAATTACAATCAGCAAATCAGAACCAACCTCTAGTGCAGAAGAGAATCTGTTTATGGACTCTACATACATGCATACATGAAGGCAGACAAAATTAGGTTTGTTCCCCAACCTCAAAAATCCAATAGATAATGAATAAAACTTCAAGGAGTAATGATACATCCATGGTTCTTTTAAAGGGTGGTAGGGGAATAAAGAGTGTCACATAGTAATATTCTTGGATCCAAGAATGATAAAATGCTGTATAGGTTCATGTCCTTTAAATTTCTATTAAAATCCTGTGTAAATTTGGTAAAACATTTGACAGATTCTTACTTTTGATAACAGAATTGAATCAAACAAAAATTAGGTATATGTGGGAGGGGAAACAAAGCCTATTCTATTACAGGCCTTCTACTCAACGTAAATATGGAAATGTAAGATAATTCCAGTGGCAACTGGTTATCTCTCCTTTTATAACAGGGGAAATGTGTTAAGCAGAGGCAAATAATCCTTCTTTTGCTTTTTAATTTTTTAAAATAATATTTCTTTTCCAAAGAAAACTTAATTTTTCTATGGCACACTTGCAGGTATGCTAAGAAAAGTCACAAAAAGAGATAATTTCAGCTATGAAGCAACAGTAATTCCAATTATTTTAAAAGTCTGTATTAAGATATTGTTAAGGAGTTCTCTGTAATGATATACTTGATGAAATGCTGGCACTTTGGTTTTAAAAGCTTTAGGCATCAGATCAAACCTATTTTCTTGTTTTATTTATATAATTTATATATCTTTATTTTCAATTTTGTTATAACTGATATGTTTTGGTGCAACCATTGCACAATTAATTAATGTCACCAGTTCAACATTTTTGAGTTAATAGCTGTATTGGAAGAAGTATTACAACTTAATGTTATGATATAGAATTGGAAGTATTAATGATTATGCTTTCCTTCATTAACTTTTATACAAACTGAAGAGAGATACAGGACTGTCTATGGACAATATGCTGTAATTCTTTCTTACCCACCCTCCAGCCCCTTGATTGCAATATATTAGTTTACTGACTAATATAACAGAGATAAAATGTGTTCCTAGGGCTGTAATGTTGAAAGTTACCCCTATACCACATGCACGTAACCTGCTGGGCATTATTCTGTTCACACACAGACACTGTCACATTGTATTTGGGCCAGAATCATGTTGGAAGTTCCCTATTACCAGCCATTTCACAGTAATCAAGAGTTTATAGTCACCCGCTGGGGGGAGATGGGCAGCATACAAATTTAAAAATTAATTAATTGATTAATTAATTAATTAATAAGGAGGACACTCTCAAGTCAAAGGGTGAGGACAGCCTAATAGAGATTGCTATGATCATTTATATTCCAGGTATCGTTTCCAAAAAGTCTGCTGGATTTTTTTTTTGGCCTTTATTCTAAACAAATAAAATAATTGTGTAATGATCGTGTTTTTACTAATAACATTAAGTATAAGGAATTCTTATATGAACTCTGTAACATCAGAAGGTAGATAAAGTTTTAGAGGGTGGGTCCATTTAGCAAGACCCCAAATAAGATTGATTGACTGATTATGTGCCATCAGGGTGATGTTAATTCCTAGTAACCACATAGATATAACTTCTCCAAAATGATCTCCCGACATGGCCCTTCAGATCTTCTAATGGTGCACCCATTGCCACTATAACTGAATCTCTCCACTTTGCTGCTGGTCCTTCTCTTTCCTTTCACTTTTCTTAGACTTCTCAAGAGAGTGGGGTCTTCATGTAACATGCCCAAATATGGTAATTTAAGGTTGCCCATTTCCATTTTGAGTGAGAATTCTTAATTGATTTGTTGTGTGATCCATTTGTTTGTTTTCTTGGCTATCCATGGTATCCCCAATAGTTTTTCCAATACCAACATTCAAAAGTGTCAATACTCTTTCTATTCTGCTCCTTCAAATTCCAACTTTTACCTCCATAGAGTGTCACAGAGAAAACTATTGCTTCCATGATCCTGATACTTCCAATCATGACATCTGAGTACCTTTTCCAAGGACTTCATGGCTGCTCTGCTAAGTTCTAATCCAGTGTTTTTCAAACTTGGCAACCTTAAGATGTGTGGACTTCAACTCCCACCCATGATGGCTGGGGGATTCTGGGAACTGAAGTGCATACATCTTAAAAGTTGGCAAGTTTAAAAAATACTGATCTAATCTACAGCATATTTTTGGACTGCTGGTTCCTTTCCTGTTGATGGTTGATCCCAAAAGGCAGAAACTATCCACCACTTCCATACATTCACTGCCAAATTTAAGGCCAGTTACTGTCCTCTTTATGTTAATCTTAGACCTATTTTTCACTGAGTTCTGTGATTTTCATTATTAGACCTTGCAGATCTTTTGAATTTCCTTCTGTCAGAATAGTGTCATCAGCATAGCACAGGATATTGATGTTTTTTCCTCCAGTTTTAAAACCATCTCATCTCATTTCCTTCCAATCCAGCTTCCCTCAATATATATTCAGCACATAGACTAGATAAATAAGGGGAGAGTATACCACCTTCTCACTCCTTTGTCAACCTGGAGAACCGTGTTCTCTTTCAGGCCATACGAATACCATTCCCTTCCAGACCTCCGTCCTGAACACATGGAGGCTGAATAACTGTAAGGGATGGCTGCATGTGCATTTCTCTCTGCATTTTGAGATCTCTGCATTCTCAAGCAAATGGCTGGATTGATCTACAGAGGGAGAAGTGCAATGAGATCAGATCAATGGTCAGAAGTGCAATGAGAGCCTAATTTTGTTGTCAGTGTCTCAATGTAATCACCCCATCCTGAAACTATTAGTCACAATAGAAAAAATAAGAAGCACAAATATTTGTGTGTTCTGCATTTTGTGAGCGAATCATCTGAATACTTTGTAAGAAGGGCAAAAGTAGGGGAATTCAAGTCATAGAATTCCCACCACTGTCAGATTCAGCCAGCGCCACTGTTCAGTTTCACCACCGCTAGTCAATTTCACCGCCTCAGGTATAGGTGGTCAGGGAAGGGAAACAAGGCAAACCGTAAGCTAATTGCCGGCAGGTGGCAGCAATTAACTCATGGCCGAGTGTAAACTGAAACTGGCAACATTGTAGCGCAGGCGGCTCCCCAGATGCCCCGGGCAACACCGATTACAATACTTCAGGAATACAGCGATCCAGAGGCAATCTGCAACCAGTTGGAACACGACCTAAGAAACCCCATTTCATCCGCTTGAGAAAAGCCCCATGAGCACACCGACAACGTGGACAAAAGAGGACGATCATGAGGACAATGAAACCTGACTGAATCTGCCATTAAGGAGAGGGGAGGGAGATCACGACAAGCAGAGGGGTGACCTGGGAAAGGGCAGGAGCGGGACCCAGGGGTACTACGGTTCAAGGGGGGACCCCTATAAAACACTGTAAGAAACCACGCCAATCCCTATCCTGGCTTTGTCTGTAACCGCTACGCATTACGCCTGAGTAAACTAGCTTTCGTTCGAGTCCATGTCTCATGAGGGTTATTTCCAGCGCTGAATGCAGCGAACCTTACAACCATAACTTCAGGTTTGGCTCTCAATGCCTGCATGCATTCTGCTGAAAACTATTAGCACTTCTGCACCAAGGGGGAAAAAAGCCCTACATCTGGTTCCTGAGGATACTACCCAGAGTGTCCATCAGGTTTCTTGCCCTAAGAAGCTGACGTACTATAAAGCTGATGTACAAAAAGCAATAAGCCAGCTTCTAACATTTTCTTTATTTCTACTAATGCCTCTGGGCCCAATATGGGGCTCAAAGTCATTCTTAGGTAGTAAAAATGGTTTACGGCAACCCAATACCATATTTAGAAGTATATTAATAAAAGGCATACTTCTTATTAGGTGAGCTAAGAGTAACAGAGAGGATCCTAAGAGGTAAGAATGGTTGATAGAAAGCAGCCTCAGTAGTTTACCTTCTAGTAAATTGATTCTTGGTATATGACCACAAACACCATAGAAGTTGTTTTGTGAGAATGGCCACAACATGGTCATAAAATTCCAGACATGTTCACTGGTCAAAGATTTGCCTATACATAACTTAAAAGATCTGAACCAAACAAAACTGGTCAAAGAGTAAAACTCAATTTCCAGATTATTCAGCAATTTGCCTATACATAACTTAAAAGATCTGAACCAAACAAAACTGGTCAAAGAGTAAAACTCAATTTCCAGATTATTCAGCAATTAGTGGAATGTTTTCAACTGAAGCAAACTAAGGTCTTTATTGTCCTACTTAGCTTCACAACAGATGTTTAAAAATTAAATGATTGGCTTTTTAATCTCTTGGTATCTAAAGCTGTGCAAAGTGTTATCAGCAACAGCTTTCTCAAAATGCTATAAAATCTAATAGCTATTTACAAGGAAACCATTCTGAAACAACATGCCATCAGATCAGTGAAAATGCCAAAACAGTTATTTGTAAGATAAAGTGTACATTTCATCTGTCCACTGGAACACTTCTTTTAATTGACAAGAAATACTTTAAAAAAATAAATAATATAAGCAGATTTAAACAACAGCCCTTTTGCAAGAAAATGTGTTATTTCTTTATGGAAGGGGATACAATGTGATGAAATTTGATACAGCCTGGCAATAGGTTCCTTTCAAAAAGATAAAAGCATAAGAACATTCATGGCAATTTTTGCAAACTTAAAAAAAGGCTCTTTTCTAAGGTGGGGTTTTTTTTTTTTTTTTGCATTCAATCTGCCCAGCCATTCACAGCAGCACTTTTATTTTTTCCTTGCTCTATTTTTATCTCTCTGCTGCAGAAAGCAAGCTAGTGGATTGGCTATAAGGCCAGTTACTGGAGCAGAGAACAAAGCTACTGCCTCACCTCTCCCACTTCACAGCTCATTGCCAATGAAAAAGTGTATGAACAATAATTTCCAAGTAGTGAAAGAGAGAGCGCCACAATTCCCCAAAACACTATTTTCTCTACTAAAATATTGAAACAAATGAGCTTTTCACAGATCCATTCATTATTCATACACCCACAGAAAATACTAACAATTAAAAAAAGTTATCAGAAAACCAAGAATGGGAAGATGGGGAAAATAATTTGTAATATATTTCTTTTTATATGTATTCCATTACTTCTTCCTTTGCCTGATTTATTCATTTAACATTTAGATTACTATATTTTGTCATCTGTATTCATCTTATCAGTGATATTTTCTGATCACTTAATAGCACACATTGCAACTCCTTAGAGCAGAGGGAGAGATGCAAAGCAAATTTGCTCCACCAGGTCTACTGAGAAATTAGCTGACTTCTCCTTTCCCTGAACTACTTCCATTTTATTTGATATTAAAATTACCATGCCCCATTTCCCTCTTCAATCTTTTTGAGCCATGGCATTAGCCAGTGGGCAGGAAATGTTTCTGAGCACAGGTAAGTCAACCCGAGTCTTCCTGGATTAAGAGAAGAGCAATATGCTTTAAACTATTAGATTAGCATCTGGTTTGTTCTCATTTGGGAGGAAATTTTTCAGGCAATTTAAGATTACAAGGGTTGTGTTCAAGGGAATTAAGGGAAGGTCAGGAAATCACATGTGGATAAAAACAAACACACAAATGTCAAATTGTTTAAAACTAATTTTTTGGGTTTACCAATTTGCATTAAGTAAAATTAGCACAACTACAGGTAACAAAATTTGTATCAGCAAGAGCAGCTTATGATATGTAGCAGTTTTTTCAGAACCAGAGGAAAATTAAAATTAAAATGAAGTGAGCAAATTGTCTTTTTACAGGAAGTAGATAATCAACAACATAAGATGCTGTTTAGAAAGGAAGTGCTTAGGGTTAGGGTAGATGAAGGAAGCCAAGGGAAGACAGCCAGAATAAACAAAATAAATGACTAGCTTACTTCCTTCAGGAAAAAAAAAAAAAATGAATAGAACAAAGATTGTGGGAGACAGTTATTACGATATATTTGTTTGTTTTAAATGAACTATTGTGCCTATAACCAGGACTGTTATCTAAATTAGGCAACAACTGGTTCCAGCTCCCCTTCTTCCTCTCCCCCTTGTTTGGAATTACAATACTTTCTTTAAGCACACAAACACATCTCCTTAAACAAAGTCAATCTGCTCCCGCACTCCCAAGTACAGAAGAGCAGCTACAGTACTTATTCTCTCCCCTCCCACCCATATGCAATTATAAAAGAGTTGAAAGCTCTCTTGAAATCTGATAAAAGTGCAATTATTCCAAGCTGCACAGTGTGCTGGCCTCCCATTGTGAGGTGTCCTCCAGCATGAAATAGAAGGACCAGGTGCTACAGCTTTCAGGCTATCTGGAGTAGGTGAGCAGGTTCAGGGCAGGACCCAGCAAGACAACCCTCAGGAAAAAAAAATGGAACAACCAGGTCTCACAAACTGGACCAAACAGGCTAGAAAAGTCCCCAGTCCATAGTGTCTATCTCAAGTCCCCTCTAATGTTAACTGAAAGCTTCCTTTCAGAATGTTCAGGTCCTAATATCCGGTCCATATGATGATGATCAGCCTCCATATTTCTCTTTACGTAGGAAAGTTTTAATAATGAATTCTCCCTTTTCTCATTTGAAAATAATGTTCTTTTACCCTTCATAGTACTCTTTCAATATTTTTTTCAAAAAAAGAAAAAGAATAGAAATGATCAAAAGCCACTCTATATTTGTATCAATCCCACCCTGGCCCCCCCCTCTCCAGCCACCTGAAAAAGAACTGGCAACAGGACAATTCAGAAGCTGTTCTCCCAGCTTTAATTTCCCACTTTTGTCCTAATCAGCAAGAAAAAAAATGAGTTAAATGTGTAAAAACTATCACCATGTTTCAAGGCTTTTGTAACATTAATTTTCATGCAATTTTTTTACTTTAAATATAAGCCACAATTTTGGGCTGGGAGATAACAAGCCATTCAGAAAGAAGCTGGAATTTGCAACCTGACAATACATTATGGCATTTGGTTTTAGTTTACTGATGGAAAAAATATTTGCAGCCAGAATTGGATTTAGTTATAATACGCTGTAATATGATAACCTTAGCATTATATGTGAATATGGTCACTGACTGCCTGCAGCAATTCAGCCCTTCCTAGTCCTACCTAGATATTCTAAGAACAGAACCTCAGATTGTTCACATTTAATGAATGTACTGTACCATTTACCATCTTCAGGCATTTACCTGGAAATGTAAGGGCTTGAAATAATAGGGCATGCATATAGCTCACCTCTACTCTTCCTGACCTTTATGTGTTCAGCTGGACAATCTGAAGGAGAGTTGTGTTTGCATTTGCTGGAATGTGAATATACTTCCTGCATGATCCAGGACCCTAATAAAGCAGTACAGAGCATGTGTTTGAGAAATGCCTAAATAGGGCTCTTATATTACTGTACTCCCATTCTCTTTTTATATTCAGCTAGTCATAGAATTAATCAGAATATTAAGTTGCTCTGGAAAATTCATGTAGATATTATTAAAATGTTAACAAAACAAAGATTTCACTCTTAAAAGTAGCATAATTGAAAGACACCCCATATGTCTCCCAAAAGGGGGAAAAAATCTGTATTGTGCATTATATATATATAATGATTAACATATATGATGATTTATTCTTACTATTATTCATTAATTATAATAATAACATTATGAAATTATGCACTTCAAGGTAAATACAATTCTATGCCTTTTAGGTGATTTGCGTTCCTTCCACTCCTTAGATGACTTGATATTTCCATGAGTAAAAGAGAAAAATTCTACTTAGTGGATGCATATATTAACAAATAGAAGTATAACTACATAGAAGTTGAGTATACACTTTCTTATTATACTGAATTCTTTATCATAAACACCATTTGGAAAAGGAAGAGAAGGGAAAAGATGGGAAAAAGCCTATAAAAATATATTCTTGTTAGTATATAATAAATATAATTATTATTTCATATACAGCATATCCTGTTATATAAATAAATTATTATTATTTCAGTCGGCTACTTGATAATGAAATTAAGCATATAAACTAGTATACGCAGTCCAACTTTCTAAGTAGTTTTCCAGTTGGGGCTCCTAGCAATAAAAACCTTGTTCAGTTATATGAGGAGACTGTATATAATATAATATTTTTTGTGTTGGTGGGTTCTTATAAAAGTGCAAAAAATCCATTTCCAGTATTCTTTTGTTAAGTTCCAATGTAATACAAAACACTACACATTGTTTCGTATCGGTCTGCATTTACCACCTTTGCATCTATATACACAATCTTTGGAGCAAAGTAGAAGGATGTATTAAGCACAGTATGGAAATTTTCCCACTAGCTCATATAGTAATTTAAGGCAATTTAAATGCAAGAATGTGCCCAAATGATGTAGATTTACATATATGCTTTCCATCAATGGCCAATGGATCTGATAGGAGATCTATTTTCATTTGCTAGAAACTTATTGTAATCTAGCCGTGCTATGTTTGGCCCTAATGACACAAAGACATGGTCTTTTTATCCTAAATGGTGTTCACTCCTGAACGGTGTTATACAAGATGACCAATCTGGCCAATTTACATTTTGCTCAGGTAATGTAAACTTACAAACATAGCTTATTTTATGATTTCACACAGTTTGGTTTCTAAAATCATTTGAGTACAAGTTTTAGCTAGACCACAGAAAAACCATCAGTTTCTATTTTTTAACTGCAACCTTCTGATGCCATTTCAGAAAGCCTTCTGAGACTTTTCCCTGATCTTATTGTTAATCTGGATTTCTGAGGGTAAAATGGAAGAGGTGGGTTAGTGAAGAAGTAACAAAATAGTGTAATTCCACACAAAATAATAACTTATATACTGCAGTTATAAAGGGATATGCAGCCTTGTGTGCAGACGAGGGCAAGGTAATACAGATATATGATACTCCTATTCAAAATTAAGAGTTATTTATTACTAAGAAAAATGCTAGCCTGGTATAGAATATGTAGTTTGCTTATTGGTGTGTATTGGTCATTCAGTAACCAATGACCTTATCAATACAATTAGTAAATTATACGTGAACCATCTAAGCTGAAAGCTTTGTGACTAGCTAGTAAAAACAATAATTGACAAGATGAGCAAGTGGGTCTTAGGGAGGAATGATCCTCAATAGATCAGTATTTGATTCTGCAGCTTCTACCAGGCAAATATACTTGTGGCATCAATTTGCAACTGTATGTAGCCTTTGTGGACTTCAGAGCAGCTTTCAATTTTATCTGGATCTTCTCTCTCTTATGGGACAAGAATAAAAACCCAACTACTGATAGATTCCTGTTGCTATTAATATATTAGTTATATGAAAAAACTATTTTTAGATTCAGATATTACTGTATCAGACAGTTGTTGAATTCATTGATAACAACAAAAAGGTGAGACAAGGATGTGTTCTGGCCCCCTATCTCATAATTAAATAAACCTCATTATTAATCTTTTACCGAAGTTAGAACTGCATGTCCTAGAATTGGCTGATAAATGTACATACATCCTACTCTATGCTGATGACACCATAATCCTGTCATTGACTCAGGGAAGTCTTCTTAGGGCTCTGACCCAAAACTGTAGGGACTCTTTGTAGACCATGAAGCCCTTCTCACAGTCATTCATGTCCTGCTAAGCATGTCCTCCTGCTTAGATTTTGGTAACATACTCCTTATGGGGCTATCTATGAAAAACATTCAGAAGCTACAGTTGGTACAGAATGCAGCTCTCAGGCAATGATGATTTTATCCTGGCATACCCAAGTGAATCCACTGCTTAGGGTGCTGCACTGGCTGATGGTTGTCTTCTGGGTGTGATTCAAGATGCTAGTTGTCATCTTTAAACTCCTACATGGCTCTGGATGTGGTTATCTGAGGGACCACCTTCTCCCATATTCAGCTGCCCAACTGACCAGATCTAAATTCCCTCCAGATCCTGTCCCTTTGCAATTGCCATCCAACAAGACATTGGAAAGAGACTTTCTCAACAGCCACTTCCACACTTTAGACTTTTCTTCCCATGAAGATTTGATTGGCCCATCCCTCCTAGCCTTTAGAAAACAGTTAAGATCCACCTGTTCCATCTATCACAGGAGGAGGAGATCCTTGCAAATGAGGTTATGAGTTCAGAATTTCTATAATTTTCTAGGTTTACTTTTTTCCTTGTTTGTTTTTTTAAATTTTTATTTATCTATTTAAATCAATGTTTTATTTAATGATGAGATTGTTAGCTGCTTAGATATTTTTGGGAGTGGACACCATACAAATAAATTTATATATATATATATATATACACACACACACACACACACACACACACACATATACATATACATACACATACACACACACACACAAACACACGTACATAAACTTCTTTCAAGTCCTGAGCCTCATTGATAGAGCACCAGAGGAAATGTGGAATAAACATAAGCATGAATGAGAAAAGAGACTGCCAAAATGCCAAAATAGAAGAATGCAAACTGGACGTCAGAACAAACCATGGAAATTGCCATGAAGAAAAGTTAAAGGAAAGAAAGACACACATTTTAGGAAAGAATTTAACAAAGAGTTTCAGAGAGTAGCTAGAAAAGACAAGAAGTACTATTACAACAACATCTGTAAAGACATTGAAGATGGAAACAGACATGGAAAACACAAGGAAAGTCTCCCAAAAGATCTCTGAACTCAGAAGGAAGTTCCAACCTCAAATTGGTATACTAAAGGACACCAAAGGACAGATAATAACTGATTCAAAGATGGAAGAAGTGTTCATTTTTTATTTTTTTATTTATATATCAAATTTGTCACTGCTGATCTCATTAGAAAATGACTCTGGGTGGTTTGCAGAAAAGTTAAATATTAATTAAAAATACAATATAACAATTACTTCCTAAATAAATAATAAATATCTTCCAAGAAGCAATGATAAGCTAGAAATTATTAGGTTTGGGGAATGTCATCAGAGCGCCAACCACCCCCAGGGTTGGTTAAAGCTCTTCTTGCCCCATGCAAGCTGGCAGAACCAGGTCTTCAGTTCTTTCTGGAAAGCCAGGAGGGTAGGGGCCCGCTGCACCTCTAGGGGGAGAATAGTCCAGAGGGCAGGGGCAACAGCAGAGAAGGCTCTCCTCCTGGGCCCTGCCAATTGACATTCTCTTGCTGACGGGGTCTCTAACATGCCTTCTCTGCCTGACTGGGTGGGGTGGGTTGATGTGATGGGAGTGAGACAGTCCCTTGGGTAACCTGGACCCATGCCATATAGGGCTTTAAAGGTAATAACCAACACCTTGAATTGGACCCAGAAGCAAACCAGGACCCATTGCAGCTCTCGCAGTAAAGGTGCTATATGTACCATCCTTGGGGCACCCAAGATTGTCCGCACAGCCACATTTTCAACCAGCTGTAGTTTCTGGATACTATTCAAGGATAGCCCCATGCAGAGCACATTGCAACAGTCTAAATGAGAGATGACCAGGGTGTGAGTGACTGACCGGAGGGCCTCCTGATCTAGGAAAGGGCATAACTGGAACACCACACGAAGTTGAGCAAAGGCCCTCCTGGCCACAGCTGCCACCTGCTCCTTGAGCAGGAGTTAAGAGTCCAGAAGGACTCCTAAGATTAGATGCTGGGTCTGACTGGGGCAGTGCAACCCTATCCAAAACCAGTGCTAAATCTTTGGATGGAGAGGGGCTCTAATCCACAGTGCAACCTGTCTTACCAGGGTTCACCTGAAGCCTGTTGCACCCCATCCAGATCCCCACAGCCTCTAGGCACCACAAAAGGGTGGTCATGGCATCACTCAAGTCACCTGGGATGGAGATGTATAAGTAGGTATCATCTACATATTGATGATACCTCATCCCACGGTGTCGGATGATCTCACCCAGTGGTTTCATGTACATGTTAAAAAGGAGTGGAGAGAGTACTGAACCCTGCGGCATCCCACAATGGAGGGGCCATGGGCTGGACCTCTCACTCCCAATCAATACTGATTGGGATCAACCTTGGAGGAAGGAAGAGAACCAGCACAAAACTGTGCCACCCAGTCCCAACTCCCTAAGTTGACCCAAAAGGATTCCATGGTTGATGGTATTGAAAGCCACTGAGAGGTCAAGAAGAGCAAGGATGGATGCACTACCCCCATGCTGCTCCTGCCAGAGATCATCCATGAGTGTGACCAGTGCAGCTTCTGTCCTATATCCAGGCCTGGAACCTGAGTGAAAAGGGTCCAGATAATCCGTTTCCTCCAGAATCCTCTGGAGCTGCAACACCATCACCTTCTCAACCAACTTCCCTAAAAAGGGGAGGTGGGAGACTGGACAAAAACTGTCCAATATGGTGGGATCCAGTGATGGTTTCTTGAGGAGGGGATGCACCAGCACCTCTTTAATGGTAGCTGGGAACACTCCCTCCCTCAAGGACAAATTCACCATTGCCTGGACCCACCTATATGTCACCTCCCAGGCAGCCTTAATCAGCCAGGAGGGGCATGGATCTAGTTGACAAGTGGTGGCATTGACTGTCTGGAGGACCCTGTCCACTTCCTTGGGTTCAACAGGATCAAACTGTTCCCAGATAACAGGGTAAGTCTGTACCCTGTGCATCTCTACAGACCATGCCCCACGCTTGGTATCCAACTGGGACTGGATTCCAGTGATTTTATCCTCCAGATGTCCAGAAAACTCCTCTGTGTGGTCCTGTAAATGGGCCACTGGGCCCTTCTTTCCCAAGAAGGGTTGGGTGATCTTAAACAGGGCCGGTGGGCGGCATTCTGCATATGCAATAAGAGCAGAGAAATATTGAAATACTGTAGAGACATCAACATTCAAGATACCTTAGAAGATATTTCCTACTTTCAAGAACCTCTAATACTAAAAGATTAAGTTAGATCAGCACTCTGGTCATTACCAGGTAAGAAAGCTACAGGAACTGATGGAATACCCACAGAAATATTTCCATTTCTAATTGAGAGTCCATTGACAAATCAATTTCTCACACAATAAGGTCTTGATAAAGGCAAAAGGCTGTCTCTTTTCTTTATCTTCAACAATCCTAAAAATTGTAAGTTGCTTCTGTGCAGTTGTACTTCCAAATACATAAACCTGACTTGTAATGTCTGATTGGCTTTCTTTAAAGTTACTATAACAGTTTCAGAAGCTGTTTGCTATTACCTGATTGGAAGATCCTGCTTTCTGTTACATAGGTTTGAGCTATAATTGTATCAACAGATACTTGAAATACAACTACTCATTGAATCTTTAATTTCTTTGAACTCACCATGTTTTAAAGCAAGACATTTTGCTGTTAACTTCTTCTTTGGGAGATGAAGAAAGAGAAGATAGCGTTACCACAAATTAGAGGAAGCTACCAAGAAATTTGTTCAGTGGAAAGTTGTTTAGATTGCAAGATTTAATTGTCAACAGGACAAAGATAAAATCTCTTGAGACTCCTATCTCACAATGGCTTAGTCTACCTGACTGGTTTCAGTACATTCGAGTAAGTGGTACAGCATCAAGCAAGGGGGAATTTTGAAAAACTTGACTGAATTTGAAAATATTATAATACACAACTGTGAATACTTGTGGACTTAATTTATGAACTGTGAACTACTACTCAGAATCTGAACAGGTCAAAGATTGTATGATTTAAAGGATGTAGACTTGGGAATGTCAATGGAAGAATATTAGATTTATTATATTCAGAGAGGATTGATATGTTTTATTATAGGTATATTACTCCAGTTTTGATTGCTAAAATGTACAACTCATTTCTAAAAAAATCGGATGGATCATATTTCATATGTAGTGGCAATGCTGTAAAAGACAGTAATTTTGGAAAATGGTTCATATTAGAATGGAATAAATTTTGAAAGAAAATTCCCATTGCAACCTGAGATATATTTAGCAATTTTTACTGAATTGTATTATTCCTTCAAAGTATATTGAACTACAGTAGTCTTATATATACTACCTGCTGCAAGGATTATATGTCACAGTGGAAAGATGTCTGATTCCTTCCTTGGAAGAATGGCTAACCATGTTGTGGGAGTACGCTTTAAAATCCAGAATAAGCATGCATCTAAAAATGAAATCCGATATAAAATTCAATTCTAATTCAAAGCCATTCCTGGATTATTTATAATATGGATTTGTACCACCTCCCAAGTGATATATTTAATTATTTCATAAGTAATAATACTTTGATATTGATACTTATTTGGATTCCATAATTTGTATTTTACCCTTTTATTCCTTTTACATGTCTTTTATTTCCTTTTGTTCGTATTTTCGGAAAAAGATTTAATAAAAAAAAATTCTTCACCCAAAAAAGAAAAGAAATTAGCACAGAAATAACTGGCAGCCATTTAAATTGGTATAATGTTAGTATAATATGGTCCTAACACCTGGATCTATTTAATATTCTTATATTAATAAATAATTTTGTAGTCATCAAAGTTTCTTGACTATCATAAAGGGTAGTCTTATTCAAAATACAGAGCAGAAATGTAGAAAGGATTATTATAGCATGGATTATTGAACCCAGGTTATCTTTATGATATAAAGATACAGTTTTATATTACCTTAAGCTAGTAGAAGACCAAAGCACTGAGGATGTATTATTCTACTCATATAAATGGGGCCATAAGCACCCCAAATAATCCTTTATCACTATATATTTTCTCTAAGCCAGGCACATAGGAAGACTGAATTTTATTGCACAGAAGCCACTGGACCATACTGCATGACACATTACTGTAAAGATGTTGCAAATCCAAAAGAAACACCAGGAAAAGGCTGTTCAAACTTTTCTGTTCATTAAAAAAAATGGCTCTGACAGATTCCAGACACATCTTAGCTCCTTATTTTTATCTGCTGATAAGGGATTCATGCATGGGTGCCTCTATAGCTGAGATAAAATGTCATCCCAAACTATTTCACAGTCACATTATAGAGGAGGAAATAAATAATGAGGGTTATTAATATGCAGGAAATGAAAATAATTTAGAATACAATAATGTTAGCAATTATTAGCTTAATAGTGAACAATGGTAAAGCAGTGGCAGTATATGCTGTTAGCAGCATGACTGTAATTCTTTTAAAGGGGTACTTCAGGTTACCATTTCAGAATCCACTCCAATCAATTCTACTAATATCAGTGTCCATTCTAATAAAACAAGGCCAACATTATAACATGCTATAAATTAAGCAACTTTTTGCCTTGCGTAAACAGCCTTTGAAGTTTTCATTCAATAATGAGGAACATGAAATTAGTTGATTATCTTCATTAATACCAGTCAAATAGATCCTAAAGAGATTTTAACAAAACTTGGCCTGACTAGGAAAACTCATCTAAAATATGAAGTGCTTAATAATTTCAATTAGATTTTCCACAGATAAAGAGATTTTCCAGTTACATAATGCTAAATGCCACTTTATTGTATTTTAAAATAGAAAATTTTAACATGAGTTTTTAATGTACAGTGTTAAATGCAAATAATACACTTAGCATAGGATTAAGCAAAGAAGAAGCCACATACTTATCAGTCATGAGGATATTAAAAATATTATTTTATTACATTTCATTTTTACTGAGGGTCAAATTATCTCGGGGGGTTTTCCTGCATATATGTAATATGCAGGAAATATGGGGGGAGATGGGCAGCATACAAATTTAATAATAAATAAATAAAAATAAATAAATATATATCAATGAAATAGTTTTCAATCAATGAAAAGTCAGAGTTTCAGCATAATTTCTGGAATTATTTTATTCTCCCATAAGCAAAAATAGCAATATATTAAAAACTATAAACTAATTCAAGAATTCAATATATTTTCAGTATATTTAATTTTCTGAAGGGCACTAGCATAGTTTTCTATGCTGAATAACCAAGAATTTCAGGAAGTATAATGCAGCTTTGTTAACTGCTTTGCACTGAAAGCCAGGGGGAAGCCACTAAACTAAGTATCTTTCTTTTTTTCCCTTTAAAATATGTATTTCAGAGATCTGGTACATACAATTTGAAAAGAAAGGTAGCAATCAGTATTTTAGGCATATCCACTTATTAGCCTTAGTTCATTTACTGAATTTGCTGACCAGTCACTCATAGTCTTTCTTGGCTTTTACATTTCACAGCAGTTCATCCAAATCATTAAAATCATATACTGTGATCTTTAACCTTCCCATCGTATTGCATAATAATTATATTCTCCAAATGCTAACCTCTTAAGGAACTATATTTAGAGTTTCTGTTGGAGAGCAGAAGGTGTATATTTTATTTCTACATAACAGCCAACATAAAAATTAGGAAGACATTTATTACAAGGAACAAAATTCATATTTCTATGGCAAAGCAACCAAGTTATACCTGCCATAGGTAAAATGTTATCAAAGAAAGGAAAAAGTATATTTTATGAGCCATAGATTTTTATACATATTGATTAAAATGTACTTTTTCTAGGATTATTTATTTACTTAACATGTTTGAAACTAACTGAAAGACACCAGTAACTAAATACTGCTGGAATGGCAAAATAATTATGATTTAAGAATAAGTTAAAATGTAACTTTTATATATTTTAGTCCTTTGTAGTCCTAACACTCAGTTTCATGGTGTATTAATGAATAGAGGGAAAAATAACACACAGCTTTTTAGTGGTGCTTCATACTCTTGATAAGTTTAAAAAGAACAGTAATGCATTAAGTAAATTTTGCCTGGATATTAAGATCTTAATTTTAGAAAAAAATCAGAACCTTAAGTCATTTGAACTGGCTGATCTGTCTTAAACAAATTATAGCAGTATACCTTTCAGGAAAACTAAACTTCAGTGACAAAATTATAAATAAGCTACTCCCTGTACCTACAGGATTTTTTTTCTTTACCTTTTTTGCTCACTTTGCAAACTGGTATTTCTTGATCAGTTCCAGAAAATCAAATTAAATTCCCAGCGGTTTATGCAAACAAATATGGCCAACAGTGCTGAAGGGTGAGTTCTCCCCAAGCTGTACTTCAAGCAGGTCGAGTCATTTCTTTTCTTTTTTCACATATAAAAGTAAAAGTATAAGATTTTAAATCATGAATGCCATCAACCATTTTGACTATCCAAATAATACAGGTCAGCAATTCTCCTCTTCAGCTTCTGAGCATGCAAGCATGGGCAAAAAAAAAATATAGGGCAAAAAGGATATAAAATATACTCCACGACAAAGTGGCTGCAGTCTTCAAGAAGAAAATAATAAAATTCAGTCAGGCACAAAGGTCTCCATGGCAACAGTGAACAGAGCCCTCCCCTTTGTTATTATTTATGCAACACTTCACAGAGAGACCCCTATTAGCTTAAACTGGAAACCTCCATCTCTTTCCCCCTGTAATAAGTTGTTCTAAATTTATTTAGATCTCCTCAAAAGAAAAATCCATGGCCCTTTGGTTCATGGTAAAATATATTCACTTTGCCACTTAAAACTCTGTCTGCCAAACAGAAAGTACAGTTTGGGTCTTGCATACAGTTTGTGTTTAATGCTGTTCCTGTTTTAAAATTCAGGATGCCCACTCCACAGAAAGACCTTATGTTTTAAGTGGTTCATTCAGCTGTGTTGCAAACTGGTGTAAAATATGTTCAGGGCTTATTTTTCACAGAAAAAGAAGAAAAAAGTAGAGGGGAGAGAGAGATACTTTGTCATATCTACTGACAACTGACCTATTTCCATCCTAGCTTTTAAGAAAAAGGCAATTCATTTTGTATGTTTTTATTAATGTAATTGTAGGAGACTCACCTTGGACTAACTGAAGACAGAGAGAAATGTGCCCTTGATCTCAATTCCAAAGGAAAAGTATCTTAAAAATCAAACAATTTACATTTTTAAAGATAGCTCTATCGGCACCATTGCAAATTGCAATAGTTGTTTTATATAATTTGAAGCATCAGAAATACATGCCTGATCTGCATTTTGATCAGCACATCTACTCGATCAGGAGAAACTGATAGAAATGTATGTCAATCTGCATATTGTCAGAAGGCTCCAACAATTGGAAAAGCAACTGAGTCCTACAGACTGCTAAACCGTGATACTTAACCACTGATGAGGGAACAACACTACTTACTTCACTCTAGTGTGCCACGCCATTCCTTTCACTTGCACCAGTGCTAGGGAACTTACAGTGAGGCAAAAGTTCTCAAACTGTGGGTTGTGACCTCTGCATGATCCTGAACAAGTATGAGAGGGATCACAACCTTTCATGGCTTGCCACCCAAAGCTGAGTCACTGCGAGAAGTCAATCCTATTCTTCCTGGACAAGCTGGCAGCCAGCTTGTCCATCCAGAGTGGGTCCAGGTTCTTGTCTTTCTGCAGGCCTGATGGCTGTGGAATTTTCTGCTCTCCGGGCTCAGGACTTGGCAGTTGTGAAGGTGCACTGTGCAGAGAGTGGTTGGCTAACTGATAGCAAGCAGATCAGCGGGTAGGATGGGTAAGATGACTTCACCATCTTCTCTTGGCTTGGTGAGATGTTGCACAGAATGGTACTGCAACAGAAGTATAACGTGCAAGGTGGTCTACGTGGGCCTGAGCAGAATGCTGACCCTGCGCCGCAAGGTATGGTACTCTTTTTTTTTTAAAGGCATATATAATGCCAGTCAAGTTTGCAAAATTGGGAGTGGAAGGGAAGGAGACATGTGTAATGTGGAGGAACGGGAACAGTGGGTCCAGAGGAAAGCAGGAACATCTGGGAAGTGGTGTGCTCTGTATATAGAGGCAGTGAGGTGAGCTGATAATCCCTGGAAGCTTTTCCATTTCCATATCCTCTCCCTTTGTGCATTAGATCCAGATCTGATAATCTATAAACAAAATGGCTTCTTCCATTGACAAAAGAATCCAAAATAATCTTTAGAACATTCACAGAGAAGAAAGGCATATGACAGCCATTTATAGTATCCAGCACTATTTAACATTCTTTTTGGGTCCTGAGATAACAAAGTTGTAAACGCTCATCCAACCTTCCCCCCACGAGTCATGGCACTACCATGAAAACCTTCTGCAATTTTTCTCAGAAAATCAGTTATGGCTTGGGGCTACAATACACCCCATGCCTACTAACATTCAGTGTTATCGCTTCACAGGGCCATTTTAAGTAACTGAATATATTTTAAAAAGCTAGCAATGGGATTTGTTTAAATATATATCTACAAAATATAGAAATGTTCTTCAACCTGGCACATCCTTCATCTTCCTATCTTATAAGTGCTGTCACAAGCATCTAGCAGGTTAACATTTGGGTCATGGCTCATGACCAAGAAAACCAACAGCCATGAACAACAATGCAAGATTTTTAAAAAATTAAAACAAAAATATGAAGTTAAAAAGTCCTCTTTTTTCAGGAATTGTTTCCACAGTAGTTGTTACCAACAGCTATGTGGGAGAGGGATAGTGCAGACCTAGCTGGATCTGATGTGGTCCTGATCTGCTTTATTCCTTCCTTCTAGAATCCTTACCACATCACAATGGGTAATAACAAGTGGAGAATACTACAGAGATGCTACTTCTTTAAAGAAAGATGTGATCAGGTACATGCTTATGGCTGTGAGGACAAACTTTGTACCATACTGGAAAAAAGATATACCACCAACAATATCTGACTGGGAACTTACATTTGGAGAATATGCAGCAATGGTGAAACTAACAGTACATACACTATACATAACAGATGTTTAACTACATTTAAGCAACAATGGCTTCCATATATATTATGCAGCAAGATAAATACAAGCACTTGTTCTAAAATCTATGCTATAGGTACTGCAAATAGGTTGGAGTATAAAAGGGAAAGTCAGAAATTAAATATTTTTATATTATTTATAGGAGCGTTTTGTTTTTTGTTTGTTTTCAATCTTTATAAACAATATAGCAGAGATTTTGGCATGAAGCTCAAAAATTTATACTACCTTTTAATATCATGAAAAGAACTCAGTGTACTCTGGTATCTTTTATTAGTGTTATACTGAGCATGAATTGTAGAATTTCAGGAATTACCTGTCCATTTCTAGATAGTATCTTTTTTGAAAATACAGTTTTGTTTTAAATTAAAAAAAAGAAAAAAAGATTTGACATAACAACATTGGCATAGTATATCTTTATCTGCAGCACATATTGCTATTTTTTGTGCTTAAGAAGGCAGAAATTAATTATGTACGAATACTATGACCTGCCACATGTTGTTACAAATACATTTGTAAGGGCCTATATAGGATTTTGTCTGGAGCTTGATATCAAGAATGAGTGATTGAAGCTCAGATTCCTCCAGGGCATAGGAGATGTGTCTGAAACCCCCTTTATTCTCAGCCTTGGCTTTATCAAAGTGCCACTGCTTTGAAGAAGCTGAGCCACACTATGACAGTCTCACAAAAGAAAAAAAAAAGTTCCTCATTCATTAATGTAAAATGCCAAGGTGAGCAGGGAGCAGGAGCATTCAGATTTATTAGCCAGGCCCCCTCTCCTGTCCTTAAAAATTAAATATCTTAACATTCTATTATCTGAAAAGAGCACAGAAACTGGTCCTTCATATCCCATCTGCCCAGGCAACGCCTTTTATAGGACATAAGGTCCTTCAGTATACTCTGTTGTTTTCTTCTTATTCAAATTTCAAAGAAAAGAAAAAAAAATGCTGTATTCAAAGAAAGGTTTTACTGATTTCTTCCTTCTGTGGTAGGACAAGTCAATATAACAGCTGTAAAAATGTGCTTTAGGTACAACAGATTAAAGCCAGAAAAAGGATATTACTACAATTTGGGGAAAAAAAATCTAGATCTGCCCTTGTAACAGCAACTTCCTACATACTCTTTTCTTCAAGTGGAGCCATGTGTTAACCATATATTTTCCCCTTCTGAATGTCATTTTGCAAGGCCATTTCTGATTCTTCCTCAACTACCAAGTGCATATTATTCAGAATCTTAATGCCCGTAGTTCTATCCTAGAATGTTTAACAAAGAAACAGACCCCATAGCTGTATGAATCTCCAATCCGACACCTATCAGGAGAGAAAGCATGCCAGTTTTCACTGAAGTGAATTCACAGGTTGCAAGCAATGTACTTTAAACATGGATTTTCAGTCAGATACAGATGTGATCTAATAAATCATGATGACTACAGAACTTTGAAGAAGGGTATTTTCTCCCCATCCCCCACCCCAAATAACCCAATTCATACATTCTACAGTATACAAAGTATGAGCATTCTGCCTAAAGCCAGCTAATGGGTTTTACACCTATGGGTCTATATTTTCAAAATGCCTCTTTCTATATCAGGAATGGAAAACCTCAACTCTATAAATGTTGGTACAGCTTCCAGCAGACCCAAAGAGATGATAAGGGATGTTGGAAGTTGTACTGCAGTTGAGAAACATCTGGAGGAACAGATTTTTTACTATTCATCTGTATCAGGGATGGGAAAACTTTTCATTCAATTTTCTGAACTAAGTTGGGAGTTCTTAAAAATAAAGCAGGGCCAAAATAAAATGTGAGTGTGACCAAAATCTTAGGTACCTGTAATTAAAATAATTTCATTGTCCATTTCAACATTATCATTACAAATCTACATAATTAAACAAAAATATTATAATTATTAGTACCCATAAATGAGAATTAACAGCATTTCATTATCACTTTTATTATTATTTGTGATTATTATATTATCCTCTGTCATGTTTTCATTGAATTAATTTAAATCAGGTCTCTGTATGTTACCTAAGAGTTGCCACTGAAAGAAAACTATGGAAATTAATGGAATATAATAGAAGGACTGAACAATGATTGATTGATTTTTTTTTTAATCTGTTTTCAGTCATGACCGATTCTACGGAGACTGCCTGGACGAGTCCCTGCAGTTTTCCTGGCAAAGTTTTTTCGGAAGTTGTTTGCCATTGCCTCCTTCCTAGGGCGGAGCCCAGCTGGCAGTCGCAGGAAATTGAGTGTCTTCCATTCCATTGCGTCCAGCAACCGATTCCCGTTTTCCCGTGCAAGGCGCTGCCAGCCTTTTTCCTCCCACCAGGGTGAGAGTACCTATTTATCTACTTACTTACACTTTCGAGCTGCTAGGTGGGCAGGAGCTGAGGGCGCAAGACGGGAGCTCACCCCGCCGCATGGAGCTTGGGCTCGAACTGCTGAAGTGTCGACCATTTCTGGCCAGCAACTTCCAGCATCACTAAGCCACTGCACCAGCGCGTCCCTCTAATTGTTTGATATACTACAGAAAATTGGAGGCAACTTGGGTGTAGATTCCAGGGGCCTTACTGCAACATTCAAGGATGTGGCAAATAAACTGTAATCTGCCTTCCTTATTTATGTCATGTGCCTTAACAAATGTTTCACATACTACATCTGTAAGTGTTCACTAAAGTATTTTTAAGCAAACAGTTAAAATTGACATGGTATTAATGTGAATCGTAAGTTAATAATAATAAAAAAAAATCTAAAAAAAATCTGCATTTGGCTGTAGTTTCCTAATGAATACAATTTTTGTTCCAAAAAACTGATCAGTGAAATTTTAACCATGTAAGCCAAGTTTTAAAATGTGGCTAATTTTTTTTTTTTAGCTCTACCAGAAGGCTAATTTACGGCTTACCTGAAATATACAATATGCCAATGGATATTTTATCATTGCATTCATATCTAATTCTTAATAAAGCTCTAAACTCATATCTAACTCTTAATAAGGTTCTAAAAATAAACTTTTTTAAAAGGAACCTCTTTTTTGAAGAGGAAATCTTCCTGGCTGCCTAAAACCAGGAAAAACGAAGAAATATAAATTCACTGTCCTCTTTAAAGTTTTGTTTTGTTAAGTGATTTTTGTTCAGTCTCAACCATACGAGGCTAGTCAGTGAGGAGATCATTAAGGCATAAACAAGCTGACACACCGATTTTCATTATGTTGACTATGACACATGAACCTAGTCAATACCAGGTTCAGGTTTACTGTTTCTATCCCCTCCCATAAAACGTTCATGGCTTTTGAGACATTTCAAGGCAGTTGTACTTAGATTAGTTTGGCACAGGAATAGCTAGTGAAGAAAACTCCACAGCTAAGATTGGATTAAATAACCCTTAACTCATGTGTCTGTCATTTGTGGGACAAACCCTTTTGAATTAATAATTATCTCAATTCATCTGAAAGACCATACTAAAAAAAGCCTTATGCGATTTGGGTTTAATCAATCTAATTCTGCTTTTCACTGCTTCCTTCTCTTAGCTTTACTGGTTTTAAAACCTGACTTAATAATTTTCTGCCAGATGATACCCAAAGACAGATGGCATCCATCAGATCTTAAGGCTCTGAGCTTGCTGACCCTCTCATGCAATCAAGTAATGTATGAACAAGTTCGGGGTAGACCCACTTCCTTCTCTATGCATTAGCCATACACAGAGCATATTTGAAGGATCATACATTTATGCAAATAAAATCCCTCCACATAGTTGGGATCTTTATTAGGAAAAAGATGCAAGGCATTTTTAGATTACTATAAAACTGTATTATTATAACAGCCTTTATTGGAGAAGGTGGGTGCTACATCGTACTGATGGGGTTGTAGTGTAGTTAGAATGGGAAATTAGGTAGAAGTCAACCAAGGTGAACAGAAAATTTGTCAAACTGATGAAACATGCATCAGTTTGGAAATGACCTTGGAGAAGGCATCCACAAGCCATTAGGACAACGGGCGCAGAAGAAAGATGTGTTAAGTTTCAGGGGATTTGCTCCTTCTTGACTCCCTGGGGTATAAGATGGAGGAAAGGGAAAATATGGGCAGACTTGCAGTATTCTGTTTCTATAATCAATCTCAATAAATATAATTGTAGTCATCCTGTGTTGTTGGTTTCCTGATCTATCTACCTTGTAGGGTTGACATATCATGATGTCACAATGCATGTTCTACCCTTTATGCAATTGTATGCAATATCATGATATAAGTGCAAAGTGGGTGGAGTTTGCATCACAATGTAAGTTTTGTCATTTGCCTCCCCTTGCCCCTCACATTCATGTACATGTCATGTTCCAGGTCTTTCCTACTTTCAGTTCATGTAATGTTTCAATGTAAACCAGTGTTCTTCTACTCACTAAAGATATTATACTGTAACATATAGTAATATAAGCCACTTAATAATCCAAAAACACTTCTGTATAATTCTTATTCATTTGTAAATTATTACAAGTGTATAATTCTTATTCACTTGTAAATTACTTTACAGTATCAAATAGGAAAAAGTATGCAATTCATTTCTTTAAATTGTAGCATCATTACATTTCATGGAAACACCATGAAATACAGGATTCACATTTAAAAATAAATGTGAAAAACAAAAACAAGGTTAATAAAGTTTTTTACTATTTTCTTCTAATAATTATTATTTGATGTAAGATTAAGAGCAACTTTAAGTTCTACAGCTGAGCAAATTTTGAACTGGATCTGTCCACATTTTAATTCCAACACTGACTTATTATACCATACAGGATCTCTGGATTATTCCACTCCTTCATATGTATGTGTATGTATGTATGTATGTGTGTGTGTGTCTGTGTGTGTGTGTGTGTGTAACTAAACAAAATTATATATTCATGCTGGTGGGAAGTGATTCAACACTCTGGAGGGTACCAGTTTGTGGACACCAGGTTTAAAGAAGGTAAGTTAAGAACAAGAAGAAACAAGATCAGTTTCAGTTTGAAAAGTTCATAGTTAAGATTTTGAAGTAGCAGTCTTTTTCATCCAAACATCTAGTAAAACACCACCACCACCACCATCATCATCATCATTATCATCATCATCATCTCAATTTGCATGGCCACCCACCTCATCTAAGTGACTTTGGGGAGCTCACAACAGGTAAAACAATAAAAAACTAGTTAAAAACCAATATACATACATACAAAAACTGTCCATAATCAATTTAAAAAACATAAAATCATGATCAACAGCAAAATTCATTCTACATCAGCTCAACACAGCCACCGTAAGAGCTCTACATCATTGCCGGACTCTCAGGCATGGTGGCAGAGCCATGTCTTCAGGATCTTTCTAAAGGACGAGAGGGTTAGGACCAATCTAAGGTCGGGGGGGGGGGATAATATTCCACAGAGTGGGTGCTACAGCAGAAAAGTCTCTCTTCCTGGGTCCTACCAGATGACGCTCCTTCCTAGATAGCACTCATAACATGCCTCTCTTGCCAGTCCTGATGGGACAGGTAGTTGTAACTGGGGGGAGGCAGTCCCTTAAATAACCTGGTCCCATACTTTATGACCTCATAACCAGCACCTTGAATTGAATCCGGTAGCAAACTGGCAACCAAAGCAGCTCGTGGATCAGATGTAGTGATTGAGGAGTGTATATGACTGCCTGCGCCGCTGCATTTTGTATCAGCTGCAGCTTCCAGATCCTCTTCAAGGGCAGCCCCATTAAAGCACATTACAGTAATCAATTTGAGAGGTGACCAGGGCATGAATGACTGTGAGTAGAGCCTCCCGGTGCACAAATGGGCGCATCTGGCGCACAACACAAAGTTGCACAAAAGCCCTCCTAGCCATGGCTGCCACCAGCTCTTTGAACTGGAACTGTGAGTCCAGGAGAATCCCTAGACTGTGCACCAGGTCTGTTTGGGGCAGTGCCACCACATCTAGAACCAAAGGCCCCAAAACCTGATGCCACTGAGTCTTGCTAGGGATGAGCCAAAGCCTGTTGTTCCCCATCCAGACCCCCCAGACACTGAGTCAGGATCCCAACAGCATCGCTTAATTCACCAATGGTGGAGATATAAAGCTGGTGATATCTCACCTCAAGGCGATGGATGACCTTACCCATGGCTTCATGTAGATATTAAACAGGAGCAGAGAGAGTACTGAATCCTGCAGAACCATGCAAAGCAGGGCCTGAGGGCGGGACCTCTAGCTCCCAATCAATGCCAACTGGAACAGATCCCGGAGGAAGGCAGAGAACCAGGACAAAACAGTTCCGCCCACCCCCAACTCCTGGAGCTGGTTCAGAAGGATACCATGGTTGATGGTATCAAAGACTGCCAAAAGGTCAAGAAAAGCAAGGATGGATGCACTATCCCCATCTCGCTCATGCCAGAGGTCATCCAGAAGTGCGACCAATGCCATTTCAGTCCCATACCCGGGCCTGAAACCTGACTGAAAGAGGTCCAAATAATCCAATTCATCCAAGATCCTCTGAAGCTGTTGTACAACTACCTTCTCAATCACCTTGCCTAAAAACAGAATGTTGGAGACTGGACAAAAGTCATCCAGCATGATTGGATCTAGCAATGGTTTCTTGAGAAGGGGGTGAACCAACACCTCTTTACAAGGAGAAGGGACAACCCCCTCTCTCAAGGAAGAATTAATCACAGCTAGAACCGTTGTCACTGTCAGAACATTTTTTTTTCAATGTAGATTTCACTGAATTTACAAAGGACTCAATTCATAATGCAAAAATAGAGATTTAAAACACAATTCTCTGTTTATCCCATATCAGTTTCAACATATGCAGTGGGCCTTCTCACAAGAAAGTATGAGACGTTTTGCAGCTTCAGTTGCCCAGTTAATCAAGCAAGCTCCTACTAGAACCTTGTCAGGACCAGTGGGTGGAGCTAAAATTTGGGAGGTAAGTCAGAAGATGGGACTTGTGGATTTCTTTAAAGGCCACATTACCTCCATCCCATAATTCAAGTTCTAACTTTGGAATTGTGCTTTTTAAAAAAATGCATTATAATTTTTATTGTATAGTTATATATTATTTATAATAAGTTATATTATAATTATTATCCTTGCATTTTTATACTAAGTTCTATAATCATCACTACTAATTACACTATAATTATACTTGTAACAATTACAATTATAAAATTACACAGGCGGTCCTTGCTTAACAACCACAATTGGGACCGGAATTTAGGTCACTAAGTGATGTGGTCATTAAGCGAATCATCACATGACCGGACCCAATTTTACGATCTTTTTTGTGGCAGTCATTAAGTGAATTGCATGGTTGTTAAGTGAATCACATGGTTCCCCATTGATTTTGCTTGCTGGAAGCCTGCAAATGGCGATCATGTGACCCTGGGATGCTGCAACCGTCGTAAGTGCGAATTGGTGATCACGTGACTGCGGGGGTGCTGCAATGGTTATAACTTCAGGCACCGATGGTAAGTCACTTTTTAGTGTCATTGTAACTTCGAATTGTCACTAAACAAATGGTCATTAAGTGAGGACCTGTAATTATAATTGTATTTAAACTTTTTACTACAACAGTAATACCAAATGATAAATCATAACTGACCATCTGAAAGATATCATAGATAGGTAGTTTAAGGATATTAACCTTTTATAAATTTCCAAGATGCTTAGAAGCAATTGGAAAATATTTTTTTCTTTTTTTTCTTCCATAGGTTAACCAATTTCTGATGCTACAATGCAAAAAGGACTTGAATATTTGCATAGTATGAATAAATAAAAATAAAAAATATAATTAATACAGCTCTTACATTAAACATTTTTAAAATAAGTTGTTAATTAGAAGAAGGAATTTGTATCTATCATGTAAATGATGAATAGAAAGAGGTGAGATGGATGGATGGATGGATGGATGGATGGATGGATGGATGGATGGATAGAAAAAAAATACTCTAAATAGCACCAAATATACAAGAATCCCGATTTTTGCCTTTAAATATAACTGGAGTGTCAATTGCTTTTTACCTCCTGACTTCCTCTACATTTCCAGAAACTATGACAATCAGCAGAAGTAGAGGAAAATTGTTACTGGCAAACTTATCTAGGATATATTTTAAAATGGCTTCTTCTTCTTTCTTATCACCACTGGTATGCTCCTCTTTCTGCTAGTTATTTATTTATTTAGCAAATTTATATAAGGATAAGATTTGCTAATCTTATCCTATATCAGGGAAGACGAAACTCTGATCTTTAGACCTGATCCAACCCATGAAGCTCAAACAAGCCCCCTCTGCTATTCCCAAAGGAGTGATACAGCAAAAGCTGCTATAGCTTACTACAGCTCTGCTTGGGCTGCACTGTGCTTTCCTTCCATAGGTGTCTATTCCTAACCAGAATGATGACAAAATATAGCTCTGCCATTTTCTACTTGTATCATGATGTCCCACATAAATATATAAGAGGTGGAGTTTGTGTCACAGTGGTGTCACAGCTTTTTCATTGCTCCCCACTCCACCCCTGCAGATACCTACATTTTCCTCACTGGGGAATGTGCAGCGTAGATGAAAGAAGCAGGAACCAGTTATTCAGATATTTATGCTGAATTAGCTGCAAAGGGAGATCCCACCTGTCATGGCACTAGAAGGCCTCCTTCACCTGTAGCTGACCAGGGAAATAAGCTTTATCCCTCAGCCCAGAGGTGGCTGACCACCTCTGGTTATTGAATAAAACAGTAAAACCATGTTTAAATTTTGATGGTATCTTTTATTTGAACAGAGATTCAACTGAATTGATATATTAAAGCAAATCCACCAAGCTTAGTGGTGCCTTTACATACCAGCTCAGAGCACCCCTGTTGCCTCTCCAGCTCCTCAGTAGTCTTCTATGTATGCACAGAACATCCTCAGAAGCCACTTGACTTGAAACAGCTGGTTGAGGGAAATTGGCTGATTATTTTCAAGACAGAACATATTATTATTATTTATTTATTTATTTATTTATTTATTAAATTTCTCCCCCGCCCATCTCCCAATGGGGGACTCTGGGCGACTCACACAAAACATTAAAACCATAAATATATATAAATACATAAAACATCAAAATGTAAAAACATTACTAAAAAAAGGAAAAGGAGAGTCCAAGAAGATGAAGAATCTGGGGCTGAAGACAGCAGGCCTCTATGGGGCTAGCCATCCCCACGCTTGAAGTATTCCCTCCCCACCCTAGGCCCAGTGGCAGAACCAAGTCTTCAAAGCCCTTTGAAAGGCCAGGAGTGAGGGGGCCAATCACACCTCCGGGGGCAGAATGTTCCAAAGAGTGGGGCTACCTCAGAGAAGGCCCACCTTCTGGACCCCGCTAATCAGAGTTCTTTTACTGAGGGGGTCCGAAGCATGCCCTCTCTGTGTGATTGGGCATATTCCCTCCAACGCTTTGCTTCAAACTTCAGAGTAGATTGTGTTGACTTCAACTATCAAAACAAAGTGCACCTGTGCTTTGCACAGTCCTGTTAACTACAATCCAAAACAAGAAAACCAAATTGCGCATTTGGGCTTCTGTGAACCCAATCGCTATTTGTCATATGCTCATAAAGGAGATTTCCTGAAAAAGAGACATTAACACATCAAGATTATTTATGCTCATTGAGGAACACAAGCATTTTTTTCAGAGAAGTATTGCTTTATTTAGACAAAGAAAATACAAAATTACAAATAATAGATATTGTAGTACTGAAGATATCTACATTTCTCTGGGCTTTCCATATCATGCTCAGGAGCAAAGAAAGAGAAAGGATTTTTTCCCTAGCTTCATCAGAGAACTGACAATAAAACAAAGATTGCTAAAAAAAATACATCAACAGTTCATAAAAGAAAGGGGCAGATCAAAGGATCGCATTCCAATACAATAGTCTACATGATGGCTAATTGTCACTTTCATTTTTTCCTGAAACTCTTTATAAACAAAACAATAATAATACCTTCAAAACACTATCAAAACAGATTTTAAAAATTCAAGTTGTAAAAACAGTTCTGGGCCAAAAATTTCTTCTGAATATTTGAAGAATCATTCTGGTTTTTCTTTTCAGAGAAATAAAATATGGTGAAATTCCCCAAGGGTTAGTGTTAATACACCAATATTAAATTATAATGGTGGCCGAAGTGAATAATCTGTTTTTAATGGAAAAATAATCTCTTCACTCATCTACAACCACCACAAAAAGACATCATGAAGAAATTACTAGCTGAAGGTTTTTCAGATCACAATGAGGAGAGAAGTAAGAAAGGCTGCAGAGTGGTGAGATGTGAAACATACACATGATCCTCTCCCCACAATCCACCATTCTTTGCTATCTCACAATAATAAAGAATGGTCAAAATATATTTTAAAATGCTTCTTTCAAAGGAGAAAAAACATCTAGAAACAAACAAAAAATCAAAGGAACTTTCTTATCACCCAAATACAGTAGCTGCACACAAATGTGGCTTCAACTTCTATTCCACAGTATACAAATGCAAATCATGACAAGTTTTCTCACCTCACATAGATATCGGTTGAAGCAATTGAACATTACACATTCAGATAAATAAGCTTGATATGTTTAGGCGTTATTTAGCTATTCTCCTCACTCAAGCTCTCTCTCTCTCACATACACACAAACATGCAGTTGAACACATGTGGTAATTGCTTAAATGACATTTTACTTCCCAGTGGACCACTTTCCTACAAGTAAGGTTTTTGAAGGAGACCTTGGAATGATCAGACCATTTATTATGAATCCAAATATACTATGGGAGGGCACTCTGAATGCCAGATAAGCCAAGGAAAAGTATGGGGGAAAAAACACACTCTTTCTCTCTCACACGCATAAATGCAGTATTTTAATGACCTATGTTTTTAAAGAGGAGTATGAAACAGTTCCTAGTCTTTTCTAGACTTCCTCTCAACTTGGAGCTGGGAACAGGTAAGGTGGATCAACAGGCAACTATCCAATCCCTTCTCATCATTAAGATGCTGATGTTGGAAGAAAAACGTCATTTATCATACTCAGTAGAGGGCGGTGCTATATGTGCCATGGCAAACAGATTTGTTGAAGCCTACCTTTATAATAGTACTACAGTCTGCTGGAATTGAGTTTTATCAGATTTTGAATGAATGAATGAATGTATGAATGAATGAATGAATGAATGAATGTTAAGCCTAAGTAAAGGGCTAGAGTTTCACTAAATCGTCATACATATGCTAGTCTGATAAGCATGAATGAACAAACATTGCCTACAGCATATTTGTTGGGCTAATCTCCTATACCCCATTTAGATTTTCAAACCTGAATAGGCAGATAAATGGGTCCCCCCCCCCCCCCTCTGATAGGTATTTGCAAGGTCATCTCTTTTTCAGAATATCCCTCCCGGTTGGAACTGTCATTTAAAATGGGCCGTATCTCAAAGTAATTTTCTGCCTTGTTTAGACCACTGGTATCAGATATATACCTAAGCTCACTATTAGGCAAAATTATAATTCAACTTGGCTAATAGGTTTTACTAATGTCAGATGCTCTTTAAAATGTCAGAGCTTTTGTCCTCAGTGTTTGATTCTAGGAACCACCTAAATCTAAGTTCTAAAATGTTTTATTTCACAATATTATTTTACAAGTAACTCAATATGTACTCTGGAACCAACAAGAGTCTACTGAAGTATATTTTCTATGCTTATGGGCTTGGGTCAGATATTGGAATGTTGGAATGCAAGATGCTGTAAGCCACCAGGAGTCTTCTGGAGTGGATGGCCATAATACATTTCATAAAATAAAATAAAAAGTATGTAAAGATGGGGTTTACATCATGATGTCACCATGCATCATTTTTCCATCACTGTGCCTTGCTGTGGAACCTATAGATAGATGGACAAATGTGGTATATTGCTAATGATATATATTGAGGCCTTCCCTAGACTGAGTTATCACTGTTCTTTATAGGATAACTTGGCAAAGGAGAACTTCCTGGAGCAAAGAGGTACTGAATCTTTTTAGAGCTGAGGATCACACTTGGGTGGTTGATTAGGTTATATTCTAAAAAGTGGATAAGACTAGAACAAAGAAGTAGGTGGGGACAAGACAAAACTAATTGTCTTTTACTTTAATTTAGGTTTAAATCAATTTAATAAAATACAGTTAACATATTTAGTAATTTATTCTATCACATTAAAATATTTTAATAACAACTTTCAGAGTGGCCCTGGGGGTCATACCCAAGACTTTCAGGGGGTGGATGTAGCCCTGGCACTTCAGAAGGAGCACTTCTGCTGTAGAGAAAGAAGTTTTCCAAATAACTGTTTTACTGTATCACCAGAATGCCCCATTTACACAATATTTACTTGTCCTGTTGATGATAACGTCATTCAGTACATAGCCTAATATTTGTGGTCTGTCTTCTGAGATACAGAAAAGCTGGGGGGGGGGGGGTTTCTCTTCAGAAATCCCTTCCATCATTCAAACATCTGATTTAAGTTTGTGAAGATAATCTTTTTGAGACCTCCTAAAGACGTTTTTCTGTCTCATCTCCCATTTTTTCTGCTGCTTCACAAGTCCTTGTCATATCAAGTGTTCTTTAAACAGTACTGTTCTCCCCAACCTTAAAATGTAATCAGCAGCGCAGAAGTTCATGACTGAAAATTTAATGCTTTCCTAGAGTAAGGCCAGCTATATAACAATTTTATTGTTGATGCTGATTAGAGTTTTGTTGCACCATTTAGCTATCTAGTCCTCTTTTACATATAAACAGTGCCCAATTTCTTTTTCCTCATTGTTTTAAAATGTTTAGTCCATCTTTTCTTAAGCTCAAAATAGTTAACAAAAGAAATAATAAATTTAATAATGAAAAACAGTTAAAAACCTGTTAAACATTGAAATATAAAAATTAGAGCATTAGTCAATTAAAAAATATTTGAAAGTCAGAGGCAGATTAACATTTTGTTAAAACTTTAATGAAATTCCTTTCTAAAATGAAAGATCTTCATAAAAATCATTAACAAGGAAATGAAACAAGTCTCTCAGGAGTTCCAGAGCCCATGCATAGCAACTGAGAAAACAGGTTCCATAGTTGCAACTAGACATATTTCTGTGGTAACTGGGACTTTTTGTAAACAATTCCAACAGGTTTGAATGAGAGAAGATGGACCATCTGATAGTCTCCTGGCTGTAAAATATGTGAGCGTTAAAAAATATCACTAGCGCTTTGAACCTAGTGCAGCTATTTCAACATCTTGAGAGTCATGTACAGTACTCATTATATGCCTCCCTTATTCATTCATTCATCCATTCATTCATTCAATTTGTATACTGCAGTCTGCTAGGACTTCCTGCATTTAATAACAGTATAACAATATCCCCTTCATGGATCACTGCCTTGTTGTGGCAAAGGGGCTTGCGTAACTCAGTGAAGCCATGAGCTATACCGTGCAGGGCCACCCAAGACGGACAGATCATGACAGAGAGTTCTGACAGAATGTGGTCCACTGGAGAAGGAAATGGCAACCGACTCCAGTATCCTTGCCAAGAAAACCCCATGGACAATGTTAAAAGGCTAAAAGATATGACACCGGAAGATGAGCCCCTCAGGTCGGAAGGTGTCCAATATGCTACTGGGGAAGAGCGGACGGCAATTCCAAGTAGCTCCAGAAAGAGTGAAGTGGCTGGGCCAAAGCCGAAAGGACATTCAGCTGTGGATGTATCTGGAAGCGAAAAGAAGGTCTGATGCTGTAAAGAACAATATTGTATAGGTACCTGGAATGTAAGATCTATGAACCAAGGCAAGCTGGATGTGGTCAAACATGAGATGACAAGATTGAACGTCGATATTTTGGGAATCAGCGAATTGAAATGGACGGGAATGGGTGAATTTAATTCAGGTGACCATTATATCTACTACTGTGGCCAAGAAACCCTTAGAAGAAATGGAGTTGCACTCATAGTCAATAAGAGAGTGGGAAAGGCAGTAATGGGGTACAACCTCAAAAACGACAGAATGATCTCAGTGCGTATCCAAGGCAAACCATTCAACATCACAGTAATCCAAGTCTATGCCCCAACCACTGATGCCGAAGAAGCTGAAGTTGACCGGTTCTATAAAGACCTACAACACCTTCTAGAACTAGCACCAAAAAAAGATGTCCTTTTCATCATAGGGGATTGGAATGCTAAAGTAGGAAGTCAAGGAGTAATCGGAATAACAGGCAAGTTTGGCCTTGGAGTACAAAATGAAGCAGGGCAAAGGCTAATAGAGTTCTGTCAAGAGAACAAGCTAGTCATAGCAAACACTCTTTTCCAACAACACAAGAGATGACTTTACACATGGACATCACCAGATGGTCAATACTGAAACCAGATTGATTATATACTTTGCAGCCAAAGATGGAGAAGCTCTATACAGACAGCAAAAACAAGACCAGGAGCTGACTGTGGCTCAGATCATGAGCTGCTTACTGCAAAATTTAGGCTTAAATTGAAGAATGTAGGGAAAACCACTAGACCACTCAGGTATGACTTAGATCATATTCCTTGTGAGTACACAGTGAAGGTGATGAATAGATTTAGAGGATTAGATTTGGTAGACAGAGTGCCTGAAGAACTATGGATGGAGGTCTGTAACATTGTACAGGAGGCAGCAACTAAAACCATCCCAAAGAAAAAGAAATGCAAGAAAGCAAAATGGCTGTCTGATGAGGCATTACAAATAGCTGTGGAAAGAAGGAATGTGAAAAGCAAGGGTGAAAGGGAAAGATATAAGCAACTGAATGCAGATTTCCAGAGAATAGCAAGGAGAGATAAGAAGGCCTTCTTAAATGAACAATGCAAAGAAATTGAGGAAAACAATAGAATGGGGAAGACTAGAGATCTCTTCAAGAAAATTGGAGATATCAAAGGAACGTTTAGTGCAAAGATGGGCATGATAAAGGACAAAAAAGGCAGGGACCTAACAGAAGCAGAAGAGATTAAGAAGAGGTGGCAAGAATACACAGAAGAACTATACAAGAAAGACCTTAATGTCCCTGATGTCCACGCTGGTGTGATCACTGACCTTGAGCCAGACATCCTAGAGAGTGAAGTCAAGTGGGCCTTAGGAAGCATTGCTAACAACAAAGCTAGTGGAGATGACAGTATTCCAGCTGAGTTATTTAAAATACTAAAAGATGATGCTGTTAAAGTGGTGCACTCAATATGCCAACAAGTTTGGAAAATGCAACAGTGGCCACGGGATTGGAAAAGGTCAGTTTACGTTCCAATTCCAAAGAAGGGCAATGCCAAAGAATGCTCAAACTATCGCACAATTGCACTCATTTCACATGCTAGCAAGGTTATGCTCAAAATCCTACAAGCTAGGCTTCAGCAGTACGTGAACCGAGAACTACTGAATGTACAAGCTGGGTTTCGAAGAGGCAGAGGAACTAGAGATCAAATTGCCAACATTCGGTGGATCATGGAGAAAGCACGAGAATTCCAGAAAAACATCTACTTCTGCTTCATTGACTATGCAAAAGCCTTCGACTGTGTGGATCACAACAAACTCTGGCAAATTTTTAAAGAGATGGGGGTACCAGACCATCTTACCTGTCTCCTGAGAAATCTGTATGCGGGCCAAGAAGCAACAGTTAGAACCAGTCACGGAACAACTGATTGGTTCAAAATAGGGAAAGGAGTACGACAAGGCTGTATACTGTCACCCTGCTTATTTAACCTATATGCAGAGTACATCATGAGAAATGCCAGGCTGGAAGAATCACAAGCCGGAATTAAGATTGCAGGGAGAATCATCAATAACCTCAGATATGCACATGATACCACCCTAATGGCAGAAAGCGAAGAAGAGCTAAAGAGCCTCTTGATGAGGGTGAAAGAGGAGAGTGCGAAAGCTGGCTTGAAACTCAACATTAAAAAAACTAAGATCATGGCATCTGGACCCATCAATTCCTGGCAAATAGAAGGGGTAGAAATGGAAGCAGTAACAGACTTCATTTATTTGGGCTCCAAGATCACCGCAGACGGAGACTGCAGCCATGAAATTAAAAGACGCTTGCTCCTTGGGAGGAAAGCTATGGCAAACCTAGATAGCATATTAAAAAGCAGAGACGTCACCTTGCCGACAAAGATCCGCATAATCAAAGCTATGGTTTTTCCAGTAGTAATGTATGGCTGTGAGAGCTGGACCATAAAGAAGGCTGAGCGCCGAAGAATTGATGCCTTTGAACTGTGGTGCTGGAGAAGACTCTTGAGAGTCCCCTGGACTGCTAGGAGGTCAAACCAGTCAATCTTAAAGGAAATCAACCCTGATTGCTCATTGGAAGGATCGATAATGAAGCTCAAGCTCAGATATTTTGGTCACCTAATGCGAAGAGAGATCTCTTTGGAGAAGACCCTGATGCTGGGAAAGATTGAAGGCAAAAGGAGAAGAGGACGGCAGAGGATGAGATGGTTAGATAGCATCACTGAAGCAATGAGCATGAAACTGAGCAAACTCAGGGAGGCATTGAAGGACAGGAAGGCCTGGCGCAATATGGTTCATGGGGTCACGAAGAGTCGGACACGACTTAACAACTGAACAACAACAACAACAATAACAATATACAACTTAAAACATAGAAAGTAATAGTTAAAACATCCAATGATATAAATAATAATAAACTAAAATATAGATAATACAATCATACAAACCAACGATCAAATGTTACAGTATTAGCAACAACCCATTCAGCCACCGAATACTCTCCAGAACAGTTCTGTGTTCCATGGTTGCAAGTTTAGGTTCTAAGGGAAATCTGTTCATAAAACCAGAGCCATTAATATACATACATACATACATACATACATACATACATACATACATACATACATAAAATCTCCTGCCTTCAATCTCACTTACTGCACAAAAGTGGAGGACCACCAACAGTTAACAAGCAAGTTGTGAGATTCTGGAGAATTCAAGTTGCTGAATAGGCTTCAGTGACAACCCTGTGTAGTGTTTACTGCAATAATTCAGACATGATATACATGGTAGCTGCATACCAGCATCAACTAGACAAACAATGGCCTTAGCCTAACTATTACCTATTCATGAAAAATCAAGGAAAATGTTACTTCGTCTGACATCATCTGTATCCCAATTTCTGGATCACTTCTAGTAATCATGAACATTTCTACCTAGCCCAAATTCAGTCCCAGTTTATTAGTTCTACATCCAGTCTACTATTACAATGGTTCAGAACACTACTTGACCCAGACAATTTCACCTACACACAAGGCAGGGGCAATTTACATGAGTATAACTGAAACAAGAAGGCTTAGGTAAATGTGCAGACTGGTCTATAGAGATAGTTTTTTAATAAACCCTTCTAAGAGTTAGTTTTTATCTCTAACTTAATGAACGCATAGTTTGGAGAATGTCTTCTTGTTCATTTTAGATGTTCTACTCCAGAATAGGAAAGTCTCATTAATAGCTGGATCAATAGATAGATCAATAAAAAAAAAAAGGAAAACAACCTGGCTAATAGGATTGAAAAGGCTGATAGAATTGTGTCAAGTTAGGAGAAACAGGATATGAATACTAAGTATCACTTTATAAGAAAGTGCTCATTTTCAGGTTTAGTTTCTTCATTTATTGTCTAAAAATCCATCACATGAACTGTAGCAACAGAATTTCAGTCACCATGGTTAACTGTTCCGAACAATACAGAACACTATCCATGAAATCCTAGTGATTTCATGGAAGTTTGATCAAAAAAGTAATTGAAAACTACAGCTAACTTGGAGGGGTGACTAAACCAATTCCTTCAGGCATAAAATTAAAAAAAAATTCAGAATTGTTATAATACTTATTAGTTATCTGCAAATTAAATTCAAAGATTAAAAAGAAGGTGTCCCTAAAATAATTGGATAAAATGAAATATAATTAACAAATGATTTAATCTAAGCTGTCAGAGGTACATGGTGGCAAACCTATTCATACGTGTTGTTCTCAGATGAAACAAAATGATTTTTATTTATATGTATAAGAATGTATCTTGCTGTGCACACAGACTAAATCATTCATTTACATATGACTCATATACATTTTACACTTGTAGAGTAAGAAAAACCATCATTCATTAAAATTTATTTTTACACCAACCATTTGAGCACACTACAAATAACTAGAATTACAATTACTGGAAGCCTGAAATGAATGGAATGTCTACTTCAAAACACATCAAGAAGCAGACTTTTTAATTTGTTTTACAATTTATTTTCAGTTCAAGAAATGTAAGAAATGTAACTGCTGCTAGGCAATATAGCTCTATCATTCCTCCTCCTGTTTTCCATTTTCAGTTTCCCCCAACTAGTCCAACATGATAGAAATCTACCTTATCATTTTGTGTTGTCAGATAATCTACATTATATGAAGAGGTAATAACAAATGCCTCCTATCTCTCACTGACGCATAAACACTTCTGGAAAAACACTGACCACTCCCCTTTTCTCTTTCCCTTTCTGCTCCCAAGCCACGTACTTCTGTTCTCCAATATTCTTGCCCCAGTGAGAGGAAGGGATGATACAGAGGGGGAGTTTGCACCATGAAAATGAAATGAAATGTATTAATTAGAACAGAAAAGCAAACTAATTTCTCTCTTAAATTAGCATTTTAAAACAGATTTTGATAGCTGAGCATTCTTTCATTTTCATTTTGTTTTTATTTGAAAAATTTCATTCAACACAAGATTAAATTCAAATGTAGAAATACTTTTTTTCCCCTTGCCGTGCACCCTAAATTTTGTACTGTGCAAAAAGTAGGAAACATTAACAAGTGCAGCACTAAAAGCTAAACGATAAGCTAAAAAGCAAATACTGTCACAGGGCTATGCAAATCTTCAAAGCTACTGGGCTTGAAAGAGGTTTCTGGGCAAGTGAAATGCATGGGCAGAAGTTTCCTCAAGCTACTGGAACTGCCAATCAAGGTTTCAAGGTGATGCAAAGCACCTTGCTGAGGAGAGTTGTGCCACCCCATGGTGTGAATTGATGCAAACCCACCGTTCAATGGGCTACAATGAAAAGCAATAACAGGTATCACCAAATACTCATAAGAATTCAGCAGCCAAAGGCCTCAAGCAAACTACCCCAGCGAGAAAGAAACAGCTGTGAACTTTCATTTTGTTTCCTTGCCACATTGACTTGTGAAAAAAATAATCTTTTGCCCTGTTTCAGTTACTCTCTCACTCCTGGGCCAGAGGAGTAAGGGTACAGCATCCAATCCAGAGCTCTGAACAGATGATATGGGATCCCTCATGAATAAACAATGTGTACTAGGTGGTTAAAGAAAAACCAACCAACCAACCAAACAAACAAAAAAAACCTGGCTGGCAGGTGCTCCCAGGTATTTCTTTGGCAGTGCTATTTCTTTAAAATACCTTCTTCATCCCTACCTTTTACTGCTTCTTTTGCTTCTCTTGCTGTTTTATTTTTTCTTTCATTTCTTCTTTCTCTTTATCATTGCTTCTTCTGTTCCACCATTTTTTATTTTTCTTTTTCTTATTCCACTAACTCTCTTCTGTCCAAGGCTGACCTACAAGAGTCATAGATCAGTTGTAGGTGCAGGGACCATGACTTCCAAATCCACTATAGCATATTACTCTGGGCAAAGTCTTTGCAGTTTATATGGGATAGAACTTTATGTTTTACTCTAATATTCACATGTCCAATTTTTTTTTTAAAGCCTAAGTGGAAATTGAACCATTCATTACTCTTATCTTAATTCAAAGACTTTGTTATTATTGGTACTTAAAACAAGCTCCAAAAATAAACTCAAAGTGGTAATGAAAATAGAGTTTTCAAAATTAGAAAACTAGTGGATTCTGCTAATACAAAAGAGGAGCACAAAGACTGAAATTACTCTGATCAAGTTGCTCCTGAAAAGACCATTTAGCCCAACAAGTTTTTCCATTAACAGAAGTCTGAGGCTGATAGCACCCTTTCACTTAAGATGTAGGAAAATTGAGAAATGGTCACATATGAATTAAATAGCAAACAGGCTACCTGTGAGGATGAGATAATCAATAACACACCTTTTAAAGCCAGTCCAGCCATACATAATTCTGCTGGGTTGAATTTTCAATACAATTTAAGATACAGAAATTAAGCAAACTGACCATTTAAATCAGGTGAAACTGATAATTTCAAAATATACAGAATCACCAAAATAATATACATCACAAAAATAATTTCAGCTAATTTGAGAATTGTATTTAATGAAAGTTATACAGTATAAATGCTACTATTTTATTCAAATATTATTTGAGTAAAAAGCAAATATTACAGCATTTAGTCACCAAATGCTGACTCTATGGCGATAGCCTTAAAATCAGCTCCATGAAGTTTCAACTGAAATGAAACTGAAACAGAGTCAACTGCTGCAGATCAACTGATTAAACATCATGCTAAGCTGATTATCATGAAGACATGAATAAGTATTACCAAATGTATTGACCTCCATAAGCAGACAGTTTACAAACTATGGTGTAATTAGTATGTTTATTTTATCTCAAAGCAAGTCAGAGTGCCTTAGTGAAATACATTAGTGAAATATAGCACTTTTTAATTCAGTCTCCAAAAGGCGCTTCAAAGCTATGGGGAGTATCAGTTCAGCAGTTGCTTGTAACACTTTAAAGCAGCAGTCTCTTTTTTGGATTATGCAGAAGCTGCAAATGACAGTCACAGGAGCCCAGGAAAAGGCACAGTTGCTTTAAGTTGGTATTGACAGATACCATGTTCGCATTCCAAAGCATTTTGAGGAGATCAAATTCGAAGTGCTGTAAAACTCTGCTAAACATACTAGAGTTTGTTAATTGTGCCTGCTTGGGACAGTTGGCCATGACTGTGCTAGTCTGTGGTATGTGTAAGCCATAATATGGAATGTGCAACTTTCTGTGCAGAGGATCTAGACTCTGAGAGGTGGGCTTGGAGAGTGTTATTGAAAAAAATGGTTAATTAAAAAAATATTGTGTTTATTTTTCTATAATTCATTTAATATATTGTCTTATAGTTAATAAAAACATAAATCATATATTTAATATCTGCCCTAAACCTACCTACCTACTTCAAAATCAAGCAGTCATAAAGCAAACAATTAGCAAGCAATTAAGAGCAGCAATATTTAAAATAAGGACTGCAAGAAAATCTAAAATATCATAAATGTTTAAGTACTTTAAAAAGAGAAGCAAAATTAGAAAACTCTAGAAAATAAGTCTCTGCCAGAGAGGTGCCACAATGAGAACAAATTAGACATTAGGTGGACTTCTTTATGGAAGTATTCTGTATCTAAGAGCCTATTACTGCAAAGCTCATGATCTGGAGAGAAAAAGGTGGGGAAAGATATTGGTCAATGGTTGTAAATGGCATTAGAATGTTTTAGGAAGCTTTAAAACCTCATATTTTGATGTTTTAATGACAGGCACATTTACCATTTAAAAGGTTCAAATCCCATGCCCATTCAGTATGACAAAGAGAGGTCAGAACAATTAAATCTGAATGGTGCTTGATTTGTCTACCAAGCATAGTAAGACTCTCAGTTGACATCTTCATCCCTGCATCTCTCTCATATTTACAAGCATTTCTACTGGCTGAATGTATAATGTCAAGACATCATTGAGACATCACATTCAAAAATATGCTTTCAGAGATCAGAATTACATACTTCATTTCTTAGTTGAAATATACTACACAGGAGCAATACAAAGACTATTCATTCTATTGTGGATTTTTTCATCATAGTTTATACAGTTTAATCCAGAACTGTCTGGAGACTGAGATTCTTAGGGAACATAATATATAACTTTTTATTACTTCAAATATTTCAGTCTATTCTATACTGTTTCTCCTTGTATCATCCTTCTTCTCAACAGCTTCATTTTCCTCTAATATTAAAGATCAGTACTTAAGACATTTATTTATTTACAAAATCTTTGCCATGTTTCCTTTTTAAAAAGAAAATATAACCACTATGTTTTTCTTATCTTTTCTTGCAGTCATATCTTCAGTTCAGAATGACTTTCTCTGTCTGAACCTGTGCCTGCTATCCATCATCAAAGCCTGTGCTTCCAGGTGTTAATTAACTATATCTTTGAAATGGCTGCCATCCTACAGCCAATACTCCCTCAGCTATGGTATATATTTTATTTAAAAAATCAGTTCCTTTTTGATACTTCTAATGAGCTATACCTGCAAACTCTTTCCCTCATAGGTAGTCCTTCGGGTTCAAAGAAGACACACTGTGGTGCAGTTCATCTGTGAACATGGAGGTTGCTCTGCAGTCCCAGTCTGGAAGCGCAGAGTCTAGCACAATGGGGGCACTGGAAGTCCACTGTTACAATAACTGTGGGTGTTATTCCATGATGCCACTCACAGTTTTCCATCAGTTTTTGGCAGTACCTATCTTCAAAGTGAGTGAAAACTTCATAGCACAGGGCTTGCCAGTGGGTTCTGTCAGCAGCCACAGCTTCTAGTTCCCTTGGCTGGATGTCCCAGTGATGTAGGGTTTCTCCACTGCCTCTTTGTAGCGCTTATGTGGATGACCTTGAGGCCTCTTTCCAGTCTCCAGTTCACCACAGAGCAACTGGCGAGGCATACAGTTCTCGTCCATTCTGACTCTTTCCCTACTCTGCGACTATATATCGATAGGTTAACAAGGTTTATGTGGTGATGTGATCTGGAGGTGGTGATATTGTCATCTGTCTCCCTGTCATGGACAGATCACTCCCTGCTCCCCATTGCAGGGAGGAAGGACCTATTCCACTTGTTCATCCCAAGGGACTGATGGACCCTCTGGGGTTCCAGAGGGAGCATGAGTTAGTTCCTGAAGTTCTGGTCCAGCTGAGATCATAGTCATTGTTTGAAATGAGCAAGTGACAGTGGCCTTGGATCAGATTGTGCCTATGCGGATTCTGTGTGCGCAGATCCCAGAGGGCCCCCTGGTTTTCAGAGGCACTGCAGAAAATGAAGCAACGCAAGAGATGCTTAGGGTAGGATTTCAATTGCCTTGGTCACACCTGCCATTTTGATGCTGTTGAGGTATCAAACATATTATCTGAAATGAGATTCCATTTATTAGCCTTATTTTTAAGAATTTGCCACTGCCCCCATTACAGTAAGTTGGGTTAGGAACATCCCAAATGAAATTTCCAAATCAGGACAGAGTTTTGGTACATTTTTTTTATTTCTCTGCTTCCTCCAGTGGTGCCTTGGGAATAGTTCCTCTCACCTGCACCACTTACAAACACACAGTGGGGGAAGGGGGTGCCATCAATTTCTTGTTTTGGAATCCTAAACTGAAGGAGCAGTAAAAACATTTCTCTCCAGGTGACTTTCTCTTTCCTTTCTCTCCAGCTTTATGGATGTCAAAAATCTTGGGATTAGAAAAAAAAAAATTGGGTTAGATGGCCCTATTGCAAATGCATGCCCTCTCTCCCCTAACATATTCCCCATCTACTGTGGCAATAATATTGCTTCCCCCTCCCCCCAGTTAAATTCTTAACTTAAAAAGCCAAGAATATATGGCAGGTCTGCATTCCAGCAGTCCATAAATCCATGTCTAGTCCCTGGAAGGATCAGCCATTCTGCAATCAGCTCATGCCTTCCTCCACCTTTTGCTAGGAGCTCATTAGCTCTTCCTGGTCAATCTGATCTGGATAGTGAGAATGGAATGTATGGTTAACTCAGTGAAGTTAGAGTAAAGAATGGAGAGGTGCTGTACTGTGTTGGTATGGATATGAGGTAAGCTGAGGAATTGGAGAGAGTAATATTGGTTGTCAAAGGCAGTCATTAGCTGGACAGGTAGATCAATTTTTATTTGGTGGTCCATGGGAGAGACAGAGGTGGCTTGCTGGGGACAATGCTGCAAACTAAAACTTGGGGGAGGGGGAGGAGGATCCAGGACAGTACCACGGGCTTATGAGGGTAGCAGGCAGATCACAATAGTGATTGTCAGCCAAACAAAGTAGACTGGATCAGCCCTTTTGTAGTAGGAAGCCTTTGTGGCAGTGTCTTAATCACATTTAGACTGGATTATCGCAATATATTCTACTTGAAGCTGGCTCTGAAAATTACCTGGAGAGCACAGTTGGTACAGTATGCAGGAGCCCGCATGCTGGTAGGTGAAAGTTGCTTCAGCAGTATGAAATGTATATTACAGGTGCTACAAAGATTGCCAACACATTTCCATGTACAATTCAAGCAGTAAGCTGTAAAGTCTAAATATCTATCTTGGGTCTTGGTTACCTACGGACCATCTCCTCCAAATAGAATCTGTCTTGGTTAATCTACTTGGGAAAGAGTGCTCTGAGTCCCTTCTCTCTGAAAAGTTAACGGAGTGGAAACCCAGAAGCAAGGTTTCTCAGTGGAAGCACCATCTGCCTTGAACTGCCTACGTTCTAGGTGGCCTCTTCACTTTTAGCATTTCAGGAAGTAGTGAAACTTTGGCTCCTTCAGTAAGTATGTGGAACCTGAGCTATATATAGTCCTGGTCCCTTTTAACTATGTTTATCATGATTTAATTATTGGGTTTTAGTTCACTGTTTTGAAATACTTACATTTTTACATAAGCCACCAGAATCTGTTGAACTAAGCAGAACATAAATGTACCTGAACTAGCACTTCAAAGAGCTTGATTAATTATTGGACGAACTGCTAGTGTCCTCTGTTTTTGCAATTCATCATTATTCAGATACAGACTTTCAGCTCTTTGATCCTACAAATGAGTGAACCAAGTCCATAAACACTCACTGGGTTTCTGCCTATGATCATGATTGATATCCCCCCATTCTTATTGAGTAAAATCCCAGTAAGCTTTCAGAACAGATATGGAGACCTATAATGGTCAGTTCTCACACTCATTTATAAACAGCCACCTGCAATCTGATGGGCACTGATGATGTTACCTAGTTGGGTAATGAAACATCTTCAATCAAATATCCAAGCTCAGAGAGCATCAAGCTGCATACTCCTTACTTACTACTGAAGAGAAATGCCAGTTCCCAGGAAGTCAGTAAAAAATAAATAAAATGAGGAAAGGTCTGACCTAAATTACATTGGGGATATATTATTGGCTACAGATGAGAAATAGTTCAGTTGCTGGAATTCTTGTAATCCCATCCTTTTTAGAACTCAATTTTGCTAAAGAGACTCTGTTAATCATCTTTCAAAAGATAATTATTGTTGGTTTTAGAAAGGGATCAAGAGCCTGACAAGCCCCCTTGTACTTGCTGATTATTAGAAAGCAACTAGAAGCCTTAGTCCCAGCTGCTGCTTCTCCCTCAGTGTCACCCAGTGCCCACTTTTCTTCAGAGGTTGAGCCCCAGATGTCCTCATTCTACATCTCAAGATCCGCTTCCCATAAGCACGAGGATGGACCTCACCTGGGTTGGGCTAAATGTTCTTCTACACATGGGCAAAATGGCATGCCACAGTAATGGCACAATCTTCTGCCACTTTTCCCATAGTTTGAACAGCAGGCAGTGCCTTTTTGAGAAGGACATTTTGTTGCTGAACCCCTGCAGGTCACCTTTTCAACTAAAAACCTGTTTCCATGTGGTATTATGAGCCTACTACAGATTTCTAGTAGAGTACTGATGATGTTCCATTATACATCTTATATTTCTATCTAATTTACTTCACATATTTATTTTGCCTCCTGCCAAAGTTTTTTTTGTAAAGTATCATTAATTTTGTAATGTTATTAGAAAGCAAAGAGCATTTCTGTTTGGTGATTCTGTTCATTAAATTCTAAATGTTCCATCATTTCAGCTCTATTTTTCATAGATGATTTCTTTTTATGCATCAGATCCCAAATAGCCTTTGACCTTGCTGTCTGTTCATTATTCTACTTGGTGCTGTGTTTGCTTTTCCTTTCAAGCTGTATAATCATAATGACTTTCCTTACAATTGCATAAAGTTGTTTCTTTTGCACTCCTATCTCTTCCATAGTCAGAAACTCAGTCTCTTTTCTCCTCCCATGGGCAAATTCAACAATGACAGCTTTTATTATTGTGCTGGATATAGCCAACAATGTCCTAGTGCACTTGATGAATTCTTTCCCTCCAGCGGAGTGACACAACTGCACCTTCAAATGGAATGGGATTGTTTATGGTGGGCAAAGACAGAGTGAAATTCTAGGTAGAAAAGCAGTTTGAATACATTAGAGCAAGATTTGCATTCTTCAGCAGTACCAAGATACCTCATGCAGTTCCCATCACAGCAACTTTACAGGGACTGAACTGTTTAAAGAATATCAAGCCTTGGTTTGGCCTTAATAGGTTACATGAACCATATTATTTTAATTTGTACCTCATGCTTTATGATATCCTATGTTGTACAAATCCAGTCAATTTTGGTTTATTCAACAATCCATGTTTTAAACATTGTTGCTTAACTTGATATATGAGAAACAGCACTGTATTGGCTAGTCTGGATACAAGCTAAAAATCAGATTCTATTTGAATGCATCTCAATTTTCCATTTTCATGTTCCTTTTCCTTTTGATTTTAAATTTTTGTGCAGCTATATACAATACAAGTGAATTGGAGGTATAATTTCTCCATCCAGCAGGTTGCCAGGCTTGTTTCCATTATTTTTTTAAAAAGCAAAGACTAGTAAAGCAATTCCATTTTAATTAGATGAAAATCAATTGCTGAATTCCACTTTTCAGTACCTGTTACCTTGCCTGCAGGAACAATTTTACTTTTGGGAATAACTTTTAAGTGGAAAAAAAGACTATGAGGGCAAAGAAAAAGATTGCTTTGAAACAGGAGCCTGCAATGTTTTCCTGATGTCTGTTAATCTCAAATCTCCCCTCTATAAAAACAACAGCTTGCTTACCTGTGATTGTGACTGAGTGGTCATCTATGCATTCACGCACAAGGAGTTCCTAAACATTCTAAAGTTGAGGGAGGTCATGCTTCCTAATGCAAATGCCTATACTGTGAAGCACACCAAATACCTTAGTTTCAATAAAGTGATGGGAAAAAAATTCAATAAAGAAATGGGAAAAAGCATAATAATGAAGACCAAATAGAAGGCTATATAAATGCACAATTAAGTATTCAGAGAACTATAGTTACAGGTAAATAATCTGTTGCTTTTTGTGGTATCTGTGCATCACATATATAGACATAACTATGTGGTCTATGATAAGACCAAAGAAAACACAGTTTTACCAAAGAAGCCACCAATCTAGGCCTGGACCTATAAGAAGGAATGCTTGATGAAGGAAAGCAGTTGGATAGGACCATATAATAGCTCAACATACATTTCACAGGGATACCTATTTGCAAAGACAGTAATTATAAAATCTATCCTCATGCAGTGGCTCGTGTCTATAGCTGATGAGCCAGCTGATACACCAAGGTAACTGTCCACAGAGCCATGTGGGAAGTAGGCTTAATTGTTTATGATACTTATGGCTAAAGCTACAGTGAACTACAGTGAATTTCCAGCATTATCTACTGGATTCTGGAAGTTTGAACCATATTTTTCCTTTTGATGCTTTTCTAATAATGGAATAAGGATAGACATTTTTTAAAAGAAGGAAAAATTTCCCTCTGAAGTCATTACAAGTATGCAACTCAGTATTTGCAATGAAGTTGATGCAAGACAGGAAACCTTAAAGCTGTTAAGCTAAATAGCTGAATTGCAGGACATCAAAGAAATATGAACAGAATTGTCCTTCTTTCAAGACCTGCTAGCTCCAAGTAATAGTTTAACCAGTCCTAAGTATGTCAGGTAGTAGAAAAATAGAAGAAGGAAGAGAAAATAAACTGTTTTAGGGAGGAGGCAGAGAGCTAGCTCAGAAACATACAATGGGTCCTAGCTCTGGGTGTGGCAGGGCAGAAGAATAAGAGAAGAAAGAAAGAAAGAAAGAAAGAAAGAAAGAAAGAAAGAAAGAAAGAAAGAAAGAAAGAAAGAAAGAAAGAAAGAAAGAAAGAAAGAAAGGAAAACAGCATTTGGAACCAATAGGGCAGAGAATTTCCCTCCTGCTGGGAGAAAGATTGCTTGTGAATAAGCAAAAAATAAATATAAGAAGGCACAGGGTGCCAAGAATTCCAGACCACTGGTTGATAGGTTGGCAAATGGAGAGAGAGAACTGGAACTTTCACCAGTTAGGTGTTCATCCAGTATATTAAGCTGGGGTGAGCTGTGGTTTAGAGGTGCAAGAGGAAGAAAAGCTGAGCAAAGCACATTTGCAGGATTAAGAATTTCTCAAAAGGATGACAGCAGTGTTGTGCTGTAAGCTTGGTTATGTGCAACATCATGATGCATGTACAAAAGGAGCAGAGCTTATGTTGTGCGGTACAACACTGCTTTTGGCATTTGCTGCCCCCTTGCCTCTGTATGCAGAGGGTGGGGGATGAGGATATGGATTACTTAAATAAGCACTGGGCTTTAGAAATGTACTGCACTTTAAGGAGTCTATTCGGCCTATTTTCTGAGAAACCACCTGCTACCTCTAGGGATACTTCCTTGATGGACTCTGGGGAACTCATCCCCGTTGAATTCATTAGCTTAGTGTTGTTTAAAATTCCTATCATACCTGTGTTCTACCATTTGTCTGTATGCTGTCCCCTAATAATATAAATGAAGCTATAAGAAGTTCACAACTAGAGATGGGATTTTTTTCTTACTGGATGCCCCAGAACGGAATGAAATTATCCTTTAGACTTCCCTTGATATGTGTTTGGCAGCAGCTCTGGCCAATGTGAATTCTAAAGGATCTGAGAGAGATGAAAGTCTCTTGAGGAAATCAGCTCTCAAACTCAAGACTGGCTTCTGAGTTACAGCATGGGCTACAAATAGTTAATTGTACAAAATATAGGAAGATTTTGAGATGATTTGTCTCATTATTCTTTGGTAATTCATAATAAGTCTGGAAGTACTAGGATTATGATTGGAATGGTGGAGTCTGAACTAAACTGAAGACTGAACTGTAAACCTGAAGCATCCAAGAGCCTTCACCATACGCAATAACTACCTTACTTAAAGGTGAATGTCCTCAGAAAGTGAAAAAGATGCAGTATCTCCCACTGCCAGAGCATGGCACAAAGAAGGAAGTGAAGGATTAGCTTCCCACTCTAATATTGGCCAATTTGGCACTGGAAGCTCAATGGACAGCTGAGGGTGACATTCAGAGGTGTGAAACAAAAGCCAAAAAATCACAATAAAATGCACAGAATCCAAGGAAAGTACTGGCAAAAGCTCCAGAGAAGTGGTGATAAGGGATGTAAGCAGTAGTGAAGCAGATGGAAATGAAGGGGGAACCTGCTTTTCACCAGCAGAACTATAACTGGTAATTGAAGTTACAGCCACTATTCTGTGGACAACAAACCTGACTGGTCAATACATCAGAGCAGCTGAATTGGTACCCATCTCATGTGGTTTTGAGACCTAAACTTGTGAGAGGTTTGGATTAGTAGAAAGGTAGCAATGAGTAACTTAGATATCCTCAATATGGTGAACCGTAAAAGATGCATGTCAGTAGTGAGATGTTTACTTCTGCAGTTTACACTTTTCCAAAAGAAAGACCGAGGCCATAAGAAGAAAAATCTTAGACAAAGACATCTCATTAAAAAACGGAATATGTAAAGATAGGAGAAAAGAAAAATCAGAAAGAATAAATCCTGTAATATTCAGCATGCCCCTCTAAAAACAGGTGGAGAATACTCCTTGTGGGCATTAGGGAGTATAGTCCTGCTGAAAAGCTCAGTTTTAGAACATTTGAGAATGACAGTCTGTGCAAGTGGACATCCCATGTGCTATTTTTATTTCAACTGTGGGTCTAGTATTGAGAAAAAACACTAAACTGCCCATTTTGGCTTCTCGGCCTTGTGAGTGATAAATTATGCAAAGTGCCATGTTGGATATTACAAATAACCTGAAAATAACCTTTACGCTAGAAAGCATTATGTTCTAAAAAAAAGAAGACGATGCTTTCAAGTGAACTTGATTTGACTACTAGTAATTTCAATAACACTTCCATGCAATCTTCTTGGGAACATTGCATGTCCTTCTTCCAGGATGTTGTAAAGCACATTTCCTGGTTCATAATTGACTATGCAGCAAAGATTAAAAATTTGCTATTTCACAATAATTTTTATGGGCAGAAATCACTTCTCTGTATTAGAAATTCAATGTTACAAAAGAGAATACAGGAATCATTCTATTTCCATATTTAATCCCTACAAACTTCTATGATTTTTCATAATAGCTATTGCATGTAGGGATACAACTCTCACGTGTTTTTCTCCCCAGTACTGTTGTTTTTCTCTGCAGAAGGAAAAAAATTCTAAATTAAGAGAATGTTTAATTATGTGGGCAAAGAATGTAAAAAATGGTTACAGAGGAATTACTTGTTCCAGGAGCAGGAACCCTTGCCCCATAAAGAGACAAAAGTATGAAGGCCTAGACTTTACTAGAGGACAGAAGGTAACATCTCCATTGCCCATGTTTTAATGAAACACAGCAATAAGAAGTTGAAAATTCCAGCAGCTGCATTCTCTTCATGTCTGCCACTAATTAATCTGAAATCAAAGGAAGAACAGACCGTATCGTCAGACTGACGAAAACATATTTAAACAAAAATATCAAGGTTATTGGCCTCATGCTCAGGAATGCCAGGGGAGGCATCTGGGTTGGCAGTCTTTCTCCCCAAGCTCCACTATGACCAGCCTGCTCCCAGAAAATGAGTTTCTTCCATTGTTCCTGTCCCATCAGTACAGCTTCCTGGTGATCTTGGACCAGCTTCCCCTGCCTGAAAGCACTGAGGGCTTTTATTCACTGAAGAATGACATGTTCCTGGAGCTATTCCCTCCTGTACCTCTTTTGGACCTCAGCTGCAGCATTTTTGGTAATTTATTCATCAGCCCTGCAGTTGTTTAGGTATTCAGCATTTTCCTGAATCCACAAATCATTCTTAATCATTTTTTACAAATATATCTGAATTAATTTCTGCCTTATGCATACTGACATTGTTTGCAGTACCTCAAGCATGCTTTTCTAGGAGAATGTTAGAAAAATTAGGGCACTTCCACGTGGCATCTTTGCAGTAGCTTAAAATCCACGCAAGGCCTGCTCTGTCTCACAACTGCAGAGTCTGCGAAGTGGATTTGTTAAGATGTAAGTGAAGCCATAGCAAACATTGTCCTTTTTCTTGAAGTACTGACACTTTCAAAGGATGGTGTGTCTCTTTTAGTGAGTGTTCCTCCCTCCCTTCTTGGCAGGAATACTTGCCTCACTTGAATCACAGATGCTTTCTATCACCATTGTCTTACTAGCTACATCTGAATGGTTACCTACATAGCTGCAACTCTGAAACAGCTTTCATCTCAGCCAATATTACAATACTATGTTGAATTTAATGTTAGATTACTATGACATGACATTTTATATTCATCTGTACTGCTTAAGCAATTTTAACTGCAGTTTTTCATCTATTTTAAATATATATATTAAATTTTTGCCAGCTATTTTAACCTGCTTTCACAGAAAAAGTCCCTCTGACATTTCCAATGCCCTGCCAATGAATTAAGCAGTATTTCCTTGCAGTAAAATATAATGTATTGACACAAGTGTAAATATCCCAAACTTTAGGATATGGCTGATAGCTATATGGATATTTCAGGATCTTTAGCTTCTCCTTATCCTCTTACCCAAACATTGCCAAACACTTTTATTTCTCATATCAGAAAAAACAGCTATAGAGATTAGCAGAGACTCCAACATGCTATCTTAGATGCCACTGAACATATGCACACACATGCACACACAAACACATATGTAGTTTTCAGCAGGTGAATTGTGAACCTTGAATGATTTCAGAAGCTCTGGTTAGTACTTGGATGGGAAAATCACCTGGGAATTCCAAAGCTATTGGCTAAACTGGTAAATCAAAAAAATTCTTAGAAGAAGGCACTGACAAGCCACTTCCATGACATGGCCAAGAAAACAAGACAGATGTAATCCTCAGGAGTCAAACTCAACAGGAGGGCATCTTTACACAAACAGTGACACATGCACACACTCACACAAATATGTTATTTGATGCACATGATACTGAATAGTTTGTGTACTGGCTGTTTATCTCTGCATTATTTGTTACAGCTGTTGTCTTTTATTTCCCCCTGCCTGCCATCTTCACTGTCTTGAAATTAGATTTTGATTTAGAGATTTTTCTATTTCCTTGTTATTAGCAGTTTAATTTAGCAAACACTAACTCACTAATCATGTGGATATCCTGCAGTTTTTATTTTCTGTTATTTTCCTGAAGCAACTTCTCTAACTAAACTGCACAGAGTTCGGTGTCATTATGCTTAAATGTTATTTTATAGTAACTTCTACTTCTCATAAATCACCCACATAATATACTGTACAGTAGCTTGCAGTGCAACCTAAGCATGCATACTCAAAAATTATTCTGAGTTTTGAAGATGATAATGCTGCTGAGTAACATAGAAAGCAAGCCCTTTACTTCACATCTGAAAAGGCGATCACTTGACTTTACATTAGCAGTATTAAAGAAACGTCATTTTTTTTATCTTAATGTTATAAGACCACTCAAATAAAGGAGCATATATTAAGAAGTGATTTATATGTGCTATGGATTGGATCCAGAGTTAATCATTCTTAGAACTTGGAATACTGAAATCAAGAGGATTATTTTAAGTATGAATCCATTTTGTTTCCTCTCTTTTTCTGTGTGCACAGGTGCATCTGTCTTTCTTGATCCACAGAGGACGAACAGCCAAAAGAAATCTCAAATCATGTTCCTAGTTTAATTAATTGTAGTGGAAATCTGAATTGATAATTTAGCAATCAGGAGATGTAAAACAAAACAGAAATCAAATGCTGGTAAATATACCAGATGTGGATGAAATTTTTTTTCATCATGCCCAGCAACATACAATATTTGCTTAGTGGTGTGTAAAACTGATGCATAGCCAATAAAGTAATGCATATATCTATCAGAGAATGTGCTGTGACTGATTATAAAGATTTAAAATAAATAAAAGTTCTCTAGCATTTTACAAAATAAAATGATATATGCTTATATAGTAATCAGCAATATAGATCTGTGTTAAATTTTTGCAGAAAAAAATGTATTAAGGGTAACAACCAGGAGGATTTTAAAAATGTAAACAATATTACAAATAAAATAATTGTTTTTAGTGTAATTACCCTTCCACGATAATAAACATCAAAGTAGAGTTTGAAAGAAACATACTTAGTAAGCATAAAGTATGAAGACTCTGAAAATAAAAAATGATATTCTGAACAGTTAAGAGCCTTGGCTAATGAATCCAATACAGAAAAAAAAAAGAATTATTTGAGTGAAGATAAAGCACTGGATTAAATACAGAATAGATCACTCCTATTCAGTAGGACCAAGTTGGCCAGTAACTGGTTATAGTCACTGCATCCATCTAATGTACTTTGTTCCTGGCTGAGATCCCCCAGGCCTGATCACCATATGACTTTCAATGTTGGTTCCAAATCTGAACATTTAAGAAGGCCAACTTGGTTGAGTTAAGGCTGATTTTCTTTGCTCTGCTCTATTTAATTATTTTTAGGTCACTGATTTTGTACTGTTTTGTTTTTTATTTATGAATTGTTAAATAAATTCAAAACCAATTCAGCTTTGGTCTGATTGTAAAAATATTTTATTGATGTTCAGTTGCTTTAATTTTTTTAAAAGCAGGATAGAATTTTTTTTAAAAAATCCTTAACTACTTTAAGGATCCACTGTTTTCAGTGAGAACAAAACAGGATTCAGTATGTATCTAGCCCCTCACCCCAATGTTAAGATTACCAAAGCTATTATCAGTTGCAAATTTCTGTTTCTCCATTGCTCTCATTTCTACCCCAAATCACTTTTTATATCAGGAATTTTTATTGCTTTGGGGAAGATTTCATTTCCAGGGAACAGTCCAGGGGCTATTTCATGAATGGTAGGAAAATGAAATAAAAATCAGTGCCACATAATTAGGAGTTTCATTTAGTTACAAGCACATTATTTTAAAACAGGATCTGAATAATGCATATGACATTTAAGACAACTGCTCAATACTAAGAGGGTCAAATAAATTTAAGTTTTTTTCAAACATTATAGTTTTTTAATCTTTTCTTCCTGATCTGGTCTCTGGTCCTCAATGAGAAAGACGTGAAATTTATAGTATTTAATGACTGGGTGGAAAAGGAACAAAAAGGCACTGCAGCGCTTGAGAAAAAGAAAACAGAAATGAAAATACACAGACACACCCCCATCAGCATGGCAGTGCTTTTCACGACTTTGAACAGGGTAGGGAAAATCAGTTGCCTACACTAGGAACAGACAGGGCAATAAAAGCAGCAGAGGTGTTGTAATGGCATAGAAAGCAAGTCAACGAAGCAAAAGAGAGAGTTGTAGAGTGTGACAGCATTATAAGTGCTTCTATGCCTCCCAACAACAATTCCCACCAGTCACACTGGAGAGATTGCTGCCATATTGCTCAACACAGCTCAAGACAAGGCATGAAGGAACTTAGTTGGTGATCTCCTTCTTCAGCTGAGCAAAGGTGAGGGCAGGAAATAAAGAGAGGACCAATCAACTATCCACAACAGGGTTAAATTTAAACAAAAGTAGAGTAGGTAATGCAGGGAGTTAAATAAATTAAATATTTAATGTGTCTATTTTTGAGTATTGCACCATAAATAAGATGGCATTTGATAAATAGAAATTTATTACCAATGCCTTACAAAGTACAAGTGATAGCTAGGACTTACCTTTGAGGTTTGTAGCTATAATCCAAATAACCACTTCATATACCTAAGTACTCTTTGTAAATTTATTAAGTACGATATCTTTACATTACATGTCAAATGTTGTAACAATTCTAAATCTGTTTATTATACAGAATTCAAAACCACTGTTGTCAGTATAAATCCAGGAGCATAACTGAAATTATTTTTGCAATGAATATACAGTACAGTAGTTAAAATATATATTGTACTTAGACTTTGAAAAAGGGTTTTATAAAATACCTCACCAAAAGCTTCTGAGTAAATTTTGCAGTTATGAGCCAGGCCATAGCAAATGAAGGAGCAGAAAGAAAAAAAGATTTGGATTTGTGGTGTTTTATTTAATGCTACCCTATTTTTGCAGGTTGTTGATGTGACCCAATGATTCAGGAAATTACAAATCAACCCAGGTAGGAAAGTGCTCAAAGGAATTTTTTCAAGACTTGGTGAATGGGCAACAAAATGGAAACATGTTACCCAGGGGCAGACTCAGTCAATGTGAGGGGTTGTCTGAGTTGATGTGATTTTCTATTAAGGAGTATGATTTGCAAAATAGAAGGTTCCATAATTTGTCATGGAAAAAACATGCACAACTCTAACTTCTATTTTTACGGATGAATTTTTTGGGTGAACTGGATCTTTATTAGAGGATGGAAATCACTATAACATATTTTAAGTGCTTACACCTAGATACCTTTTGTACCTAGATAGAATATGCTTATAGGAATATGATCCCCTTCTGTTGGGGTATCTTTGCAAAATTCAAGCAGAAACTCCTTTTCAAAAGAGAACCAAAGATAAGATTTTAAATAACTTGTAGATTGTTGTTAAGACAGCACAGTCAGACAAATGCTGACTTCTGCACATTAACTAAAGCAGATGTGGGGATTAAACTTTCCTTCCTTCCTTCCTTCCTTCCTTCCTTCCTTCCTTCCTTCCTTCCTTCCTTCCTTCCTTCCTTCCTTCCTTCCTTCCTTCCTTCCTTCCTTCCTTCCTTCCTTCCTTCCTTCCTTCCTTCCTTCCTTCCTTCCTTCCTTCCTTCCTTCCTTCCTAGCTTGACACTGAAAGCAGAAATGATGTGCTGGGTGATTGCAGAATCCACTCCATTCTGCCACAGCATTTTTTTTCTTCCTTCTTTCCTTTCTTCCCTCTCAATATATATATGAGGATTGTCTATGTTGCTTATCCTAAGAGGCAGAGGCAATTTGATTTGAAGAGAAGAACATTTGAAACCAGGGAATGCCTAAATTCTACAAAGCTCATAGATCTAAACATATCTCAGTGAACAAAGTGAAGGTTATGAGAGTTCTAGTAGGCTGTAAAAAGAAGAGAAGAGCTAAAAGGTTGTTTTGTTGTTTTTCAAAATAAAAAAAATAATGCATAGAGAAAGGAATTTATGCTGATGTTGTTGTGAATTCAGGTATCTTCAAGAGATCCCAAAGCCAACTTTTATGCAGAGAAATAAGGACAGGGTAAAGAGGAGACATTGCCACTCACATTGTCCCTGATGAATGTCTGATACCCTCAGGAACCCAAAAGCTTCTGTTTTTTAGACCTTTGTGCCATAAAACCTGATTTAAATGACAGGGCATACCATTTTAGTTTAAATGAAATAGGTATACTTTAAAATTTATTGGACAACATAAAAACAATGGAAAAGAGAATAATTATTTTCACTGAAATGCCTGAAATTAAGAAATCTTAAAAATAAAGAAAGCCACAATTTAGTATCAACGTAATTGATAACTGCAAAACTGCAGTACTTCTATACAACTATGTCAGATAAAATTAAATCAAATATCTTTATTACAGTCCTTGACTAGCCTTTGTAAAAATAAACAACACAGTTGTTATCATGGGAGGAGCAAAACAATAAAACAGTAAAGCAACATAACTAATTAAAAGTTTTGCGTGATTGTATAACATAATAAAGATATTTGGCCACCTGGTATGTGACGTCAAGTCAGCATCCCTTAAAAAGTAATAAACATAAAATTTATCAGTATAGCCCTCAAATTTAGAGATGAATGGAGAGATTAGAGCATGTCTTGGGGTATCATAAAAAGGACACCGTAAAAGGACACAAGCAAGAGTTTCTACCTCCCTGGATCCACAAGGGCAAATTCTCTATAAATAAGGAGTCCCATGAAATCTTCCTGCTAGCAGTGCTGAAGGAAGGGCATCAAAGCGGGCTCTGGAAAAGGCCCATCTATATTTGCTTAGGGTTAGATTGTATAGATACCCCACAGTAGAGGGCTTGCAGTTATATAAAAATTGGTGGTAGAATTCAGGAGCACTAGTGATATCATTTTGGTAATCAATGTCCCTAATTCTCTTTCTCTTGCTATTGATTTGGCCTTTTCCAGGGTTGACTGGCCTAAATATTCTGGAGAAAGGCCAAGGCTACAAAGTTCTTCTATACAGGTATGGTGCCAATGAGATTGGTAGCTGTCTGACAGCAGCAGAGGCAACAGGCCAGGAGGGTCAAACATGATTCTGACACCTGAGATTAGAATCCTGATCCAGGCCTGGGCCTTAATGCTTGGCACATTAGCTTCAAACCTCAAGACTGAATTAGGGATGCTTTTTGGGGTACCTAACAGAGTTCTAAAAATATCTGATTGAATTGCTTCATAAACCCTTAAGTTTGTATATGGGCCAAGTATACAATTATGTCTGACTTCTGGTTTATTTGAATTTCATGATTGTTTACCCTAATCTTAGAAATAACATAGCTTCTTCAGAATGCACTTTCTTACAAGAATCCTTTGCACTCCTGAACCTTTGGTAGGCCTAAAAAATATGCAGGAGCGCAACAATGAAGTAAATCTCACTGTTCGTCTAATCTTAACCTGAAAAATATATTTTCCAAATCAGTAAGAATGCTGTAAACCTCATACATAACACTGATGAATTACCCTTATGAATGAATGCAGGGCTGAACTGCTACTGAAAATGAAGCATCCAGTCACTTTTCCTGAGCATGCGACTGTAATATTTCAAAAAGAAAAAAAAATGAAGGCAAGAATTGCAAATAACTATTTGTTGTTGTAATCACATAATACATAGAATTCAAATGAAAGTCTGAGGATTGTTCAAAGTTTTTATGGGGTGATTTGATTAAAGTAAAGAACCACCATTATCATACCCACTTCTAAAAGAGAAGTTGCATTATGTAACAGCCTTAACCCAGCTACTAGAAGTGACATCTCAGTCTGGCAAGGGAATAGGAAGTGCCACCTCAAGGCAAATCACATTGTCTCTTCACTTAATGAAGAACATTGCATTGACCTTGTGCCACAAAGCACTTCATTGAAGCAAACCCAAGCCACCTTGTACAGGGCTGAAAGGTATCTGCATAATTGCAAAAACACATTTAGCCTGCCTATCCATGGCATCATTTCCGTAATATACAGATAGGTCTGTTTGAATTCCAGGCTGGATCAGCACGTTCAGTTGTAAATTTTACTGGAACATGTGAATATATGAAGGCATTTTTTACTGAAACAATGGCATCTTACTTCAGTCATGTTAGTTTCAACACACATGAATAATCTGATTTAAATTAATATTCAGTATTATTGATAAAATTAAAAAATATAATTGACTTATTCCTTTCTTCCTTACCCAATTGAGCTAAAAAGAGTACATAGAAAACCTAAAGATTCCCTTATAGTTGTCACCAGCATGCTGCCCCTTCACAGTCCAAACTTCCACAATCAAATTCCCTTAAAAACTGGGTTTTCATCAACTACACATAACTAGAACCCTGTAATAATAAGCATACTTTTTATGAAAAGCAAAGTAATGCAGAATTGGATGCCTTATATGTCAAATCACTCACTGAGCCAACAATAAAATACTTTAAAGGAAAAAGTGAGTGACAGGATAGATCATACTATCACAGTGAAATTTGGCATTATTGCACAGTAATTCCACCACCACCACCACCACCATACTGCAGACTCCCTGAAATTTTCCAAAATTTGATAGGAATTGTGAAATATTAGACTAGATGCAGTACAGGTAGTCCTCAACTTACAACTATTCATACAGTTACTGTTAGAAGTTATGACAGTGCTGAATAAATGTTGGTTACGACTGGTTCTCCAAGTTACAGCTGTCCCAGCCCCCCTGTGGTCACATGATCATGATCTGGGTGCTTGGCAACTCCACACTTATGATCCGTTGTCAAGCACCCCATGATCATGTGATCACCATTTGCAACCTTCCCTGCTGGCTTCCCTAGAATGTGAATGGGGAAGCTGGCAGGGAAGGTCGTAAGTCGCTGGGGTAAGTCTTCCCCACTCGCGCACTTTCCCTAGCCCTTTTGTGCTCATGCCGTGCCAGCCACTCGCATATCCCTGTGCACCCTCCCCAACCTGTGCCATACCCCCGCACCCGCTCCCTCACCCACATGGCACCTCTCACGGACACTCCCCAACCTGCAGTGCCTCTTGTATCCTCCTCGACCCCTCACACCTTCATGCATCGTCTCCAACTCTCCCCCTCACTCCCTCCTCCACCCAGCAGCAGCCACTTACCTGCCCTCCGGCTTGGGACTTGCAACTTCCTGCCGGCTTCCCCACTGACTCTGGTTGTGGGAAGCCAGCAGGAAGTTGCCTCACCTAACGATGGCAACCAGGACTTCAGGGATTACCATCACTAAGCGACACAGTCGCACTTTACGACCACATTGCTTAGCGACTGAAATTCCAGTCCCAGTTGTTGTTATAAGTCGATGACTACGTGTATAGGAGGATCATCTGGGCTTACAATATCTTTTTCAGCCCTTCATTATCAACCAGGAACTGAAGTCCTTTGTGTTCCCTTTATGCCTTCTGGCATAAATCTTCCTGAGTCCTTACTGTTTAAATAGTATCTCCTCCCATTCCTTGTTTGACATTAATTCCCTCTCTTCTTTTTCTCTGAATTGGAACTTGTATACCAGTCCACATACCTGAAAGTTGGTATACTAACCAAATCATACCTTTTTAAAAGTAAATGTTAAAAATAGCTCTGTACTTTTGTCTTTTAATAATTTGAGCTATTTTACCCCATTTTAGGAAAGCTATATCCTACTTTTTCGAAACACAAAGCTATGTTAATTTTTTCTCACACTTGTCTCAGCACAAATATGCATGTAAATTTGTATGCATATACAAGATGTGCAGGACATAGCTAAATTTCAGTAAACTATTTTAAAAAATAGTTTTTCACAGCATGATCCCATGCATGTTTACTCAGAATTATCACTGAGATCAATGTGTCAAAGGATTGCAGTCTTAATTTAATGTCAGAAGAGGCAAATAAGTTAAGCTCAAAAAACAGCCACAGCAACACATGTACGCACACACACAAACATACACACAACCTGTACTGTCGAAGGCTTTCACGGCCGGCATACGATGGCTGGTGTGGGTCTTCCGGGCTGTGTGGCCATGTTCTGGAAGTTTTGTTTCCTAACATTTCGCCAGCACCTGTGACTGGCCTCTTCAGAGTGCAGGAGCACAGACAGGAGCAGTTCTCTCTGTGCCCAGGGTGATGGGACCCTTTTGTGGATATTTATAGAGATCTGGGGGGGGAGGGGGGATTGGGGGTGTGGGGGTGGGTGGGTTACTGAGTGGCTGCGTGTTTTGGTGTCAGAATCTGTGTGTATCTTCCTGGGGATTGTTGTTGTTGTTGTTTAGTCGTTAAGTCGTGTCCGGCTCTTCGTGACCCCATGAACCATATTGCGCCAGGCCTTCCTGTCCTTCACTGCCTCCCTGAGTTTGCTCAGTTTCATGCTCATTGCTTCAGTGATGCTATCTAACCATCTCATCCTCTGCCGTCCTCTTCTCCTTTTGCCTTCAATCTTTCCCAGCATCAGGGTCTTTTCCAAAGAGATCTCTCTTCGCATTAGGTGACCAAAGTATCTGAGCTTGAGCTTCATTATCAGTCCTTCCAATGAACAATCAGGGTTGATTTCCTTTAAGATTGACTGGTTTGACCTCCTAGCAGTCCAGGGGACTCTCAAGAGTCTTCTCCAGCACCACAGTTCAAAGGCATCAATTCTTCGGCGCTCAGCCTTCTTTATGGTCCAGCTCTCACAGCCATACATTACTACTGGAAAAACCATAGCTTTGACTATGCGGATCTTTGTCGGCAAGGTGACGTCTCTGCTTTTTAATATGCTATCTAGGTTTGCCATAGCTTTCCTCCCAAGGAGCAAGCGTCTTTTAATTTCATGGCTGCAGTCTCCGTCTGCGGTGATCTTGGAGCCCAAATAAATGAAGTCTGTTACTGCTTCCATTTCTACCCCTTCTATTTGCCAGGAATTGATGGGTCCAGATGCCATGATCTTAGTTTTTTTAATGTTGAGTTTCAAGCCAGCTTTCACACTCTCCTCTTTCACCCTCATCAAGAGGCTCTTTAGCTCTTCTTCGCTTTCTGCCATTAGGGTGGTATCATGTGCATATCTGAGGTTATTGATGATTCTCCCTGCAATCTTAATTCCGGCTTGTGATTCTTCCAGCCTGGCATTTCTCATGATGTACTCTGCATATAGGTTAAATAAGCTGGGTGACAGTATACAGCCTTGTCGTACACCTTTCCCTATTTTGAACCAATCAGTTGTTCCGTGACTGGTTCTAACTGTTGCTTCTTGGCCCGCATACAGATTTCTCAGGAGACAGGTAAGATGGTCTGGTACCCCCATCTCTTTAAGAATTTGCCAGAGTTTGTTGTGATCCACACAGTCGAAGGCTTTTGCATAGTCAATGAAGCAGAAGTAGATATTTTTCTGGAATTCTCGTGCTTTCTCCATGATCCAACGAATGTTGGCAATTTGATCTCTAGTTCCTCTGCCTCTTCGAAACCCAGCTTGTACATCCGGTAGTTCTCGGTTCATGTATTGCTGAAGCCTAGCTTGTAGGATTTTGAGCATAACCTTGCTAGCATGTGAAATGAGTGCAATTGTGCGATAGTCTGAGCATTCTTTGGCATTGCCCTTCTTTGGAATTGGAACATAAACTGACCTTTTCCAATCCCGTGGCCACTGTTGCATTTTCCAAACTTGCTGGCATATTGAGTACAGCACTTTAACACCATCATCTTTTAGTATTTTAAATAACTCAGCTGGAATACTGTCATCTCCACTAGCTTTGTTGTTAGCAATGCTTCCTAAGGCCCACTTGACTTCACTCTCTAGGATGTCTGGCTCAAGGTCAGTGATCACACCAGCGTGGACATCAGGGACATTAAGGTCTTTCTTGTATAGTTCTTCTGTGTATTCTTGCCACCTCTTCTTAATCTCTTCTGCTTCTGTTAGGTCCCTGCCTTTTTTGTCCTTTATCATGCCCATCTTTGCACTAAACGTTCCTTTGATATCTCCAATTTTCTTGTAGAGATCTCTAGTCTTCCCCATTCTATTGTTTTCTTCAATTTCTTTGCATTGTTCATTTAAGAAGGCCTTCTTATCTCTCCTTGCTATTCTCTGGAAATCTGCATTCAGTTGCTTATATCTTTCCCTTTCACCCTTGCTTTTCACATTCCTTCTTTCCACAGCTATTTGTAAAGCCTCATCAGACAGCCATTTTGCTTTCTTGCATTTCTTTTTCTTTGGGATGGTTTTAGTTGCTGCCTCCTGTACAATGTTACGGACCTCCGTCCATAGTTCTTCAGGCGCTCTGTCTACCAAATCTAATCCTCTAAATCTATTCATCACCTTCACTGTGTACTCACAAGGAATATGATCTAAGTCATACCTGAGTGGTCTAGTGGTTTTCCCTACATTCTTCAATTTAAGCCTAAATTTTGCAGTAAGAAGCTCATGATCTGAGCCACAGTCAGCTCCTGGTCTTGTTTTTGCTGTCTGTATAGAGCTTCTCCATCTTTGGCTGCAAAGTATATAATCAATCTGGTTTCGATATTGACCATCTGGTGATGTCTCCTGGGGATTAGGCAGGGTTTTTTTCTTCTATTGAATTGTTAACGAGGGGCTGCTGGGGGTGATTAGCAAGTTCATTGTGTGAACTGTTCACATGTCCTGGTGGTTGAGCTGAGTTCGTTGACCTTTTGCAGGCTGTATTTTTCAGGATTGGTAGCCAGGTTTTGTTGATTTTTAGACTCTCCTCTTTTTTATTGAAACTGTGCTGGTGTTTGTGAATCTCACAACAGATCTCTATAAATACCCACAAAATGGTCCCATCACCCTGGGCACAGAGAGAACTGCTCCTGTCTGTGCTCCTGCACTCTGAAGATGCCAGTCACAGGTGCTGGCGAAACGTTAGGAAACAAAACTTCCAGAACACGGCCACACAGCCCGGAAGACCCACACCAGCCATCATACACACAACCCCTCTCACCCCTATGGGTGGTATGTTTCCTCAATCTTGGGTCCTCTACCAGAGGCCCAGGAGTTTGAGGGTTCTGGACAGTATCTTAGCTGTTCCTAGCATTGCACACTTCTGGACAGAGAGCTCTGATGTTGTTCCTGGGATCTGTTGGAGTCACTCTCCCAGCTTAGGAGTTATCCCTGAGTGCTCCTACCACCACTGGGACCATTTTGGCCTTTACTTTCCACGCCCTCTCTAGTTCTTCCTTCAGGCCCTGGTACTTATTCAGCTTCTCATACTCCTTCCTGATGTTGTTGTCACTTGACACTGCTACATCTATCACCACCGCTGTTTTCTGGTGTACATATGTGTACACACACACAAGCTTCTAGTTGCACTAGTATATATCTTACCATTTACTAGTTAGGAATTAATGCTCTCAATTTTTATGACACTGCTTTCAGTAGCACTTGTGCTAATGAAAGACTATCGTTAAATGCAAATTAAATTAACAGAAAACTACGTAGTTTTTAGTCATGTAAAATAAGATTCCATGATTTTGTGCTATATCAATAATTACATAAAGTGTTTCAAATATCCTACAATCAGGGAGCCCTCTCTGACTTGCTGAGGAATTTCTGAATGCCTGCTTCAACATATTCCATAGGATTCTGGTGTGTGTTGTGGCTTATAATTCATGCAGTTAACACATTCTGTGAAGCACCTCTTTTTAATGTTTTGCAAAGCCATAGCAGTGAGTGCAATGTCTGTAGGACTTACATAGAGGTTGAGGAACCCACAATACCAATGGAGAAATCACCAGGCCCACTAATTATTGTATAACTGTATATTCCAGAGACACTAACCTTTGAATTCATTAATATTAACAGTATAGTTATCTGAACAGTATATTATTATTATTAGTATTGTTTATAACCTGCATCAAATGCAACACAGCTGAGATTATTGTTTAAAATTTGATCAGAAAAATCAAAAATAACATGTTATTAATCACATCAAAAATAACATGTTATTAATAAGATTAAATTTGCAGTTTTGACAGAAAGTTAAGTATTAATTTAACAGAAAAGTAGTTTTCTATCACAGAGATAGAGTTGAGTGATGGCTTAATTTACCTTTAACAGAAGTTTAAAATATGTTTTCTTGCAACTGTAAGTGAAAAATAAAGTGCATGAGATTGATATAAGAAACAAGTTATGTTTCGGTAATGAAAGAAGGAAAACAAAGAAATCACATCATTAATAATTTATCTCACTAGTTAATTTACTGCAACTAAACGTGTAGACAGAAGGGAAGGTAGCTTTTTAATTCCATTGTCTTTCTCTACCCTTTATGAAAAGGACAATGCCAAGCAAAAAATGAACAATTAACTTATCAGCCTTAAATCTTATATATATCAAAATGGAAATCAAAATATGGATCTGCAATTTATTTTAATATTGGACTGTATTTGAAAGCTGCAGAGTTGGCTTTCCTACAACCTTGGAAAAGATCAGCCATGTACAGCTGGAGTATTTGCCATAAATCTTAACATCTACATCCCTTGCTTATCCTACCTGTAGAAATGTACAGATTCTAAAAGCAGTCTCTATCATTACACTGAGAAGAATAATGAAACTGTGTTACTGCCATACAAGGTAGTGCAAGGACTATGCTACATGGAAAGGTACTAATAACAAATTTGTTAGGCTTTAAGGTTCCACATGGTTCTATAGCTTAGGGGTATGTGAAAATATCAGAATGGAATAATTTCTCTTATTTATTAAATGAAGCTAATCATCAAAACAATGGAAGTTAAATTCTGGCAGGGTTTTTCTGAAATGCAAAGTGTTTTTAATGGATTTGGATTCTTTGTTACAGTTTTGCATGGGTTATATGTCCTAATGATGGTGACATAAATTCCATTTATGGAAAGGGATTATGAATATGTACATCCACATGTATAATAGTCATCATTTATAAACACACAACCAATATATGTGAACAATGATTCATTCAGTAATTACAAGATTTACTTGTAATTGCAAATTTATTGTTCAGGGGAAAAAAATTCCAAATGCTTTATGAGTACATATTCTGTCAAATTGGTTTTACTCTTTAAAGAATCTCCATCCTTTTCTTCTCTTCCTTTGTACACTGCAGTACAAAAAACAGGCTTTTTCATACAGACATAACTACTCCAAGTTCTTTAACATACCTTAAAACCAGGGAATATATTGTTCCTTCTGGATAAGTTCCTGACATGCAGTATTTATGACTGTTTTTGCATGTATTAGTAAACCAGAACAGACCCACTATTGAACAAAAAGGGCCTTCCCCCCTGCTACAAGGGAAGCTTGTATGGAAGGAAACAAGGCAGGGCTCCTGGTTTTGACATAATGTTGACCAAACCACAGAGAAAGCTGGCAATGTTTCTTTGATGCACCAGTTGACAGGAGGAATCAAAGAGAGGTACCACGTGGCAGAGCAGTAGTTATTCTTGGGTATCATGGCTAAATGTACCCATAACTACCCTTACAGCTGGAAAGATTCAGGTTGGGGTTAGAAAGTAACAACAAATAACATTATGATCAATTTACCTAAACTGAATTTTGTATGATCGCAATAATGCTCTTGTGTGTAAATCAAATAACTTACATTTCCTGTTCTTGTTAAGAAAAATTAAAAAACTGAAAACACAACAACACATTGCTACTACTGGAACATTATTGTATTTGCCATTGAATATTACACAGGAAAAATATCCTGACTTGTGTAGAGTTGGTAATAGGTTGAATTTTTATGAGACTTGTTTTTAATTATTCTGTTTGGTATCTCAATCTTTTTCTTTGCACACACTTAAAATCTAGGTCATTATTGCAAATATTCTAAAACACAAGACCTTTAGTGACTTTATAGCTTGCAAATGAGAGTGACCTCACTGGGTAGATTACCTTTATATATATTTTCCTCCCTGTTCTTGAAATAGCACTAAATGTCTGTTTTTCACAAGCTGGTAATACATACAGCACTATACAGGTAACAAAAGAAATGTATTTGTACCAATAGTAATTGCTACAAATCTCTGAGCAACCTATCACACTGTATCACTGGGCTTCGAAGTTATCAAGACACAGATTCCTATAATTATAGCCGAATGGAGCCAGAATGATAAATTTGTACCAAATGACTATCCAGAGCAATTAAATCAAGGGTACTACAAATGGAAAATAAGTTGGCCTTCAGGATTCTGATCAGTACACATATGTTTAAACATAGAGGAACGTAAGATAACTACAATGGAATACAATCTGAAATCCAGTATAAACTATTATTTATTGTAAAACACCCTTTTAACTCTTAACTTTTGAAAACGACAGCAAAACTACAAAAGATGACCACTGAAGGCACAGAATCTACTGGAGATTTTGGCTATGTTTGCCACTAATAAGTTTCTGTATCTGATAAAGTTGGTATTCTCAGAGAAGGAATAAAGATCCAACCACAGATGTAGATCCAACCATGGGAGTAAATTCTTACGAACTCAATATTTATTTCCAAGTATACCTACTAAGGTCCCTCACTTCAAAAATACTGGCTGCATATCTCTTTTGCAAATTACACTTTAGCAATGTGTAGAGCCAGCCAGTGTCCATGGCAGTATTTCTAAGTGTATAGGAATATATTCATTTATCTGCTTTTCACAGTTGAATGAAAAACTCATTTTTGCCCTCATAATCATCACAATAAAGTAAACACAGCTCCAAATGATGGCAACCACAAGTACTGCCCTGAGAAAGAGGCAGTATCATTTATATAGAAAACAATTTTTATCATTTTATTACTAAGGAGAGGGACTTTGACTACCCATTACACTGGGTTGCTTAGAAAACATACATGCAGTAAAAATGTTTATGAAAGAGCAAAAGAGGACAGCTGCCCCCAGTCCAAATATTTTCTGCATCTCATGCATGCTGTTTGCCCTATTAATCATAACAAAAAACACGTGCTTCTAGCACTGGAATGAATAAATAGTTGAAAACAGACTTCCCTGCATAAATCAGAATTCCTCCATCTGCTAAAGATGGCAGGATGAGGCCTAATTACCTCTAAGCATGAACTTAGTTATTTAATATTTATATTATTTAAAAAATAAATGGTACATACCTGCCTGCCATAATAGATTATATAGGTAGTCCCCAGTTTAAGAACAAGTTCCATTCCCAAGGTCTGTCCTTAAGTCAAATTTGTATGTAAGCTGGAACAGTATTATTGTATAATACTGTATAAGTAGTATTGTGTAATGAACTCAAACCATTGTGTATTTAACTCGAATCATTGAGTATTTAACTCAAATTTTACTGCAATAGGCTCCATTCTTAACTATGGGTCGTCTGTAACCAAGACGTTCTTATCCCAGGGACTACCTGTAGATAAAAGAATCATTGTCAATTGCCCAAGTGTTAAGTATTATACAAAGATGTTTTATCTTTTCACCTTTTTTTTACGTAGCAGCTTGGTTGCTTGGTTGCTTGGTTGCTTGGTTGCTTGGTTGCTTGCTTATTTATTTATTTATTTATTTATTTATTTATTTATTTATTTGGTCTTTCTAGTCAATTAACTCTTCTAGGTATCAGAAAAACAAAATCCAGAACTCATCTTCCTATGATTATATGCAATTAGTAATCAACACATACACATAACCTGCTGTACTGCCTCATAGTGGTGGTGGTGTGTTCTTGAGAGGGATGAGTGAAGAATGCTGGGAACGTACACCAAAGTATATAATCTCAGCCGGGTCACCTAAAATGTGACTGTCATCCCAGCTGCCCAGCCCATTAATGGGCAGCAGTGATACCGGAAGATGCTGGAGGTGGATAATTACTTTAGTGACAATGGCAAAGGCATCATTTTATACTGCACGAAAGAAGGCAATGGCAAACCACTCCAGTATTTTATCAAGAAAACCACATGCATAGATAATATAAAGTGATTGATGATATAGTGCTGGATGACAGGCTCTCTCATGTTGGACGGCATTCGACATCCTACTGAGGAAGAGCTGAGGACCTTTTGGAGTATTAATGATGTTTATATGACATGGCTAGATTAAAGCCTTTGGGACATCTAGTTGCTAACGTTGCCATGCAGGAAAAAGAAAATCCAAAACTGCAGACAGAATTACTGTGGGAATATGGAATGTAAGAAGCATGAACATACAAAAAGCTCAGTACAGTGAAATCAACTATACTTTTATATCTTAGTCATCAGCAAATCAAAATGGACAGGAATCAGACATTTTGGATCAGAAGATTGTGCTGTTTACTACCCAGAACATGAAAAACACAGAAGGAATGGCACTGGTATCATAGTCAGGAAGGACATCGCAAGGAAATATTTGGGTATAATGCAATCTATGATGGAATAATATCAGTCGGATTTTGTGGAAGACACTTTAATAGGCTGATTAGCCAAATGTACGTTCCAACCACTGATGCAGAAGGAGGCTGACTATGGTTTTATGGTCAAGTTCAATCTGAAATCAACAGAACATGCAAGCAAAATATGCTGCTTGTGGTTGGAGACTAGAATGCTAAAGTTGGAAATATTAAGGAGGAAAATGTAGTTGGACTGTATGACCTAGGAAACAAAAATGACGGAGAATAATTTATCAGTTACTAGCAATCCAATGATTTCTTCATTGCTAACACAGTCTTCCAATAATCAAAATGAAGCCCATATACATGGACATCATCAGATGGAATACACAGAAATAAATAAAAAATAAATCTATATATTACAGATACAAGGAGGTGGAAGAGCTCAGTCATAACAGCAAAGATGTGGCCAGACCATTACTGCTCATATGCAAGTTCCAAATCAAGGTAAAGCAGAAAAAGAAAGCCACCCAAGTTTCTCAATTATGATCTGAAGCATATACCTACCATTTTCAAGAAGAACATCAGGAATCTCTTTGAAGTCCTGTATCTTAAAAATAGGGAATCAGAGTAACTGTGGAATGAAATCAAAGAAGTTGTTAAGGATGAATGTGAAAAGAGATTGCCAAAGACTGAGAAACAGAAGAAAATAAACCAGGTATCAGAACTAATGGTGGAAACTGGCAAGAAGAGAAGAGAAACGAAAGCCAAGAAAAACAGGAAGGAATACTGTCCAGATGCAACATGGAAAACAGATTAGCTCCAGCAAAGGAATGAAACAACACTGTATGCTTTCTCCTTATATATTCAATCTAAATAATGAATATATATTAAGGGAAGCTGGATTGGAAGAAGATGAGCATAATTTTAAAACTGGAGGAAGAAACATCAATAACCTGTACTATGAAGATGACACTACTCTAAAATCTGAAAATACAAATGATCTGCAAGGTGTAGTAATGAAAGTCAAGGAACACAGTGAAAAAAAATGGGATTAAAGTTCAGTAGAAGGAAGACTAAACTAATGACCACAGCAACAGATACAGCAACCAGCCTTAGAATTTATAATTAATATACTGAAATGATTAATAGCTTCTGTCTTTTAGGACCAACTATCAGTAGTAAAGGAACCAGCAGTTAAGAAAAACACTGCAGATTAGCACTCGGTAGAGTAAAAATGAAGGCCTTGGAAAAGGTATTCAGATGCCAGGATGCGTCGATACTACAAAGATCAGAATCATGCAAGCAGCATTTTCCATGTGATACTCTATCAGAAAGTAAAAATCGGACTTTGAAGAAACAGGATAGAAAGATGCTTCTGAATTTTGGTGTTGAAGAAGACTCTTTAAAATACCATGGATAACGAAGAAAACAAACAAATGGATCATAGAACAAATCAATCCACTGGTAGATCTGAAAAGCAGAGTATAGATCGTCTTGGAGAAAATATACTGTCTGTATGGATATATGCAAATATAATAAGGATACAGAAAGGTATATATTGAAATCCACTAAATTCAGAAGCTTTGAAAACATGTCTAGAAATATCCAAGGAGCCATTGCAATGAGAGTGCATGGCATACATTTTCTTTGAAACCTGACTACATAAGCAACAATTTTCTGGCATAAAAATGTAGAGTTTTAATAATTATTGCCTTTTTTTAAAGTGTAGCATTCAATTGTGAAAGATACGGACAAAACAATGTGGAATAACAGAGAAAAAGAGAAAAAATGATAGTAAAATTACAAGATGGGAACACTGTGATAACAGACAATGCAAGTATGCAAAAAATATTTCATCAATATTATTCTAAACTATATAAAGGAGAAGAAATTTCCCCAGCAAAAGTTGATGAATATTTAAAGAAACAAAATCCACCAAAGATTACGGAAAACAGAAACAAATAATGAATGGACCTATAACAATAAGAAAAGTTTGTGAAGCTATAAAAAAGACTAAAATAGAGAAAGCGCTTGGACTAGATGGATTACCAGCCTCTTATTAAAAAACACTTTGAGGATGAATTATTACAAACTTTGCAAAAAATAATGAATTCTATTTTACGGAGTAGAAAGATATCAGATAGTTGGACAGAGTCTAACATAGCATTAATACCTAAAGAAGACCAAGATTTGACTTCACCAAAAAATTACCGGCTGATAACTTTATTGAATAATGACTATAAGTTATTTACAATGACTTTAGCTGAAAGGATGAAAATGCTCTTACAGGACTTTATTTATGGAGATCATTGTGGGGTTTTACCCAAAAGACAGTTGAGAGATAATATCAGAAATGTATTGGACATTTCGGAATTCTTAAAACAACTTAAAGAAAAACAAGCTGCATTGATCTTTCTAGATGCAGAAAAGGCCTTTGAGAACTTGAACTGGACTTTCCTGTTTACAATTTTGGAGAGTATGGACTTTGGAGATAATTTTATTAAATGGGTGAAATCGATTTATACGTCATAAAAGGCACAGATAATTGTTGGGACTTGTAAAAAAGCTAGAAAATTTTGGGTTCAAATAAACACAGTGATAAAAAGAAAACTGCCATCAGCCAATTGGGTGCAGGGAACAGAGGGAGGTGGGAAAGAGATAGATCATGTTACCTGGGATGACTGCTGCAGTGTGGCAGCACAACAGTTTCAATCCCATGGGAGTCAGAGGTCCCAGATTTTGGACGCATTCTGTAAGTTAGTCCATTTGAATTACCTTGTTTCAAAAATTGTTGCCCTATGATGCACCATTTTGCCCAGTTGAAGGTTACAGACATAAGAGTTTTAGCAGTATATAGATGGGTGTAAATTCTCTCTGGGCAGTGTATATTTGCTTCTTGCTGTTGCCTTATTTTTGCAATATTTTGCCATCTTTACCTGGATTGTGACATTAATCTCTGAGAACCAGAAACCTGCATTTTTATAAGACCCTACATATGAAAGCATTTTATTATTCACTAAAATAGTATGTACATGCATCATCTGTATCTGTACAAACGTTTTCTACATATAGCAACAAGTAAAACCTTTTTAGTTACTTTAAGCAGAAGATTCCCCCTTCCCCCCACCTCCCAGATGAAAATTAGGGTATAGAAATAAAATTTGGAAATGTAATAATGCAGGAAGAAAGCAGAAACAGCTGCAGAGCTACTGAGTTTCTTTGTTATTTTTCTGTTGTTGATGAACAATTTTTCTTTTTATAGTTTGTTTTTAATTTTTTCTATTATTTTTCTAGTTTGGTTTTACCATCCAAATCTACATCATCCATTAAAATGCCACATTCTGTTTAGGCAAACCAAAGAAACCTACTGTTTTCTTTCCTTCTAATCCTGATGTAGATAATAGAAAACCAAAATTCAGATACTGTGATTCCAAAGAAAAACAAATCAAGGTCTTTCATCCTCAGAGTAGATCTACCAGAAATAATAATAAGTTCCTGTTTGTCAGATAGGAGATCTAACACATACTTTCCAGTTCTTAATACTGTGAAATAAAGATAGCAACAACAATTTCAGTTTGACTAGCACTGGTTTTAAACTTCTTTGAGAAAAATAAAAAAGAGCGTCTCATCACAAATCAATACAGCACACTAAGGAAATTAATATTTTCAAAACAAATATTTATACCTGAAAATCATTTAAGGAAGTTAACAGTTAAGTTTAAGGAGCTCATGTGCACAACATAAAATGTACTGGGGTCACAGTTTGGGATTTGGGATTTGGAATTTCTTGCAGTTGCTTACTTGTTCCTTGACTGATGCCAGAATGGCAGACGTGGTTTCTGTTTCAGATCCATCTCCATTGGATGTATTCAGCACAGGGCTAAGGGAACTTGTCTTGTCAGATGACGATGGTTGGTCTGGAACAGGCATAGCTCCTATAGTAAGAAACAACAGATACATACAGGATTTTTATCAAGAATTCAAAATGATTTTCTTTTTTAATGGTAGCTATAAAATATTTCCTAAGAAGTCTCCATTTTCATTTCTGCCATGATGCATTATGAGGAGCCACAGAAGCCACAAATTTCTCCTCAAATGTCTGAAATATCAACAGTGTCACCAAATGGAACTAAATAAGCATTTTAGTTGTGTTCAAGGCTATGGCATACACTACATCAAGATACCTATGTTATTTATTTTTTATTTATTTCATTTGGATTTCACCCTATCTCCAGAAACTCAAGGCAGTATATGTGGGAATAGTACTGTTATATCTCTACAGCCTTATGAAGTAGGCCAGGCTGAGATAACGACCAAGGTATCTTCTGAACTTCCCACAGACATCTGTGGTCACAGTGAAAATAGAATTCTGGATTCAGCCAGGTTTTTGTCTCAACCACCACATTTCTTATGTTAAAATGTGAGACAGCAAGGATTCCAAGATTTTCTAGGTTTTATGGTTGAGAAGGGAACTTAAATGTCTTGGATCCAATTATTACTATTTGTTGCAAATAACTGCTATGATATATTTAAATCTCTGGATTTACTCAGAGAGATTTAGGTTTAAAAAATGTACCTTTCTGATTAAAACTGTAGATTATATTGAATGACTAAGGGCTGGTTTTATTAAATGATCTGACAAGCTAATATAAAGTAACATAATCCCTTTATATGCTAAGGGAATTAATTATCCACAACTTCCTTCATCCACAGTATCAAGTAACTGGTTATTAAGAGAAGTGGGACCAACTCTGCAATATTTGAGGGCATTTATATCAAAGAAGGTGGCTGGAATCACACAGAATATAATGCTTCTATACAGTGTTTAGTACTTAAATCACTAGAATCTACAATATTTAAAGAAAGGGCAGGGAATTTGTTTTGGGACCTGGACGATACTATTATATATATTTTTTTTTCAGGTGTCAAGGACCATAAAAGGCATGATGGTGATGTGATGACATCACTGGAGGGAGCAAGAGAGGGAGGGAAAGAAGAGAAAGAGAAGTCCCTCTTAACATGCTTATTTTTTTCTCACATTTCACCGCCTCCTGTTTTCATGTTATAGGCTATGTTCTTTTTCCCACTGTTTCCTTTTAATTTAATTGGGGGGGAGAGAAATAATAAAATTTAATATTTATTCATGGAGAATCTTATGCCTCTTTAGCAATTTATTTTCTCCTTCAAGTGAAAAGTAGGGGGATATTGTTAGCAGTCCCACAAGCATTAAAAAACAAAAAGCTTTCCAAGTCCCTCCCTGAGTTTTCCTAGCTATTGAAATTTGCTAATGAAAATTGCATTTCATTTTGAATTTGTATAATGTCTGTGAAATCAATAGATACCTAATTCTTACAATATTTATACAGTATAAAGACCTTTCACAACAATATACAATTGATCCTTTAATTTAAAGAAAGAAATTATAGATCCAGGAACAGGTATTAAATGTATTCAAAAATGTAAATCTCCCAAATCAGTACTTAATATATTTCCCATTTAAGCCATCCTGGCTTTCTTTTCTGTTCAGTGATGTTCCCCATTTGCTGCCTGCAGAAATGAGCTTCTGTGCCAGAGGGCACCAGATTAAACTATTGCAACAGGACAGATCTGGAGCTGCTTTGAAGTATATTCAAATATTAGGTACCAGAACAATATCCTGTTCTCCTCAGTCACCGATAACAAATAATGCAATTTGATTTTCATTTTTACAGTTGTTTATTTACTATTATTCTATCAGACATAAGCAACTATGGAAAAATTCTGGTGGAAAGGTAGAGTATCTATGCACTTAAATAAATATAAATAATGGATTCCATTAGTCTCTAAAACAAACAGGGTAACGTGACATCAGACTTTTAACTATTATGCAGTAAGAACCAAATTACTATCCAAGTAGGATACATAGCATTAGTTAAAACAAGTAAGCTTCCCCCTCCCTTAATCCACTTTCCCAGAGAAATAAATGGCTCCACAGCCAACGAAACATTTAAGACACAAGAATGCTGATTAGGGCACTAGGAGATGAGAATAGCGCTGGAAAACAAGGTTGTTGGGAGATAACACTTAGAGGAAATAAAACATCGATAGCAACTTTTCTTCAAAGAACACAGCCTTTGTCTAACTCAAGGGACCACTGTCTTTGTAGAATCACCCCGTTACCATATATAACCAATCAATTATACTGCCATACTGAATTGCATGTATATTCTAATTTGCATAATTCTATATAGAGGGATTGTATCCCCACCTCTTTCAGGCTTTTGTTTTGGCCACCTTCGGTATTATAATAAAACAATTTACTGGGTTTTTTTGTGTTTGGTTTTTTTTTTTTTACATTTTTTTATCCCGCCTTTATTATTTTTTATAAATAACTTAAGGGGGCGAACATACATGATAGTCGTTCCTCCTCCTATTTTTCCCACAACAACCCTGCGAGGTGAGTTGGGCTGAGAGAGCGTGACTGGCCCAAAGCCACCCAGCCACCTTTCATGCCTAAGGCAGGACTAGAACTCACAGCCTCCCGCTTTCTAGCCTGGTGCCTTCACCACTTGGCCAAACTGGCTCTCGTTTGTCCTTTTTTTTTTTGTCCTTCAATGAATTTGTCCTTCAGTTTTGTTCAAAATTTGTTCCAATTTGTTCAAAATAATTTGTCCTTCAATGAAGTTATGTGAGGCCAAAAGATAAGCACAAAAAGCAATGCATACATATGATACATTCAGCATCTCTTTTTTGCCTTTGCTAAGCCTAGGTCCTCAATATGGCATTTCATTACTGTTCTTATTAATTACTTTGCTACTATTCTATAACTAACTGTTTCTATAAATGTCAGCCTGACATTTTCCATGTAATTTTAATAAAATTAATACTTTTGAAAGTGTTGCCCTAAATTGAAAAAAATACAATTTTTATCGTGGAAAACATTAAGTCAGGGCATTCTTTTATACAATTTTATCAGTAAATTTCTGATTAATAATCATTATGTGGGCTTTTGCATTGCTTATAATTCGTTGAACCTTTCAGCTTTTCAAACTAATTTTCAGATGCTTAATTAAGGCAATTGTAAGTTATATTCTCAAGTGATTATATTAATATTTCATGCAAGGAGGAAAGCATCATATGCCAACATGATATCTGCATATTTAGTTTTGAAGCATTTTTATCTTACTTTCCAATCAAAACAGCAGCTTATAAAAATAAGAAAGAGGATGGTCTCCACCCAAAACACTACAATCTAACAGATCCAATATAAAATGAAAAGTGACTGGGATAGAGAAAAGCAAACTCAGAAACTAGTTCCCATGTTTAATCTACTATACTTTTTGATATTATCATTATATAGTGACTAATGGAGATTCGGGTTAGTTATACTGAAAATTAAATAACACTGGAGAATGTAAAACTTGGTTACATAAGAATGTACCCCCCACACACATACATACACACTATAAGTAGGGGGTTGAGGAGAAAAGTTTCAACTCTGATTGCCCTTCAGTTGTGAGAGTGCCTCATGATCAGGCAAGTACGACTTACCAAATCCCAGCTTTGTATTATGATTTGCTCTGTGTGGCTCTGCTTAGACACAATCAACAGCCTCTTGCGAGTATTTCTTCATCTTCAGCAGTTCTTGCTTATTTTGTTGGCACGTCAAAGATAATCACTTCCACAGTTTCTGAATACCCTCCACTCCTTAATTCACTCAGTAATGAATCCATATTTGTAGCCCATGACTTATCAGGCAAGATTTATTTACTAACTATTCTTAGGAAGAGCCACACCTAGCAAGATTCCTGCTGATTTATTGTACTTTCTTCTACAAGGATAACCCAACTTTTGAATTCTATATTTGAGATTTGTTTACTAATTGCTCCAGAGAAATCATTTTAACCTTCTGATCCTCACGTTTCTGATTCTGTGCATATTTAACTCCAAATACCTCACAACAGAGGATACTGAAAAGTTACAGAAATCATGGTTCTCAGAGGCATTCAGGCTATCAACAATTGCATCTTGCTGGACCTCTTCTGGGGGCTTCAGTACAACTGTATTTTTTGAATATATCGTTTTTGACCTTACCAAGACTGCTTCTAATATTTGTGTGTTCTATATTTTCTTATGCTGTTCCATGCCCTTCTGCTGACTTTTTGAAGGAGTTTCTAATCTTGGTTATATGTTTTTCTATCCATGTGGGAAATGCTTTCAGAGAAAACATTACTGTGGAGAATGAGCAACCCATATTTCACAAAAAGAAAAATGGCTAGTAATTATGGTTGTTCAATAGCAGGTGAATCTAGCATTTTTGATAGCTACTGCAAAAACTAGTAAGTTCTTACTTTCTCAAGTTCTTTGCAGATAAATCTATGAAACTTTGGTACTGCATTAACTCAGTACATGGATTATTTTGTCTGGTTGGTGGTAACTGGAAGTAATATCTACCAGTAGCTCAGATTTTCACTACACATAGGAACCTATACAACTGCTGCCTCTACTGCTGGGTCATTGAGTTGGAATTTCTCCTTCATGGATACCAGGATATTCCAAAAATTCCTTGCTTCAGCATATACTTTGGCAATTTCAGATGATTAGATTTACTTTTCTTGATCAGCTGCAAAGCAAAAAAACCTATATATAAATCTTGGTCTGTCTTTTGAAAGTCTTCCTTAGTGTGATATAAAGAGACAATAGAATGTTTGTTCTCAGGTATGGTCCGCACATAGCTTTATTATAGGAGGATAGCCATCTGTGGATCATAAGTTACTCATGTTGAAGCAATATATTAAAGTTTTCAAACTGAGGTATAATTGCATGCAGATACAGAATGTAGAGTTTATAAACAGGGTCTCTGAATAAATTTGCTAGTCTATTTTCCTAGCTTCCAATTATTCATCTGTTCTCTTGTTTTATGTTTTGGTAGAAGAGATTCATTATCACTATAGTGAGTTATGAAATAGCTTAAGGCCATCTCAAATATTTTGGATCTTTTCAAGTGTGTGAGACATGCTTAATCATCAAGTTGTAGCATATTTGATGACATTTCTGATGGTTTTGTTACAAAATGAAATATTTTTTCTGTACAGTTATTTTCTTTTGGCATTTTTTCAAAATGATAATAGAGTTCAAAAAATCATGTACATCAAAAGAAGGAGGGTTTGCTGATAGTTTTCTGGTTTAAAAGACATGCAAACCCAACATTATAATTTCCCCATCACTTTGTTTCTTCTGTAACAACTGTTTAACTCTTTTGTGTTTGCCCATCATTAGGCAATATCTGTGTTTGCCCATCATGAGGCAGTATCTGAAGAAAAGAAAGAAATATGAAGTGAGTGGCTTTTGCACATCCATAAGCATCTTTCTTAACTGCTTTACTTTCTGAAAGACTCATATGATTGTGGAGTCCTTGGGGTTCTCTGAGATTGGTTGTTTTCTTGCAAACATTTCATTACCCGGCTAGGTAACATCTTCAGTGCTAGAATAGGATGGGGTTTGCTTTCTGTTTATATATTGCGGCATGCCCTGCCAGTGTTGGTGGGGGTGGGGGCTTTGTTTTGTTCTATTTTTTTCTTCTGGTAGTTCCTTGATTAAGGTATTGTTTACTGCTTGTATATCAGGGATTAAAGTTGGTGTTAATCTCTGCTTATCTGGGTGACGACTGCTGGTGAGGAGTCATTTATTTATTCCTTCGAAGATGTTGTTGATGGTTTCATGTGTCTTCTCTAGTTGTTCCTTCTTTATTATGACAAAGGTGTCATCTACATACTGGAGCCATACTTTAGGTTGTATGTGTGGAAGTGCTATAGTTTCTATGTGTTGCATTACAATCTCTGCTATGAGTCCTGACAGTGGTGATCCCATGGGTGTCCCTCTGATTTGTTGGTATATTTGTCTATCAAACTGAAAATAGGTAGTGAGGCAGAAGTTGATGAGGTCCATGATTCTGGGTATTTCGATCTGCGTGTATTTGGTTAGGTCAGGTATGTTATGTAGTACTGCTAATATGGATTCTTTTGCTAGTTCTGGGTTTATGGATATGAAGAGTGCTGTGACATTAAATGAGACCATAATTTCATCTTCATCTCTATGTAGATCTTTGATTTTCTGGAGGCACTGTAATGAGGAGTTGATAGAATATTCACTCTTCTCTGTGAGATGTCCAAGGAATAAAATTCACCAGAGAGGAAAAAAACAACAACATGCTACCTTTCCTGGATATCCTCATCAGCAGAGGAAACAACAGCAAATTAGAAACCCAAGTCTATCGGAAGACAACCCACACTAATCAAGTACTCTATTACCAAAGTAACAACCCAACCTCCCACAAGAGGAGCTGTGTAAGAACATTATTCAAATGAGCACAAACACATTGCAGTGACCCAGAACAGCAGAAAAAGGAAATAGACCACCTATACAACATCTTCCAACAAATGGATACCATGCAACCATGCAACTTTATCAAAAAGTGCCTGACCACTCAACCTACTACAACACAACCAACACAAGCTATGAAAAGAATAACACTGCCATACATCAGAAACGTCTCAGAAACTACCAACAGACTATTGCAACCACATGGCATCTCCATAGCACACAAACCAACTAAAGCCCTCCAAAACATCTTAAGCAAACCAAAAGACCCAGTAGCCCAAGAAGAAAAAACAGGAGTCATCTACAACATGCAGTGTAAGGACTGTAACAACCACTATGTAGGACAGACAGGCAGAAGGTTTGCAGAGCGCGTCCATGAACACCAACTAGCAGTTAGAAGACATGATGAAAACTCCTTAATCTCACAACATATGGACAGACTTAACCATAGTTTCAACTGGGAAACTGTTAGCATCTTAGACCAAGCTAAATCCAAAAATGCAAGAGAATTCTTGGAAGCTTGGTCTAAGATGCTAACAGAACCCCAAGGACTCCACAGTTCAACCCTGAGCTACACATATTCGCTTCTGTTGGTACTCCGAAGATTATCCACATATATCCCCCTTCCTGCAAACCTTGACAGCAAGGGCTGTTATAGCTCATAAAAATATAAAAAAATAAGTCTGTAAAGCACAATGGCCCAAAAGTTCAATTCCCAGGAGAGGGTTTGAACCATGTAAGAACTAAGACTAAATATCATGGCTGCGTGTACCTTGTGAATCCCAATATGGACAAATCTGATCATGCACTGCCTTCTGATGGTCAAGTAGTATGCAAATGTACTGTATATTGAAGTAGTCCCTCCTCTGAGGTGGTGAAGTCATGGACTCTTTAGTATGAGGGCATGACATAAGGTAACAGCTCTGTCTCTCTAGTCTGAGAGCAAAAATAAGGAAGGTCCATATTCTTCCTATCAGTGACTAAATTATTCACAGCAAATATCAAATTGTGCTGCAGAAAACACACACACACACTGCTGATTTGTCACTGCATTATGTGGACAGCTCATCAGTGGTCAGGAGGATTTTAGGTTCTTTCCATTTTTCTGCATTTGTCCTATGCTTAATTACAGTTCTAAGAACTCATAAACACATCTTTGCATGGCTTCCTGTTTCCAGTATAGTGGAAAAATAAGAAAATGAAAATAGCACATTGTTTTTTATAAGCAAGGATTTGAATCCTTGAGTAGTTTTTGAAAATTAAATTCCAGAACTGTACAAAGATTTGAACAGATGTTTCACTTTTGTGAAAGTTTGCCTAAAGGAGCCATTAAAAGTTTTTTAATGAAGCAACAGAATACTTTTACTTCTAGAATGGTTTGGAAAACTACCTAGTTACTTCACTTTGCTTTCTTCCAAGGCCTCATCTGACAGGTCCAGTAGCTGGAAGAGGAATCCTTTTCTCACTCCCCCAGTGAACTATTGAAACTACCCAACAAGGCCTTGGAATGATACAAAGTCCATCAGTGAAGAGAAACACATTAAATTTGTGGCACAAAGTTCCACATCAAGACAAAGATAGCCACCTCACACAGACCAAAAGAAAACCCTTTTGGATGAACAAGAACTGGAGCAGTTTCACTGTTTTCAAAAATAAAATACTGTTCTACCTAATAAAAAAGATTGAATGAAGCACTTAAACCAGCAGAAAATAAAATAAATAGAGATAGCGGCCGTCTTAAGTAAGGTTCAACCCTTCATGACTATATTGACAGATCCATGTAATTTTCTCGGCAACAATACTTTCCTACTGCCCTCTTCTGGGATACTTTTTTTTTCAACTTGTCTATCCCATAATCCTTAGGTTTCCTGTGGTTTCCCATCCAACTACTAACCAGAACTGACACTACTTAGCTTTGGGATTAGCCTATGTCAGCTAGATGCTGCCATCTACCATAGGCAAAAATAAAGGTACTATTTTCAATGAGCAAGATTTTTGCCTATTAAAATGCTATTTTTAGGTAAGAAAAGTCTTTGACACATTTATTTTCAAGCCTTTGGAAATAAATAAAAATAACACTAGTATTATTTCAGCTTCAGTGACTTTCATACTCTCCCAAACATATTTTATTAAGAAAATAGTGTTAACATGAGTCAACAAATTTGGCAAGGAGAATGTACCTGTTTAGCTGGTGAGAATTATAACTTGGCCACATGTGATATGTGGCCAAGTTATAATTCTCACCAGCTAAACAGGTACATTCTCCTTGCCAAATTTTATAATACCAGACTTAATTTTGTTTTTAGAGCAAAGAGAACTTCAAACTTTATAATGGTAAAATGCTGGACAAAAAGATAATCTTTCAATTCTGCCTTTTTAAAAAAACATTAGCAGAAAAAAGTTTCAAAAATAGGTGAGGAATAACAGTATCTGTCAGAGATTATAGTTACAGTTTGTTTTAGGGCAGTGGAAAGTCCTAGATAATCTTTACAGTTACTTCCTGTTAGTAACATTAGCCCTCTAAATGAGGTGAACTTTGAAATTTAAACAGTTAAAAGTGCAAGGTACAGTCAGTACAGTACAGTCAAAAGTGCAAGGTACAGTCATACAGTACAGTCAGCACTGTAGCAGTATGAGGTAGCTAGGAATGTGTCGACTCATGTTAACACTATTTTCTTAATAAAATATGTTCTTAAATATATAAACATATAAATATGTTTTACTTGGTGGGATAAAGGGGGAAGTTGCTTCTTTCTTCTTTCTTTTCTTTTCTCTTCTTTTTCTTTTCCACACTTTTTTCTTTTCTTTGTATTTTTCTATTTGTATTTTTTGTAGCTTCCATTGGCTTTTATTCTTTTCATTTATAATTCTTAATAAAATTATTTGAAAAAAGAGAGATATCATTTTTAAAAACTTCCCCTTTGGGTAGGAGTTTGTTTTTCTAAAAATAAAAAAAATATAAGCTCTTGTAATTGCTGATGGTCAGTTAGCTTTAGTCTGGTACAAACCAGAGAAAGCAGAGAATGCAAGGCAAGATATTCCAGAAACGGATTAAAATAAGATACAGCGTTAAAAAAATGAATGATTTAGTAAAGAGAAAAGTTGTTTTTTTTAATTAACAGATTTGCATGACACTGTTTGTTCCACCAAGTTGAAGAGTATTCTTTCCAGCAAACTTCTCATCAGAAGAATATAGCACACCATTTTTCAATTTGCTGGTGAGTATATCTATTTATTTGGAGCCAGCTTGGTGCAGTGGTTAAGGCATCAGGCTAGAAACTGGGAGACCGTGAGTTTTAGTCCTGGGTGACCACGGACCAGTCACTCTCTCTTGGCCCTAGGAAGTAGGCAAGGGCAAATCACTTCTGAAAATGTTGCCAAGAAAACTGCAGGGGCTTGTCCAGGCAGTTGCCAGGAGTCAACACTGACTTGAAGGCGTGCACGCGTGCACACACAAACACACAATCTATTTGAGGTGCCACCCTCCAGAATAGCATCCCCTTGAAGATTTGCACAGTTCCCACCCTTCATGAGTTCCACAAGTCACTGAAGACTTGGCTTTGTTCCCAGGCCTGGGATTTATTTTGGGGTGGTGGTGGTGGTGGTAATACAATGTTTGTTTTGTTTGGGTACATATGTTCTTTCTATTTGTTTTCCTCTCTTTTAAATTTGTAAGCCAGCCGGAGTAATTTGGGAGTTCGACAGCCTTCTAAATGTAATAAATAAAGAAATAAAATAAATAATGTAACTAAAATCTATTTCAGAATATGTTATTGCTAGTTGTTTTAAAATACTGCAAAACCTCTTTGCTGTAAAATAATTCTAAGGCTATTATTCAAGCATGGGATGAAATATGTTTCCCAGCTATTCAGAAAGGATGAAATAGTTTAGATGGATTGTATTTCATCTGACATAACAATTTCAAAAAATGTAAAGCAGTAGATTTCTTCTTACATATATTGACGAAGGATGCAATAGCAGTAGGAATATACTTTAGTACAAAAACACAATCTAAAGTGTCACATGTGCCCTCTCCCTGATAGTCTTCAGTGCAGCCCTTAAAAACCTTCAGAATCTATCATATAAATTTGATAACATAGGGAAAATATTACATATATAACTAGAGAGTATTCATGGTACGTACACTGCAATTTAAATATATTCCAGGGTAAATACAATTAAAACAAATGTAGCTTTTCTCACGAACTTTCATCTGATTTTCACAGTGCAGCTCCCAGTCATATGTAACTCAAAGGCCAAGTGTTGCTCTTGGCCCAGCAAAAGTTATACAGCATTGATTTACTGCTGCATGAATGAAATTCATTCTGCTAAAGCCTCCCACAAGGAGAGAACAGTATAAAAATATGAGTCTAGTGTTTTGCTTGGGTTCCCTCAATTCATCTATGTGGAAAACTTTTGCCAAATTCCTGCCATCTAGCTGTGTTGGATTACAACTTTCAGAATTCCAAGTTTCTGGACCTGATGATTTGGGATTATGTGTAAGCAAATTCTAAGCAAAGAGAAAAATTGAAGATACTAGTTATTTGATAGCAAGTCATGGGTATTTCAAGATTTCAACATATTATGTGATTTAAATGCAAAGTCGTGCAATATTCTTTCAAAGTAAGTGATTCAAGAACACCACAGGAAAAAATAGCAAGTTTAGAATGATGTTATTAAAGAATCTTATTAAGAACACACTTTGACAAAATAAATAAAGCATCCTAAACATAGAATTCACATTTACATGAGTTCTTGACATGAACTGAAAACATCTTCCCATAATGACAACAGCAGATTCTAAATGCAAGTAAATATAATTCCACCAAATATTAGTCACAGGTGGATAACCGTAAATTGCTTTATATTTACAACATTGCACTTTTGATAAAGTAGAACTCTAATCTAAACTTAATAAAATTCTTTCTTGCTGAGTTGTTCTATGCATAAATTCACATTCAAAGACAGTATACCTCTGCATTCCATTTGATGGAGAGCAAGGAGGAGGATTGCTTTTGAACTGAGAGATTCTACTCAGTTATTAAAATTAATAGCAATCAGACTGCTTCTCCCTTAGAATGTATTTAAACCAATTTTAAAGACACCTATACTAGTGAATATTAAACTAATAAATTGCAACAAACTCCATAAATCAGGTGTGATGCATTTGTGGCACCCGAAAGGTTGGTTGACTCCAACATTGAACACTAAAATATTAAAGCCAATGGTTTTGGGATGAAGTCCAACATTATTTTAAGGATCATAATGGATTATGCATTATGTGAAGAAGTGTTTTCTTTTGTGTCTAAATTTACTGCCAGTATCATGATATGACCAAAAGATATTGTACTAATATAAAATTTACTTCAAGCTGAACTTGGATCCTGATGACTTCATGGATAGGTCCATATAGTTTTCTTGGCAAAATACTGAAGTAGTTTGCCATTTTCTTCTTCTGGGATATTTTTCTATTTCCCAGTCTAGCCTACAGCCCTTGTATTTTGTGATGATCTCATACAAGTACTAAACTAATCCTACTTTCCTTAGCTTGTTATGATTTCAGTCAAGGTTAACTAGGTACTGCAATCAAATTGGGCTCTCGTATTATAAGAACGTGGAAAATATCTTTACTTTCTCTACATCATGCACAGTTTAACAAACCTCCATTACAATCCACATTATACTGAGATGTTCTGTTGTAACAATAGAAGGAATTCACAGAATTCTATAGAACATTCATGAGTGTACCTTTTTCTGATGCTGTATGATAAGTATATGGTTCACGTAATAATAAGATACATATATAAGAGAATAACTCAATTTTTAAGCTGCAAGTAAAATGTTGACAGCATGGGGGAAATATGGTCAGATTTTCTTCTCACAGATGGAGAGTGAACACATTTCATCAATTTTAAACAAATTTAAAAGTGGAAATTAAAGAGTTGCCATTAAAGTAAAACAATTTTATCTACCGTCCAAGGGCAATAAATCTAAAGTTCTTAATAAGTCATTAAATTCCAAAGTTTTGATATGTTGTTCAGTGTTGCATTAACATCTCCCATTACCATATTAATCTGAATATGAACTCAGAATAGGATAACCATGGGGCTGGCTGAAAACATACTTGTTAACGTCCCCACCATCATTTTACACTAGGTTTATAATGTGCAAGATTATTTATTTATTTATTTGATTTATACTGTTGCCCAACTTGTGTAATTGCAACTCTGGGTAGCATACATAAAACAACTCCCTCCCCCTACAAAACAAAATTGCAAATTTTTAAAAAGCATATCAATAATAATAATATTTTGCTGAATGAAATGCATTTTAGGATTAAAACAATAAATATTTAAGGTTCTTTAAAACCCCAACACACTGATTTGTTAAAACAGATATTCTGACCATTGACCATGGTATCCTGCTGGACTGTCTGCAAGGAATGGGGCTGGAAGACACCATTTTATGATGGTTCTCCTCTTTCTTGAGCAGATGGTCCTGATCAATAGGCATGTGGGAAGAGCAGTTGAGCTTTTGGCATCTTTGCTCTGGGTGCCACAGGGCTTAGCTCTCCCCCTCATACTTTTTGATATCACCATGAAACTATATCCCAATCCTTGAACTGACTCTGCAGGAAGCTCCACTCTCCCCGAAAGAACAGATCTACAGCTTGGAGGTTCTCCTGGACTTATGCCTCAATTACTCATGCATCAGTTGATAAATTCTTTCTGTACTATATTGGCAGCCATTAATTATTTAATGCCACTTGGCTTGGCAGGGAGCAGTGCCTGGGTAATTAGGATACCTTCCTTTCCTATTCAGAAAGGATATACAGACATTCCTCACCCGCTCAAGTAAACAATGCTAAGCTTGTGTCAAGTATCAGTATTCCTGCAGGTTCCTTTTTCAGCACTGGCTCAAAATCTTTACATTGATCAAGAATATTCAGGAAATCAATGTCCCAAAATATGTGATGAAAGCTATGTGAATAGGATGGAAAAAAACATGATTTTCTTTTCCTGCATATGCTCAGAGAGGAAACTCCTATTATTAGTACCAGCCATAGTGTAACAAATGTGTTTTAGTCCTAACTGAAGATCATAGCCTAAAAGTATGAGAAAATACTGTAGAAAGAGCGGTATGTTGCTCTGATTTTGATTTTTTGAAAGTAAATTAGAATTTTAAAGTGTATTTATGAAGGATTAGTTACTATGCCATCTCCATGGAGATGGTTGGCACCCACAGTATTCCTAATTAAACATGAATACAGAAAGTGCAAAATCATCTCAGAGGATGAACAGATGTGAAACCTGATTATTTCTATCAGGATAACCCCATGCTACTAACACTACAGAAATTCATAAAGTAATCCATTCATAATAAGTGAATACAGGCAAGGATTCAAAAGGACTGTGCAAATTAGCTCTGCATGTCCAAGCAGGTCTTCGGATGTGTCTGTCTGTGTAGTAGCCAGTCAAGCCACATTTCAAACCAATTTTAGAACCCACAGGAATCCCAAAAACAGATTTTATGGTACACTGTAGCCTACAGTTGAAACATTTAAAAATATTAATATTTCTTCTGGGCATGGCTAATGTAGCTGTTTACGATCTAGTCATATAAACAGTAATATTGTAGTCTGATTTTGTTATAGTACCTACATAAACTTTATGCAAACATTAGTAATGGCTCCAAACCTGAGAAAAATCATGTTTTGTAACAATTTCAAAATAATTATACATACAATTATTTTTTTTTATCAGTGTGTCCAAAGCAACATAGCAGGTATGCTTCCTTCTCCTTCATATCAACTGTGAGATAGGTTAATTTGAGATGCATTAATTAAACTAAAGTCACCTAGTAACAGATGTAAGTCCCACAGATGTGAGTTGAATCTAGGCTTGGGTATACTTAGAACAGACACACTGAAATCAAACTAATTTAATTTAGTCATGGCTAACTTATCCCATTGATTTCAATGGTTTATTTGAAGTCTGCCTAATTCTGGATCCAATCCAGAGACCTAAAAACAACTTGTACAAAACTGACATCTTTGAAATGTAACATGCCTCTGAGCATGTTGGCAATTGTATCACAGTGTGGAAACGTGAAAAAGTAATGCCAATTTTTAAAAAGGGAACTGTCAGGTGAAGGCTGAGAAAATTGCAGGCTAGTCAACTCAACATCTGTTCCAGGGAGAAAGCATTATTAAAGATAAAGTTATCAAGCACACAGAAGGATAAACCTTGCTGAAGAATTAACAGATGCTTCTGCAAAGGTTAGTCCGAGATAAACAAGCATACTGGCAGAGATGATCCACTAGACACTGTTTACTTGGACTTCTAAAAGATGGGTTTTGACAAAATGTCTCATCAAAGACTCCTGAGCAAACTTAGCAGTTGCTGCTGTGAGAGGACTGCTGCTGATCATGAATGGAGTTGAGGCCAAGAGGTAGCTGCCATTAAATCAAAGTTGATGGAGACAGCAGCTATTAGACCAGAGGTAAAGAACAGGCAGTTACAGCAGGTGATAAACTGGAATATGGCTAGCAGTGATATATATAGGACATTCTCAGACTGAGAAATGATTTGGGATAGTTTGGACAGGACTGATAGCTAGGAAGATCCTATAATTGGTGTTTGGGGGAGAAAGTGGGGGATATTGTCCTCCAAAGATGTATACTAAGATGTATACTTTTCAGTTTCTTCATAAACAAGAATTAAGTTAGTTATAAATAATAAGAAAATTATTATGGGACCCTCAATTAACTTGGGCTTAAGGGACATTGAAATAGGACACTCTTTGGTTGTTTCCAAAATACAAGGAGAGTAGGGGCTGCATATATCTCTAGGGCGGGAATCTCATTGTTGAACTGCTGAACTGCAGAGGACAATCAGGAAAGCAAGATGCATATAGACTTTTTAAATGAATTTTAATACCCAGAATTAGAGGTTAGAATAGAGAATCTTGAGACCCCTCCAGTCCTCCTCTATTAGTGAGTTAATTAAGACATTAACTCATTGAAACTTTTGAAACTTTTTTCCTTGAATGTTGGCATTTGGGACTAAAAGTCTGTTTACTTGATACACCAGTTGAAATCTCCTATCTTCTTACTGTGTTTAGAGACACTCTTCTTTTTTTCTCAGTTTCAGCTTAGTCTTTTATATCCACAAAGTGGAGATCACTATCAAGAAGGCCTAACTCTCTTGTTCACATTCCATATATTTCAAAAGTAGGAGGGATTCTTAGTGGACCCTCTACAGATACTAGACTGGATGGGTAGATTCTATTCTGGCAAAGTGTTGCCTGATGTAACCCAGTGCTGGGCCTTGTAAGACTTTAAAGGTAATATCCTACTCTTTGATATGGGCCCAGAAGCTTTCTGGTAGCCAATGCCTCACTAGATGGACTCTTCAGATCCAGCTGAAGTTGGCCTTATTAGTACTTTTGGCTCTTTACCAAGGGATGAATAAGACAATATACTACATAAGTTAGAAAATCTGAGGAAAACTTTACTGGTAGCTAACGCAGTTAAAATGGTATTATTCTAGACTGACAGGATTGTCCTGCCAGCAATCTTGTTGCTGCATTTTTTGTCAGCTGCAGTTTCCAGGTTATCTCCAAAGGGAGCTACACATAGAAAGCATTACTGTTTTCCCACTGGGTGGTGATCAAGATATGAATTACTATCATAGGGCAACCTGATCCAGATAAGATCATAATGCCCACCATCCACAGCTGGATGAAAGCACCCCTGGCCATAGCCTCTCTACCTGTTGCTTAAACAGGAACCATGAATCCAGGAGGACTTCCAAGTCCAAGCCAACTGCTCTGGAGCACATCCCCAACCAGATCAATATTAATATGATGGCCTTACTGTTTATTGATAAAAAAAAACAAAACAGCTCCATCTTGGAGGGATTTAATTTAAACATGTTTCATCCCATCTAGATCACAGCCTCCTGGGATCATATTAGGACTTCCACAGCACCCACAGTTGATGAGTAAAAAAAGAAATATAAGGGATGAATTCATTTGGGTTTTCCAGAAAAGAAACTACTAGCTCAGGCAAGTTAGCTAATGAGCTCACAAAGTAATGATACTCAGTGATGGGCTGGATAACACTAAGATGGAATGAATGAATGGTGAAATAAAATAACTCTCTCAATCCCCAAGATTCTGTGACTAGGTTGAGTAATGGAGGTCTGATCATAAATATCATGGAAGATCTGGAAATCATTGAATCCAATACTCTCCTTCCCCTGCATTTCTAACCATGGCATTTTACATAAATGAAAAAAGAATGTTGGATTTGTTTTGTTTCATTGTAGTTATCTTGTAAAAGTTCAAAAAGTGGGATCATACGTGTTCATTTTATCCCTGGTAAATTAGCTTCACAACATTCTCTCCTTCTTGTGATTTCAATCCAATCAAAAGAATGTAAACCTATCAAATTCATCTTTGTTAGACAGGTATATCAGCTTGATTTACTGTAGAGGAAGTTTAACATTACAGAGGCAATTGCTATTAGTATTCAACAAAATTAAATAAACAAAATGCATAACCAAAGGAGGTTATTAAAACATCAGTGGGATAGATGAAAATGTCCTCTCCAGTCCTGGAAAGGAAGGTGCACAGAAGAAGAGGAGATCTACCTTCAAAAGTCTGTTCAATATGGTGGTGTGAAAGTCTATCCCATCAGTCCTCTGTAAAGAAGACAAAGAGAAGTCCCTCTGAGGGTAGACTGAGAACTTTTTTTTTAGATTTTTTATCCTGCCTTTATTATTTTTATAAATAATTCAAGGTGGCGAACATATCTAATACTCCTTCTTCCTCCTCCTTTCCCCACAACAACAACCCTGTGAAGTGAGTTGGACTGAGAGAGAGTGATTGGCCCAAAGTCACCCAGCCGGCATTCATATGTAAAGTGGGACTAGAACTCAGTCTCCTGCTTTCTAGCCTATGCCTTAACCACTATACCAAACTCTTTGATTCAAAACGTTCAAAACCATCCTATTTTACAACATGAGGAAATAACGCGGTTCCACAGTTGCCATACTTCCAATTTCTTTTAAAAAATGAGAATGAAGTTCCATTCAAAGCATCCCTCCTTATTTGAAAAAGTCCCTCACCCTAAGCTGGTGTATGCCTGACATGACATAGAAGTGTTAGTTCATTTGTTCATCTCATTAATGGATTGGTGGTAGGAGTGGGATGGTGTGATCCATGGCAGAAAGAAGAGTTTAAGTTCTAAGAGGGTATCAGAAAGGACAGTGACAGTAGAACAAGAGACAGTGGCTGAAGATCCGCTGTGGCAAAAGAGGTACACCAACTAAGGTAGCTTGAGCAATGTGATATGGAATCAAGAAACCTGAATCCTGAGAAGATGGCAGGAATCAATGACCATATAAAGGTTGGGGCAAGGGAAGGGGACATGGCAAATATAACAGATGTCTAATGAGGATCCAACATCAGTGGCTTTAGCAAGCAACTAAGAAGCCCAGAAGGCTTGGCAAAAAAGGCCTTGTCATACCTAGGAGGTTCAGAAGTCACCTGAACTCATAACAACCTAGTTGCAGCAAGCTGGCTGTCACAACTGATAGCAGCAGTCAGCAGAAGACTGGCAACTTTAGTAAAGCTCAAAGATGACTCAGGAGAGAAGAATCCATAGCCACCAAAATGGGAACTGCCATTGGTGGCAGGATGAGAACTAGAAGGCTTGCAGCATGTCTAAGTGCATGTGTTGTGTAGGATGACCAAAGAACTCCTCAGTAGCAGCAAGAGAAAGAGAGAAGGCTGGGGGGGGGGGGAGGGAAAGCCATCATGAGGTCCAAGAAGGCTAATAAAGACAAGCAGCATGGCTTGAAAATATAGAGAAGCCTTGTAAGACCTGAAGAAATTGGACTGTAGCAGCTGTCACTAAACAAAGTGTTGAAATGTACTCATACACACTCATGCACACACTTCATCCTTTCCTGGTTAGGAAAATTAGTGGCATTCAAAGCTGATTATTCATTTCCATCAAGAATAGAGAATTACAGTAAAGTTCAAAAATTCAAACCATAATCTGGATCTCCTACCTACCCCTTGCAATCTAACAATGGATTTCATTTCCAGATAGAACATTTTAGATTTCAGGTTTAGGGAAATTCTGGGTACATTCAAGATTGTATCGCAAATACCTTTTCCTATTTGATGGTTCAGGTACAAAACAGTTAGAGAAAAACCTAAATCTGATCTGTCAATCAAATGTAACTGATCAATCCAGGTAGTGGGCAGAGACAATCAAAGCCTAAAAATCAATCTGATGGAGGTTTCCAACTTAGCTGAGCTTTTAAAAAGGCAATTACATCTTGTTTATATTTTTTGTCCTTTGTTCTCATCACATCATTTCTCTGGAGCAAACTAAGTATCAGTTAAGGAATTAAAGTTCAATCCATGAAGCCTGGGTTGGAGATCAGGGAATTAGATAGCAATCTATGGACTGGTAAAAGCTAAATGCAGAATAAAATGTTGTTTTGAGTTACGGGACATGATCTGAGCTGTGATGACTTTGTTCTGTCTGTGTGTGCCTGCCAGTCTGTGTTCTGGTCAGAGGTGATTGAATTCAGCCTCTTCTGAGTGATTGTTCAATTCTTTTTTCTGTTTTCCTTTCTTCTTTTATCTCTTGCAACTCGTTTTTTAATCTTGACATAATAAAGACTTGAATTCTTAATGAATGACTCCCTTTCTAGCAAAAAAAGGAAAAAAAACTGACCTAAGAATATATCTCCCATCTGATTAAGCTACTGATGAAAAGGCAGGATTGCCACTACTTCCCAAGTAAATCAGCACAGGAAGGGATTTATCTCAGGTCCCTGGGAGTTTGGGAGCGTGCAATATAGTTGTCAGTGCAGAGTTTCAGGATACCTCTTGCGGATGACCAAGCCCAGTCCACCGCATCCTGTGCATGCTCTTTAATACTTTGTGTTTTGCTTTCTTTTTTAAACTAACTGAAAAAATACTGGTTGAGGTCCAAAGGATGACTTTGTACACCAAAAGCCTTGTACATGCCTAGTGAAATGTTTGATTCTTTCTTTGAGAGGCATACCCCATACTGTACCACAAACTGCATATTAAATTTTCACCCATTTACAAACAAGTATGTCACTCACCATGGAAACTATTATTCAAGCAATATAAGTTCAAACCCACTGCTGGCATACAAATTGGTAATTCAATTCTTTGGATTTAGATCTATTTTAAAACACCAATTTAACAATCAGTACTCATCACACAGCTCCTACACTTTGTTGCATGATTTGTGTCTTCCTTCCCTCCACTGCAAATTGTACCCTCAATTTGGCTCAGGGTTTGCTCAAAAGTAATATAATGGTCAAGCCAACAGATCAATACCAATTGCAGGGGGGAAAATCATTTTTTTTCAGTCACAACTGATACTGTTATGCACTAGGAAGAGTCTCACAGGCATGTCTAGCTGGGAAAAGGACATTAGGTTAAAGATTGGTGGGTTCTCTTCAACAGTCCCTTCCATGGCCCTCTGTCTACAGCAATTCCTGCAGGAACAGGGAATAAAAATATTTAAAAGGAACCAAAAATGACATTTTCAAAACTAAGATTGCACAGATACCGCTTCCTCAGCGGTTCTCATTTGGATCACTGATTGTAGCAAAAGGACATCTGCATATGTAAATGTTGTCAAAGCCATAAACTCTTTCTAAGCCATTTTGTTAATTAGAGCAATAGGCATTATGCTTTTCAATGATTCATCTGTTCTTTGGTAATCAAAAGAGGTCTGCAAAAGTTTTTTTAGGACTATCAACCTTTTTGCAAACCTATTGTTCAGTCTGGGAGGAAAGCATTAACCCAACCCAGTCATTTGGCTCAACCTTCCTCACCAATCCACTACAGCAGTGTTCCTCAACCTTTGCAACTTTAAGATATGTGGACTTCAGCTCCCAGAATTTCCCAGCCAGCATGGCTGGCTGGGGAATTCTGGGAGTTGAAGTCCACATATCTTAAAGTTGCAAAGGTTGAGGAACACTACACTACAGTATTTTGGTCTCTTTCAGGCTCCCTTTCGGTAGTTGGGACCATCTCCTTTCCCCCCCAATTTTCCCAGGTAGAACTTGATTAGTAATGATTCTGCTTCAGGCAGAAATCTCTTATAAAATGAAAAGTTTGTAGGGAAAAAGCACTCCACTAAAATAAGACACAGCGATCTGAATTTGATTTTCTTTATTAAGATACCTATATGGTGATCAGTGGGCCCCAGCCTAAATGAACTGGGAGTCCCGAGTTTAGATCAGTGAGGATTATATAGAAACAAATAGAAAGGGTGCTAATCCATAGTGTGTAATTAATTACATAGTACAGTCCCCAATCTTACATCATTAAGTGAGACAAAGATTTGGACCCAAATCTTGAGGCTGATGGTTTTTGTGTTTCCCTAATCTACCCCACTGAACAGGGAAGCTGGGCATTCTGTTTATGCCATTTATTGCGATAAAGTAGACTTGCTTTACACTTCCTCTTGTTTGGCAGATTTAGCCTCTTTTCTTCTTATTTACTTCTTTGCCGCGGGATCAACTGTGGTTAGTTGCAGCGTCAAAATGCATTATGCATTCCTTGCTTCTTAATGGTGTTCCATGGGTGAATATGTTATATTAATATTAAGACAGAATGGATCAATTCCTTGTTTTCTTTTATGTGCTAGCTGAGAATAAAATTCACACTTCTAAATCCCACAGAAGGAAAATTGCTCTCTCTCTCTTTTTTTTTAATCCATAACTGTAGCCACTCACAAAACTGCAGAGTGGGACAGCCAGCCTAGCCTTCACTTGCCAGCTTTTTACTTTTCCAAGACAGGAACCTCTTTGAGCCATATGAGACCAGAGTGTCTGCCCCTCAGACTGGATCTGAGCCCAATCAGAATGACCATCAAGTGGGATGATGCCTGTCAAGACCCATCACTGAGTTGGATTTGCAGTATGTCATGAAGGAGGTTGATGGACCTTACAGAAGTTGAATCAAGCTTCTCTAGTAGGTTCCCTTCTTAGTTTTTAGAAGCAGAGGCTTCCTGGGTCCCTGAAGCAGTCCTGCAGAGCTGAGTTTCACAGCCTTGAAGAAGCAGCCAGCTTCACCAGAGTACGTAATGCAGAATTAGGATGGGTATGCCAATACTCATCCTTTGAGCTAATCTTAGTCCCCGGGTGCAGGAGAACCTAGGCTTCAGGAAGCCAAGGAAAACACTGAGCAAACCCAGCCAAAGAGCACTGTCAAAGCAGTGATAGGTCCCTATCTTCTCTCTTCTCCAAATGTTGGAAGATTCATCTAACACTGACCTTCAAGGACTAGAACTCTGTGAGCAGGCTACAAAGGAAAAGTGGTTCTCTTCAGAAACATAACTTTTATTTTCTTCTCCATTTCCAAGTGGTAAATGTGCAAAAGGTGCTTCCCTTACTGTATGTGCGCACAAATTCTGTTTTATATCTTTCACTCCCTCATGAGGCAAGAAACCTCCAAAGCTTTAGCTTCCTCTGTCATAGCAAAAGATTCTATTACTTTTTCTGCCTTCCCTGTTACTTAACAGTTTATAAAGTGAATCAATCATTTCTTTAAACTTCTCTAAGTTTTCTTAGCTCTGTGATGTTATTCTCATGGAATCAGTTGTATTCTCTCCATACGCCATGCCTTTCATTGAATTACATATATTACTGAACATTTCTCTCACGTGTGCTATTGTGTAAACTCCTTGCCTTTTCTCTCATTGAATTAAATAATAAATTCTCATTTAATGAATAATGAATTCTCACAAATTATTACTGCTTCTTATTGGATTGCTTTGTACATTAGCTTTAAATGTTTTTTGTGCTACATTCCCCATAAATTGTAAACTTATCATTTGATTGTCCTTATAACAGGCTGCCCTTGAAGAGAATCTGGAAGCTACAGCTGTGTTCCCAGACATAGGATTCAAACTGTTAGTTGAAGCCTATGAAATTATTCATTTGTGGCATATTGGTATACCTTAATTGCTATTATGTGTAAAGGTAGTCCTTGCTTAATGACCATTCATTAGAAGTTACAATGGTGCTAAAAAGTGACTTGCAATCAGTCCTTGCATTTACAACCATCACAGTGCCCCCGCAGTCACATGATTGCAATCTGGGTGCTTGGCAATCAGCTCGCACCTATGATGATTGCAGGGTCCCGGGGTCATGACTGCCATTTGTGACCTTCCCAGTCGGCTTCCAGCAAGCAAAATCAATGGGGAACTGTGTGATTCACTTAATAACTGCATGATTTGCTTAACGATCACACGATTCACTTAATAACCATGGTATTTTGCTTAACAACCACTGCAAAAAAGGTTGTAAAACTGGGTCTGGTCATGTGATGTTTTGCTTAATGACTGCATCACTTAGCAACCTAAATTCTGGTCCCAATTGTGTCCGTTAAGCAAGGACTACCTGTATTGATGTTTTATATTGCTTGTATTTGTATTTTGATTTCAAATGTGAGATGGGCCACCATAGAAATCGAATGAATAAATAAATATTAGTTAATAAATTATTTGTTTGGTAATTAATTCTAGTTTCATTTTTTGGACTTCCAGAATGCATATCCCTTTTTAATAACCTATAATGTAAAGGTTCCAACAGAACTGGCACTGTGGAAAACCCTGGTTTGTACTAACTTACTAAAAAATTATACAAAAATCAAATTAACATACAGAAAAAAAACAAACTAACAAATATTTTAATATTGCTTACTTCTACTACAGCAATTCTCTTCTCTCACCCTTCTCCTTAAGCAACAAATGTTACACTATAATCTCTCATTCTTTAATAATGTTAGTTAACAAAAATGTACAGAAAAAAATATTGCACATGCAGGCTACTCTGAGCAAATTGAAAACTGATCATGTTGTCTTTGCTGAATGAACCAGATCATAAACTAATCTCTCCACTAAGTTTATTTATATCAAAAGCCTACAATTTCAATGGATAATTTTATATTCACATATAGTACAGTGATACTTTTGCCTTAGATTATCAAGAAAATATAAATAACAGTTTATTTATAAATTCAAGTTCCTTTTCCTTTATACTGTCTAAAACACTATAGAAAGGGATATGTACTCATGCAGAACTTTAAGAGTCAAAATAATATTAAGAGAAAGCAATCCACTGCCTTTCAAAGAAACTGAGAGATATCATGGCAAGTCATTACCCATAAAATATCACATATAAATAATCTTGTTAAACTCCTATATATGCTAAATTTAAAGCAATGAAATAAAATGGTATAAATCCCCATTTTTGCCTTCAAAATATCATTTTCTTGTTCCCAGGGATGTTGGCAGGAGAGGGATGCCAAAAAATGCAAGATGCAAGATTTCTGGTTTATTTGATTTACAAATAAATAGTGGGGGAAAGGTATTATTCTTAAAATAACATTTTATGTTTTTAATTTTCTACCAATCAAATCAATAGGATTTTTCATTTCTTGCCTTGATATGGAACATATCTAATACCATTATTTTGTTTTTATTTATTTAAAGTAGTTTAAAGTTAATTAGATAATTTTAAAATAAAGTTCTGACACACTGAAAGAATCATTTTATTTTATAGCTGAAAGGACAGCAATATATGGCATAATGGTACCATTTTAAAGCACTATGGAAGAATATAGATGTAAAATTCTACTGCAATGGAAAAAAAATGAATAGAAAAGATCCAGGAATTAGTTCAAGATAATCCATATACTGTATAGAGTTGCATTTGCAGAACTTACAGGTTCATTTCTAAATCTTGTTTAGGGCATTTCCATGACCTTCAGCCCCTAACAGCTTAAGAGTGACTTACAATAAATTATAAAATGTTTAAGCATAAAATAAGTCATTTAAAAGGCAGAAGATAACTTAAAAAATAAAACTCCAACAAATTAAAGTCTAGACAGCCTTAGAAAATTAAAACGCTTTCAAATGATGCCTAACAGAAAACATATTCTATGCCAATAGATCTCTCCAGCGAGAGCATTTTAAACTTAGTTTAACAAAGCTGAAGAGCCACCTACCTCACTTTCATGAGAGACTCAGAAAGGGGCCTCTGAGGATGTGCAATACTCAGCTTTATGAGAGAAGAAGCATTCCTTAAGTTCCAAGCTAATTAGAGTTTTAAAATTTAAAACCAACACACTAAATTGTAATTACAAATTGCTTAAGAACTCGTGTAGCCAGTGTAAATCATTTCAGAATTGCAAAAGATAACCCATACGCTTAGTTTCAATTAGCCATCTAGCCAAAAAGTGCAATTTATGTACTCAATCATCAGACTCAGTCTTATGTACCAATCCAACCATTGTGTTTCTATATACAACCCAGGAAAAAATATATAATGGTATTTTTAGAATCCAAAAGAAGTGCAGTGAATTGAACTAAGCTTCTTATAGTTCTGTAGATGGTTAAGTCAGTGTTACAATGACAGTGGCTTGTTATGTCTGCCTGATCCAATACAATTCAGCTTGTTCTGTGCAGATCTTAAGAGAGGGTCGCCTAAGGTCCTGCTTCTGCAAGAGAAGCACAACCAAAAGAGAAGCTTCTGTGTGGCTGCCTCCACCATATGCCCACTCTAAAGGCGCATTTGGCCTCTTCGTCTCGGAGTGCAAAATACGGAAAACCTTACCTTTTCAATGGCTAGTTGGCATGTGATGATCATTGAGTGACCTTTCTAATTTACGTTTTAATCTTGGTTTTATGTATAGGGATGGTTAAAGAAGTGCAATGTTTTTCTCAGAATCTCCTGAATGGACAGCATAAAAATGTAAATAAATGAAGTTGCATGATTTTTTTTTACTTTTTGAACCTGTAAATGGAGGCAAAACCGGTGGGTGCCTGGTACCAACCATTTTTTGCTTAATAGAAGTGTGAAATTAATGGTAGGGTTTGGAAAATCAATCAGTCCATTTTTATTATATGAAATATTCTCATTTTTCCTGAATGTTCCAAAAAGGAAGGTTTTAAACCTGGATTCAGCACCAAAATGTCAGAAGATCATATTCAAAAATAGCAACTCATCAGCCATTTTGTTGTTGCATGGCAAGTCCTGCATTTTAGCTTTACAGGAAAAGGAAGGCGAGAACAGGCCTGTCTTTGTGTACTACTCATAGCCCCAGAGGAGCTCTCTTGATAACAAACTGTTAATGGGCACTGCGCTAACTTAGACATAAAGTCCATCAGGGAGTCTTCCTTAGATAACAGGTTCAGGCAGAAGCCCTTAGGGAGTGGACCTTGTTAATAAGTTCAAGCCAGGAGTTCCAAGACTGAAATGCTGAAATATACTTTGGGCAGTTCCCCTATATTATATTGTGCAAATGCCTTCAGGTTGCTTTTAAGTTATCTCTGCATGCAGATTTTGCAGGGAGTGCTCTTATAGTAAACTCTCATCATACACATATAGGCCATGGATTAATCCATGAAAAAAACATCAGAGAGAGGCCAACACAGAGAATGTAATATGTTTCTCAGGTTCTCCTCCCAGCTGTTCTCTAAAGTGGGTAAGATTATACAATTATTGGTGTGGGATTAGATTGAAATTTAAGGCTTAGCATTTAGAAATGTGGTATCAGAGCTTACTAATTGCTATAATGTACATTATTTTGTTGTTTTCCTTCTTTGGAGTAATGATTCTTATTGCCAAGTTTTCATTAAAGAAGAAGTAAATGTCTTTCTGCTCTCTAATGAACTTTGTCTTATGACTTCTTTGGATGGGCATTAACTGTCCCACACACTGAAGCAAGTAGGAAAAAAAGGCTATCAAGTCCCACACTAAGACTCTATGATGAAGCATATTATCTGCTATGTGACTTACTCATGGAATAACCTGATCCTCAGTAATCACTTCAAGGGAGGACTAAAAAGAGGGGTATTGCTTATTTATTTATTTATCAATCAACCATATTTACATGGCTGCCCATCTCATTAAAAGTGAGCCTCAGCAGCATACAATAAAAAACCTATAAAACAATGATCTAAAAACAATTAACAAGTAAAAAACATAAAGGCCAGGAGACGGCAACAGATATTAACAGCAATGGAGTCACCTCAACAACTCTCCATTCCCTTGGGATCCCCGGGCCTGATGACATAACCAATGTCATTTTGAGGGATTTACAGAAAACTAATCGGGGGGGGGGGTGATGATCCATAAGGTGGGCGCCATGGCAGAAAAGGCCCGTCTCCTGGGTCCCACCAGATGTAGCTCCTTAGCAGACAAGACCCACAACACACCTCTTCTGCTGGAACTGATGGGACAGGCAGATGTAATTGGCAAGAGGCAGTCCCTCAAATTGTTAGAGTTTTAACCTGAGAAAAAGAGCTGTGATTGTTCTGGTGGATTCTCTGCACCAGGAACTAGACATGGAAAGTACATCCCTGATAGTTCTGCTGGATCTCCCAATCACTTTTGATATTATCAGTCACAATATCCATATCTATCACCTGGAAGGAATGGGTCTTGTGAAACATTTATAACAATATAGATTATACCTGATAGACACATCCCAAAAGCTCGTATTGAGATGTTTGCCTTTTGGTCCCTGTAATTTTCCATCTCCCCACTCATAAATATTCAGCATAAACATGAAATTCCTGAGGAAGGTTATCATGGAGACTGGGTTAGCATTATCAATATATAGATGGAATTAAGGCAGGAATACAGGTAGTCCTTGCTTAACAACAGTAATTGGGACTGGAATTTCCATCGCTAGCTGATGCAGTCTTAAAGCATGACATCACATGACCATCTTGCTTGGTGACAGCAATTCCAGCAGTCCCTGTTGCCATCATTAAGCGACAATCACGGGTCATTAAGTGAGGACCCCCTTGCAACTTCCTACTGGCTTCCAACAACCAAAGTCAATGGGGAAGCCAGCAGGAAGTCACAAGTCCTGGGCAGCTCACAAGTAGGCTGGTGGGCAAGTAAGTGGCTGCCATGGCATGACAGCAACCTGGCTGGGGTGGTGGCTGCTGCCAAGTGTGGGAGCATGAGCATGTGGCTGCTGCAGCACCACACAAGTGTGGGTGGGCGGGTGTGTCCTACATAGTGCAGGCAGGGGGTGCTGCAGGTTGGTGCATGCTATGGAGTATGACATCCCCAGGATCTCGTACTCCACAGCTGATCTCCTTGGGAGAAAAAGTGACAGGAGTGGGAGCAACTTACAGAAGCCCCTTGCAACCTTCCCTGGCAACTTCCCCATTGATTTTGCTTGTAGGAAGCCGGCAGGGAAGGTCACAAATGGCGATCACGGGACCACGGGATGCTGCAACCATTGTAAGTGTAAGACAGTTGCTAAGCACCCAGATCATGATCATGTGACTGCAGGGATGCTGGGACAGCTGGAATTTCATGGACCAGTCATAAGTACCATTCAGTCAGCGCTGTCGTAACTTTAAATGGCCACTGAACAAGTGGTTGTTAAACAAGGACTACCTGTAGAGGACTATCAGGAAATGAGTCCAATTTCAATTACATTTCATCATACAGAGTAAGTTGTTTGTGAATTTCAGAAGGAATGTTTTTATAAAGCAGAGCCTATATGCTAATAGGGATAGATCAAGCTTGTTCAATCCAGCGATGTGCTCTTCTTATTTACAACTAATTTTTTTTTTTAAAGTGGGGGGTGGGGGAGGTGGAATCTAGTAGAAAAAATATGCTGAGTAATTTTTCTCTTCAGCACTACTTTTTTCATTTTCATTCCCATTCCCAGCCTCAATTTAACCTATCTAATGCAGAAATACCTGCTGTCCTGAGCCCCAGATCCTTCATCTTCTTGGACTCTCTTCCTCTTTTTCAGTAATATTTTTAAATTTTTAAATTTGTATGTTTTATGTATTTATATGTATTTGTGGTTTTAATGTTTTGTGTGAACCGCCCAGAGTCCCCCATTGGGGGGAGATGAGCGGGGAGAAATCAAATAAATAAATAAATAAATAAATAAATAAATAAAATATCACCATCAGAAACAATTATCAATCTAACCTGGAACAAGCAATCTGACTTAGTAGAACTCGCTGAAAATAAATATGCTAATATGAACTATATGGGCAGCGTATAAATTTGATTTATAAATAAATAAATAAATAAGATTTCAGTGATGAACTCAATATTTATGTTATGCATAAAAACCTAAATTACTCATAGGAAATGTAGTAAATGCTTTCAAAGCTTATGCTGAACTTTATTTCCCTTTTAATAAGAATTGCATTTTATAAACAATGTGGGCAAAGGACCCAAACTAATAAGGCATGGATGTCATGACAACCAATGATGTTAATTTTTGAATCAGGAAGTATTCACATCAGAACTGTTATTTATTGCCCCCAAGGGGATTTTACTGAATGAAACCTGACAGTAGTTCTGACAGATCTGGCATCTGCCACTGGCCATAGCCAACTGCTAATTCATCAGAGAAAGATTAGTAAAAACAGATCGCACCAGGCTAGATAACAGTGACATACTGTTAAAATGTTAAGCAAAGCAGAAGATATTCCTTTTGTGCCTAGATGAGTCATTACTTCTACAGTTGCATGTATGAATATACAAAACTTTGTGTGTTGTTATAAGTTTTTATCAATGATTAATTAAATAATTAACTACTCGGATTTTACATATAATGATAGACCCATGTATTATTGATTGACTACAGATAGTCCTCAACGTATAACCATTCATTCAGTAACCATTCAAAGTTACGATGATGCTGAAAAAAATGGACTTACGGCTGGTCCCCAAAGTTATAGCCATTGCAGCAACCCTGTGATCATGTGATCAAAATTCAGGCACTTGGCAGCATGCCCGCATTTACAATCACAGGGGTGCTTCAACTCCCCCCACTCACCTATCTTCCCCCCCATCTCTGCCTTTTGGCTGCCCTGCACTCTGCTGCCTACCCCTGCCACACACACACACACCTGCTGCCCGGAGCTAATCTTCGCGTCTTCTTCCTGCTGCTGCTGGCTCAGGATCCAGGCGCTGGGTGAGGGTGCAGCCCTGGGATGCACACAGTGAAGGTGGCAGGGAGGCAGAACCTCTCTGCCAAAGGGAGCTTGCCAGGCCCAGCTGGGGAGGAGGCAGCGGGATGGCAAGGCGTGTCGCTCCCCTTCACTGGGCGAGGCAAGCGAGCCGGCAGCAGCTTCCCAGGTGAAGGTGGAGGCTGTGGGGGGGACGCTGCTTGGGGTGATGGCAGAACTGGAGGGAGCAGAGGGATGTAAGTTGGAAGGGTGTTGGAAGCACTCCTGGAAAACGGGCCTGTGGACCCCTAACAACCGCATGGTCCTGGCCTAATGATCACAATCTGGACTGCAGGACTGCAGGGTTGTCACCCAAGGACCACCTGTATACACGCCCACACATACACACCCACACCCACAGTGAGATATGAGCCTTTGTGGCTCATTCCAGACAATACTGTACAAGAGGAGAAGCTAAATTTTGAGCCCAATGTGTTCAGATATGGTGAACGAGACCTAAGCATAGACTTCCCTGACCTACTAAACAGTTTTGTATTATCAGCCTACTTGAGTAAAAGATGAAAGAGTTTCCCAGTTTTTGGTGAATGCATGAGCAATAGCATGAAATAAAGTACAGGTATGTGTATGTCCTGGATTGTGCAAAACTCATTAATGAGACATCAATGTGAATGCAGGGAAGCAGAATGCAGAATGAAGGAGAGGTTGAGTACCTGCACAAAGTACCACAGTGTCCAAGCCTGCGACCCTTAAAAACCAATACTCAGTCCTTACTGGAGGTTTTCACTATCCTGAGTCAAGTAATTGGGTTATGGTACTATTGTGGTAGCAGATCTGTTAACTAAGTATCTACAGATCCCAAGGGTCAGGACCCACTTTAAACATAATCTGTCTACTTGCATCTCAAACTTTAGAAACCATATCCCATATAATAATAAATGAATGTGAGTGACCCTTCCTCTCATGAACAAAATTTCCCAGTATCCTAGATGCAATACTAACAATCACCAGCTAGCACAATCTTGGTAAAGTTAGGATGATTCCTCCAAAAAGAGGAGGACTACACAGGGGGGAAAAAAAGCACAGAAAAAAACCAGCATAATGTACTGTTTCATACCTTGTCAACCTAAAGCTGCCAAGTCCAGCTGAAACAAATTGTAGAGATTTCCTCATTCCCAATAACATTGTACATGTGACATCCTTACAGAATCTACACTACAAAGAAGAGCAGGGCCAGGACTGCAACATCCTGCCCAGCTCTGTGAAGCTCAAGCAGCTCAAATGGGAAAATAAAAAGTTCTGCTATTCGTGGGCAGTGGATTTAGAAGAAAATAATCCTGGCTGTCCATCAGCTATGTCAATGTGAGAGCAATGCCAAAGCAGGAATAGGCTAGCTGGAATGGGCAAAATTACAGATACAAAAATGTGTAATATTTTCATTAGTGCTATGTTGGAAACAATACAAAAAAGAAAAAAAAAGGAGAGGTAGATTTTCATACAAGACTCACATTTTTGTTCCTGCAGTTGTTCTGCTTTCATTCTAGGGTCTTTTACTTCTTTCCTTTTTTTCCATGTCTGTTTTTCCCCATGATTAACGCTATTTTAAAAAATGATGTGTTCTACATTCAGAACCTCATATCACTGCTGTATCCTTCACTGATTCTCTCAATATGCATAATAAACAATCAAACCCACCATATTTTTAGATTTATATTCATTATTTTGCTATGTATGTGCAATTAATAAACTTAAGCTTTTCTAAGCAGATATTCAGTCATTTTCATTCACTTTTTGGTCTCTAACAAACCAATCACTCTTCCTATACTCTCCCATCTCATTTCCACACACGTATTCATATTATCTAATAGAACATTTTCTTTCCCTCCAGATCACACTCATTCAGAATATTACACATTCTGAATGAATGTGATCTGGGGGCACTTAAAGATTTATGAACACTACATTATTTTCAGAACTTAATTTTACATTTTTCATTACTGGCAGCATTATTAATTATGAAGGTGCTAGGCATCACATTCCACATCACTAGCAGACTCACTTCTGCTGCCTCAGAGGAAAACCCATTGTCCCACTGTTTAAATATAGTTATAGAATACCAATGGACATTTAGCAACCTTCCCAGCTCAGATATACCATCAATATTTAGTAACTACTGTATAGTATAGAGAAGTGATGTACAGTGGTACCTCTACTTACGAACGCCCCTACTTACGAATTTTTCAAGATATGACCAGCTCCGGCCCAAAAATTTACCTCTACTTACCAACTCGCCTCGACTTACGAACCGGATCCGCGGCCATTTTCCGCCCATTCTACGTGGTCTGCGGCCATTTTCCGCCCGTTCCACGTGGTCCGCGGCCATTTTTCCACCCTGCCGCGTGGTCAGCGGGCGTTTTTCCGCCCCTGACACATGGTCCGCAGACGCCAGAATGGATTAACGGTAATTACATTGAACTTTATGGGAAAATCTACTTCGACTTGCGACCAACTCGACTTGCGATCAGAGTCACGGAATGGATTAAGTTCATAAGTAGAGGTACCACTGTATTTGTGACATTTTAACCAAAATAGTAAGGCAAATCTGTAACTGGAAATGTTATGCTTGGCTGAAGATTATAATAAATAATAATTACTCCACTGACAACTTATCAAGATGGCAATGTGAATTTAACATCACCATCATCATTTCTCAATCTCTCAATATTTTCATTCAAGAACAAAGTAAGAATACACCAAAACTACGCTCTGGCAAAGTTCATAAATGTTTGTATCTTGTATATAATTTTCAGCTTGTAAAGCATGTGGCTATCTAGGTAATTCAATGAAGTTGTAATTGTACTTCCCCATAAAAATGGTTGTAATCACGAAACTGCAATTATTGTAATGATTTTGTGAGTGAATAAATTACTTTTAGTTGCAAGCAGCCTTTTGTAGAATTCCTATAATATTTTTTCTGCTAATTATATCTGGCATTTTTGTTTGTTGTATGTTGTACAAAATAACCATGCTCCTAGTTTGAAACTCTGCAAGCATAGATCTTAAAAGATACCAAGAAAAAAATTATAGACATATATGAGATATTTTATTAAGTATTAATTGCACTGATGTATTATCAATAATTTAACGGCAGAAGTTTCTATCATTACATAGGCTATATAGCATTCATTTAAGGTTGGCTCATAAATTCAACCAGAACAGCTTCTCTTTACATTTTTCTATAGGTACTGTTTGTAGTAAAACTTGAATATGTGATTTATAAATGTTTTTATGATATAGGAAATACCTAGTCAATCAAACAATCAAAAGTCAATTAATTTTACACTATCTGAGAGCAATTTCCTAAGATTTACTGAAGAATTCCTGAGCACCTATCACAGAATACCTGCACATTGCAGAGAATATAAGAGTTAATTCTAGGGCACGTAGTCAGGTGTTTACACCAGTGAAGCCCTGTTGATCCTCCTCTACGGTTCTGCAAACAAAGATCAGTGGTGGAGAACTTGTATGTTTGGAATCTGGTATATTTGGCTAATTTTACTAATTATCTCCTACATTTGTAAAGAATCCTTAATATAGTTTATTTTACTTATTTTTATTTTATTATTAGATTTATATCTTGCTTTTATTTTGTATAACTCCAGATGATAAATACTTTTCTGTCATATTGTTCCTCTTACTCTATCTTCTCCTGTCCAAAGGGGATGCAAAAAATTTTGCTAACCCTATAATTTGATTGTAGAGGTTCACATAGTTACAGGAAAAGAAATAATATCTAAGTCATTAAGATTTTAAATATATCAACAAATAATGGACCTAGATCAAGATAAGAAGCTGTGAGTGGTGGGAGCTAAGCTAGATGCGGTAACTTGAGTAACAGGACTATGATGTTCACATATTTAATAACACTTAAACTATTATTAAAGTATATTTATGGAATTCCATTAAAAAGAATTCTCACTCAAGGTATAAATGACTAGGCTCAATTATATTTCAGACACATTATGCAAAGATCTAGTTCTCTGGAGAAGGCTCTAACGCTGGGAAAGATGGAAGGAAAGAGACAAAGAGGACCACCAAGGTGGATGGACTCAGTTACAGTGACGATGGGTATACCTTTGGAAGACCTGAAGTACCAGGTTATGGACAGATTGTCATGGAGAAAATCTTTGTGGTTACTAAGAGTTGAAACCAACTTGATAGCACATAATCAATCAATTAAAAAGAAGTGAAACATTTGACAACAGATCACTGCAATTAACTCAGATTTTTTCAATGAAACATAAGAACTCATAAGTACAGAACAGCTCAGAATCAAGTGATGCGGTCCCTCTACCAGCAAGAATCTATAACTGGCATGCTTATTCTAGAGTGGAACTTGACTCTAACTGCAATGCTGATGAAGATGCAATACAGCAACTGATGTAGTAGTGTGCCCCTCTTTGAAAAAGGAGGATTGTGGGCTACTAATGCTTTACTGTCACCTAAATTTTATGCTGGGGATGACTGCAACCCTCAACCAGTTATGACCCCAGATACAGACTGAGGAAAGCAATACATGCTGATAATTGGGAGAATGAAACATAGCTAGGAAAAGAAACAGATGATTTAGACTTGAGCAGGGAAAGGATTAAGTATTCCTCTTCTCCAACTTTCCCACTCTCAATTTATTCCCCTCTTAAACTGTTTTTCTCAAAGCAAAATGCACAAATTATAGATAGTTCATTAGATCAATTGTTTTTCTGCAGCAAAACAAATCCTAGGGAAAGGGGGCTAGCTATAAAGCAGTGCAATTATTTCAAGGATTCTCAGGACAAAGAATGAAATTTCTTTATAGGCTCACATTTTGTCCCTAGAAAAACACCAAAAAAACCAGATTGTGGCTTAATAAAACAAACAGCTTCCCTAGAGAATATAGTTGTTGCAGTTAATCAGGGTCTTCAGTGTTCCAAGAAATATTTTTTGTGAATTCTTCTTGTTCAGCCTCAGCTATTGTAATGACATGCTTTCAACCTGTGTTGACAGATGTTACTTTGGGGAGATCATAAATATACACCATTCTTGCCCTCTACCTTCTATCACACATTCATCTTTTGAACTGAAGATACAATCTATGTCAGTAAGAAGAAAATACTTGTCACAATTGACAAAGATAATATAAACATCCTGAAAGGCATAACATACTTGATATTTTTTTCAGCATTATATATATCTCCATATTAGCTTTGGACCTGGACTAGTAGGGGAATTATAACACTAACTCTAGACAAGTGAAACTGATATAAGAAAGGCTTGCATCTAGACTGAACATTTATGCTCTGCTACCATTTTGTTTTCCCTCAATCACTTCTGCTGAAATACCCCCTTCTTAAAACAGACATAGGCATATTCTTACAAATTCCAAAATACCACCTTCCAGTACTTAAATGGGAGAAAAAGGGCTAAGAAAGTCACAACCTCCACTGTCTGATTCCACATTTTTAAAAATTAAGACCCCCCCCCGCAAAACCTACGGCAAATTAGTGAAATTCTATGCATGTCTACTCAGAAGCACTTTCAAAAAATGTCAATGCATCTACTGACACAGTAGAAACCTTACTGATAGTCTCCTCCAAAATATGTCTTCATTGGATTTCAAGGTTTGAAATTTTTTACCTGAAATTTTCAAAGTGAGCTGCAATTTAACACTTGTAAACTCAGTTTTTTTTAAAATGTTACCTCTTGCTGAAGGAAATGTTACTTCATCTGCCTTTTAAACAACTGCATTTCAATATTAATTGTTTTCAATATTTCAGTAAGACAATACTGGAAATCAGTTTCAGTATCTATGCATAATGCCACGAGATGCACGTGGAAAGTATTGGGTTACACACCTAACTTTGAAAGTTTCCATTGTAAGACTATCTCAGTTTAGAAAGAGTTGATGACATCTCCTTTTGTGAATAAGCAAGGTTTCTTACAAACAATTTTGTTATAGCTGTGTTTTACAGAAATAAAAATTGAATTTGGTTTACCTTCAGGTATGTCCTACATTAGGCTGAATTAGGCAAAAAGTAGCAGGCAACTAGTACATTTCCAGTGGTTTACTAGCTTGGCACATAAAGCAATTAACAGATAATATAGAGGCGAATATGTGTAGCTCAGGTTGAACTGTGGAGTCCTTGGGGTTCTCTGAGCTTGGTTCTTCTCTTGCAAATGTTTCATCACCCGGCTAGGTAACATCTTCAGTGCTAAAACAGCACTCCACAATGCTAGAGCTGTGGAATGTAAACCAGACAGAGAAAGATCTGCAGAGAAAGTATTTTTTAGCATCTATAGACTTCCCTTCCTACAAGCTGCTGACACTGAGGCCAAAGATAGTTCTAACAGCTAAATGTGCTGCATTACAGTCATCAAAGTATAAGGCCTGTGAGTTCAAATTCTGCTAAAAGGTTGAACATACAATATATAAAGACTTAACATAGAGAGGCTACCTATGCCTGATAAATTTCAACAAGAATGAACTAGCTGTATAGGGCTTCCTAGTGGTAGGTAATGAACATAACCACTGTAAAATATCTCATGCTTGTATCTTGAAGCTGTGACTTCAATATGACCAAGCAGCCCAAGCCCATTGCAGTCTGATACTCTGGAGCCAAAGAAGTCAATGATATCCAGTCCAGGGATTACCAGCCAACAATCTGTTTTCAGTCAAGAAATCAGGAAACCAGCAATGAGAGGCCATAGAATACAAACAGGCATAGTAGTGGAGAGCTGTTTTTAACAAAGGGAGGGAGTCTCCCAACTCTTAAATAATTAGAGTTCAAGACTTTGTCTAGTTATCTGTGAATATTCTCTTCTTGTGAACCAATAGAAGACTGCCTTTTTTTCATATTCCCAGCTTTTTATATTTTTATTTTTCAAAATATAAGTAACAAAAAAAGAAAAGAAATTGACAAAATATCTAAATATACTAACCCCCACACACAATTAAATGAGACTGTGTGTAAATGTAATTAAAAAAATTAAAAATTAATTAAAAAACAAAGGAAGAAAAGAAAAAGATAAAAAAGGCAAATAGATTAAAGAAAAAGAAAAAAATCAATCTTGTATGTGAAACTTATTAATAGTCACTGGTTTATTAAAATTACCATACAGTACTATAATATAATCAATAGAAAATATTATTGTAAAATATCACAAAATCTTTATCACAATACTACATATTGCTTCATCCTTTGATTAGTAAAAAATATTGCCTTTTCTAAAACAGGTAAGCCATACATTTCTGAAAGTCATTCCTTAACACCAGGAATAATATGACTTTTCCAGTTTTTCAATATAATTCTGTTACCCATCCCACATGCTCGATACAGCCATAATTCCTAATAAACAGTCAGATTCCAAGGCTTTCATGCAGTATAATTCATCACATTAACGTCTTAAAGATTATCCTATAAATCTACTTATATATATTAAAACAGTATTCCAAAAAGATACCAGCTGATCTCATAACCATATCATATGGGTCAGTGAAACTTCAAATTTTTTACACCTCCAACGAAGAAAAAAATGTCCATTCTTTCAAATATATTCTTTGGGAAGTCCAATGCATTTTAAATGTAATTTTTTGATGAATCAACTTTAATCTCAAATCCACAGATATCATTTTAACATTTTTAAGGACATGAAAGCATTGATGGGGCATTATCAGAGACTCCAGTTCTTTAGTCCATGTTTGAAATATCCTAGAAATGTCCACTTTAATAATATTCTTGAGCTTTTGATAGAAGTATGTTATAGGTTTTACTTCTGTCATGGATTCCACCAAATAAGAAAACATCCCAGATGACCTTGAAGTGGCCAAAGCATCTGGCCCATAATGGTCTGTTAGAACATGCTTAAATTGAAGATACTCCCACTGTTGTGAACTGGGAAGACCAAATTCAGTTTCGAGTCTGGAGAAATCCTTAAAACAGTCATTACATAATAATTCCTATAAAGTCATAATCCTGATTTCTGCCCAAACTTTCCATAAAACATTTTACCATCAATTTTGAAAGCAGATTTTTTCCAAAGACTTAAATATTCATGGACTCCTTATTCAAACACAATCCATACCCCAATGCAGCCCACAGATTTTTCACCATACACACTCTTGGTAACAATACACCTTTTCTAATATAAATTGGTCCAAGAACTTGCCGTGATTGCCAAGGAAATAGATAATAACCTTCCAACATAGCCCGTAAAGGGTAATATTCCATATAGTTTTATTCCACTTCCAGATGGCTGATAAAATATTAGCCCAATGATATTTTTGTAAATCAGATAAATTAAAGCTACTTTCCTCAAATGATAATCTCAGTTTAGCTAAAAAAAATCTTAGTGGTCCACTATCCCAAATAAAGTTTCTAAGTGGCCTATCTATCTGTAGGAAATATGTATTTGGTATTAACCCAGGAATACCTCTACTGATGTAAATCAAATGTGGGGAAATATTCATTTTAATACCACAAACATAAAGGAATTGTAACCCACCTATTTACCTCAATTCAATCTTTTCTAAAAGTTTCAATGTATTTATTTCCATATATTTATTCAAAGGGTTGAAGGGCATTATTTTGATACACAATTTTATATTCTATATATATACACAATTTTATAACTTGCTTTTGCTTTGTAAAGAGCACTGGTTTCTTCTCCCCCCCCCCCCTTATCTCTTTGCTGAATGCCCGATTGTCTTCGAATAAGCAATTAGCTGAGTACAAGCTGTTTGTTTTACCAAGTTTGCAACAGTCGTGGGGCCTTACATTCCAGAAAAAGATAAGAAAAATCTTGTATGCCATTCCCTTGGTAACCAGAAGAAAAAGTTACATTTAAGTTTACCTTCCTAAGAACCACCTTTCACTTGCTCAGACCGTCCCAAAAATCCCTTGTATGGGTATGAGGGGATGTACTATCTGATTACAGATTTAAATGTCTATAAAGCCTTTGATGTTTGTTTTGTGAGGTGTGATTTCATCAACATCTCTTGTTAATGTGTTGATTGGGGTCACCCAGCTGTGTCTTGATCAAAATACATCTGTTATCTTAAAGAAGCCTCGTCTCAAGTCTCTTTATTTGGCTTTATTGAGACTTGGGAAATAAAAGGTGCCATACAGGGTTAAAGGTTGAATGGAATAGAAATTGGAATGTTAACTCATATAATTTGCAGTTAATCCTATTATTATTACCTTGGAGCAGGAATCCACAGGACTGTTTACATGGCTTTAGAATGATAGGCATTAGACTCTGAGATGTCCTCAGATCCATCCTCCTACCTATATGCCTCCCAAATCCCTCTCTTCTCTACTTCCCCTTCTTCTGGAATACAACCCTGCATTACTATGCTTTGAGTGACAATTTTAATATCCAGTCACCATGCTCTTTTCATACATGCGTTTTTCTATTTCTTTTCAATTGTTTGCTGCATTGTTTTAAGAAGCCTGGATTAAGCACAAGGCTACCGTTGGGAAAAGGTTCGGAAGGGCCTGCTATATATACGCCATCTTGAGATCCTGGGAGAAGGATGGAGTACAAAGTTATCAAGTAAGTAAAATATTGGATGGTAACTGATTGGGAGAAAGGTATAGAAACAAATAGGTTACCTGAAAGTTACGATGAAGAGGTGCACTGGAATTGCATTTAGCCTTTTCAGAATCCATATCATGAAGCAATTAGTGCTGTGCCAAATCCATATCTACTTCTTTGGAAACTGTTTGGCTCTTTGCACAAGGTTCATTGATGTTTCTGTTTCTCATGCAGTATGGGGATTGTAATCAAAACAATTTCAAGGAAATTGCCAGACTACAGGTATAAAAAGCTCAGGACGTAATTTACTGTAACAAGTTGCTGAGAGAAGCTTGTGCATACATATAGGGTTCTCATGTTAATATTCTGCACATATTCTGGTGCTTTATAAGTACCTTAGTTGCTTACCAAGTCTGGAAAGTGTCCTAAAGAACTAACCATCATGACTTCCGTCTTTGGGGGTCTGCAACTATGATGTGCCTATTTCTGTATCTCACCCAGCTTTTATTACATGACTACAAACCTGCAGTCATTTAAAACTTTTTTCTTTTATTTAAAACAGTACTAGTAACTTTCTTTTGGGGGATAGAATGTTGTAATATTTGCAACATAAAGACCTTCAGTGGTAAAAAAAAACCTGAGAGTTTGAGGAGGTTTTGTAAACAGGGTAGAGTAGTTAATAAAGAATTAGGATATCCCTCCTGAATGTGGTGGTGTTTACTGTCAGGTTGTAGCAGAAGAAACTGATTTAAGTTATGGAAAAGATAATTAATCATTAAATGAGTCAGCTAAAAAATCTCATAAAACATCATGACACAGGTGCTCAGTACTGAGAGACTGGACAATAATAAGGTAGAACAAAATGTAAGACTAAGGATTTATCTTTGCAATTCAAAGATTCTCCCCCATAACAGTGTGAGTGGGGGAACAATGGTAGCCTGATTGCCAGAGTCATCTGATTTGAGGTCAGATCTGTCAGTCACTAAATGCAATGCCCTCCTTTCCCCTTCCCACTTATATAAACAATTATTTTTCTCTCCTTTTTGGTGCAGATATTATGGCACAATCATCTGGAATTCCACAGATAACAGGGACTGGGGATTTAAAGGGGGGAGTTGCATTGGAAAGGTTGGGCTAGGCCCATCTGCTCTGCCCCTGGTGAAAGGAAATCTGTTCCACTTATGTTGTTCTGCCTTGAAATCTGGTGCACAGCCTTACTCTCAGCCTAAGATTTCTTTGTTCTGGTAGTATTTAAATTTCTAAATTTTCTTTTTTTTTCTTTTTTTAAACAAATATATTTATTGGTAAGTATAACAACCAGAAAATATGATAAAGTACAACCAAAAATATAGCAGTGCTAATAAAATCAGAAAAAATATAGAATAATGAATAATGAGTGATCTTTGTAGAAACTAAAAGTATATCTATAAAATGTTAATATAGAACTAGCTCAATCCTTTAACATATTATTAAAATTAGCCATATAAACCACGTATTGCTTCTTCTTTTCAGTTTTAGTACAATATGTTATTTCAGTACAATGATATTTATATAATATGCTTAGATTCTTAAAATTCTATTATGTAGGTGCCTTAGAAATTTTATTTTCTATTTTAGATGGCATTCCCAGGGTTACTTACAAAAGAATAAAAACCAAAAATATTACAGAATAGAATGTAAGATAACTTTTAAAGTCAAGAAATGTTTATACTTCTATGTACATTCCTATGGGTTTCCTACTTTCTGTTGTTAATAAAGCTCAACTGTTCCTGTTCAAAATGGCATAAATAGTGCAATCTATAAAAGAAAAATGTATCAGAATTTCAACAATCTCTCATAGATCAGCTTCTCTATATTGTAAGAAGTTTCAAATAATATTAAAAGTCCTCTTTTCCAAGCTATTTGGAGTCCTGAACAGCAGCACATATATCAGAGTCTGGAGACCTTTCAGAACTTCCAAAGTACATTTCTTGTATTATCCCCCTGCTGGTCATGAAAGACCGCAATGGAATTAATGGTTATACACAAATATCACTAGTGTTACACATTTTATAATAACATGCCACAAAGAATTACATCATTCCTGTGCAAGGAAGAATGCAAAGAAATATAAAATGCTGATGCTGATAAAAATGTCTGTACTATACCATGTCAAATTCAAATGGTTGCAAGCCAAATATAAACCAGAAAAAATAGTGGCTACCTCATACAAAGAAGAGAGTACTGACCAGCCACATTTTTCATGTCTATATTATTCATTGTCTCCTCCAATGCCCCATCATTCAGATATTCGCTAAATGGCTAAATTAAATCAATAAAACTTGTGATCCAATAAAAACTACCACAATCACAACCCTCCAGCAGCTCAATAAATAATTTACTGTATATGCTCACAGATAAGCTGAGAGTTTTAGGTTCCAAAATACACCCAAAAAATTTGGTCTGGCTTATCCATGGATGGGCTTATCCATGAGTATACATGGTAATACTTCTTTAAAGTACCCATACATTCTCATGGATAAGCCCATCCACAGATAAGCTGACCCTTGAATTTTTAACCAAAATACTATGAAAAATGTGCCACCTACAGATAAGCCAATTGTGAAAATTTAAAACAAGATCTGTTCTGGAAAACAACATTTATTGATACTAAATATGAAAACAACTTAAGTCCTTCAGAATATATTGAAAAAACATGAAAATTTCAAGAGTTGGCATATCTTTGGGTGGCACATTTTTCATGGTATTTTAATTAAAAATTTGAGGGTTGATTTATCTGTGGATGGGCTTATCCTCGAGTATATACAGTACTTCTAATATCTGTTGGGACCACTAAAACTAGAATATGGCAGGTCACACTTTGATTAGCTTTTTCATAATAGTGACTTGACAGTGCTATTGTTTGCTAAAAGGGTGTATCAACCAAGATGGTACCCCTGAACACATTTATTGGTAGGTAGCTTCAAAGGCAGCTGAAAAGGGAGGAACAAATTAGTCTTTATCATGCAAATAATTGTTATCAGGTAACAGACCAGCCCAGTAAATATTTTTTTTGTATCTTTTACCCAATCTCTATCTATACACAAATAATTCCATATCAAAAACCACTATAAAGTAGGGAGTGGTAGAATTATTGGTTCTTCTCTTCCCCATTGTTGGCAGCAGCATTTTATATGGTCCAATTCCTTCACCACTGCTTGCTTTATAGACAAACTAAATAGGCATTGTAGAATATCTTCTATCAGGGCATAGCAACATGACATTATGAATTCCAGTCCATTATTCCCAAAAGTGGCACCTACAAAGTCCCCAAATTAAATTAATTTCTTTTCTAAAATATCTGAAATGTAGGCCAGATCTCATACAAAGCTGCCAAAACCTCACATGATTTTGGTATTCTTGGACAAGAATGACCATTATACTGTACACAATCATGTGATGATTCCATGGGGCCTGAAAAGATTTTCATCCCCTGCATTAATACATATACATCGTAATTTTGAACTGTATCAGTAAAGCAATAGTTTTGATATTTTGTTTAAAAACTTTGACTCAGAATGGGTTTGTACTATTAGCATTTGTTTTTATGTACTCAGATATTATCTACAATTACCACCAAATGATACATACTCTACAGTAGGATTAACAAAAAAATAGGGACACAGATATCACTAAACACATCAAAGTTGTAAGATTAAATTGTTTTGCCTGCAGCATGCTCCTGTAGGATTTGATCTGTACAGTGGGAATATCACATTTAATCTATTAGGTCTGCAGGCAATCTTCTCAGTATGTTGTTTCTCCAACAGAGCCAGTTATACTTCTTGCAAAGGCATGGGAAAACTCATTTTTTTCAGCTTTTCATTAATATTCTAAGGCAGCAACCCTATACCCATTTATTGAGGAGTAAACCAAATTCAGCTCCAAAAGACTTGCTGTAATGAATACTGTATTTCTATATTTTAACTTCAAAAACCTTTTAACTGTATTTCTAAATAACATGTACAGGTCTCCATTACGAGAGAATAAGGGCTAGTCAAGATTCCTTTAATTCTGTCTCATTCATTTCTATCTTGGAGTGAACAAATAAAATAAAGCCTATCACCCAATAGCTAAGAATTTGGGTGTTCTATGATCTCACTTATTCACATGCATGGTTTCCATTACTTTCTGATCATTTTTAATGAATTGTATATAATAAATTTCATTGTTACAAATCACTGGAGATGCATAGCATGATAAATGAAATGGGAAAATTATAAACAAAGAAAGAATGGGGTTGGTGTCCTAGCAGATTTCTACTTTTTGACAAATTTGTTCATGCAAATTTTTCAGGAAAATCTACACTTTGCTTTTATCTTCCCTATCAATAACCATAACCCTGTCTCTGTTACTGAGGAAAGTTATTTTTTTCCAATATATCTATTCAAAGAACCCTTAATCTTTTCTATAATTGCTAGCATTATTTTCATGAATAAAAGGTCCACATAGTCACAGAAATCATTTAACATTTTGCCTGATGTGTAATACCATCAATGGAGAATGTTTATGACTTTAAGATTTACTGACACAAACGCGCTTTATGCGTATTGAACTCTATTGAATTAGTTAGGGTATAAACGATGTAATAAACACAAAAACAGAAAAACATCTCTGATGCCTTTTTTCCCCTCATGCACTCATTTACCACCCCTCCATAAAATGTACTTCTGTATATACACTGTAACGTGTATATTTGTCCTCCTTCTATAATTAAAAGCAGGCTTCAGACTGATGAATATAGCTAAGACAATTCCCATTCCGTTGTGTAATGGATTGATATTTGTTGGAGTAGTCAAGTATTTTGCAACTCAACTATTAAAACATTTTTTCTAGGATCTATAAATATAAATCAAATATAAAATAACAAATTTATTATGCAATTTGATATAGCCATTAGGTACAGCATAGGGGTAAATGGCTCCACTGGAGCAAAGCTCTGACAGAAAATACCTGCTTCTGAATCCTCTCCCAGAAAACTGCTTTGGGGGGGGGGGGGAATTCTTAGCATAGTCTACTGAAAAAACTTTGTTGGGGAGATTCTTTCTGTAGCAAACAGTTTTGTACATACCCAGGTCCTGAGCTGTGTAGGACTTTATAGGTTTCTACTTGCACCCTGAACTGCACCTGGAAACAGATTGGCAGCCAATGCAGGTAATGCATTCCCATTTGCACACAAGCAGATGCTTTCTGTATCAACTGTTTTCAGGTGGTTTTAAAGGGCAATCCCATGTAAAGCACGTCCATTCACAAGGCAATGAAGGCATGAGTGATTCTTGCCAGTGCCTTCCATTCCAGGAATGGCCTTAACCAGAGCACTAGCTGAAGCTGAGCAAAGTAGAGATGTCCAGCTGGATATCTTCTACATATAGGTGATACCACACCCCAAACCTCTCTTAGCAGCCTTTTGTAAATATCAAATGAAATATTGTTCATATTTACATGAAGTCTTTGGGAGGAAAAGTATTCAGAGATTTGAGCTAAAGAATTATCAGTGTGTAGAGTTCACAGCTTTACTTGTTTGTGTCTACTGACCCCAGGGACATTGTTGGATTTCCAAGCAGTTATTCAAGAACTGTAGGGATGATGAAGAAACCAAACATCCTGAGAAGATGGAGATATAACAGATAGAGATGCATGGTGAAGTGATTATTATTTACTAAGAAAAAAAGGAAGATGAAGAGAGCTTTCAGACTACTTAGAGGCAGGTAGATAGGCTCTTTTCCATCCCATCCCATCCTCCTATTGGCACTGGATTTCATGTCATCTCCACCATGAAAGAGACTGATAATTGCATAAGAAGGTAAGACAAAGTGGGGTGTCATCTGCATAATAATGTCATCACTTATCTAATACACACAGACTTAATCAGTTGTAGGAAAAGTAGAGAAGTAGGCATGTATTCAGTATTACAGCCAACCGACTAGCACCATGGTCAGCAATTACTTTTGTCAGATGAATACATTAAAGGAAAGGCAGAGTACAGCACTAGCAACTTTTCCCCCATTAAAGTTTTCTTTCAGCTAGGGAGTAAAAGAATAGTTGGTAGGGTTATCTCTTGGAAAGTTAAGCTTTCAGCCATAAATAAATGCAAGTTCCTGGATTAGTGTTTGGGTTTTTTTAACCTGAATTTCATCTGCACTATAGGTAATAACGACCTTGTAGAAAATGGGTGTGTGTGTGTTTTTAATAAGCCCAGTCTTACAGGAGATAAATACTGATTTTGCAATTGCATTATTAACTTCAGATGTTTTGATTTTGCTATCTTACTGTACAGGGGGAATATGTATTATAGTATAATTAATTTGAAAGCAAATGATTACTGATATCATCAGTCTAAATAACATATCAGATATAGTATATTTTTCCCACAACAAAATGCCTTCTGCGATGATGAGAGAAAACCTCTCCTGTTATTACAATAGAGGTAGATTTTCATTTGAGACAGCTGTAAAGTCCCAGTTGTGTGAATCAAATTCTACTCTTATTAACTTTCAAATCATTTTTATGTAACCTAATTGTACTCCCAACACCCCTTACAAATACATACGCCAAACACAGATAAAGAGTTGAAAAAAGAAAAAGAAAAACAGACTGTATGAACTGAAAAACTGGATTAATATAATTTTAGCCACTCTTGATACCTGAAGAATTACTCCATAAATGCTCTGGATTTAAATCTACTGTAGCCAAAAACAGTTGAGGCTTTCTATAAGACTAAAAATAGTAACCCCTTCATGGATCACTGCCTTGTCGTGGCGAAGGGGCTTGCATAACTCAATGAAGCCATGAGCTATACCATGCAGGGCCACCCAAGACAGACAGGTCATGACAGAGAGTTCTGACAAAATGTGGTCCACTGGAGAAGGAAATGGCAACCCACTCCAGTATCCTTGCCAAGAAAACCCCATGGACAATGTTAAAAGGCTAAAAGATATGACGCTGGAAGATGAGCCCCTCAGGTCGGAAGGTTTCTAATATGCTACTGGGGAAGAGCGGAGGGCAATTCCAAGTAGCTCCAGAAAGAGTGGAGCGGCTGCGCCAAAGCCGAAAGGACGTTCAGCTGTGGATGTATCTGGAAGCGAAAAGAAGTTCCGATGCTCCAAAGAACAATATTGTATAGGTACCTGGAATGTAAGATCTATGAACCAAGGCAAGCTGGATGTGGTCAAACATGAGATGACAAGATTGAACATCGACATCTTGGGAATCAGCGAACTGAAATGGACGGGAATGGGTGAATTTAATTCGGGTGACCATTATATCTACTACTGTGGGCAAGAAACCCTTAGAAGAAATGGAGTTGCACTCATAGTCAATAAGAGAGTGGGAAAGGCAGTAATGGGGTACAACCTCAAAAATGACAGAATGATCTCAGTGCGTATCCAAGGCAAACCATTCAATATCACAGTCATCCAAGTCTATGCCCCAACCACTGATGCTGAAGAAGCTGAAGTTGACCGCTTCTATGAAGACCTACAACACCTTCTAGAACTAGCACCAAAAAAAGATGTCCTTTTCATCATAGGGGATTGGAATGCTAAAGTAGGAAGTCAAGGAGTAATCGGAATAACAGGCATGTTTGGCCTTGGAGTACAAAATGAACCAGGGCAAAGGCTAATAGAGTTCTGTCAAGAGAACAAGCTAGTCATAGCAAACACTCTTTTCCAACAACACAAGAGATGACTCTACACATGGACATCACCAGATGGTCAATACCGAAACCAGATTGATTATATACTTTGCAGCCAAAGATGGAGAAGCTCTATACAGACAGCAAAAACAAGACCAGGAGCTGACTGTGGCTCAGATCATGAGCTTCTTACTGCAAAATTTAGGCTTCAATTGAAGAATGTAGGGAAAACCACTAGACCACTCAGGTATGACTTTGATCATATTCCTTGTGAGTACACAGTGAAGGTGATGAATAGATTTAGAGGATTAGATTTGGTAGACAGAGTGCCTGAAGAACTATGGACGGAGGTCCGTAACATTGTACAGGAGGCAGCAACTAAAACCATCCCAAAGAAAAAGAAATGCAAGAAAGCAAAATGGCTGTCTGATGAGGCATTACAAATAGCTGTGGAAAGAAGGAATGCGAAAAGCAAGGGTGAAAGGGAAAGATATAAGCAAAGATATAATGCAGATTTCCAGAGAATAGCAAGGAGAGATAAGAAGGCCTTCTTAAATGAACAATGCAAAGAAATTGAGGAAAACAATAGAATGGGGAAGACTAGAGATCTCTACAAGAAAATTGGAGATATGAAAGGAACGTTTAGTGCAAAGATGGGCATGATAAAGGACAAAAAAGGCAGGGACCTAACAGAAGCAGAAGAGATTAAGAAGAGGTGGCAAGAATACACAGAAGAACTATACAAGAAAGATCTTAATGTCCCTGATGTCCACGCTGGTGTGATCACTGACCTTGAGCCAGACATCCTAGAGAGTGAAGTCAAGTGGGCCTTAGGAAGCATTGCTAACAACAAAGCTAGTGGAGATGACAGTATTCCAGCTGAGTTATTTAAAATACTAAAAGATGATGGTGTTAAAGTGCTGCACTCAATATGCCAGCAAGTTTGGAAAACGAAACAGTGGCCACGGGATTGGAAAAGGTCAGTTTATGTACCAATTCCAAAGAAGGGCAATGCCAAAGAATGCTCAAACTATCACACAATTGCACTCATTTCACATGCTAGCAAGGTTATGCTCAAAATCCTACAAGCTAGGCTTCAGCAATACATGAACCGAGAACTACCGGATGTACAAGCTGGGTTTCGAAGAGGCAGAGGAACTAGAGATCAAATCGCCAACATTCACTGGATCATGGAGAAAGCACGAGAGTTCCAGAAAAATATCTACTTCTGCTTCATTGACTATGCAAAAGCCTTTGATTGTGTGGATCACAACAAACTGTGGCAAATTCTTAAAGAGATGGGAGTACCAGACCACCTTACCTGTCTCCTGAGAAATCTGTATGCGGGCCAAGAAGCAACAGTTAGAACCGGTCACGGAACAACTGATTGGTTCAAAATAGGGAAAGGTGTACGACAAGGCTGTATACTGTCACCCTGCTTATTTAACCTATATGCAGAGTACATCATGAGAAATGCCAGGCTGGAAGAATCACAAGCCGGAATTAAGATTGCAGGGAGAATCATCAACAACCTCAGATATGCAGACGATACCACCCTAATGGCAGAAAGTGAAGAAGAACTAAAGAGCCTCTTGATGAGGGTGAAAGAGGAGAGTGCAAAAGCTGGCTTGAAACTCAACATTAAAAAAACTAAGATCATGGCATCTGGACCCATCAATTCCTGGCAAATAGAAGGGGTAGAAATGGAAGCAGTAACAGACTTCATTTATTTGGGCTCCAAGATCACCGCAGATGGAGACTGCAGCCATGAAATTAAAAGACGCTTGCTCCTTGGGAGGAAAGCTATGCCAAGCCTAGATAGCATATTAAAAAGCAGAGACGTCACCTTGCCGACAAAGATCCGCATAGTCCAAGCTATGGTTTTTCCAGTAGTAATATATGGCTGTGAGAGCTGGACCATAAAGAAGGCTGAGCGCCGAAGAATTGATGCCTTTAAACTGTGGTGCTGGAGAAGACTCTTGAGAGTCCCCTGGACTGCTAGGAGGTTAAACCAGTCAATCTTAAAGGAAATCAACCCTGATTGCTCATTGGAAGGATCGATAATGAAGCTCAAGCTCAGATACTTTGGTCACCTAATGCGAAGAGAGATCTCTTTGGAGAAGACCCTGATGCTGGGAAAGATTGAAGGCAAAAGGAGAAGAGGACGGCAGAGGATGAGATGGTTAGATAGCATCACTGAAGCAATGAGCATGAAACTGAGCAAACTCAGGGAGGCAGTGAAGGACAGGAAGGCCTGGCGCAATATGGTTCATGGGGTCACGAAGAGTCGGACACGACTTAACGACTAAACAACAACAACAAAAATAGTAAATGAAAATATCTGTAGATTAAAACTAACTGTTTTAGTCATGCATTGAACAATTCTATGGCACAATATCTCACATTTCCTCACCATTACTTCCCTGCTAGTTTTCCTTTTTTCATTATCTGAGAAGTGGGTGGAATGTCTATAAACAGCAATGTACTGCATGTGCATGACAGAAATGTGCATGTACACAAGAGCATCCCCCACCCCTTGAAATGGATAGCAAGGGAGCAAGACAAGCAAGGATAGATAGCCAGTAGGATCAATTATTAATGACATGAAAATACATACACACACAAATACATACCTGCCATAGCCTTTGGGGATAGGCAAAGTGCACCATTATTCAAAGCGCAGAAAAAGAGTAAAAAACAGTAAGCTAACAAAATCAAAGTCATAAAATAAGGAAGAGAAATATATCTAAATCTAGTTTATACCAATATCATTTATATCTCTTCTTATCTTTCTATCCTTACAAATCATCCTTGCTTTCACCATCTCCATACATTGGTTCACCCACTGACTTTTAATCCTTTCTTCCTAATTGTGTGTCAATATATTGCATTTTTCTCTGAGGTGGTAGGATGCATAGAACAGTTTGGTGGCTTGCAAGATATTCTCTAGGTTAGACATCCTAGCTTCCAAATAATAGTGTAAGCATGCTTGCACAAACAATGCTCATTTTAGTTATCTCAGATCAATCTGTAAGGCATTTTTCATTCCAAATTCCTATGCATTCTTGAATTTTTTCCCGTCACTTAATATTGTACAAAGAAAGAAACCATAGGCATACCTGCATTTCTGCATATGACTGTGTACTCTCAATGTCAAATATCACTGAAAGATCAGCCATACCACCTAACCACCCTACAGTATACTTTTATTTTGACATGACTCATGTTATCTATATGTGGTAGAAGTATATTCTTTGATGCTTTGTATATACTTTTTAATGTTTTTATTCAAACACATCAAAAACAAAAAATACAGAATAAACTAGGAAAGAAAACAAAAGTATTAAACCTGGGGGAGAAATGTGTGTGTGTATACATATATATGTAATCTCAAGAAAAAATACAACAAATTGTAAACACATTCAGTATTTCTACCTAGAGAGATATTTTTCCAGCTGAAATTAATCTACTTCATTATGGATAAAACAGGAGACCAAATTTAAATAAAACAATCCTAAAATGAATGTTTCTCAAGGATGTTGTGTGACTGTTTTATCAATTTTATTTCCCACACAGTCAAATATCAATGATCATATGAAAGAATTACTTTAGTTTTCCAATATTTTGCAATAATCAACCTAGAACCTGAGAAAAAATGCATTGCAACAATTTATAGTTCTTGGAGCATATCAACAGTCAATCTTCAGTGGAATTTTACAAAGTACTGCTAATGTTTCCACCTTCTTAAAAACCTTTCAAAATCAATACCTCAATAGTGATTGTCATTAAATATGTTAAAATGTACCAGTCAACAAGCTCTAAAATGATTTTAGATTAGTATGATTTAGCACAATATAGTTTCAACTATACATTATTTTTATGGGCAGGTCTTGGTGATTCACTGAAATAGTTTTAAAGGGAATCTTATTCTGATTCATCAAATTGAGATCCCAGTCCTATCTATGTACTTTTGATACTAGTTAAAAAGTAATGTTTGAACAGGTTGGGATTTGTGATAAAACCTTCTGCAAAATATATTCAGAAGAAATAGATGTCCCACTCAGGAATGAAATCATTATTCCTACTAAGCCCTCTATGTTCCCATTCTTTGCGTTGGACCTATTAATACACATGCTTAAAGCTTGTCGTATGAAGAAATAGGAAACAACATAGATCAGGCAGGGAGAAATTGTTTTATTCTTTTCCAAATTTATAAAGTTTATTATATGGATTTATAATAGTAAATATTATTTTTCTTAGTATCGGGAAGACATAGTGTCTTCCCTAACAATGGAAGGTCCAATGCTAACTTAATCTATAGGGAGCGTTATATGATTTACTAATACTATGAACTGTCTTAACTAAAGAGTATCAAAACAATGTTTCAGATTTGGTATGCCCATGACTTGATCATGCTTTTGCTTATATTTCAGAGTTGTCTAATCTAAGGATTTTTTTTTTTACTGGTGCACAAATGAATTAACAATTATTTTCCATATACAAAACCATGTAAAATGCAATAGGAATGGGCAAGTTAGAAACTTTCTACAATTTCAGTGTACAGTATGAGTGTATAATGTAGTATATTCTAAACAAAATGTACATATAACATTCAAAAGGATAAAAAGAACTATTGAATTCCCTCAATAAAGGTTATAGGGAACTAAGCCATATAAGAATATAATCAGCCACAAATAGTTACCCTCTAAATAAATGAAACTAATTAAAATAATTGTATTTAAAGTTGTTCAGGTGATTTCTGCTGCATTTTGGATACATAAAAGACATGGGTTGTTTTCTTAGCAGTAACTAAGACGTCAAATTATCAACTCTAATATTAAACTAAGATTTTTGGCACCCTCTAGAGGTTTATCCTAGCTTTCCTTTGACTACTACAACTATCATTTCAAAGCATGAATTGGAAGGAAAATAGTCTGGCATGTTTGAAGTAGATATAAGAGAAAAGGGGGAAAAATTAGCAAATATAACAGTACCAAGCTGATAAGTTATGACATATCATTTCACCAGAGAGGAAAAATAAAGAGAGAAAATTATATTTTTGTTCCTTCTAAAAGAAAATACATTTTACTTGTCATGCTATTATTTTAGTTTAGTGTTTACTTACACTGAATAAATATACTGAAACATAATTTTTTCAGTATAAACTCCTAGAACGGTTGCATATTATGGGAAATGTTGAAGCATTTTTATTTCAAACCATATAACTATTACTGAGATCTACACCTCAACAAAGTAAAAGAAACAATATTTGAAAAAAATTGCCCTTGGATGACAGGACAACTAATGAAGCCTAAGACAAAACTCATAAGTATACGAAATAAAGCTATTCCTGTTCAAGGGTGCTCAACTATAGAATGATAGACTAAAAGGGAGAAAGTTTCTTCAGTTTCCATTAGGCTATTAGAACAGTATTGGAATACTTCTTTGTTTCTTAAACCCTTACATACTGGTCATGCAAACATTCCCAGCAGATAGGAGAAACAAAAAAAGTAGATTCTGAACTTGCAGAAATGACAAAGCTGACCAATATGGTCAGTGAAAAAAAGATAAAGACTTTTCTGAAAGACTGGAAACTTCATATGGACTTTTTGTTGAAAGAAGAAAAGATCAAATTGATGATTTGCAGATTAAAAAGGGATGAAGAGGTTGGGGAAAAGATTAAGATGTTAATCACTTGTTAGAAAGAAGGGCGGAAGGTATAATTGTGCTTTTTAGATTTTCGTTCCTTTTTCTCTTTTTCTTACTTTCTATCTTTATTTTTGTTTGTTTTGTATACTTTTACTATATTGAAAAATTCTATAGATAGATGATGATGATGATGATGATGATGATGATGATGATAGATAGATAGATAGATAGATAGATAGATAGATAGATAGATAGATAGATAGATAATGTACTATGTGACTATAATACAATTTCAAACATAAACAAGTGTATCACATTTATGGCCACAAAGCAGAATTGTAAAAAGCAAACACTGGGGGGGGGGGGCACAATCACAAAGCAAGTAAGTCTAGCAAGTAATTTTCTGAATACTTGTTATATTATTTTTCTGACTACTTGTTATATATTTTGCCAAGTGAATACTTTTTAAAGCCGAATTTTCAGTCTTAGGCTATGACTATTACTAATCTCCAGCATCAGAGGCAGTATGCCTTTGATCATCAAATGCTGCAAAATAATTCTGGGAAAGTCCTTCTGCATTTTTAACTTATAAGAACTTTTAGGTTGTTGGTGAAAACAAAATGGCCAGATAGACTAGTCATCATTTCAAACATAGTTCTGAAGTTCAAAAGAAGCATTCAATTGCAGTGTCTCCAATATTATATTTAGGCCATTTGTTAATGACCATGCTTTATCTTATCAGAATAACTTAAACAATGTGCATAGTAAGCATAGTTTTTTCTTTGTAAAGTGGTTACAGCCTTCAATAATAATCGGAATAATCCTAATGAATTTCGGAGTATGAATAAATTTACATTCACACATAAGTGAATGAAACTTTTCAGCCAAAAAATAGTAGAAGGAAAACAAATGAAAATGCCCTTTCACTTATCAACCTTCTACTTCTAACTGTAGTCTTGAAACTGGCTTGTATGAGAAAATTCTACCCTAAAAATATTTAAGGCTTTACAAATTTAAACTGACAATTCAGGGTGGGCTCAGAAATGCACTAGTAATGTATAACAGGTACAGTGTTAATGATCTGATCACCTGATGCTCCAGTACCAGAATAGCCATATTTGAGCATTAGTAAAAATGTCTGTATCATCTTTAAAGAGAATCCCATAAAATGCATTATAATAACCCATTCTTGATGTCATGGGATAATTAAGACAAGATATATTATATCAGTCTATTTGGACCAAAAGCACTTCTAATATTGCAGCCACACAGGATTCTTCAGTAAACTCAACATTCAGAACTCTACACTCTGCATCTGGTCCTTTAGTTTAGACCCAAAGTCATTTATGATAACATAAGATTTACAGGTAGATAAATCACAACAACAAATCTACAACTTTATTTAAATGAAGTTTATGTTAAATAAATGATTCTATCAATCCTAGAATCTTACTGCACATGCTGAGTCTAATGAATTTCTGTTTGTAACATTTGGATTAGAGCTCTCCTGTTCCTGATGGAAATGGCAATTAATTTGCTACCTAATGTACATTCGATATTATGCCATAGCACTATGCCAACGTCCACTTGTACATAATTACATTCCAACACAATCGAATGCTATTATCAACATTAATGGAGTGGTCAGAATCTAGATTTGAGAAAATGGAAACATGCTTTATGACAAGTTGTTGTTCTATTTCACTTTAAAAATGTGTGTCTTTTCTTCATTCTATGTTTGTTCAGTTTTATCAACTATAACAATATTTGCACTTGCAATATGCTGGATTACAGAACTTTTTAGATCCAGTGTTCTTTTCAGGAACATACAGTACTTGTATATAATTTGTAACTGTAACCAGAAAGTAATCTTTCTGCTACTGAACCTTAGTCAACATTTTATCTTAGAGTAAGATTTCTTCTCTCATCCACAACTTTCTCCCCTTGTGTTTATGTAGTACAGTATTCTTATCACATTTATCATCCTTACAATTTTTTCAATTGCTGTAAATCTTATAAATTCAGATCTCTAAATATAATTCATATTCCAACTGTATACCAAGTCAAACAGAAAAGTGAACAATCTCAAAAACTCCTGTCTCAGACACCAGCACCCCTTTTTAAACTCCTTCCCACTGGTTGGCATAGGACAGTGTTGTCCAAACTTGGCCACTTTAAGATGAGTGGACTTCAACTCCCAGAATTCCCCAGCCAGCCATGCTGGCTGGGGAATTCTGGGAGTTGAAGTCCACTCATCTTAAAGTGGCCAAGTTTGGACAACACTGGCATAGGAGCATGATTATCTTATTTGTCCTGTACCAAATTACCTTTATACTACAATGATACAAATCTTTTATCTTAAATATCTTATATCTTAACTTAGTATAACATCATTTTGCTTGCATCCCATTCTATATATAAAGCTACAGCTTAGTATACTGAAAATACAGGGGTTCTGTTTTATCTGTGTCGCTCTCTTGCTGAACACATGAGGAAATGCTGCCACTATCTATTTCATCACATTTTCCTCATACTGATTTCAAACAACTAGAAAAATATACTGAAGTCTATTCATGATCATTCACGAATTGTTCTGTCATCAAAATTTGTGTTAATTAAGTGGTTCATTATATATAAAATGAAGAAACATGTTTTAAAAGCAAGGAATGTGTTTTTAAAAATGTATAAGATCAATATATACAATACTAAACACGCTACCATTTCCTCCCTTCTGCCACCAAGTATCTACAAAATACTAAATCTATGCAGTACTGAATACATACAAAATTTTCCCCCACCACCACTGAAAAGGAATTAAAAATGGTGTTTAATACAGGAATAAAATACACTATATATAAAACCAAATAAATATCCATTTCACAGAGGCAACATGGGATCCTTCTCAATCTATATACTGGTTGGTAGCCACACCTCTTACCCATTACTCGTTTAGAGAGAAAAGGATGCTAGCATTCATTCAAACCCCTCATATGCTGTGAGTTTTGATATTGATATTAATCTTCCTCTTCCTCCTCGATGGATCTCCTGTAGAGTTTTCTTTATTAATCCCAGACAGCTAACTATGAAGATTTCCCCTTTCTCTCTGTCTCTCTGTCAAAAGCACTCCTACTACAAGTATCCCCTATTTTTCTTTCAAGGTTCTGATGCAAAAGTTTTAGGTAAGCACCAATTTTCCCGATCTCATGCACACTCCAATCCATCCCAAAATTCAATTAAAATTGTAATGAGAGAGGGATTTTCATTGGCAAGAATAGCCCTTCCCTCCCGTCATTCAACAAGTATTATATGTACACAGAAGTTCTTATTGACACTACTAGGAACTTATTTATAAACTTAATTTAGGATGGGGGAGATGTCCTGGGATCACAGTGGCCTCTCTTTTTAAATAACATACTACTTCTCCTATAACAGGCCTCCGACACTTTTATTATATTTCCCATGAATGTATTGGCTTCTCATGTGTTTGCAGTTACAGTTCAAGATTTGGATAATCTTCAAAGCCTCATGTGGTTTTGGATATCTGAAGGTTCTTTCCAGCATCAAGAGATGGTAGGATTATGAAAAGCCCTTTCAAGTAATGACACTCAGATGTTGAATTCTCTCCCTCTTTTTATTTCACATTTTTACATCCTCTTAATTTTTTTTTTTCAGTTTAAGCAGCTTTAGTGTATCTTTATAAAATGTATTAGGGTTGTACAAAGTATTAGAATGAGGTGCCTTGCAATGTACCGGATTCCTCTATTTCATTTAAAAGCCTCTTGTGTTGATGAAATTAGAGCACGTGTGCACTTTTGCCACTAGGCAATATTACTGTTTCTCAATAATATTATTGTATCTTTCTTGGTGATGAAATTATTTATCCTGTGTTTTAGTTATGGCACTATTATCAACAGTAAAATTCCATTTTTAATGGGCTTAAACAAATATAAAAAAGAAAATGTACATAACCATATACATGTCCTTCTTGGGCTCTTTGTTTCTCTCTCTGTGGGACTCAAGTTTTCTGTTGTTGGCAGAATTTAGAAAGGAAGGCTGGGAACCACTGGTTAAAGTGTCCATTATCATTGGGAAGAAAGAGATAGGCAACCTCATGCTCTCCAAATATTTAGATTGCTTTTCTCAACTATTTGAGCCTACCTAACATTCAATTCAATGGGGGAACCAGACCACCTTACCTGTCTCCTGAGAAATCTGTATGCGGGCCAAGAAGCAACAGTCAGAACCGGTCACGGAACAACCGATTGGTTCAAAATAGGGAAAGGTGTACGACAAGGCTGTATACTGTCACCCTGCTTATTTAACCTATATGCAGAGTACATCATGAGAAATGCCAGGCTGGAAGAATCACAAGCCGGAATTAAGATTGCAGGGAGAAACATCAACAACCTCAGATATGCAGATGATACTACCCTGATGGCAGAAAGTGAAGACAAACTAAAGAGCCTCTTGATGAGGGTGAAAGAGGAGAGTGTGAAAGCTGGCTTGAAACTCAACATTAAAAAAACTAAGATCATGGCATCTGGACCCATCAATTCCTGGCAAATAGAAGGGGTGGAAATGGAAGCAGTAACAGACTTCATTTATTTGGGCTCCAAGATCACCACAGACGGAGACTGCAGCCATGAAATTAAAAGACGCTTGCTCCTTGGGAGGAAAGCTATGCCAAGCCTAGATAGCATATTAAAAAGCAGAGACGTCACCTTGCCGACAAAGATCCACATAATCAAAGCTATGGTTTTTCCAGTAGTAATGTATGGCTGTGAGAGCTGGACCATAAAGAAGGCTGAGCACCGAAGAATTGATGCCTTTGAACTGTGGTGCTGGAGAAGACTCTAAGAGTCCCATGGACTGCTAGGAGGTCAAACCAATCAATCTTAAAGGAAATCAACCCTGACTGCTCATTGGAAGGACTGATAATGAAGCTCAAGCTCAGATACTTTGGTCACCTAATGCGAAGAGAGATCTCTTTGGAGAAGACCCTGATGCTGGGAAAGATTGAAGGCAAAAGGAGAAGAGGACGGCAGAGGATGAGATGGTTAGATAGCATCACTGAAGCAATGAGCATGAAACTGAGCAAACTCAGGGAGGCAGTGAAGGACAGGAAGGCCTGGCGCAATATGGTTCATGGGGTCACGAAGAGTCGGACACGACTTAACGACTGAACAACAACAACAATATTCAATTCAAAAACTATTCAGTTCAAAAACTGCAAGTAAGCAAGCAAGCAAGTGCCCAACTTATATATTAAGCAAAGCAATTACATATATGACTATGCTTTCTCTCCTTTTCCAGTTCAGGCATTCTAGACAGAAGGCCGTGCATCTATCCAAACACTTTTTGACCTACCTTGAGGTTCTCCCAAAACCTCCTGACCTTTAATGGGCACTTGAGGAGGCTTCTTGGTATATGCTTATTTAAATATACAAAAGTCCAAATCCAACTCATTTGGAGGGCAATATATTATCCAAGGTTGCTTTAGACTACACTTCTGTCAAACTGCTAACAATTGAAACTGAAAGATATTTTAGAGCCAGGAAATGTGTTCATCAAGATTAGTCGAGAATTCCCATCAGTTCAATATAGGATCAGTTTCACTTTCCACTTCATCATTTTGTTTTGAGTAGACTTGTGAAGATTTGAGATCCATAACTGCCCAGCGCTGGGAGGTTTCCCCTCCCCTTTCATGGCTGGGCAATTATGGGCCTCAAATCTTCAGGCGCTGAAGAGAGCTGAAATCCTTCAGCAGAAATCTCTTTCATTCTGTCCACTTAACAACCTGGGAGGTCGCTTAACGACCGCAACCGGGAGTGCCCAGATTGCAGTCACTGAGCGAAGCAGTCATGTGGGCATCTCACTTAATTACCACTTCACTCAATGACCGAGATTCCAGTCCCAATTGTGGTCGTTAGGTGAGGACTACCTGTATAGGCAGTCCTTGGGTTACGACCATTTGTTCAGCAAGCGTTGAAAATTACAACAGCACTGAACAAATGGTAGTTACGACTAGTCCTCGAAGTTCCAGCAGTTGCAGTACTCCCACAATCACATGCTTGGAGACTGACCTGCATTTACAACTGGTTGCAGCGTCCCACTGTCATGTTCTCCTGCCCTGCATGAATTGCCTCTATTTCAACTCCCCACATTTGCCTATCCTCCCCATCTTTGCCCTTTTGGCTTCCCGGCACTACACTACCTTCCCCTGCCATCCTTTACCACCGCATCCCCCAGCTGACCTTTGCCATCTTCTTCGTCCCATTGCTGCTGCTGGATCCAGGCACTGGTTGGGGATGCAGCCCCAGAACACGTGTGGTGAGTGCAGCAAAGCCTTGTCTGCTGAAGGGAGCTTGCCAGGCCCAGCCGGGGAGGATGCAGTGGGACAGAGTTGGCAGAGGAGGCAGGGTGGTGGTATGGGCAGAGGAGCCCTGTCTGCTGCCACCAATGCTAGAAGCAATAGCCTGCAGACTGAGGAGAGTGTAGTGAGACAGGACAACAAGGCACAGCAGGCTGTCACCGGGTGAGGAAGGAGAGGCAGTGGCTCCCTGGGTGAAGGTGGCAGCTTTTTGGGGGGGGGGAATTGGAGGAACTGGAGGGATGAGGGCTTCCCAGAGGTGCTATATGTGTTCTGCAGATCACATTGGAAGCATTCGTGGAGAACCAGCCTGCAGGCTTCAGCATGAGGTGGAGGCAAGCCCACCGCCAACAGACTCTACCTGCAGGCCCTCTGCTCACTTGGCCCAGTCTTCCTCCTGCAAAGCCTCATGAAGGGCCAGCAGTTTCCGACTTCTAATGCCTCCTCTGCTGGCCCCATTCCGCTGCCTCTTTCCTGTCCATGCCCAGCAAGCTCTCTTCAGCAGACAAGGCTCCACTGACCTGCTGCATCTGCTGTGCACATCCTGGGGCTGCGCCTTTGCCCAGTGCCTGGATCCCAGCCTAGCGGCGGGAGGAAGAAGATGGCAAAGATCAGTTAGGGGCAGCTGCAATGGCGGGGGGCAGCAGGAGTCTGCAGCAGAGTGCAGGGTGGCCAAAATGGCAGAGATAGGTAGGTGGGGGGAGTTGAAGCAGAGGCAGTTCACACAGGGCAGGAGAAGCATGAGGTCCTCACCTAATGACCATGTGGTCCTGGCCTAACAACCACAATCTGGACTGCCAGGATTGCTGTTGTCAAGCAATGTGGTCACGTGATGTTTTGCTTAATGACCACTTTGCTTAGCACAGAAATTCCAGTCTCAATTAGGGTTGGAACCCAAGGACTACTACAACCATCACAAGGAATGATATTGTTCAGCATGTTCTGGAATAATTAGGTCATTCTATCTCCAGTACATCTTTCTTTGCCAATTCTTCCTCACAAGGGTAAGTTTGGTTTTGGAAGTAAGCGATGAAAGGGGGACAGCAGACATATAGACAGATGAAGAAGGATTGAAAAGGATGATTAACAGCCATGATCAAATTCAGGACACTGAAATTTGAAAACTGGAGAAGTTTATATTGCAAATGTCTCTAATTGAAAATTCTGTGGCGTCACTATTTTAATTCAGTATTATCTTTGACTCAATTCTCACAGTCTCTTTAGATTGCTCCAAGAGCTTACAAATGGCCAGTGGGATTTTGTTTATCTTTTCCCTTCTAAACGTAGACATTAATGTTCCATTGCAAATACTGAAAACCAGGTTAAGTTCAAAAATAATAAATTGTCAGAAAGCATGAGGGGCTAGTGTTTGAGGAGATAAATCCTCTTCTGGTAATACTGAATTAACTGCAAGGTTCTTCAGATCTAGATAATTTCAGTGCAATTATCTCCACTTCACCAATACTGAAGTAATCTGTATATAGTTTTAGCCACCATTCTCAGAAAATACTGTCCAAAGGGGAAAAGTATGGCAAATTTTGTGAGATCACTGTGGAATGAGATCTACAGTGATCACCAAAAGTAAGTTGTAAGCAATTCAGTGAGTGTAGATATATTAAAGAATCAGAACTGCATTTTCTGACAAAAATTATGCTCCCTTATTCTGGAAGGGAGCTCATCACTTAAGAGAAGGACAATGCATCTCTTCAGGAATTTAATGCTTCATGCTACTTGTTAAATAATATACATCTATTATGAAACAAATGCAACTAACAACATATTATATCTCTCTTCTGAACAGAAGGCCACTAAAACAGAGAAATATATTCAAGCATTGTTTAGGCCACAATACATACAAACAATATTTTAAATGGGAATAGTTCAAAAAGAAAATCTTGTATCACCAGCTGCAACTGGCAAAAATAACCATTTAAATCATTAGTATTTGGATATGTCAAGCTACAAGCAAAATGTCACAAAGACTTTTTGAATGCATAAGTAATTATATAGGTAAGCTTTCTGGCTGATGTCATTAAGAAACTGAACAGTGCATTTTCAAAATTAGTATGTATAGAATCCTGTCCTGTTAAGAGATCCTTACTTTCCAAATGGAATAGTTTCTGGAAGGATTTTACCATCACAATCCTTAACTATGTTTATTTGGAAGAAACTCTACTGATTACATTGGAAATTGTTTCTATTCTGTGGTTAGGAATATTCAATTGCTCTTGTTTTGCAAAGAGGTTTCAATGGCTACAATTAAATTTAGAGTCATTCAGAACCAGTTTTTCGCTGCCTTTGGTTTTAGAAATTAAAATATTATTTTCTACTTCAGGTCTCAAAAAGAAAAAAAAACCTTGCTATGTAGAAGTCAACAGTGTTCTTCTGGCCAAAAAATGGGAGGAGATATGCTCTGAGGTATAATATGAAAATACTGGATAGGCTGTACACACACATGCACACACACACATATACTTCATTAAAATATGTGATCCCCGCCCCCACAAATAATAAAGTTAATTACAGGTGTGCACAGATTAACCAAACCAGAATTGATTTTGTCTAAACTGATACCAAAATCTGAAGATTCAGAAAAAATGGAACGCCATTCTCCCATACTCCATTGGAGTTAGGCAGCTAAAAAGTTCAAATCAATCAATCAATCAATCTCCAGGATGGGAACAAAACTTCTGTACATTTTTGGTTATTTAATATATTGGTATGACAAACTACAACTTTACGAGAGGATGAACTATATCAAATTTTTGCTAAAATTGGTATGTGTTGTTCAGCCTATGGTTTTCTAAAAAACTCCTTAAATTCCCATAATTTTCTGTCTAAAGAAAATCTGGCCCAAATTACCCTGCTCTACTTTGGAAACTGAACTTCAGCAGAATTTAATGCATACTCCTACTTAAAACTGTAATATGTAAAATACATGACATATTCCAGCATCAGTTAAAAGTTGATTCAACCGTTCAGGATTTAAAGTCCATTTAAATATAGATAGGCATGTCTCCTGCAAAATTACACCTTATTAAAAAAAAAAAAAAAGACCTATTTTTAAACTGACAAATCAAAGAAACTGGAACATGAATCTATTCCTGATCTTAAAGTTAGATAGGTTCCTTGTGGGGAGTGATTCTTCTTCAGATAACTAGATATTAAGCAATGTAGGGGATTAAAAATAAAGTTGGGGCTAGAAACATATTAGTACCACTGCAGATGATACAGAATCACTATTACCTACTTTAATTGCTTTACCCACACAAATGTTGGAATGGCTATATTATACATAAATTAAAATTTCCAAACCATCTTCAAAATAGTCCCACATAGTGTTAACAATAACCAGTTAAAAGGGTATGAATTATTTTTGTAAGATATATTTTCTCCAACTAGGGACACCAGTGATCAATCAGTTTATGATGATCAAAATCATTCTGAAAGTTGACACTACTTGCATCCCAGAAATAGCCAGATTCCACAAGTTAAGATATACAGATCAGCAGCCTCAGAATATTATTCTTATTTGGACTATCTCCTATCTTACTTGCATCCATCCATCCCAAATGCTCCAGATACCCACTCAGTCTTTTCATATTTTCCCTCAGAGCAATCAAAGAAAATGAAAAATAGTAATCTCAGCAGCATATTGATAATATTATAAGATAAACCTTCAAATGATTTCTCTGAATGGGTTAGACATGGGGGACAAGACAGAATTCTGAGGTATTCTGAAGATCAATGGGCATTTGGAGAAACATTTGGGGGATTTTTTAAAAAAAATTTCAATTTGAAAAAATTCAATTTCATTTGAAAGTCCTTTTCAAACTTTTACAATTGTTGTTTATATTTAAGTCATTTTTTCAATTGTTTGTGAATCAATTTCTCTCTTTTCTTTGAAAGACATATTCTAAATGTCTTAGCTTGCCTTGTTGTGTAAAATGTTGCACGTAAGGCAGCTATTCCTGTTTGAATTTGGTTAGACTTCTGTTGTGAATATATGCAGTCAATTTCTCCATTGCCACATAATCTCTAATTCTGGTATCCCAATCTTGTATCGCCAACAGGGTTTGTTTTTTCCAATATTTTGCCAAATTGATTCTTGCCATCAATAGCCTATATCTCAATAAATTGTGTAACTGTTCATTTATACTCTCTGGAATAATTCCTAATAAAAATATTCATGGTTTCAATTCAAATTTTATTTTCAAAATTCCATGAATGTTTTGATGTATTTCTTTACAGTACTTTTGAATTTTTTTGCACAACCACCACAGGCGATAGAATCTTCCATCTTTGTTACGGCATTTCCGGCATTTATTGTTATATGATTTGTTCATCTTAGCAATTGTCAATGGAATTATATACCATCTCTAAAACATTTTATACCAATTTTCCCTTGAATTATAGCTTGGAGTAAATGTTATTGATTTTTTCCCATTGATCCACTGTGATTACTTTTTTGAAATTTTGCATCCATTTTATCATGCAGTCTTTTACTTGTTCTGTCTCTGTATTGTTTTTCAGTAACAATGTATAGATATGAATGTCAACAACCAACCTTTTTAAAACATTTATAAAAGAATCTGATTAATTCAAAAAAAGAATGTTTTGATGAATTAACCTTGCTTTAAGAAAAGAAATACTGTATAGTTAACATTATTTAAAAATCTGAGCCCATTGATTCTGTAATATAGGAAAGTCCAATTCTGTATAACAAATTTCTTGTATAAATTTTTAATTACTGAATTGTTGGCTTAGCCTTAAAAAAGCATGCTCTAATACATTCAAAACCATAGGTGTTTCCAAGGCAGCCAATATGTCTGGTCAAAACAAATAACATAGGCGATGCTTAATGAATCCTATAGTTTATGGCATGGAAACCTACTGAGAGATTGTAAATTGGAACGGACTCTAGCTAAAGTCTACCTGAAATAATACAGCTAAATAGAATGCTGACCACAACCATCTCTTGTTCTATCAAATCAATGTCAATGAGTAGAAACTGGCTAAGCAAGGCTACAAGGGTTCAGTCTGATTTCTCAAGCCTACAGAGAGCAGATTTTTCACTATCTGATTAAGGTCTTCTTGCTGATACTACGCAGATGCGATGACAGTCGAAAAGTTTGAGGAGGTTTTTTGGCTGCCATCATCAACACAAAATTAGCTTCAAGATGATATTATCCTCATCTTTTGCCACCTGAGCTTAAGTTTGTGGATCCAGCCACTTCATAGCACTCAGTTCTTTAAATACCAAGAACTTAATAGAGCTCTCTGATTGAGCCAAGAATATATTATTTTTTATTTACAACATCTGTATTGCTGCTTCCCATTAAGAAATCTCAAAGCAGTTTTATTATCATATTGATAGTCTAAATCATCTCCCCGTGCCAAACAGAAACAAGAAACTACAGTGAACTCCCAAAGGGATCTCAAGAAATGATGTTCATCAGCCTCTGAAGATGGATTTTAAAAATGCAATCACCTAATGCAGAAAATTAATTCCATTGTAATGCATTGCTCAAGATCAGGAGTAGTTCCGAAACTTTTTTTTTTTTGGCAACTTACAGTGTCTCCTGAAATCACCAGCAGGGATGGTAAATAAATCAAATAGCATGTGCATGTATGAAAGATAGTTGTTTTGAAATTGTATGTATGGCTAGGTAAAGAGGGATTTTCCTCTTTTTGTGTTCTCCCCATTTATTCCCGTGTTGCTCTTTGTATTACTGGATTGTTTGGGTGGTGGTGAATTACTATGGCAAGTGAATGTGTTCCTTTATATAAAGAGGAAGAACCTACTTGGTTACATTGTTCCTACTTCCTACCAAGGTAATTTGAGGAAACAGGTTGAGCAACTATAGGTCTTGACACTACTATTGAATGCAGGTCAGTCACAAAGAAGATATCTTCTGTGGTCTTTGGACAAAAAAGCAATCTGATATGTATCACAGAGATTTGGTAGGGGGTCTGCATGGGATCACTTGCTGTTAGCTGGGTACTTGATGCAAGAACAGTACAGACATATTGCTTCAAAAGTGATGTTGCTTAAGTATACAGATATTTAATTTTCCATTTCAGGCCCCATCTCTAGAACTTCACTACTTTTACAAGTATATATCATGTTCTGAATTGTTGGTTGAAGATAAGAATTCTGGTGGTGTACTGCTCTTGCCACTAGCTGAAGGCCGGACTGATGCGGCAAATTCCCTCTGCAATGTCAAAAACTAGCTTAAGTAAGTACATCCATGAAGATTAATGGATCCAATTGGAATCTAGATAGTCCCACAAGATTCAGTTTTCTCTGTTATTTACTATTTATATGAAGACATTGAGAAGGCTCATAAATAGATTAACTGTCAGCAGACTCTAAATTATATCCACCTATATTTCTCCTTTTTTATGAACTCAGGAATGGATATCTTGAGAACCTGTTCATGGCTCCAGACTGCAAGAGATGGGGTATAATCATATGCAAAAGTGTTATGTGCAGGGAATTGTCCAGAAAACATTGTCTTAATAACTGTGTATGTGTCATTTAGGATTAAAAATTCACCTAAAAGTCGACCTAAATTCATCATTGAGAGGGAGAAATGCCTGAGTCTGGGATAATTACAAGCAAATTATTTACATCTGTAGCACAAACAATGATTAGCCATCACAGAATCTGCATATATTAGGCAAATCATTATGTACTGTAAATAGTGATTGTTAAAGTAGAAATATGGTTTAAGGTCATGTACACTTTGTATCATGAACCTATAAAATCCTACGTTAATGTTGGACTTTGGAACTCATCTGTTGTGCATCAGCCTGGGAATAATCCTCACTGCATAATTTGGGCTCTGCTTTGCATTAATAAGAATAAATCTTCTCTCTTCCTATTATGGGTAACAGTAGTCTTGGAATTTTTTCAGACCTTTTACCCACTGAAGTGCTATGCTGCTTGAAGTGTTTCCTTTCCCTGGAGCAGTGCTAACATGAAGTTGAATTCAGACAATATGGAGTTATTGCAGATTCAGGGGCTGAACTTCTGAATTTAGGGGGTACTCATGTTCTGGCTGAGAGTGCACTTCCCTTTATGGAACCAGTTTGCAGTTGGATGGTTGTTTTGGATTTGGCACTGATGCTGGACAGTTATTGTGATGGGATTCTCTGAACCTAGAAACAAAATGGATGTTTCCAAAATGTTGCTCAAGAACAGATGGACATTTGTGTGATATCAAATGAACTATTAGCACCTTCCCAATTAAACTAAGATTCAGTTAGAAAGAGGATCAAAGGCAAGAGGGAAGCCCCACCTTAACATACTCACTGATAAATGAGGGCAAAGGTATACATATCCAGTTTCCAAGATTCTGTAATCTAAACATATTTTTTCCTTGCCTACTCAGAATCTGTGCGCTTTCTTGCTTGTGAGCTGCTGTAAGGGTCTTGACAGTTTTAAAACATCTATAGCAGCTTCAATTCATAAACAGTTGTGCTCCCATATAGAAGAAAGGAATCTGGGTATTCCAAAAAGTCCGATATATTTGTGATACTATCTCTCCACTCTATTTTGGGTAAAAATCCACATTGATCTTCATGAATAAAGTCCTGTAACACGATTTTCATCCTCTCGGCTAAAATCATTGTAAATAACCTATAGTCATTATTCAGTAATGATATTGGCCAGTAATTTTTTGGTGAAGCCAAAACTTGGCCTTCTTTTGGAATTAATGCTATATTACCCTCTATCCAACTACCTGGTATTCTTCCATTCTGTAAGAATTCATTGTTTTTTACAAAGGCTATAGTAATTCATCCTCAAAGTATTTATAATAGGAAACTGATAGGTCACCTAGTCCCAGTGTGTTCCCTATTTTAGTCTTTTTTATTGCTTCACAAATTTCCTTTATTGTTATAAGTCCATTCATAATTTGTTTCTCTTTATCTTTGCAGGATGGCTCTTAAAGATGGCCTAGAAACTCTAGCCGGCAGCACATACGGTGAGTACTTTCTCTCTGAAGTGCCACGTCATCTTTATATGAAAACTGCTGCCCTGGATGCTGGTTGTTTTTCAAACTTAATTTAAGGTGCCTACTTTGGTGTACTAAGTTTTACATATCTTAGGTCCCAGTTATTTACACTACAGCTTACTCTTGTATTCTCTACTCATAGTCTCAGGTCTTGTAGGTCATCTACAAATGTATTTAACAATGACAGGCAATTATAGTTTTATAGTGGTAAGGCCTATACTGTAGAACAACTGCCCTTCATGTTTCCCCTTCCTTACCATACTTTAGTGAAGAGTGTTCAAAATGTATCTTTTTGCCTAAGTCTTTTAGGTTTTTCTTGTTATGTAGCTTTGTGATTTTTATTTTTAAAAAACTGCCCATAGCTATTAGGGGAATGGGTAACATATATTTTCAAATAAATAAAGGAAAAAAGTTCTAGAAATGGCCCAAACTGGGCTTCTCTGGAAGCAGTCCATCCTGAATTAATGTTCAGATTGGGAATAACACCAGAGAAAAAATAACTGCTTTGAAAAGAATACAAAGGCTTCTCAGAAGAATAGAATGACATGTCTAGGCAAACTAGAATGGGAAAAAGTAGATCATGTCAAATTTCACAGATGTTGCCTATACAACTTTTGAAATCTGATTTTGTAAAATAAAAATTCCCCTCTCACCCCTATGGGTGATACGTGTCTTCCTCAATCTCGGGTCCTCTGTCAGAGGCCTGGGAGTTTGAGGGTTCTGCTCAGTATCTTAGCTGTTCCGAGCACTGCACTCTTCTGGACAGAGAGCTCAGATGTTGTTCCTGGGATCTGTTGGAGCCATTCTCCCAGCTTAGGAGTCATGGCCCCAAGTGCTCCTAAAACCACTGGGACTACTTTGGCCTTTACTTTCCACATCCTCTCTATTTCCTCCTTCAGGCCCTGGTACTTCTCCAGCTTCTCATGCTCCTTCTTCCTGATGTTGCTGTCACTTAGCACTGCTACATCTATCACTGCCGCTGTCTTCTGGTCTTTGTCTACTACCACAATGTCTGGTTGACTGGCCAGTACCTGCCTGTCCATCTGGATCTGGAAGTCCCACAGGATCTTAGCCCTGTTATTTCCATGACCTTCTGTGGAATCTCCCATTTGGACTTGTGGGGGTCTAGCCCATACACTGTGCAGATGTTCCTGTACACAATGCCAGCTACTTGGTTGTGCCGTTCAGTATGTGCTGTTCCTGCCTGCATATTGCACTCTGCCACTATGTGTTGGACTGTCTCTGAGGCCTCTTTGCAATCTGCACCTTGGGTCCTGTCTAGTGTGGTAGACCCCTGCTCCTATGGATCTGGTGCTTAGTGCCTGTTCTTGTGCTGCTATGATCAGTGCCTCAGTGCTGTTTCTTAGTCCAGCCCTTTCCAGCAATTGACAGGAACTCCCAATGTCAGCCACCTCAGCTATCTGTCTATGGTACTATATATATAGTATCTGCTTATAGCATCTACAGTATTTGCTGCTTGGGCAAAGGATATGGCTACATTTTCAATGAAAGAGTCCCTATGGGATGAAAGCCATAAGAAATGTGTTGAGAGGTTTTATGAAAATGGAAGGTGTGGTCATAAGGAATTATACTGCCCTTCAAGAAGCTAGAGAAACTGACTGCCAGGTGTTGGGGGAAAAGTATGAGGGATGAATTACCTGGTCTTTTCCACAGAATGAATCAGTTGCTAAGCCAGGTCAAACAGGTAAACACAGCTCACAAACTATTGGCTGGGCTTACACATAATGGATGATGAAATAAACCCACAATAATAGCTGATTAATAAAACTCAAGTTGTGTGGACTCACAACTTGTGGTTTATTTAACTACAAAGAGTAGTGGCTGGGTTCACAGAAGCTAAGACAGAACCAAAAAATCACTTTATGGCTTAGCCTGTATGAACCAGGCCATAGTAAGCAATTAACTCAGATTATGAATTGTTATTAATTGTTATAGTGAACTGAATGTGAAGGAATGTAAAAAATAAATCAAAAGTTCTCTAGAAATCCTCCAAAGCTATGAGCAGGATGACAATGGGGGTCAGATCATAAGGATTACTCTGAAGACATGCACTTCATAGAATCCAGTATATTTCTCACTTGTTTCAGTACACTTCTATGTCATGGATCTCTTAAAAAGTATAGCTCTTTAGATGCATCAAGTAAAGGAAAAATTTGTTCAGATCAGTCCTAGTCTGAGTTATGGATTTGGGCCAAGTCCAATGGCCATTGCTAACTGAAAGCCTAATGTGGGCCAGCTTTTAAAAATGAATTGAGACAGGTGTTTGTAATAGTTATTTATTCCCCTCTTATAATAATTCTGCTTCTTGTATAGTTTATTACTGTACATGAATTCTCTAAATAAAAATAGATTATCAGTCAATGAGATAGACTAACACTGAATTCATGACAAAATAGTAATCTGCAACATGTTTAATACTTAATATTAAAATAAAAAGCTGTTCCTCTGGCATGCACTCAAAAATATAGGAAGCAATTAACTCAGATTATGAATTGTTCACATTAGGCATAACTTGAAATGGAAAACTGATTTATGTGAATATTTTCACATGCCCGAAGAAAGATTTCAATTGTTTAGTGAGTTTTGTTAGGTGGCGGGCACATATGTTTCTAATCTGGAAAAGAGAAAGTGATAATATAATAAAGCCAATTACCTCTAGGTAACTATGGATAATTTTACTAAGGAAATGACACCCTCTCTTTCCAATTTACAGAAACCAAACAGACTAGGAATTGTATTCTCAACTGCATTTGATGGCAATCCTGCAGCTTTTGGGCAGCTGAATAAAACATGCAATATGTAAAAAAACCAGAAAAAAAAATAAAAGAACATACATAGGCATCTGGTAGAAATAATGATGATGTCATATGCATCATGATATCATTGCACAAAAGATTTGAAGTACGTAATTAGTGTCATTCATATGTCATTGTGCCAGCTGTGTACATTATATGATTTGCATCATTTGCATGACAACATCATGATGCATGTGATACCATTTGTCCCCCCTTCACTCTCTGTGGTAACTTATTAGAAGAGCTGAACTGGACCTGCCAGATGTCTGTCTAGTTAAGTATTCTGTATGACAACAAGACTAGCCACATGCATGTAAAAATTGGTTCAATCCCATTTTAAAATCATATTTGGCGATCATCATGCACCTGACAACAGCAGTTTCCACAGCTACATTATTATCTATTATTTTTTCTCTCTCAATAATATTCTTCAAGTGCAGTGAAATCCAGAAAAATTGATTTTGTTGAGAATGTAACTTTAGGGAGGCAGAAGCTGAATAAAATCCTTTATATTAAAAAATATAAACCACAGTGAAATATCCAAGAAGTCTGCATGATAAAATTTAAAGGATCTCTCTAAAAAGGCTAAAACCAACACCTTAAGGCGATAAAATGCCTGAAGTCACCATTATAGGGAGTCAGACACATCATGTATGCATTCCAGGAAGAAATAGGGAGAAAGAGCAGGCACTTGCGTGTTTGGTGAATTCCTGCCTAACAACTACCAACTATAAAAGAATCATTTAAACAAATCTTCAGTGGAGGATTCCTGTTTTGGATAGTTTCTCCCTGTTCTCTCAGACTGGCATTTTGCTAGGAAAATGAGAAAGTAAGAAATAATGAAGAAAAGAAAGAGGTGAGTTTGGTGAGAACATGTGTGAATGCGTGGGTGCCTATTTTGTTACATCAACAAAACTTTATAGTTGCTGCAATTCAGTATGCTTGCTACTTGCTGCAAAGATTCTACCTGCCTCTTAATTAAAATCTGAAAATGCTGAAAGAGAGAATTAGAAGTAGGGTTAGGGTTATGTTCCCTGCGTAAAATCTCATTGCCCACCCAGGCTCTGCTTCTGGTAAATCCAAGATGCCTATTCCCAGCCACTAAGTGGTGGAACAAAGCAAGTGGGAAGAATCCGAGCGAAGTGCCTAAGTAGGCTGCAAAAGGATGGATGGCTGTCTGTAAGTGGACTTTTAAAATTAAAATAAGTTCAAAGGAAAATTCTGTTAACACCTCCAAGTTTTAAATATATTAATGATATCCAGTTAAATATATATGATATCCAAATCTTTAAATAAGCTTCTCATTAATACCTCCAACCATAAAAAGCTTGTTCAAATATAGCGAAAAATTCTTCAAACCAATGTGTAATTGATGGAGAACAGGTATCATTCCAACTTTTGTTGTATTATGATTATGATGATGATGATTTTACAATCTTTAAAATGCAACAATTATTGTAATAATTGCCCTAATAGTTTTCAAATTGTTGACATATACTCCAAGATAACATGTTTATAAGTAATTAATTTGCCAGACTAAAAGAACGTGTGAAATAATGGCAGAAGGATGGTATTTCATCAATTTTCATGTATTAGGCCAATTCCATGACTTTCTAAATTCTTGAATATCTGATTTATTGTGTTCTAACAGCCATTTATTCATTATTATTATAGATATTTTGTTTTGTAAAGAACATGATAAATTCTCTACTACTAGAGAAGTTCTGAAGCAGTTACAGTTGCCTGCCCATATCTAGATACCAAAAGGTGTTGCGTTTGATGATACTGCCACCCTTTCCATTTTTGCCAGTTATACATGTGTTGACACTCTTTAACACCCTGAACCAGTACAGCACACTGCAATACTTCCTGGCTGGCGGAATGCAAGCAACAGTATGTTGTCTTAAAAAGGCAGTTTCTAGATAAGTTCCTTCCCTGCACTGAACTAATATATTGAGGTTTGTTTGACCCTGTGGCACACTCGGCAAAATGTGCCATAGTTGACTACTACTGTCCTAACCATTGGCAGGGAATGCTACATATGGCATAGATATGTCTTAGGTTGATAACCTACTTTATACTTTCTTTATTTAACTAAAAAGCATTTTACAAAAACTTTGGTTGACCAAAGTCATGATGGGTAATGGAAGTCAATATCCATGGCCCCATCTATTAACAACCACGATGTATGTAAGATTATGACTTGGACCATAAATGATAAGGAGCATGAATTATCAAATAAAATATTTTAAAAAAAAACAGAAGAGACCCTCATAGAAAAGAAGATTCTAACATGATAAAAGTACAGGTTTAGGAGCTATATTTGTATATGCTGTACCATACTATAGAAAAACCATCCACCTCTTTTTGTAGAAGATAAAGAGTTCACAGCTGACATCTTTAGGAAGAGCGAGGGTTGCACTGGGCAAATTGATTATGAAAAGTGTGTAAGTTTTTTCCCCATAGTTTTAAAGGGAGAATTTTTATTTAAGAAACCCACATACATTAGGCATATTTTACAGCTTTCACTAGTATTTTTGTGATGTCTGAGGTAAAACATGTTATAATTTTAAACAGATTTCTATGGTTTGTCCTGTGCCTTTTTGCAAATGTTATCTTCTTTAGCAGGTTAGTGGTGGTATAGGGTAGAAGGCTATTACCTGGACCTAGGAAAAAGCTCAAAAAGGAACAAACCTATTTGTAATCAGGTTTTCATTTCTAATGAGTAGCATTTCCTAACTAATATTCTCCTAATGTGTAGGACTACATTTCCCAGAATTCCAAATTGCTTACAGATTCTAAGAGTTATATCACCACATCTAAAGGATACTAGTTTTTAGATAGCACATACTCTCTTCTTTATGCTGGTGCATCCATGATATTCTCTGACATTTCCATCATCTGCCACAAAATTTTATAACCTTCTACATTCCTCTCACTCATTTTGCAATACAGTATTTCTAGGAAATTTGTAATAAGTTTTGCTCTTCAATTGTTGGAATATCTTATTTTCCCTGAATTCTGTTTTGGCCAACAAACACTGCACACACAGACACACCCCAACTTCTCATAGGGGAAATAAAAATGGCAGAAAATCAGTTTCTTCCCTGCTTGCTTTGCTCTGTTCTTTGCAGCCAAGTCAGTGAGCCTTGTACATATTTACCAGACCAGATGACAAGCAGCTTCAGGTTTAAACAATGGAAATCTCTTATAAAGGAAATAGTACCGGATTAATAATGGGAGAAGAAATATATTCTTGACAACACTAGAGTGGGAAGGACATATTTTTGACAAAGAGAAAGAGAAAATTGTATTGAATATGACAATGCTGTATTATTAGTCCTAAATAAGTGGCTATATAATGTTGTTCCCACCTTTCAAAAGAGGTACATAAATGTCAGTACAATAGATATGGACAGATAAAATCCTTTTTAACACTGAGATTGGTGTTAAACACAAGAAATTTCAGAATTCTCAAGCATGAGGGAAGAGAAGAAAGGATATATGTTTCATCCAATGCACGCCATGAGTTCCATATCCAACAGGTACCACAACAGCATCACACTCCACTACTACATTTACAGTAATACTGATCATGCTGCTGAAAAATACTACAGAAATACACAAAAATCATACAAAGAGTCTTCTATACAGAGATTCTTTCAAATGTATTTTGAAGAAATGAATCTAAAATAATTTAAAGAATTCCACTAGTTGATTGCTTCTCCACTTCTGTCGGAGTGTCACTGCAAAAGCTATCTGTTTAACAACTCCAAGAGGCATTTCTAAAAAGTTTACAATGGTTAACTTCTTCTCTTCCTTGAGTTCAGATCAGTTATCTGGGGCTCCAGGGATGTACACAGCTTCTAAATTCTTTTTTTCTTTTTCTTTTTTTTTTTTGCAGCCTACAAATGCCCTCTAACCGTTATTGCTGAAAATCAGTACCACACTTTCTTATCAGTGTGATCAGAAACAGAAAAGTGTAATGTAAACTCTTAATAAACTTACCACCACTACAACAAAACCAAAAGCAAAACTACAAAATCTCTTCAAAAGCAAGCTAGGGAAAAAAGGCAACAATTTGTTTTCCAGGGCCTCTTGGACATGGCAATTCCTACTTTACAACTTCAACTCCTTCTCCTCTTTCTCCTCCCCCTCCCCCCATGATCCTAGGTATCCTAGAAGTATTAAATACAGTACCTAGACACAAAAAGATTGCTCACTTCTGTTCTACTTATTGCATATGCTTTTCAGATATGACAATCTATAACACAAAACTGCATTCTCATATCTCCTTGGCTCAGTAAAAATCAGTTTTCTCACAAGTTCAGAAATTAAGTTTAAAAAGGAGTTGTATGAATGGAACTTCAGCCCACCAAAAAGAGAAAAACTTGACAGGCTATCCAGGTTATCTCCAAACTAGATGGTCTAGTTGTTTTATAACAAACTGGACTGGTTTCATCAAATGCTCCAAATCTGATATGAGAGGATAGTGGAATTTTTCTAGTGGGAAATTTTCTTCTATGTCCTTTCTACAACTGGAAGAAAGCAAAATATCTTCTTACCTAGACTTCATGAGCATGATAGTCCAGCTTCACATTATAAAATGAACTAGTAACAGTCAGAATGATTGCAGGATAACATTTCAAATTCTTTGAGACTATGAATACTTCTTAGAAATAATTTTCATTAAAATGAAGACTTAGTTCAAATTAGTTTCATGTTGAGTATTGAAGCAGAAGTTAATAAATAAATCCTCTCAAGTCCAGCTCACTGCTCATCACCCAGTTTTATATTACCTATCTATCATTATCAATTTTGTCCATAGTATCAACTGTGTCATATATTCTTGATTGTCTAAGTAACCCTGTCCTCATAACATGTTTAACCCAGTCAGTTTCAGTCCAGACAAATCTCCTTACCAGTGGTTCTAGCAGCCTACAATTGCACTACCTGGGTCAACAGGTGCCATTTTAGGAATAGAGAATAACCACCTGCTTTCTCTCCAAGTGCCTAGGATCCCATGGGACTCAGGATCAGAAAAACACTCATATGTTGCTATTCCTTCTCCCATTGGCCAGGGACGCAGCAGTGGATATGTGTAGAAGGCCAGGGAGATGGCCTTGAAGCAAATTTTCACTAACCATTATGTAAACAAAGAGGACAGAAGCATTCCTTAAATTCTGGGATGGAAAAGTTTTAAGAAGAGACTCAGGATGACTCTTCCCTGATTCACTGGGATATAAGAGGGAAGGAAGAAGAAGCACAATCAGACTTGCAAGATTCTATTATAGCCTACTTGAATAAATTATAGTTCTTGATTTTCTTGATCTGGTCTAAATTATAACTATAAATTATAGTTCTGGAGTGTGTTTCTTGATCTGATCTACCCTGAGGGATTGACAATGAGAGGGGAAAGGAAAGGGGAGAAAAGGAAACTGGCAGTGCCCCAAGCCAAATTCATATAAAAATGTATAATTCACACTTTGGTTGTATTTCTCTGCTGTCAACTTCCTTTTTAGCTATTTTTATGAAAGGGCACAATGGGGCAACTGACTGGATTTTGGTGTTCTGTGACACAGTTCACAGGTGGGCTAAGTTTAAACCTTTGCAAGAAAGGGTCTAGTTGGGGCTAAATCTAATATTCTGGGAGTGTGTTAAATGGGTCATCTAACTCATTTTGGTGCTCACAATATATTCTCACTGACTCAGTTAAGCATGGCATCAGTTCAGGGGTAGAATATGAATGGCTACTTCTCATCCCATTAAAAACTTTTACACTAAGAGCACAGAAGAAATGTTGCTGAAAAATGAAATGTTCCTCCTCTGCTTACCTTATTTTTCTAGAATTCACTATAAACAATGTAGTTGAAAGTAATATTTTAATTCTAATAAATTAAAAGGAAGCAAAAGATGTTTCCTGTTAATATAGCATGTTTTCCACTTCTATTTAAATCAGAAATATTTAGTTTTATTGTTATTTAAAATATACATACTTTAAATAAAATAAATATTTGGGAACTTCTTACAAATGAAATACTAAAATAATCATAATAAAAATAAACATATTTTATAACATCATACTGTAGGCAATAATGAGTTGTTAACAGAAGCAGATCTATATTGTTAAGATTACATCTAAAACTATCTAAGAATAACCTGGTCAGTGTTCCTTAATACTAACAAAGATTTTACTCATACACAATCATAAACAACTTATTTTTACCATTGGTATAAATCAAAGTAATTGCTATGACTCAGAGCAATTTATTCAAATAAAAATTATCCTGCTATTTATAAGTAAAATTTCATTCTCTGCAGCTGTATGAAGTATAAGCCAACCTTATGAATAAAAACAAGCGTTCATTAGTTTGGGAATATTTGATACATATTTTCAACCCATACTGCAATAGTTTTGTTACTTCTTTAAAAAGAACTTCAATACAAATATAGTAATAATACTCTCCTGGATTCTAGTATTTATAATTTTCTATGATAAATGCAACATTATAAATAGTTACAAATTTGTTTGTATTTTTCAGTGATTTTTCAGTGATTCAATGATTACCTGTACAGCACTTTTAAGCAGCATTATATCTGACAACTGTTTGTCCACTTTTTTAAAAAAAATCAAAGCTTTTCTTATATAACAGTCTGAAAAACACTACCTCTGGAAGACATGCTCAAGATGGAATCTCATGTTTCTATATTGCAGCAGCCAGAGTAGGAAACTGTTTCTCAAACACAACAAACACAAAGTATTGAGCAGAGCACATTTAATTAATCTAGTCCATGCAAATAGATGTCAAGAATGTAATTTTTATAGTCATTTTCACTGAACACTGTGGAAAGGGTGAATTCAGTCAAATGTAGGACAGGAATGGTTGTCCCAGATTTCTAAAGAATCACATCTAAAGGCTTTGAAAATTTATCACAAAACATGAAATTTTTCATATTTTTGTAAATGAACTGAAGAGATTCATGTGTGCTTTCTGAAGCCACTAGGTGATCCAAGGGCCAAGAAGGAACTCATGATGAAAATTCCAAGCTATTTTCTGAGAAATCTGAAATGTATTCATTCTCCTAGACAGTATCTCAAGTACTACAGATACCTAATCAATCACTATATCCCTACATACAGCTAGCAGAAAGTTAGGCTGTGGGTCTTCATTTAAATTAAAAATATGGCACAGGGTGAGGATTTAAGACTTTCCTTTCCATGCCAAAATCCTTTGTTTCTGATGGACAATAATACATTCTTCCATGTATTGGGGAAATCCTTTTAGTCATATATATCTTGCAAAGAATTAGAAATGCACCAAGCTGCATGATGTCACATAATTTTTTGTATCCGATATCCAGATTGTTAATGAGATTCAAAAGTTTTGCTTCTCCAACTGCTTTCCATGAGAAATCATACAAACACTTTAGAAGTGCTTGTAAATGCACTCCCTTGCAGTTCATAAAAGTTAATAGCTGACAGTCTAATAACAGGCTTATCAATCTCTTCCCAGTTATCTATAGCAAGCTATTGCAAAGTTTCCTGGGCGAGATGGCAAGGTTACCCGTACATTTCTCAGCTAAATAAAATCACAGGGTTTACATTTAAAGTGTGCTTTAAAATATAACCTGCACAAGAAGGTGCACCTTCTCTTCCATGTTGGTGTATGCATTAAAAAAAAAAAACTTTACATAGTTACTAATACAGTCCCTTTGGGAAAGATTTCTCCAGCATTTCCAGCAAAAGCTGAATATGTGCATCACCATTTACTGTCTCCTCTGCTGCACCTCCTCAGTAGCGACTTGACTCACAGTGGAGACTAGGTTAGAAGCAATCGATGCAAGCACATTACACACCAGAAACGGGGGAAGGAAGGGGGAGGAAATGGATCGAACGAGAGGCATCTTTCCTTTCAGCCATTAATTATAAATCAGCCAAATATCAAGGCAGCCCTTTCACAGCACTGATGCAAAACCAGGACCGCCTCCGTTCCATTTGTGATACGCACACGCCCGAAAAGTCGGATTCGATTCCTTTGAAATGGCACTATTTAAATCCCTTAAAATCCAGACGGGCTAGATGGGAGATGGTTCCTTCCCTGTTTCCAATGCAGACGAAGCACCACACATACATGTATGACTAAGTATTTCTAGTTGGTTCCATGTACGTGAAATATTACAAGACTTGAATGTCATGCTCCACAGCAGTCTGAGACTAAACAGGGTCTACTTCCCACCCGCCACCGTGGCTCGCCTCTTCCCCTGGTACGTATTTACGATTTCACAGCTCTAAGGAGAATATTATTGCCAGGTGACAGAAGAGCCGAGTTGCCGCCGATGCCCTACATAGAACCGGCGAGGGAGGGAGAGTATAAAGAAAGGGGGTGGGGAAAGATGGGGAAAAGCAGGCAATAGAATTAGCCTGCTTTCGTATGCCTCTTCGGCGAAGCTCCGAAATAGAAATTAAACAAAACATATTTATAATCCCAGACAATCGGGGCACTTCATCCAAACACAACAGAGGATTTTAAAAGAAGGGGGGAAGCGGAGGGGAGAAAGGAGGGAAAAGGAAAGACCTTTACAATGCGGGCCCCTCCTCCTGCTGCCAGTGGCAATCCCTCTGCACAAGAAAAAGGGAGAAAGCCTGGGCACCATCCATGATGCTCCTGCTGCTGGCAATGGCACGACTCACCCAACGCCGTCGCCCTGGCTTGCTGCTTCCCGAGCATATACCAACAACAAAAGGCAAATCCTCAAGGTGGGCTGGAGGGAGGTGGCTGCGCGCCCCCCGGGCTGCTTCAATGCAAGGTCCTGACCTTGCCCAATTGCAGCATCTTGCCCTGCCGTTGCCGCCGCCGCCGCGTCCTTTTCGCCGCCGCCGCCGCCTCCCTCTTTGACTGCGAAACTCGCGTGCTTCGGCAAAGGCTCCGAGCGAGGCAAGCTCTTTCATACACTGGCGTGCTCCGAGGGGCTGGCTCTTTCCCTAGCCGAGGCTGACGTCTGGCTGAATTTCTGTCCCACTCCCTTATTCTCACGACAGGCTCGGCAGCGGCGCTCTGTAGTGCGGCCACCTCAGCTTGGCAACCTTGCCCCGCTAGAGATGGTTCTGTGACAGCCGCCGCCGCCGCCGCCACCGCGCTCCCTTCGCCTCGCCTCTCCTCTCCTCCCTTCGCCGACAGGAGCGCGCGCGCCTGCTGCCGCCGCCGCCGCCGCCGCCGCTGCTAACTGCTGCTCCTGAGGCCGGGCTGGGGCGGGCAGGCGGGAAAGCAAGCAAGGCGGCTGCGCTGTCTTCTTTCTCCCTCAGCGAAGCGCCGCCGCCACCTGCGATGGGCGAGGAGGCGGCGGCGGTGCCTGAAACGTTCCAATTTGCCCGTCCAGGAAAGCGCGAACACCAAGTAAGGAGCGAGAAAGAACCGCCGCAAGCCCTGAGCTGTAGTGTCTGGGTACCCTTTGAGTTGACCGGAGGCTTCTTCTCTGATTTCCTAATTCAGCCGAAATTGTCGTCCCGGCCGTTTCTTAATTCCGTGACCAAAGGAGCCAATGCGCAAATCCCTCTCGTGGTTATGCACGCAACATCACCCCATCCTGCAGAAATTCGCGCGGGCCCTCCTAGCAAGAAAGTCAAAAACTTGCCATTCCCAAGGAAGTAGCGAATGCAGCTGGCTGCTGAGGCTAAGGAAGGCGGGAGAGAGAAAGAACCAGAAGTTAACGACCCTTCAAAGGTCAGGGGCGTAGATGCTGGAAACGAGAGCAACGGTGTGGATTGTGGTAGAAAAAGAATGGAACCGATGCCCTTGAATTTTCTTCTTCACCCAGGTCTGTGCATCTTCTGGCATGGAGACGTCGTCCAGGGTTTGGCAGTCAGAGGAAGGAAAGGCAAGACGGTCCTCAGTTGCTCTTTTCCACAGCTGCAGCTGGGTTTATTCAAGCTTCAGCTCTGTCTCAAAGAAAGACATTGATAAATCCAGTGCTGTTCCTTTCTAGATCAGTGGTGATGCCTTCTCATCTTTTTTTAAAGCCCCATCCTGAAACGCCTGGCAAGGAGGCTGAAGAAAAATAAAAGTTGTGCAGATTTTAACATTTGGAATGCGTTAAGGCCCTATATAAGTTCCAGAACCCCATGCAATATTTAATCCGAAATCTAGCAGATCTAAATGGTTGTGTCATACTTTAGAAAATTGCTCTGCATGTATTAATTTCATTTCCTGCAACAAAGTTTTGAACTGATACTGAAAAACTGGGATCACTTTAGGATTCCCAAAAGGGTTTTCATGTCTAATCCAATTCTGTCTCTCTCTCTCTTTTAATGCAGCTTAGTTATAGTGTATGCTATGTAGAAAGAATTAGGTGTATAGAATCACAATGAATATTTATTTTGACATTTTAATATTTTATTCAAAAGGACCAACTGCAGAGAACAATTATATATTTTTACAAAATGAGGCAAAATTCCAAATTTTATTTTTGTACTGAGGTGCAAATTTTGTCTTTGTAACTGCCAGTAAAGTATAATTTCAGAGAAACTCACTACTGCCACCTTTTGCTTGCTGGTCCTTCACAGCTCTTTCAAATGTTACTCCTTTTTTTGTGTATAGAGTTTAGAATAATTATTTCAGAAGTGGTTATTGGCCTTTATAATTTGTCTGATATTTGGTTTCATGGTTGTACCATGAAAAATTCTTTGTACCCCAATTCAGTGCATGTTTTCAGAGTTTCATTGATAAAAATGCATAGGGCAAGAGCATCCATTACGTACTTTTCTAGAAATAAATAGCAGTGAGTTGATGGGGGGGGGATTTAATTTGAGGATTGAGCTTTATAAAAGATATTTAATACCATGTAGTTCATCTGACATGACTTCTTCTCATCTTATACCCCACCTCTGTCCTGAATATATAAAAATACAGACCTAAAGAGAGAGAGAATAGTCCACTAATTTCAATGAGATTTTGTTTCCAGGTAGTGTTAGTAAAGATGGTTTCTTCATATGGTGCCCTTCTTTTCATTCTGCATATAAAAAGTGACAGGACAGACAAATGAATCATACTTCAATAGTGACAAGGGGGTGGCAGCAAGAGCAGTAGGCAAGCGTAAGTGGGACTTCTGTGGCTCTAACCACAGACTACTTTTACCACTGTGCTTTGCCTCCCAGCAAGTACAAGATGTGAAAATGCCTTAATATTAGGACTAGTCCTGATCTCCATAGGAAAATATGATTGTCTTTTGTAATGAAACACATGGTTTAACACTATATGTCTGTTTACATACTAAGGAGAACCATTGGACATAGAGGTGGATAGAAGAGTTTCCCATCCAGCCTCTCTTTAAAACTCTCCAGCAAAAGAGAGCCCATCCCTCTTTTAATGCTCTTAATCATTTTTCCGTATGTCCAACTGAAATCTACTTTCTTATAATTTAAAGTCATTGATTTTTATCCTGTCTTCTGGAACAACTCTGAACAATTCTGTCCCATTTCTCCATGACAGTTCCTCAGAAACTTAAGCCATTATGTTTTCTTGCAGTCTTCTTCTTAAGGCTAAACATACCCAACATTTCCAACCCTCCCTTGCAAGTTTTTCCTTCCATACCCCTTATCATCTTGGTTGCTTTCCTGTGTATGCCCTCCAGTTTATCAGTGATTTTTCTAAAATGCTGTGCCCAAAACTGTATTCAGTATTTTAGGTGTGGTCTTATCAATGCAGAATAGAAAAAAATGATAACTTCTCTTGATTTTGACACTATACAGCCTAGAGTTGTATTTGCTTTTTTTGTGGGCACATCACTCTGTTGGCTAATGTTTACCAAGACACACACAGATCCTTTTCACACATGCTGCTGCCCATTCTGTTATGCTATACTTATGCATTTGATGACTGGCACTCTGCATTTTTTAAAAATCTATCTAATGTATATAGGATAATTGTGAAAGCCAAACAATACCAAAAATATGTGTTTCATTGATTATAGAAAGACCTTAAATTGTATCAGTCATGTAAGCTGCAGAATGTGCTTAGAAACATGAGAATCCTAGAGCATCTCATTGTCCTTATGCAAAACCTATACACAGGTCGTCGAAGCACAGTATAGACAGAACATGGCAAAACAGACTGGCTCCAGATTGGCAAAGGAGTCAGACAGGCTGTATTCCCCCCCTCCCCCCGCTTATTTATTTAACCTATATGCAGAATATATGTTGAGGGAAGCTGGATTGGAAGAAGATAAGTGTGGTTTTAAAAAATCCAGTTAGTTACTGTAACTTTAATTAGAAATCCCAAATATATGATATCTGGCAAAGACTATGAAGGCACACATGTGGGAAGGAGAATGGAATTCTTCTAGTGAAGCAACTTGATGTATATATTGATATATATTTCCTGAGAATGACTTAGACTGAGATAACTTTAAGTAGTTTAAGAAATATGAGCGCACTTCTTAGCAAATTGTTTAGGATTGGCTTGTACTGTTTTCTTTCCTACTATATTGTTGGCTTTCTGACTTGACCCAGGACATAATGGTTTGAGGAGTCAGCAAGGGCATTTGAATGTTTGTTAGAAACACACACACACACAGAGTTTTGTGTGTATACTGGGAGCATTTATTTCAATATGGACAGTTTTCTTTCTGAGAAATAGATGTTATAATTTTAAATACATAGCTTGTTCTCTTCATACTATTGCTTCAAATGCCCAGAAGAGTTCAGCAGCAATTCTTTCTACTTCTCTAAAGGTGCCCAATATATACCAGCTGCTCTTAAGCTTTTTGAAGCCAAGACATCCCAGCTATAATATGGAACCCAATTAAACCCAAACCCAGGAATTAATTATTAGAACTTGGAAAAGGTACAGTCAAAATTCATAAGAAAGGTATTCTAAATGGCAAAATACAACCCTAATGCTGCTCTGCAGCTGGAGGCAGAACTTACAAAGGTTGAAACAAGAGCACGGCTCTGTGTTTAAATACTGGCTAGAGGTTCATTTCCAACCACAAGATCTGACACAGCTAATATAAATGGATAAATATGATTCCTTCTGGAAAAAAATGAAATTAACTGGGTTTTTCAAGGGAAATACTCATGCCCTTGGGACATAATCAGGCAATGGCAGAGCTTAAGCAAAGGATTTTTGTTACAGAATTACAAACAAAATATAATAAAGTCTCACCTGGGGAACAATTGGGCCACAGCAATGCACACTTCAAAGCAGCATTGTACCTAGATCAACTTATGAGTGATAAATTTTGGCAGAATTTACATTATTACTGTTTAATATTATACCAGCAACAAAGCTGGAGAGAAATTACATAGAATTCCACATGCAGAAAGGCTCTGCTCTTGTAAAGATGGTAATATTGAAACAAAAATTCATATTCTATCATACTGTAACTTCTACTGAGGCTACAGAAAGATCTACTAATGTTTCTTCTAACCAACATTTCTGGGGAGGACTGAAGAATTTTATGTTCAATTTTTACTAGCATATAAGTATCCCAAGGTAACTCTGGCCATTGCAAAGTTTGTTTTCACAGCTTGTAAAACTCAAATATTGCTGATAGCAAAATAGTGCAAGCATGATTGTATTTTTTTTAAAATTTTGTATGCCTTATTCTATTTTTTATGTTCTATTTTGTAGCTTGGGTTCTATAGGTTTTATCTAGTAAGTTATATTTAGTCTGGGTCGCTGACCTGTAATAAAGAATTTGATTTGAAAAAATTTGATTTGCCATAGCTTGTTTATCTATGTCAGATAGCACATCAACTTTTTCAGTTCGTTGAACAAGTTATCTTAAAATCTTCAGTGTGCTTTCTCAGTTTTCTTCCTGGGAAATAGTATTTTGTGGTACTATGTTGGTCAGATATTTAGTTGGCATTTTATCTTTTATAACTATCCAGGCCAGTTTTTATAGGATGCCCATTATAATTTCTAAAAATTTGGCCAACATTTCTTGAGTGTTGTCCAGAAAAAAACAGCCAACAGAGCTAGCATAAAACATGTGTAATATAGGCTGAGCATTTAGCTCTTCCAAACATTTTAGCTACAGATTCTACAGCAGAAGATCTATATTTGAAAGTTATGTAAATATAAAACTAGTTCCCATTAAAATAAATCCTTCATTTTGGTTGAATCTTACCAGCTATGATGATGATGATGATGACGACGACGATGATGATGGTTGGTCGCACAGTCAGCCTAACTTTGGCATTTTCATCCACCTATCGAGTCCTTCCCAAAGACCTGGGATAGGCAGATGTTGTCTGATGGTGTTAAAGGTATCATTACAGGATATAAGCTGTTCCAATTACCCAGCTCTTGTATTATTATTATTATTATTATTATTATTATTATTATTATTATTTCCAATCTATAACTTGTACAATTCAAGGTGACATACGTAATGCTCATGCCTCCTATTTGTCCCACAACAATAGCCATGCGAGGAGCGTTGGGCTGAGAGAAAGTGACTAGCCCAAAGTCACCCAGCCAGTTTTCATGCTTAAGAGAGGACTAGAACTCACAGTCTCCTGGTTTCAAATCCAGCATCTGGTTTCTAGTCTAGGTTGATGCTGAAATATCACTGATTTTTAATTTTTTTTAAATAAATGCAATTGCTATTATTGCAAAGAAAGATAAAATATTAATGTTGAAGACATTAGAATGTATGATTGAGTATTATTTATCTCTGTCACTTTAAAATATTGGTAATGATTCTCCAATGAGCTGAATCTGTCACTATATAATCAGCCTGTCAGTCAGTCAGTCAGTCAGTCAGTCAGTCAGTCAGTCAGTCAGTCAGTCAGTCACTATATAATCACCACCTATAATATGGTGGTGAGTTAATCAATTTTAACACAGTTCAAAACTCATGTATTTCTATAAGTGTCAATTTAAATTCTTCAATATTATATTAGTTAATACACTTCAAGCAAGAGAAACACTTAGGTTTGAAATACAAATACTGCAAAAGACACCCACATAGGTCTCTGCTTCCTGTGTGTGTGTGTGTGTGTGTGTGTATGTATAAACACACACATACACACATTAACAACATCTTAGAAAGTTCTGCTAAAAATCATCATGTAAGTTCTGCCCTTAACAACTCTGTGGGGAAAAACTGGTCACTAAAAATCTATGTGCATTACTTCCAAAGTTTACATAACAATCAGAACAGAGTCTAAGGGAAGAGACTGATGGCACTGGGTATGCTCAATTTTATAAAGAGAGAATTGAAGAGAAATATGATGGTTCTATTCAAATACCTGTAGGGTGTCACACTGAAAAAGGCCATAACCTATTTTCTATAATCCAAAAGGGCAGGACACAGAATCATTGATTTAAATTGCTGGAAAACAGATTCCAGATGAACATTAAGAAAAACTTAACTAAACAATAAGGGCAGTTTGATGCTGAAAACAATTAACTGGAGAGGTGGAACTTATACATGGAATAGTATGCATTCAGAATACATTGCTTGAGGGCACTATTGAATACTATGTATTGAGAATTGCTTTACATTGGGAAAAGAATATAAAAAATTAAACATTGTTTCAGGCTTTTTTTTTTTAATCTGCATTCAGTCGTTACCGACTCTGCAGTGACTGCTTGGACGAGTCCTTGCAGTTTTCAAGGCAAGTGTTTCGGAAGTGGTTTGCCAGAGCCTCCTTCCTAGAGCAGAGCCCAGCTGGCGTGCGCAGGAGGCGGGGTTTCCATTGCTTCGTGCCCTTTTCGGGCACGTGCGGTTTTTCGCGCTTACCAGCAACTGCTCCCGACTCCTTTTTAGTTAAGACCTATGGGTTGGAAGGCCATAGTTATATGATTTGCTAGTTATCTAAGCAGTTTATGGCATAGCTGAAAGTTCCCAAAAAGGGAAGTTGTGGTTGTATAATTTGTGTGACTGATGGTGTAGCCAAAATCAGCTAAATAAAGGAACGGGGGGGGGGGACCATATACATAAGGCTCAGATGAGATTAACCTGACTGATGAGGCCCCCAAAACAGCACATGGGCTCTCTTAGAGATGGAGGAAAGGTCCTCAGGACTGGCCAAGTAGCAGCCAAGGAAAATTCAAAGTGACCCCAAGGCTGAAGAGAACTAATTAATCACCAAGCTCAATCTTCTGAATAATGGGTTATACAACATAGCTATCAAACCAGTTAGGAGCAAGATGAGCTGGGGCTGCTAGAATCCTGAAAAGGTATAAAAAAGCCACATATAGCATAATCAAAATTCAGGTGGACCACTAGCAGTAACACCACTGAACCCAGGTTCTGCCCTATTACCACTCTATTTATACCTGAAATCTTTCTAGTTGGACTGCCCATTTGGCTAGAGCCCAGAATTTTGGTAATGGTCTTTATGGCTGGTGTGGGTCTTCCGGGCTGTGTGGCCGTGTTCTTGAAGTTCTGTTTCCTAATGTTTCGCCAGCACCTGTGACCGGCATCTTCAGAGTGCAGAAGCACAGACAGGAGCAGTTCTCTCTGTGCTCAGGGTGATGTGACCCTTTTGTGGGTATTTATAGAGATCTGAGGGGGAAGGGGGATTGGGGTGTGTGGGGGGGTTGGGTTACTGAGTGGCTGCTTGTTTTGGTGTCAGCATCTGTGTGTATCTTCCTGGGGATTAGGCAGGGTTTTTTCTTCTATTGAATTGTTAACGAGGGGCTGCTGGGGGTGATTAGCAAGTTCATTGTGTGAACTGTTCACATGTCCTGGTGGTTGAGCTGAGTTTGTTGACCTTTTGCAGGCTGTATTTTTCAGGATTGGTAGCCAGGTTTTGTTGATTTTTAGGCTCTCCTCTTTTTTATTGAAACTGTGCTGGTGTTTGTGAATCTCAATGGCTTCCCGGTATAGCCTGGTATAGTGGCTGTTGGTGTTGTCCAGTATCTCTGTGTTTTCAAACAGGATTTTGTGTCCAGTGTGCTTGAGAGCATGTTCAGCTACTGCAGATTTTTCTGGTGCTGTAGTCTGCAGTGTCTTTCGTGTTCTTTTATCCTGGTATGGATGCTGCGTTTTGTGGTCCCGATGTATACTTGCCCGCAACTGCATGGTATGTGGTATACTCCTGTGGCGGTGAGGGGATCCCTTTTGTCTTTTGCTGATTTTAGCACTTCTTGTACTTTTCTGGTGGGTCTGAAGATTGTTTGGAAATTGTGTTTTTCCATCAGTTTTCCCATGCGGTCTGTGACCCCTTTGATATAGGGCAGAAATACTTTATTGGTGGGTGGCTGTTTTTCTTCTTCAGTCGCATGTTGCTTTCTTGGTTTGATGGCTCTTTTTATTTCATTCTTGGAGTAGCCATTCAAAGTACAAGAAGTGCTAAAACAATCTTTTGCTGAGTATACATCGGGACCACAAAACGCAGCATCCATACCAGGATAAAAGAACACGAAAGACATTGCAGACTACAGCAGCCAGAAAAATCTGCAGTAGCTGAACATGCTCTCAAGCACATTGGACACAAAATCCTGTTTGAAAACACAGAGATACTGGACAACACCAACAGCCACTATACCAGGCTATACCGGGAAGCCATTGAGATTCACAAACACCAGCACAGTTTCAATAAAAAAGAGGAGAGCCTAAAAATCAACAAAACCTGGCTACCAATCCTGAAAAATACAGCCTGCAAAAGGTCAACAAACTCAGCTCAACCACCAGGACATGTGAACAGTTCACACAATGAACTTGCTAATCACCCCCAGCAGCCCCTCGTTAACAATTCAATAGAAGAAAAAACCCTGCCTAATCCCCAGGAAGATACACACAGATGCTGACACCAAAACAAGCAGCCACTCAGTAACCCAACCCCACCCACACACCCCCATCCTCCCCCTTCCCCCCCCCAGATCTCTATAAATACCCACAAAAGGGTCACATCACCCTGGGCACAGAGAGAACTGCTCCTGTCTGTGCTCCTGCACTCTGAAGATGCCGGTCACAGGTGCTGGTGAAACGTTAGGAAACAGAACTTCAAGACCACGGCCACACAGCCCGGAAGACCCACACCAGCCATCGTATGCCGGCCGTGAAAGCCTTCGACAATACAATGGTCTTTATACTCAGAGATATAAGACCAATTTCTTTGCTAAGAGAACACTTTCCCCTTGTTCTTTGATTTCCTTTCTACCTGAAATAAAGCACTGAAACATTTTGGAGATCTTTGAGTTTTTTTCTGCAAATCAGCAAGAAAAGCCATTTGAATGCACTGAGGGGAAATGCAACTAAAACAAGCAGCTGAAAATTAGAGAAATGGCAAGTGTTCTTCATGATAAGGTTTTCATTAGCTTCATATTGGTAAACCTAGTGAGGTGGAAAACCCAGTCCTGCCTGCGTTGTGTTATGTGAATGCTCTTAGATCAAGAGTAAAGATTCTTCACATCGGGGGGAAGACATAACTCTTATGAAGCTCAGTATTTTGAGATTTATTTTTGATTGTATAATGCCTTATGCTGGCATGTTCTTTCTTGGTAGTGCAGTAAAAATTCTCCATAGAGTAGTTATCTGACAAACTGCTCATCCCAGAAATTTTGGCTAAAAGCAGCACACATTTGCAACCTCACTCACTTTTGCTACAAAACGCTTTGAAAGAAATTGAGTTTGAAGAATTTCCTCCAAAGTATAACAATGGTGGATGAGATACATTGAAGCAGAAGATGGATAGAGATTTGTGATGGATGTGTTAATATGGATTGCAACACTGAGCAGTGGGTTGGTCTTGATAGTCTAAATGGTTTTCTCCAACTCATTGATTCTAGGATTCTATAAAATACTTCCCTCTAGAATTATGAATAAGTATTATTGGGCTCTACACTTCATTTTCTATTACCTATTTGCAGAAAGTCTTCCTCAGAACTCCCAAAATTGTTTTCCTGATATTATATTAATGAATAGCTTTATCAGTCTGATACTGATATTCTTAATTTGGAAGCCATATTAATCACAATGCCTCCCAAATATGGCCAATAAAAAGGGGGAAATCCAAAAATATGATTTATGTTCTTTAACAAGCAATTTTTTATGACTTGATGCTCAACTATTTGTTAGGGTAAATTGTTCCCTGTATTATAAGGATAATAATTCTCTTCATTTTGCAGCTATTGTCCTTTAGATGTTCCACCTGATTAAAGTAAGAAATCATTTTTGAAAGAGACAGTTCACCAGTATAGCTAATGTGAGAAAATAATCAAATGGTCTCTTTAAAAAGGCAATTACTCATACTTATTAGAATCTGAAGTCGTTCTCATCAGTGCAATGTATTAATTTGATTGTTCAATGTATATTTCCACATTAAGAGAATAAATAACCATTCAATAAAGTGAACACAAAAACACTTAGCTTAATGTCGAATTAAATCTGTATGATAGACCTGACAATTAGTTGTAGTCTCATATATGAAATATTAGCTCCATCTTGGAAATGTTTGATGAACGCCCACTTTTGATGGAATATAACTGAAAGCAAAATAGATTATGGGATTAGTAACATGGAAAAAGGCAGTATGTCCTGGTAACTTAAGCACATGTTTATTTCTTGTTTGTTAAAATTGCTATAAAAGTAGAAAATCAATTAAAACATATATTATCTAAACATTATATTGAAAGTATATAAATTATCATATAAATACCTGATGATTACTTGAAACTCCTTGCCCATTTCTACTTTTCATAGTGCTTTTTCACATATAATGTTATTTTTAACATGTATGAAGTATCGGTATGACTGTGATAGTGGCTATGAAATTATCTTACTGATTAATTATGAACTTGTCATAGTTAGTATATAAATTTAGACTCTAGATTTGGAAACTGTTGTCTTATTAGGATGTTTGTTCTTCATTAAACATGACCAAATATTTATAGAAAATATTAATTTCAAAGTTTGTAAAATTTAGTGTTGGTTTTACCATGAAATAACTTATTCAGCCTTCCCTTCCAGATTAATAATTGGATAAATGTATATCAGCCCCCAACCAGCAATAGCCAGTAGTTGCTGGATGTGTATGATGGAAACCATGCTCTGATAAATCTGTGGTGTTTTGGGTTGGGAAGGTCTGTTTTAAGTTAAAAAGAGAAGAGAATGGAGAAAAGATATTCTGCTCCTGTTTTTGTCTTCCTTCTCCTGTACAGAATAACTATACAGTGTATTTGTACTATTTTGGGGGCATGTACACTTTTGTTCCTGGAAAATGTATTTGAAGGCCTTTTTGAAACAACAAAAACTTTGGGGGGGGGCCACATTTATCAGACAGATGTGGTGTCCTCAGTAGAATACTATATTAGAAATGAAGTTCATTAGATGACCCCAGTCTAGTAATTAACTATCTGCCTGACCTATCTCACAATATAGGTATAAGAATAATTACAGATACAGTTCTGAACTCCATGGGGAATTCAGATGTGCTCAGGTGCGTCTGCAGGGTGTGCTCAAAAAAATCAGAATGGCAGCCACAATGGTACAATTGAAGCTTTGCTTGTTTTTTATGTGCATTGTGTGAGTGATGTGCATAAAAAAACTGCAGAGCTTTGATTGGACTGTTGTAGCCACCATCTTGACTTTTTTACCACACCCTGCAGACACCCCTGAATATGCTAAAGGTCATGTGTGAAATATCTTTCATTAAGGAGCCTTCATAGTGGAATCTGAGGATTTTCATCTTTTCTTCTACCCCTAGTTAATTCATTTATTCTCTAGTTTACTCATTTTCTTGCACTACCTACTTCACAAAAATAGATTTTGAAGAGTTGACAGCAAGAATTCCAGAGATTTGGCTTTTTTTCCTGAACTGTATCCTAAAAATAACCAAATACTTTGTATGCCTTAATGGGAGTATGATATATATATGAAATATATATGGGGTGGGGGGGGAGTATTTATTTCATTATATAGGAGTAAGACCTTTTAAGTGATAGCCCAATTTAAAATTTCCTCTAGACTGATAAACAGTGTATTAATCTGGTATTATGATCATAAGAAACCAGTTTGATGATGTCTTGACGTTTGTAAACAAGAAATATGCAGATACTATTTGTACACAACAATTTAAGGCAATTAAAAAAAAACCCTGAAATACTTGATTAAAAAAAAGATGGTAAAGGAATATAATTATAACCTAGAAGATAGACTGGGACCTCTATAGTTAATGTTGAACCCTGTGCATTAATATATACAATTTCCTGGAGGGTGGAGCTGGCGTCGCGGCGATACGGCGGGCGATCCTGGGCTCCCAGGATCACAGTCGATATCTCCCCCCCCGGACGGTCCCGATGGACCTAAGCCATCTCATAGAGATGGCGATCGCAAAGGGCGTGTCCCGCGGATCTCAGGGACGCCGCAAGTCCCAGATTGATCCCGGGAGAAGCTCTTGAAGCCGGCGGAGGAGAGGCAGCCAAAAATGGCTGCGAAAGCCGGGACAGCTCCAAAGGAAAAAGAAAGAGAGGGGTGTCAACCGGGTGAGATGGACCTTTACTATTCAACTATCCTTAGAGAACACCTTAAGTAACTTAAAGAGATTTTTAAAAGTGAAGAAAAGTGGATCAAGCGGCGAGATTGAGCCTTATAAAAAAAAAAGGGGGAAAAAAATCTTTTCTTTTTAACTTTCCCTTTTTAGTGGAATTGGCAAGATATTTTTCTTTTAAAAAAATATATTTTTAATTGGACTGGCTTTTCAATACTCAATAATTCTTTATCTTAAGCTTCTTTTTTGACTAAGATTTCTTTATTGTTATAAGAAATTTATATTTTTTGATTTTGAAATGGGGAAAGTGGAGTTAAGAGAAAGTAAATGAAAGAAAGTTGCACTGCCATCTAGAGGCTCGACATAGTGCCTTTCTTCCATTGTGACGTATGCTCAAGGACCCTGGGCTTTCTAAAAAGATAGTGGGATGTGCATGTTTATACAGGTGCCATCCGAATAACTATAAACAAGAAAGTGGAGTTGAAAGCGACTTTGAAAATATCAAGATGGAAAGTTTGAGTTAGTCACAAGAGCCTTGATTAGTGGCAGTAGCTCTTCTTTCTGCTAGAAGCTCTGCTTTGCTCTCTATTCCCCCCCCCCCAGTTGGATTTTTAAAGAGACCTAGCCTTTCCCCTCCTCTTCTTCTTTTTTTCTTTTGCTTTTTTTTCTCTTTCTCTTGGCAAGAACAAAGATAAAGAATCCTTTGACTCAATGAAGGTTTATACAAGATAATAGACTATACGAGAAACACAATGCAGAAAAAGATTTTTAAACTATCGAGGATGACTATAAAAAACTGGAAGAAGAGCTGCAGAAATTCCCGCAAAAAAAAGAAAAAAAAGATATTAAAGCTAAAATGGACTTAATTAAACATAAAACGGGATTAATGGAAAAGGAAGAAATAGCACAAGAAATCAGAAACATTAAACAGAATTATTTTGAGGCTTATAAACTGAGAATTAAAAGGGTTAATCAACTGATAAATGAAGAGGGACAGACTTGTTCTTGGTACTGAGGGTGAGAAAAAGATTATACAAGATTATAATGGAAAATCGTACTAAGAGAATGCATAAAAAGAAGAAGTAAAACAATATTGAAAGAAACTACTCCAGATGCCTAAAGAAAAAACGAGGGGAATACAACAATGATGGAACTGACAGAAGCTTCAAAAAGCAGAAAGTTTGAAAGGACATTTATTATTGCTTTCTCTTATCCAATAATATAGAAAAAGGAATAAACAGCTAGATGTTTTGGGATATTGAATGAAAAGGGTGAACTTAAAATTATGCAAGCGCTGGAATAAAGTATAAAACTGAGATATATAGTTAAAAATTGTATTTGATTGTAAATGTTTTAAGAGATTAGACTAAAATTCATACATGGTTGGATATAGTAACATATAGATTTTAAACTAGAGACATTTTTGTTGAAACATGTAGTGAAGAATTAAGTATGTTTTGATAGTGGTTAGAACTGTAACTTTTAAGAATTGGAAGAATGAAAAAGTACCTATGCAGGAGGAAGTTATTGAAAATTATGGAATGTGCAGAGATGAGTTAAATTGAGATTTGAAATTAGAGTAAGAAGATAAGTAATTTTATATGACACGGGATTTGTTTTATTAATGATTGGATGAGAAAATATAATAATGTAATGGATTAGGAAATTTTACAATAGAAATTTGATATTAATTATTATGTATTACACATATAATCGATAGATGAAAATGTACTACTAATCCTATTGAAAGTTAAAATTTCTTGTAATAAATGATTCTATAGACTAGCTATGAATGATTAATAATTGTTAATTGATAAGTACACAAGTATATTTTGAATAGATGATATGAAAATTTAAGATTATGAAAGGGGCACCAACGAGTTGGTAACTGGTTGACACACGGTATAAAATGGAAGATGGTTTTTTATGCTTTTCTATGTTTTTGTTTGTTTATGTATGTTTTGTGTTTGTTGTAAAAAATAAAAAAAATTATTAAAAAAAAAATATATGTATACAATTTCCTGATACCTTGTACTAATTCCCTTTTCTTTTTTCCTATTAAGACTAAAATTACAACATCCTGGATTACTATTGTGATTTTTACATTTTTACTTTCTTGTAACCCATACAGAATCTGTAGACTAGGCTATACAAACTGTAAAATAAATGAGAATAAACAAATAAAGCTGCATGATTGGGGATGATGGTAGTTGTAATCCAATGCATCTCAAAAGATACTGATTGAAGATAGTTATTAGAATGCATTCAGTCTAATAGCTACTGGAAGAAATCATAAGAATATGCTCTGAATGGTTTGGAGTGGACTTTTTCCCAGCTTCTAGCAAAATTGCTAATTTCTGGTAAATGGATTTTGCAAGTTTTTGGCAGCAAACTAGAACCAAAATGTGTTTAAACCATGATAGTTTTAATACACTTAAATAGTAAAGCTAAATAATAAAAAAATAAGAGAAGAAAGACCAATTCTTTGGAAATCTCAGCTCTACCAAGGTGTGTGATTTAATACAATATTAAGTAATAATGATGATACAAATAAAAAATAAATATTTAGTACAACAATGTTGGATTATGTGCCATCAAATCATTTTTTGACTCCTACCAATCACATAGACAGATTTTCTCCACGATGATCTAGCCCTAATCTGGTCTTTTAGTATAACATTAGGAAACAATAATAACCATCTATGGGATATCAGTTTTTTTGTTTTGTTTTCTCTCTTTTATAATTTTTTAGACTTCAAGGTAAAAATTACCAGAAAATTATAATGAATAAGCCTGATTCAAGGAACTACTGGCTCAAGCTCTTCACTTTGTTTTACTTTAAATGAGTTCTTAAAAAAAATCTCCTACAAATGCATTCACTAGGTATCCATGGGCCACTACCTATTCCCTACCATTTACTGCTTGGTATCCTAAATTCCTAAGTTTTGCATTTTGTGTTTCATTCCTTCCATATATCTGGCTGATAGGAGGCAGGGATACCTAAAGCACAGCAGCATCTCAACCTGGTGCCTTGGGTGTGTTGGGATTACAAGAAAGGTGGTGAATGTGCAAATTGGCTAGGAATTACAGGGTATATAGTCCCAATACATTTGAGGCAAGTCAGAGTGACAAAGATTGCATGAGACATTATGGGGTTGAGAAGTGGCTGATAGTAAGCCCATGTCTTAAAAATGTTTAGTTCCATTTTGACCTTGATAAAATACAACAGAATAACATATATAAATAAGTGGTAGCATGTAAGTGGCTGAAAGATGAAATGTTTGATTCAGCTTCCTTTTACAGTCACCATTTCTTTAAAAAAAGAGAAAAAAATTATATTGTCCTATTATTTATACTGTCTGTTGTGTTTGTCTGTATAGCCTATCTCCCACACTGGTGTGTGAATTTATCACTGAGTGATGGACCCTATATCTCTGCATCACAGCTAGAATTTTTATGCATATAAGCAACCAGAGAATTTCATAGAAAATCACTTTCTTTTTTAGTTAGAACTCTCACTAGGGTCCGTGAACGTTATTATAATTAATTCCAGGGAATTCAGGGGTAATCGAACCCACCAAAGAGAGTGGCTCCTGTCATGCTGCTCTTGCAAAATTGCCTCTTGCTGTTTATATGATTACATTATAAATGCTAGTGCTCAAGGCACAGTTCGTTGGTCTGGTCTTCAATTACGCCTCGCTCTCTAAGGTGCAACTAGGGGAATTGTTTACACCAAATATTATTTTTATCCCAACAATGAAAATAAATGGCATATGGGAGTATTGTACCTTTAGGCAATAATAACAAATGCCATCCTACTCTTAAGTTATTCCTGCTGCTCAAAGAAGATCTCCAGGAATTCTCTTTACATTGATGGACTATACCAATGCAGTGAATTCATACTAGCATAGCACAGGTAACGTGCTATTCCTATAAAAAAAAGCCCAGTGACAGTGGCCAACAAATAGTAAAATACTGTGCAGAATTAGAACAATGGTAAAAGGTCATAGTTGGAATCCCATGCTTAGTCAGGACCCGTGGGGTAAGGGGGTGGGGGAGAGCAGAATTTCCATGCAAGAATCATATCAATCCACTTAAATTGAAAATGATAGAATTCTGCCTAGCTCAACAAGTACTCTTCCTTTGCGATGCTCCTGGGATTTTGAGGAGCACCAACCATGGAATCCTCTTAACATCTCATGGTCTTACCTCTTCACCTAGACTTTCCTGTTTGAGCTAGCCTGGAGTATATGTGTATTTCTTTTTAAATATCATGCTGTTAAAGATTTAATTGTTAAAATTACTATGCTCTGTTGTACCTTGGCAGCTGTTTTAATTTTGTTGTATATCTGCTTCAGAAAATTCTTATCTTAGAATATAGTATAGAAGTTGATTAACCAAAAGATAAAGCCTATCCAAGAAAACATGAATCACATTAAGATGTGCAATGTGAGACTACATCATTCTGCCTCCATTCCACAGGACAAGGAACATACATGTGCTGAAAGGGAAACATATGGTTTCAGGTCTAGTTCTTGGCTATGTTCCATCTGTTTCTTTTCAGCATTCCATATTTGGTTGAGCATTCAAATGCTATCCAGCATTTGTCTCTGCTTCATCCAGAACATGAGGAACATATATATTTTCGCTGACATTGTGTTTAACTACATATATCTTACATCTGATCTCTTCACAACAGAGTTCGAAAATTGGAAGGGCAGCTGATTTTTTTACCATAATTCCTCAGCAACTGTAATAATCTACATTTTGACCAGGCAACTATAACAGTATATTGTTTCATAAGCAAAAAATCTAGTTAATTTCTTTTTAAGGATAGGAAGAGTTTATCTTTTTTTTTAAGGAAGTAATTTTCTTCTAGTGTATAACAATATTTCCTGTTTACCTACAAAAAGTAAGCTTTGTTACAATGTAACTGCTCTTATTATAATTACATTTTATGTAGAATGGCTATTTCAGCATCCAATCAACACACTATAATAAATTAACAGAACTCTTCTGTAATAAGTGTAGCAATAGAACATGGTGTATATCTTTATACATCAGACAGTATGATATAAATAATCCAACATTAATAAATCTTTTGACAAGTTCCATCTACTTTATCTTCACACTTGCATCTTTGTGAGATAAAAATCTGTGTATAAATCTCAATTTTCTGTTATGGACTGGAGAATATCAACATGTGAATAATTTTGTCCCACTTTTTTTTAATGAATAGTAGCTGCCTTGTAGAGGTAAGAATAGCTGATGTGATTGTAATGAATTTGTCTGAAATATGACATAAGAGAATAAAAAGACATCAAGCTATAAAGTTGGCTTCGTATCCCACAATGATTGTGAGGAGAGGTGCTGTCCTTTCTATCTGCTTCTTCTGAGTTTTCCACATTAATCTCAATCCTGCCTGATCACGTCTGTTTTCCAAATTTGCAGATTCCCTAAGCCTTTAATGTTCATTTTCTGATGCTATAATCATGCCAGTGGAAAACAACTCCTTCTCCTTCTCCTTCTCCTTCTCCTTCTCCTTCTCCTTCTCCTTCTCCTTCTCCTTCTCCTTCTCCTTCTCCTTCTCCTTCTCCTTCTCCTCCATCAACTTTTTCATTTAAATGGATTAAGGAAGACTTTTAAAAATGAGAAGTAATATACAATATTATAAGCTATACTAAGGCATCACATTAATAGTTACAGTATATGTTGGTCTTTGCCAAGAAAGTTAATTCCTTTGAATGTTTTGGATCTCTTTACAATGACTTGATCAGCACTAAAGACTTCTCTTGCAAACTACTGTGAAGTTATTAACATAAAAGGCAGGATATGTGCAGCAAGAAATAACATTTCTCCTTCAAAGTCCCACCAGAATTCCTATTAAAGTTCTTGAAGGATTTGCTGATTTATGCATTCATATGGTTTAGGCACTCATCAAGGAACATTCCATATATTTCAGGATATATTTCTCAACACCTGGGCTTCAAAACAAGAAACTGAGATGCTCCCTGTTAAACCAATAGACTCTCTGAATAACTATAAGTAGCAGGAACAAATTGCTTGCTGAGGCTCAGCAAGTTAAATCCTGATATATAGATAGAAGCATGAGAAAAAGGGAATACAGATCCCAAAGCACTAAGAACCATGATCTGCCTGGACAGACAAGCCCATTCTCATGAAAGGAAAATGTAGGCTTTGAAAGAGTTGATGGAAATTAATCAGTAGCTATGTTAGAAGAAAACATGGAGCATTTTGAATAGTGAGGTGCTGAACCACATCCTTTTCTAGAAGAAAAGAGTGAGCTTGTACGAAGAATTGTAGTCATAGGGCTATTATATGTGAACATAATTGTCAGTCCTAGAGCTCATAGGCAGAAACAGAAACAGTTGATGGGGTCTGGGAAGTACCATTAGAAGGATATCAGTCCCAGAGATAATGGGAAATAAAACTACTGATTTACAGGTTCAAATATATATAAGGAAATCTCTTATATATACATATACCCTATACTGGCAGGTTTGGCAAGTAGGGAAAACCAAGCTGCCATATACATAAGAAGATTAAACAAAGGGAACTAAAAGATGAAAAAGGACATTCCCCAATGTTTCAGTTTGACTTTGTGAGCTTGTTCAGGCCATAGATTATGCCCAGGTCTGCAATGTGGCATTCAGAATTAACTTTGTTCCCTCCAACACATTCTCTGGCATCTACTAGGCTCATCTAATTTTATTTTTTAGATTATTTTAAATGTAAAACATTAATGGGAAGATGTGATGGAATGGAATTATGAAGGCCAGGCTCAGGGAGATAAGCATTTTCTTAGCTCACCAAAGGAGCGTGGGAACTACAAGAGGATGAGACTGGCACCTCCCTGAGGAATTCACACTATTGTGGCTGGCTGACTTGGGACCTGGGGTTTCAGTCTGGGAAGATTCTTGCTAGAGGTTGTAGCTAATAAACATAGCTGAACTGATTTTGCATTGTCTCTTGGAGTTCCTTGGGCTAGGTCTGACAGAAGCTAAGAGTTGCATTTTGAGACAGTAGAGCAGGGGTCCACAAACTACAACCCCAGGCCAAATCCAGCCCACCACCTGTTTTTGTAAGGCCTGTGAGCTAAGAATGCATGAGCAGCAGATTGCCAGGCTGGAGCCTCAGGTAAGCTCCCAGGGTGAGGGGTGGGGCAGAAGGATGGGGGCAGGACATCCTGGGCAGGGGCACCCTATTAGCAACCTCCTTGCTGGTGGGCCAGTGCCATCCAATGGCTGCCATGTTCCTTGACCTGCAGACTTGCCAGCAGCACCCATGGAGGCAGAGGAGGAGTGGCATCTGGCCCTTTATGGAAAAAGTTTGCCAGCTCCTGCTCTAGAGAAACCTTCCATGATCTCTTGCCCTCAAGATGCGTTGAACTATCTTTTCATTATTTCAGCCATATTAGCCTGTTTGTATGCTTGCTAGAAGTAAAGGAAGTTGTAGTTTTGTCCTCTTCTGAAGGACACAAAGAGAAGGCTGCTCTGGAGCCTTAACTATCACCACTGAGCAAGAAGTCTTAAAAAGTGACCTCCTCAACTTTCTTTCACTAATATATATGTAGAATGCCTTTTATCTGTGTTTCATTCATCTGACCCACCTTCAGATGCAGTGGAGTTCAACTCATAATCCCCCAGGCTGCTGATCCTGACAGTATTTGTATGAGATAGAGCATTATTATTTTGGTTTCTGTTCTAGTCTCAGTTCCTGCCTAATATAGAGGGATTAAGTTACCCAGTGATACTGGTGCATATGGTCCACCCACCAGCCAAAGGTGAACTGGATTTTCATTAGTTTGCAGGCATATTGGTGCAGGTTAATCTGGCAAAAAGAAAAACTAGAATGTGTTTTTAAGGATTTTTTTCCCCACTGGAAGAAAATACATAGGGCTAGGATTTAAGACAAGCAAGCTTAAAACAGAAACTTGCATTAGACTCAGACACATACAGCATGCTGTTCACTTGTAACAAATCTTAAAAATCATATTCTCATCTAAAATAGCAGATTCTGATGCCACTTCTGAAGAATCAGAATAGGAAATACATTATTGATATTTTACCACAAAACCTAATACACACTTCATAAACCCCAAGATTCTGTCTTGAAACCTCAATTTGTATTAGCAGTCCAGAATTCCATGGAGTTCAAATACATTAGAACACAGAATCTGAGCATTTTAAAAATGGTCTTCTATTTTTCTGGCATTAGGAAATATTCCATGATTATAGAAATGGGGATATTCAGATCCAGCATAATTGGGCAATTAATTTTGCTTTGGGCCTAACTTTTAAAAAATTAATTAGCCATTGTGCCAAGAATCTTTAAAAAATACACCCCATAGTATTATACCTTGTGGGCTGATCTAGCCTTAATAAAGATAGACAGGTCAATTTATCCTGAGGTAGCTTGTTTTTAGCTCTGCAAATTTCATCTAAAAATGGTTGATTGTCATGTGAATCTTATTTTAAGAACTCTTGCCTTGGGAAGCAAATGTCTCAGCACTGTGAATGTAATAGTACAAGACAGTCACACACACACACACACACACACACAGAGAGAGTTAATAGCATAGATTTTGAATCCACAGGAAGTATTTCTAAAATAACTAATCAACCTGGAATCACATTGCCCAACTCCTAAATATTATTAGTATGCGCGGAGGGGGGGTGTTCTTCTAAGTAGTTCATACTTCTCCTCTTCCTTAATGTCACTTGATAATTTTTTATATTTTTTTTATCCATTGAATCCATTCTTTGTAGCTTTTTCATCAATGAAAGACTGGAATCTTTGTCTATCAAAGAGTCCATTCCTCCAATTCTTTGAAAGAAAGTACCACTGATTTCAGCTTCCGAGTTCCCAGTGAAAATCAATATATTGCTCCATTTGTTCTGACATATCACCTTGCCTTTCATTTATTTTGAACCACAACACCCTAAGGAGATTCAATTACATGATCTTTATATTCCGGGTGTAATGAAAAATTAATTCAGACTGACCCAGGAATGAGCAGTACTGCATGAATAAGAAGAGCACAATGGACTCTAAACAAAGCAGCAAGATAAAAATAAATGAATTGTACAATAAAAGAAGCATTATTTGGGGATACCCAAAGATGCTCATTTTTACTTAGGATGTAGATTGTCAGAAGATAATAATTTGAAAACATGTCTATGTATGCGTGTGTGTATGTGTGTAGTATCAGTATCATGGGGGTCTTAGTCAAGCACAAGGAAAATATATCTAATTTGCAGCATGTTTTGTATTTAGTAAGTTGATTCATCTAAATCAAAGCCTGATGTGAGATCCAGATCTATGATGATCTCCCCCTTTTGGCCTCTAGTAATAGAAACAGGCCTTTGGTTAGAGATGCAGCTGCTCTGCCAAAGCACTTCCATTGCTCCTTGTGTGGGGATTGCAAGGGGGAACCATAGAAAGCTCAATGTTCTTTCATCCTGTTCCCAATTAAAACACACACACACACACACACACACACACAAAAGGTAAAACACAACAATGTAGGAAATATTAGTTACGGCAAAGGGATTTAATTGATAGCACTTAAAACAGAGGAAGACCAGCAAACTGTAGTTTGTTTTGCCATTGGTGTAACACAAAGAGATAAGTAAGTTCCAAAGAGTAATGTCAGTCTCGGCTTAGTGGATCATATGAACCTGCCCTTTGTTTGCAGTGTTTTTACTTTTAATTGAATAGGCTTGAGTATTCAAACCTGGGCTGTTGTTATTATTATACAGTCAAAAACCAAATAACACAAGGAATAATAGAGAGCAAATAAAAGGCAAAACAATAACAAAATGTATCAAAAATTAGTAAAATATGGAGCATAAATATCCAGACATTAGATATATTTTCCAAATAAGTGGTTCCATAATTAGCCTAAAAGCCCCCTTATATGGCAGTTAAGACTGAACATATTCTCCTTATCTAGTCAGGCCAAGAAATTAACTAAACAAGGGTATTATTAGATGAGAACATCACACTTGGTACATTGGACAAAGCAGTACAACATGAGAAGATGACTCAATCACACCTTCCAAACAGAAGCACAGGCAATATTGTAGAGGGATGTTGTTATACCTCCCTTCTAAAACCATAGATGACAAGACATTAAGTCTACACAGCAAAATCACTCTTCTATGAAGGACTGACAAAATATTTAAAAAGTAGCTGGTTAGAATAAAGGGTCTTCTGCAGAGGCCACCATTACAGCAGAAAGGAGTTAAGGCTCTGCCTTTCTGTAGGTCAGAATCAAGTATGTGCTGCATTATCTCTAGGCTTTCTCTCTAAAGTTCTTGAAGGGACAAAGACTGGGCTGAAGCCACAGTAACCTGAGTCTATAACTTTCTTCCAGGAAGAGACAAAGTTGTGTAGAAGAACTAAAGTGTCCAAAGAATCCTCTGTACAAACTATGCAATATTGCAACTGGTAAATTCTCATCTGAGTCTCTACAGAAGGAAGATCCAGTTCTGAGGCACAAAACAGCATTTGGTATACAACAGGGGCATGGAGCATAATTAATTTTATTTGAGTTGCTTCTTAAACCTTTTGTACGCATAGAGCTGTGCACCACTGAATAAGAGGCTCGGCATCTTTGTAGTATCAATCAGTTTTCACAAAGTCGGAAGCAGTTTAAAACCTGACAGGTCTATTAGTAACACAGGGAACAGGTGGGAACTATCCTTTCCACTCAAAAGACAAGAGAATGGCTTCATGCCCACTGCACCATGCAGGCAGGAGGAAAAAAAATAGGAATTTAAACCAGTCTGTCTCTACAATTAAGGCTTGCGTTTGACACATAGCGGCCATTGGAATTCTTTCATAAGAATTTGTTGTTAACTTTTTAAAAATTAAACCTACTTATCTATGTTCTTGAATGCCTGTTTGTGCCTGCTTCCAGTTTTAGTGCTTTGAGAGTAGCCTGATAGGAATTCCAATGACTCTTACTCCTACTCTTATGGTAGGGGGTAAAAAATTCATTACAAGCTTCTAGAACTAAACCATTGTGACTGACCCCCTTGCACAACCAATGACCAATGATCAGATTGCTAATTCTTCACTGTAGTAACAGAACGATGTGACCTAGCATAAAAAATCAGATGGTGGAATACCTGAACCAACTGGCCCAATCAATGGGGCAGATCTGGCAACTTCCAGAGGCTTCTATGACTATGCTAATATGATCCTTGATTCTTGCTTGACAAGTATGATAGAAGTCTCTAGACATTAGGACTCCTTAGGACTATCACTCAATGAGAATTATACATCTTGTAACTGGGAAGGTTTCCCGGAGATTGCTTCTGAGTAGGATTTATAATTGGTCTCTTGAAAACAGGAGTGCAACATGGGCAACTCCCTCCTGGAATATAATAGTCTTGTTTGGACAACCACACTAATTTCCTGGCCAGTTTGACAGCTGCTCTTAATGACAGGCAAACACCCAGCCATTACACCCAGCAACTGTGACAAGGTAAACATTGTGTGAAATCAACTGTGTCTGACTTTCAACTTCTTGCTCAGGATGTGAAATCACCTGATGTCAACCAACCATTTTAAAGAGGCCCTATCTGATGAATTTCAGGATAAGCTAATTTGACCGGACACTCCAGACACCTTGGAAACTTAATCCAGTGCTGCATGACTGCAGACAGAAGGCTCAAAGAACATATCTGGCATGCAGAATATATAAGCTGTTGCTTTTTCATACAAGCTTAATTTTTTTGTTCCATGAGACCTCCACTCCCACCTCTGTTCTGTGACCTGATAACTTTTCTCCTGCCCTAGCCTCCAACATTGGTTTTGACCTTTAGGAGCTTGAAGATACATTCCTTACTTCACTGAACAACTCTGCAAATAGTGGTAGCAGGGTTTTGGCTTGGATAAATGACCTTCAAGGAGATACCTTAATTCATCCTTATCTGTTGGGGGGGGGGGGGAATGAGAACATGCTGGTTATATATTTTTCCTTTCTTAAGGGAAGAAATGTTATGGTTTTGCCATAGCTGCCATCCAGCTGGACATTTTATAGTATATAAGATTACCTATCTTTTGCCTTAGGATTACTCCCCATCCTCAAGGCCTTCCACTTTCTACTGGAATTTCAGCTGGATCCTACCAAGGCTTCCAACAACCTACTGACTTTCATCTCCAGGAAGTCCTCTCCCCCCCCCCTTTGCCACTGGGGACCACATATGGCTCTCTACCAAGTTCCTGCCCTCCATACTCTCCTCTAAGAAACTGAACATAAAATTGATGAGATCATTGTCTGAATTAACAAAAGTCAACTCAATCACTTTTTGCCTACAACGTCCAGCTATGATGAAAATACATTTAGTTTTCTACCATTCTGCTCTGTTTTTTTAAACATCAATCCTCTGTCACATCTCCCATCTCAGTTGGTGGGGAGGAAATATTTGAAGTAGAATGTATTTTAGATTCCTAATGCACCAGGGACAAATTGGAATATCTGGTCCATTGGAAGGGCTAGCCATAGGCAGAGGGATCATGGGTAGTGCAGGAGAAGTTCACACATCCTATCTTCTTTACTAATTCCAATACTAACTTTACTAATTTCTTTACTTTACTAATTCTTTACTAATTTCCAATACTAACAAAAACCTAAGGCTCCTAAATGGCCTTGAAGTCCACTCACAGCACCTGCCAGCTGTTCAGACTTGAGGGGGAATGAGCTGAGGTTAGAGAACAGGGAACCAGATCCCCCCTCAACTGCAGCCCCTGTTCAGAGTTTTGTACAAGTGGGGAAATAGATAAACCTGCACCAGAGATCAGCATTTCTCCTCTGCCTGCCTCTGATCCTCTTCCACCTCCTACCCTCTTGCCTGAACCTTGGTGGAGAGGTTCTGAACTGGGGAGGGCCCCTGGTCAGGAGGTCATAATGTCAGATACCTCCATCTTCTTCCTGCAATCTCTTCTCCAGAGCAGATGGCATTTTCTTCCTCCCTGGTTCCCCAAGATGGAAGAGAAGAAAGGAGAAGATAGAAATGTCCTCTATGTTCCTCTGGAGAGGGCAGAGAGGGAGTTCTTCAGCCTCAAGAGATATAAAGAGAGATACAATGGATGTAACAAAGATGCTTCATGGGCTGGCCACCTACAAGGAAGAGCAGGAAGAGTGACAGGATCTTTCAGGAAAGAGAGAAGAGAAAAGTGGCCTGAGAACAAGTTCTTACAGGACCAGAAGCAAACAGCCTGAAATCATATTAGTCAGTTACCAAAACAAGGGATGGGTGGAAACCTTCCCTCCTATTTAAAAGAGAATGGCTTCAAGCCCATTGCACTGTGTGTGGGAGAAATAGGTGCAAAAATTTAAACATTAGGTTCACTATAAGTAGGGCTTCCATTTGATATACAACAGCCACTGGAATACTTTCATAATGACTTTATTAGCTTTATTTTTAATAATAAACATGCTTATCAGAGATTTACATCTTTGAATGCCTCCTCCTGTCTGCTTCCAGTTGCAATGTTATCAAGAGAATCCTGACATTAACTTTAAATAATTTTACTGCTGCAGGAACAAAATCATTGCCTCTGCAGGTAGCAAATTGTACTATAGCATTAGAAGTTATAGGGTTGAATGATTATATATTTTGTGTATTTCTTCCATTCTGCAGATTATTGGAAACCAAATTCTAGGTACTTAAAGTCCTTGACTTGTTCAATGTAGATATCATTTAGTTTCCAAATATAGTTATAATTCACAAGCTTCTTAATAAACAAAACCACTTGTTTTTGCATAATTAATATCCATTTTTTTCTTTAATTTTCTTTACTTACTATTAGAGAGTGCAGGCTACATCTTACATCAGCTTGAGTCAAAACTAAAATAACTGCATCATGGGCAGTGCAGATGTATATTGAAATCATCACTCATCCACTATGCTTGCTGGTCTCAGGGGACCATCATACTCTCAGCCTGACATGTTTCCTTAAAGACTTACTGGGTGGACAAAATGAAATGGGGAAATTACATGACTGGCTTCTTTGGCTCTTTGGAGGTAAGGCTGGGTATAAATATAGTACTTAAATAAGTAAATATGTACATAAACAAGATTTTGTTTCAAGAGAACAATAATGTTAAGCGCTTTTAAGTTTATGTTTGATTCTCACATAAAAACAGCAAGACTTAAGAATGCTTAATTGGCTAGATCGTGCCCTGAATTTGCATTTACAAGGCTTTTGTTCTTGAGAAACATGGATCTTATGTTTTTGAAAAGCAGACTAATATCTGAATCTCTAAAAAGATGAGCAAATAAATCAGAATTTGAAATGAATTAAGATGATTTTGGATTAAACATCTGACTACATTTTAAATATATTTTATTATGTCAAAATAACAGATTTTTTTTCAAATACAACATTGGCCTTGTTTGATCTAAAAAAAATCTAAACAAGGTGAGGCATGGTTAGCACTTAAAAAGACCACCAGGAAACCTCATAGTTGTAGGCTGGACTGGGAAGTTGGGGGAAAAAAATCACAGAAGAAGGTAAATAATGTCTATGTTATTGCATGAGAGTTGAAGCTGGCAAGGTGAGAAGCAAAGAGCCACACATTAGACCAGACCATTAGGTAAACACAGTGCATACTGCAGTATGGGAAAAGAGCAGAGAAAATTCCCTTATCACAGTGTTGTCCAAACTTGGCCACTTTAAGATGAGTGGATTTCAACTCCCAGAATTCCCCAGCCAGCACTGGCTGGGGAATTCTGGGAATTGAAATCCACTCATCTTAAAGTGGCCAAATTTGGACAACACTGCCTTATCATGAGACAGTGGGAGAAAGAAACCTAGGGCCAGAGGTGTCCTCAGGGAAGGTTTTGAAAAGTCAAAATGGCAGGTGCACCAAAAGCACTGGCCCTTTTTTACATCTGCGTGGGGCATTAATCATTTAGTTGTGCTCACCATCTTGATATTCTGGAGCCTTCCCAAGACATCCCTGCTTGTGTTTGTCTCATATGTGTGCGTCTGTCTGTCTGTCTGTCTGTCTGTCTGTCTGTCTGTCTGTCTGTCTGTCGATCGATCGATCGTATTGGATGTATTGTATGAATAAGCCATACTGGTGGGATCTAACAATTCCCAAATCTAATTACAAGGACATTTCTGCGTAGTCACCAGGAGTCAAATTCAACTAAAATAATGTCTTTAGTTTTACTTTTTAAAACAGTATCAACACTGTATTATAACATAACTGATAATACAGTAATAATGATTAGTACACAAACAAGCCTGGAAAATTATATATAAATGGTTCACGAAAGTGGAGGCTAGAGTGTGGGTGACCATACTCAACTATTGGCTTTTTTCCCCTTGGCTTGCCCCATTAACTATGAGTGATGGCTTTCAATCTACATGGAAACAGGCAGTGGGAACTTAAATCTCATCCCTGGGCTTCTACTCAGCATGAGATATGATCAGGCCAAAGCACTTATTAAACAGCATGAAGCAGACATGGAGCACCAACTGGATCTAGCCAGGACCCCGAACTTTATTGCCACTGAATCCAACAAGTATTCTGCATACCTAACTAAACTTGAAGTACCTAAACACTGAAAGGACTTTACTCCGGCACGATGTCACAGTCTCCCCTCAGCTGTCCTTGAAGGCTGATATAGGAAGATTCCTGACCTGGACAGACAATGCCCTTGTGACTCTAGACACACAGAAACAACAGAGCATGTGCTTTTTGAGTGCCAGTACTACAGACACATTCATACTAGCCTCATCTCACCATTACTGCATAAATACCCAGGGTACACAGGACAATTTTACACCATCCTGTTGCTTTCAGATACCAACCCTGCTACAACATACAATGTTGCCAGGTTCTGTGCAGCAGTGCTCAAATTTTTGGATGATGACCTGTGCTATAAACTAGATTTAATGAGCACCTAGTTCTCCTTAGTAGAGTGTTCTGCATCGTGATAGATATAATCTTCCACATACTAAATGTTCATGCTCACCTACACCCATCTGATGCTCCTACCCCTTCTTCTAGATTCTTGCTTTTTATATATGCTTTCTGTTTTTCGTTCATATATCTTTTATATCTTCTAGCTTTTCATAATTTTTGTAGATTTTTATTTTTACTCTGATGTATCCTCTATGCTTTGAATAACTGTACCCCACCATCCTTATGCTGGTCTATGACCATGATAAAGATTTGATTTATATATATGATTTATAATTCCCCAACATCTGACCACAGGGTTTGAAAGTTCTCTTCTTTGCTTCTTTATTGAAAAAAACCAAAGAAAACTAAAATGCTGACAAACAATACATTCAGCAATCCACTGCTAAAAAAAAAAAAAAAGTGCAGATTGCTCCTTCTAGTATTCCTTAATAACTCTAAAAAACCACCAAGGAACTGTATTGAAAGCTTTCTCAGTGTCCAGAAAAAGACAACTGCTAGATTCTGTCTATTTTGAGTTACAGCAAAGAGCATCAGTTAAAAGTCTAACAATGTCATAACCTTGATGGCCTCATATAATTTCAGACTGACCTCGGTGAACAACAGCTGGGAAAACAAATTACAACCCATAGGCCAACCTAGATTCTTTTACCTAAGCCCCATGCCTAAAATGTGCCCAATTCTTGAAGTATTTCAAATGTGGGGGACACAGCCAAAATGAATATATGCATCTTTATCACATAATTATTGCTCCAGGGTCATGTTAACAAGTTTCAAAGGTGTGTAAGTAATTAAATCAATTTCATTTTCCTTCAAGTTCCTATAGTCCAGATAGCACATAGTTAAGTTGACATAACTGCCCAGAAGTAAATTGAGATAAATTAAATTAAATTTTTAATTTTACATAGGTTTTAAAATCAGCTTCCTCGGGACCCACTTGATCCAAAGTAATAACATTATGAAAGTCTGGATTACTCAGAAAATAGATTTATATGCTATTTTTAAACTAGTTATACCATAATATAAGCTTTTCATAAGTAAATGGGTCAAAATATATATCTCTATGCCAATATTTTCCATAGATATGTTGGGCCATTTAGTACAGGTATCAAAACTGATCTCTGCATAAATAAGAATTCCAGTACTTATTAAGATTTCCATGGCATCAAATAATAGCTCTCAAAATAAACTCAAAGAAGATCTAAATTCCAGGTTTCCTATTCTACCCTGTAACTGAAACTAAAATAAATGAGGAATGATAATCGTGGAAAATTAAATTTGTATTTTCTAACAGGTAGCTGAAATTTAGATAGTGAACATCTCAAGGAAGAACCCTGCTGGTTAGTTATTGTATATTCTATAACTTTGCTTGAATATTGTGAAAGAATAAGCCTAGAGTTATTAAATATTAATTCACTTTGGAGTTTGACTCAACTTAATAACATTTATTTTATCAGTACACACACTCTCTCACACATATACATACCCCCTTTTTAGTCCATTCTTCTGAAATGTCTTGCATTAATGTCAGCACTGGAAATAAATCCAAAGTTTCCATTGAAAAAGAAATCCTTATACCAAGATAAAGGAATCAGAACACAACCCAAAAGCTTAGTCCTTATATTTGTCTGAATTACTTTGGCTCAATGGCTTTGGGACTAATTTACTCCAATTTAGAGAGTAATTAGATTGGATGTCAAATTCATATGTTAATGAAATGAGATTAGGACTAGAAAGTTGTGGTCTCTACAGAAAGCATTCTAGAGGGGGTGGTAAGCGGTTGCAATAAAGGAGTAGCAATGAAGTTGCCATGCCATCATTCCTCTATTACATGTAGAAGTGAGATTAAAAAGACACATACCAGAAATTTTGCAGCTATATGTTATTCCCAGTATGTATAACCAAGGTTTTATGTTGCTGTTATGGCTGTAGAGAGAGAGATTCTTAATAATCTGTACTGGCAAGCATCAGGAACAGTTCTCTGAAAGTGGGGTGAGAAAGAGGGATTGGGGGGAGGGGAAGAAAAAGAAAAAAGGGGAAGAAATTGTTAGCATCCTTCATTCTCTACCAGGCATTCAATTGAAAATCCTCTGAATGGCTCTGATCCTCTACCAAAAAGAAAAGGGAAATGGATATGACTCTTGTTAATTTCACCCCAGCTTCCCTTGCCTGGATTATAAGAACAGTTGCAAGGATTTGCAAATAATCAAAATAGCCCAGTCAATCCTGTCTGCTTTAAAGTAAAATCAACAAGATGGTATTCCTTTTTCTCATCATAGACAAAAAACAAAAAACAAAAAAATGAACAATTGCCTTGAAAGGAAATCTGTAAATCAAGTCATCCCTCTACTTTGAGGATCTATAGCAGAACGGTGTATCAGTTGAAGCCCAAAAGTGTGGAGCTGGGATTTATTTATGTATTATTTACTAAACAAACTACTGAACATAGTTAACAACATGAGGACATAGGCATCCGGAGGCAATTCTGGACTCTTGCAAAGAACTTTTATGGAAATAGCCTGAAACAAAGCTACCAGTTTACAGTCAGTTTGTATAAGAAGCTGGAAGAAAGCAGCCAAGTAAATCAGCTCACAAAAACAACTAGCCTCTTAAGACATTAATACTCTGTATCTCCATGCTAGCTTTGATGGAGGAAAAGCTTTCACACCTATGATAAGCATGGAAATATAAGACATTTGCTTCTGAGCAGGTCCGTAAAAAGAAATCGCTATCTAACAAGCGAGGAGTTAGGGCATTCCATTATTCATGATAATCATGGGAGCAAAACACACAGGCAAAGGAGGAAATACAAAGTCCATTCTTTCTCCATTAGGCTGTTTATACACTGGCATCTACATGGAGTTTCACACCATCACATTTGTCTGTGGCTGCTAAGTGAGTCGTTAAATTCAAGACTTGTGTAACATCAAAATTGGAAATGATGTCTCTTTAAAGGTCAACCATATGTCAATCACATACAAATACAATATACAAATACAACCATATAAATATACAAATATACATATACAAGTAGCGAAGGTCGAAATTTAAAGAGCAAGAGGAGAATAAAGGTGGTACCTTGTTGCCCATAGTTTGTTACACCCCAGCACTCTAACATAATGGACGTAATGCTCAGTTTGACACTACAAGCCATGGTATCAATTCCCTGCTTATCTATGAAAGACACTGAGCAATTTTGAGCTGTTCATTGTCTCTCAGCTTAACACACTTTATAGGATGCATACAGGATACCAATGGGATAAATAAATGTATTTACTCTGCAGAATGGAATATGCAAACATTTATTACAGGTATAAGATGCTAGTGATAGCTACTCTTCCATTTAATAGCTACTTTTGTGCCCTCTGTTGGCCCATAATAAGAGTTTAATGCCAAATTTAATTATTGTCCTTCTGATGTTGCATAAACATAGCTCTTACTTGCTATATTATTGTTCAGCAGAGAATGTTCAAGTGTTCTTTTGAAATATGTGCTACTGATTACATCATGAAATTAAAATCCATCAGGTAGGAAAAAAAAACAAGAGTAAAATTTAAAATCTTGCAAGACTCATAAAGAAATAGGCAGACTAGCATTTCTTAATCTTAGACAGAGCAAGTTGTCTGTCAAATAACAGAACAATTATAGAAGCAGCCGGTTTAGTTACTGGACTTTATAGGTATCTTTGGTATAAAGAAACAAAAGAAGAAAAGAATCTGAAGGGACAAATTATAAGATAAAGTTTGTTAAAAATCTGGAATCTTAAAAACAATTATAAGTCCAGCAGTCTCACCATTAGCATCACTGTCAAATGCTTTTTATGCTAGTGACAACTACAGTAAGAAAAATTTGATCATGTATGCCAGTGTGATACATACAGATTCAGAAAACAGATTAATAACACAAGAATTGCTATATGAAGGAAGGAACTTCATGGTTAATGTATTTGCAAATAACTGCAAAGATTTAAAAAAATCTTTAAAAAGAAGGAGGGACCTTGAGAAATATAACAGAAGAGAATATATGTAGCTCAGGGTTGAACTGTGGAGCCCTTGGGGTTCTCTGAGCTTGGTTGTTTTCTTGCAAATTTTTCATTACCCGCACTGAAGATGTTACCTAGCTGTAGTAGGTAGCTGTAGTAACGAAATGTTTCCAAGAAAACAACCAAGTTCAGAGAACCCCAAGGACTCCACAAATATAACAGAATTTGAAACACTTATACAAAAACAAGATCACTCATTAGGAAATATGATACGAAGACAGGAAAAATAAAAAATTGCATGATAAAATGGATGCAAAATTTAAAAGGAGAAATCACAGTGGATCAGAGGAAGAGTTATGGAAAAAAATCAATAAAATTTACTCTAAACTATAAGAGAAAATTGGCATAAAATGTTTTATAGATGGTATGTAGCTCTGTTGATGATTGTGAAGATGGACAAATCATATAACAATAAATGCTGGAAATGCCAGGAATATTCTATCACCTGTGGTGGTCATGAAAAAAAAAAATCAAAAGTACTAGAAAGAAATTAATCAAAATATTAATGGAAGTTTGAAAAAAATTGAACTGAAACCACAAATGGTTTTATTAGGAATGATTCCAGAGAATATAAATGAAAACTATCACAACTTATTAACATATATGCTGTTGGTGGCAAGAATCAATTTGGCACAATATTGGAAAGAGAAACCTTGCCAATGATGCAAGACTGGGAAACTAACATTGGAGAATATGTGGCAATGGAGAAATTGCCCTAACCCTAAGAGTAAACATTTTAAGCAAAGTATAAATATCTAAGTAGTAGTGGTTGAAAAAGATTTTTAAAATGAAAGGAAGGTAGAGAGTGCACTATTGAACACTTTTTAATGATTTTTTTATTACACCATATCTTACTTCTTACATCTCCGTTTTTGACCTCCTAATTTTGTACAATTATACAATAACAAAGCTAATCAAATACTAAAAAAAGAAGTTAAAATCAATTAAGTGTTAATCAGTCAAATATTCTATTCTTAATAGAGAAGAATAAAAGAGCCATGTTGGAGTCTAATACTCTGTTCCCATTCTGATCAGCTATTATTGCTACTAATAATGCAATGAATCTCTCCCATTATTATTTTCTTCTAACTGGCTTACTGTCTCTGATATTGGAGGTATTTAGCCATCATGGTTAGTACCTATGATAGTACTATTCTCCATAAAACTGTCTGATTCCCTTTCAAGTGAGTGACCATCACTACAACTTGTAGTAATGTATCCTACCATTTGCCTTTGCACTAGGTAAGTGCCTCATTCTTGTTTGATCTGAATCTCTTTCTGTCAACATGTATTATAAATGTACATGTTCATTTTTGATGTTTTACAAGAGTGTCAAAATTCTTCTAAAGTTTATTGTAATATGTAGTAAATTACAGGTATACTGCACATGGGTAACCATTACCATATAAGAAACGATTAAGGTTTCTTTCAAAATATTTGCTGCCCTATGCCCTTGGTAAAAGAACCATGCTACTACTTAATTGAAGTCCTTGCTTTTTCAAGAGTGATTGCTCACTGCTAGAGAGCCTGAGAACTATGCCGGCTGTACGTACTTATTTTAAATTAAGCAAATGATATATAATTTATAATTGGCATGCTATGTACATCTTTGCAGTATGAATAACCTGCAAGTTATGATGTATTTATACTGATAGCAAAGAATTAAACATATCTAAATAATACTCATCTGCAACATGCTCAGAATTTTATGATACAAACATTATAGAATTTGAAAATGTAAATAGTGGCAAAATAACTCTTGCTTAGTGCCAGCACATCAGCGAAGATGAAAAATAACAGAAATGGATCCTGGCTAAAATAGCATTTTTATAATTTATTAGTGAGATCTCATATTATTCAGAATGTTTCAGCTATAAAGTTACGTTATGCCTCTCTCTCTCCATGATGGAAGATTACAGTCTGTTTACAGTTCTAGAAATATTACTGTGGACAAAATCCAATTCCTTGCTTGTCATCCAGGGCAATCACATTGTCCTACAATCTGCTGAGCTGAAAGTCCTTGGTTTTGGTAAAACACATCCCCTGAGAGCGACTTCTTAAATGGCACTGGGCTCTGCCATACCACCATCTCTTCCATTTGCAAATATTTCCCAGTATGCTTTAAATTCAAGCCATGTTTTCTTCTTTTGTTATCATTGTCTGCAAAGTGAAGATTTGTCCAGAATGAGTGGAGAGGGAGGGCCATGGCAGGCAATCTCCAATGAAGGAAACTCTACCTACAAGCCTAAGAGAAGTGCACTGGAATGTGGGGCCTGACCTAACAGTGAAGGGGGAAAAAAACTTGGCCACCCATGGAAAGGGTTTTCATGGGTGGCCAAGTACTGGCATTTCTTTGCTATGTACAATCCATTTCTGCTAGTCAGTGTCATATGATGGACAAAGTGTGTAGAGCAGCAAAGGTGCTAATTCTGATATTTGACAGCAGCAATAAAAAAAATGTTGACTTACCACCATGTGCGAAAAACAAGGCAAAATTCAAGTATCCTTGCTAAGACAACAGCTTTATTCAGCCAACTCTGTCCCTCAACATATCTTTTGAATACCTTCACGCTATAATAGGGAAGGATTGTGGAACCCTTCCAAGTAATTGGAAGGAGCAGGCTGTAGATTCTATATATTTTTTTTGTCTGAAATGAGAGGCAGTGTGGTAAAAGGATATCTTAATTGGAACTGGGCTGGGAAGACCAGAGTAGAAAGCCCCATTTAGCTATGAAGCATTCTGCAGAGTTTTGTGAAAATAAAATGGGGGAAGAAGTGATATTTGTACATATACTTGGACCTTCCTGGAAGAAAAATTAAATACAATGGTCCTAATAAAAGTAAGCCCATGTATGCATGTTGATGTCAGGAAGTCATTTGCATAGCTAGTCTCTTATGAGCTAAGCTTGCAGCAGCAGCAGCGGCTTCTCCTTCCCCACCAAATATTGGAGAAGGGTACACTAGATTGACTTGCAACCTTGTGTGTACGTCTTTGTTGAAATTTAAAGTTGTATACTTGAATTTATATTTCATCTGCCTTTTTTATCTCAGCTGAAAAACCAAATTTAACATTAATGTGTTAGTATGCTAATAAGGTAGTTGTAACCAAGGAGTTCCACCCTTTTAGCATTTTGTGGTATATATTAGTAACCCTACTAGACAGGATTCTGTTAAAAAAAAAAATGTCTGCCCTCAAGAGTACTATGAAGTCAGACAATTTGATTCCTTATGTAGTGGGTTAATACTGCACATTCTTGCTTGAGTAAGAGAATAAAGTCTTCTGGTATCTCTGATTTGCATCATTATAAAATATTTTGTCAAGTTTGTTTCAATAGCTTAGTCTTGTGTGTGCTTGCTGGTTAAATTCTCTTTTTCACAGACTTTCTGCTTATTTTCATGGAATAATAAATGTATAGGTTGTTATTAGAAATACAAATAGTAAGGAGATATGCTGGAAAATCTCATCTGTACTGCAAAGAGAAATTGTACAGAAATATTTCCTTTAGAAATAAAGAAACAGAAAAAAGGGATATTCAAAAAGGACATCATGAAATTGGAACCTGTGGTTAAATAGGCTAACCTTTTTAAGTGGGGAGAATTTTATTTAGTACATGGTGGTTGTCATAATTAGTTGATGCAAAAAGGTGTAAAATGATAATACAGGTAGTCCTTGGTTAATAATGGTAGTTGGGACTGGCAATTCTCTTGCTAAGCGATGCAGTGTGATGTCACATGACCATGCCAACTTATAATGGCAGTTCCAGCAATTGCAGTTGCGGTCATTAAGTGAATCCCATGTGATTGTTACACGCAATATCATGTGATCGCCATTTGCAACCTACTGCCAGCTTTCCCATTGACTTTGCTTTGCTGTCTGTTTTCTGACTTTGCTGTCAGAAACTGGCAATGAAGATTACAAATGATGATCACATGACCACAGAGTGCTGAAACTGTTGTAATCGTGAGCCGGTTGCCAAGCACCTGAATTGCGATCATGTGACCACAGGGATGCTGCAACTTCAAGGACGGGCTGTAAGTCTCCTTGTTCAGCAGCATCATAACTTCAAACAGTTACTGAATGAATGGTTGTTAACCAAGGATTACTCTGAAGTGTTACTCTCTAGGTGTTGTTTGACTGAAACAGCCATAAACCTTCACTACTGATCATGAGTGTCTAGGGGAGAAAGGAATTGATGTTGAACATCATTTGGAAAGTACATGTTCCCCAATCCTACTTTTCAAAATAGGCTACCTTTACTGTCTTGGCTAAATTTGCTTTCTACCCTCAAAATAACCCTAAGCAACCCATTGAAACAGATTCTTTCCCTTAGAAAACATAACATGTTGTACTGGAAGATGCCTCATAAAATGAAATATTCTTTTCTTCCAAAAATATAAAATAATGCGTTATATTTTCAGAAGAAAAGAAAAAAAGGGGAGAACCAAATTGTCTTTTACAACATATCCATAGTTATACAGTATAAAGCTACCTAACTGCAATTTTTGGTATGTTGGAGATACAATGATAACTTTTTATGATATCTTGCTGCATCAACCAAGTTATCTTACAATCCTTTAGTGTTGTTCCTGAAATGAATTATAAAAATGTCACATTCTGTGATATATAAAATGAAGGTTGGGGCTTCTGCAATACAGTGTGCAGCTATGAATACTGAACTTATGAATAAATATAGAATCTATGAAGCACATTTGCTTGTGGATTCATGTGTTCAGTAGTTGAGCTATCATCTTAGCATGTTGTGTGAATCAGACCATTATTTTAAGCTGTATTACAATTTATTTATTGGCATCACATTTAAGTAATTACAAGAACTGAATTTTGTTTATCTGGGTCGAGAATTAGTGTTGTGTTTGATCTCAGGCTATTTGTTCAGATCAGATGGGGCAGAGTTACTGTATCTCCATTTTTCCAGCATTCCTACAGTGTGGTGTGGGGGTTAGAGTGTTGGATTAGGCTAGTGAGATCCAGATTCAAGTCCACTGTCAGCCATGAAAGCTCACTGGGTGATTTTGGACAGTGATTGCACTGTCTCTTAGTCTAACATACAGTATCACACAGCATTGTGTGTGAAAACAATGGAGGAGGGAGGACTTTGTATATCATCTTCAGCTCCTGAAGGAAAGTCAGAATATAAATGTAACAAATAAAACAAACAAATTTAACTTTTGGGGTTTTGATATACCTAGAAATATCTGTGATTTCTGAAGATGAAGCAGGATCAAGAAACCAAGGCCACCCAAGGTTCACCCTATGGAAGAAAATACTTTGCACTCTGCATGTTGCATTGGACAAAATAACCCTCTTTTCCAGAGTATCCATTTTTCCAGTTGTTCAAGTATAGTGATCACATAAGAGGAAGAGGGAGTCTTCAACTGAAATGCACTTTTAGCAAATGCTCAATGTATTTGCTGTTCCTCAAAGAGGAGGGACCTTAAGTATTGTTAGCTGTCTGTGTGTATATTCTTTGTTCTTATATCAGAAAACTTGCTTTGTTCTATCTGCAAAGGTAAAAACAATTTACCTTCAGTCATATTTTATAATTCTGGTATGCCTTACAATGTGTTTCCCTAATGATCCTTTTTTGTTGTTTACTTCTGTTGCTTAATGCCAGGTTATGATGTAATTGACTCAAATGGAAAGTAATTTTTCTCTCAGGCGTGAATGACACAGAGTTTTCTTAAGATTTATTGAACTGAAAGGGTTAAAGTTGCAAAAATTTCAGCAGCTAAACTATTTCCTGTTAGAACTGATTTACTTCCTAAGACATTAAGGTAGTTTGGTAGTTTCTTTCTAATGGCTTTACTGTGAACAAGGAGGTGGTTTTTTGTATTAATAATAGCTGAGTCTCCAATTCTTTATGTACAGAACCATCACCTGAATACTTGAGGTACTTAGCCTGAGAACTAACCCTTTACAGGATTTACATTTTGTTTAGATTAGTGCTGTAATGGAATTTCCTTATTTATTTATTTAGTGGATTTATATGGCCGCCCATCTCAAATACATGACTCTGGGCAGCTAACAATATTAGCCAATATTTGTCAGGAAGGTGGCAATTCTGATTATTTGGAGTTGTAGCAAACAGCATTCATATTCATGACAATATGATGGAAAAATTTGTAATTTAACAAGATAGGGAAAGCATGACTTCTCAAATACTTTCCAATGCCTTTCCCAACAGTGGCGATATACATTGTGTATACAGTATATGTGCACTGGGTAGCATGCAGCAGGCTGTTCTGGGTCATGTGATCAGGAAAGGGGAGGGAGGCAAAAAATGGAGCAGTCACTAACACTCTCGGCAGCTGCCCAATAGGGATGAAGTGGCTGGTCCTTTTTACATAATTCATTTCTAACATTCTCTTGGTTGGAATGAATGAAAATGAATGGAAGTAAAAAAAAATGCTATTGATGAAAATCACAATGGACATGATTTTAATTAATAAATAGCTATATAAGTGAGTTTTAATAATGTGAAAAGGATTGATATTATAATATTGGAATAACAATATTTTGCAGTGCTTCAGTTCAGTGTTGCAGTATCAATATGTATTCAACTTTAAAACAAAGATGAAAAGAATTACTACTTCAAATACATAATCATTCTGCATGAAGACTAAAAGAAGAAGAAAAGATATTCTTTTTTCCCATAGTAATAGCAGTGAGCCTTATAAGTGTGTGGGTAGGTGTGCGGGTAGATAGGGAGAAAGGTAGAAAAAAGGGACAATTTTTCATAAAATTCTTTCCATACCCTTGTCTGGCCTTAGTTTGTTTCTTTCATTCTTTCATATACAATCTTTTGTATCTTGTATGTTCTGTACAATGGGATATGTACAATGGCTCTCACAGAAATGTTTCACATTCCAGAGATTCTATAGACAGTGGCATACAAGAATGAGGTTTGGGTGTGCTTTCCAGGTCTACATTTTCTAATTCTTGAAAATTCATGGAAATCCAGTAAGATATCCCTTTTAATGATCTCTGTTGCTCCAATTAATGAATTGGCTCAAACATACACATTAGAAATCTGTTTAACTGAAGCATTATGTGATGACAAAGCTATTGTCACTTTATAGTTACAACTCTTCTTGAGGGGTTGAGAAACATTCATATTATTCTGTGCTGCCAATACAATATACGTGTGGTTTCTGAATCTAAGTCTTTGCAAAATCCCTGGTATATTATATATTAACATTGTTGTAGCCCACATTTCTAGCAAAGTATTAACACAGGCTTATTGTATAAATATAGACTATAATAATAGATAGTTGTAGTAATATCATTACATTAAAATCAAAATTACAATCACAGCAGCAGTGAAAGAAAACCACATTGTTGTAAATAATAATTACAAACAGATTTCAGGGCAGGTTAAAGCCTCAGTTACAAAGACCTGTTTTCACAATATATTAACGTGTCAAGGAACCAAGGCAATCGTCACTTATTGGATGAGCTGCTTTTTTTTTTTTAACTTGGGGTATGTGAATAAGACAAAATCTGATTCAAACTCAAGAACTATAGGCGATGTAATGTGATTTGAAATTGCCATATGAGATTCAAAGGCAACAAGGTTTGACTGATCCAATTTAAGATTCAGTAAAAAATTGGACCTTAGGCTACAATGTAAAGAATCTAAATACTGTACCTCCAATTACTTCATTTTGGACAGAAATGGGTAAAAACAGCAGAAACAATAGACCTAGCGTAGAATATTCACCCTGCAAAGTTTTATCAAATAGCTTCACATGTTTTTTTACAGCCAATTTTTGAAATATTTCCTCTTTGCCCTTAAGGGATGAGAACAGCATGGTACAGCAGCCTCCCAATAATCCAGCAAAGCACCTGAAGAGAGATGGTGCTGAACCAGGACAGATGTGTCTTATTCCCACTTAAAAACACACACTTTCAAACACTGTTTAAAAAGCTCTTAAGATCTTTTAAAGACCTTAAAAGAAGAAAGAGAATATCTTAAAAGAAGATCTGAGAGAATATCACTCTATGACTACCTGCTTTTCTGGGCCACCAGGGTATCTGGTGTGGATTATCAACAAGGTTAGCCTGTTATAGGAATTTGTAATGTGTTATTGTGCAACTTTTTTTTAAGGATAAGTTTATATGGTGATCATTACTGCGTATATAATATACTATTATACAAAGAGAGTCTGCATTATATACAGTAATCTAACAGCTATCACTGACTTTTTCAGTAAAGAAAACTCTCTCCATTTAGTATGAATAAAGACTGACAAATAACAGAAATAAAAGAGGACTTTCTGAATGTTTTGTTTTAATAGGGAAGAGGGGAGGAGTGAGGAAAATGAAAGCAAGGACTGAAAGTGCTGCAGAACTGCAAAGTAAACACGAAGACTAACAGCAGCAGTTCTACAGATCTGACATGTAGTGTAAAAATTAAGGGAAAAGAGATCAAAAGAGTATGGATTGGAAGAAAAATATAAGTTGACACACACACAGAAAAGCAAGCAGATTAATAATGTGCTGTGGAACAAAGCTGAGCCTCTTTCTCCTTCCTTCCTTCCCTGTGAACCTGCCTAAACAAATTCTGGAAGAAAGAATGAGACACAAACATTTCTCCAAGCAGTCTAATAAACAGAGCTTATAAGGGTAATGAAACACATTGGCTGGCTGCTCATGTCAATATCAATCAACTTCTATAAGCTTTGTCCACACAGGGAAGGAAAGATTCTGCAAAACTAGAATGTTCAATGAATCTCCAAATTGCCTTTCTTTTACCTGCAGTTCAAAGGTAGCTGATTCAATCATTTCAAAGGAGGCGATTCAATCAATTCTCTTTTCAGTCAAACCATCCATTCAAACTTTTTGTAGCCCTAATTTTTTATTAACTAGAAACATACAGTATCTGTTTTCTCTTAAGTTTGTCTGCCCACATCAAGACCATTAGTGATCCCAAGCACATCCACAACAATTTCTCTTTTTATAACTTTTAATTATGTATTTATGATTTTAATTTGATGTAAACCGCCCAGAGTCCCCCATTGTGGGGAGATGGGCGGGGACAAATCCACTAAATAAATAAAATAAAATAAACCCCAGAATTATCACAGTGAGGACAATCTCCAAATTGCCCATAGGCAAAATATCACCTGAATGATAATAGCCTGGGCTATAATATCATCTTGACATAGAAAATACTTATTGATTCAAGCAATGGAAAAAAACCTTCAGACTGTACCAAAAAAAAAAAAAAGGCAAAATTATTGTGGAAGATGAGGTAGTCTCCAAAGCTGTGAAATGTGAAGTAAATTTTGCTATAAAAACAGAGACTTCAAGCAAACAAGAAACGAACAGTTTCTTGCAGTATTTTACTGCTGAATGAACAGTATGTTCAGTGAAGAGAATACTAGATTTTGTGTCAAGTCCTGACAAAACAACCAATAGGAAAGTAAAGCTCATTAAAAAAAATAAACAACTCATTGTACAGAGGAAGCTTATACATAAAAATTACACTAATAATAACAGTTCCCAACATTTGTAATCAGACTTTTCCTAAATATCAACAGAAGGGTACTACTGGAAACTGCAGATGGAGGCTCATGTGTTGAATACTCCCCTCTGTATTAAGTTCCCTGTATCTAGAAAACAATCATGTTAAGGAGAAGCATTCTGTTTAGCCTGTTACTCCTGTAGTTTAGATTATATGCAGATTTTTTATTTTATGGAGGAGCATTCCAATATATGACCCTTCATGACCCTCCTTCTATAGGACTGAAAAGGTGCAGCTGAGATCTTGAGTTATTATGGAGATTGATTGACTGATTATGTACCATCAGGTCATTTTTGACTCTTAGTGACCACATAGACAGATTTTCTCCATGATGAAGTATCCCAAATCTGGTCTTTCAGTTCTTGTAATGGTGCATTCATCACCACTGAAACTGGTGGTGTAACAAAGCAGTCTGGTACTTTTAATGTAATTAAAGTCAGTTTGGTGTTGGGATTAAGACATCAGGCTAGAAAGCAGGAGACCATGAGTTCTATAGTTCATTCACTTTGTACAGATTGTCCTCTTCTCTTTCCTTCCACCTTTCCCAGAATTAGAGCCTTGTACAGAGAGCTAGGTCTTAGCATAATATGTCCAAAGTAGGATAATTTGACCCTGATCATTTGTGCCTCAAGTGGGAACGCTGGGATGATTTGTTCAATGATCCATCGGTTTGTTTTCTTGGCTGTCCATGATATTCTCAGGAGTCTTCTCCAACACCAAAGCATAGTGAAAAGGCTAAAAAGGTCTGGGACCAGATATGTATTGCTATTCAAAAGATTCCTAAACTAAGCATTCAAAAACAAAACAAAACAAAACAAAAAAACCAGAATTGTTCCTACTGGGTTTGATGGAGAAAGGACTGGATAAACCACAGCTGCAAGACTGTTATACACACAAAGATGGAAGGACTCACAAATACCCACAGTGGAAGAATGGATTATCAGATTAATGGACTTGGCTCAAATGGCGAAGTTAACAGCGTTAATAAGAGATAATACTGTTTCTAAATTTGTCTTCTCATGGCAACCCTTCTTAGATTACGTGCTTGGGTGGGAAAAAAATGAAACTTTGATTGTGGGATTTAATGATTAGATGGTTTGTGTTGAAAGAAATAATGTGAATTTGGATTAATTAGTGGTAAGAGATTAACCTTTTTAAAATTTGTACGCATGTCTGTATTGGAGATAGAAAGATGAAATGGAAAATGACTTCTGACTATCTGTTCTCACTATCTTAGTTTTTGTCTGTTTCTTTTAGTTCCATCTTCTTTCTTTTCTGTACTTTCTGTTTTGTATTTTAACTGTGCTTCTTATATATCTTAATAAAAGTTTTAATAAAAAAAAACAAAGTTCAAAAGCATCAATACTCTTCCTATCCTGCCTTTTCAAGGTCTAGCTTTCAACTTCCATAGCGTGTCATAGGGTATCACAGAGAACAAGGCCATACTTACAGAGTAGAAATATGAATTAAGGTATTTTAGCTCAACAAGCAACAAAGCAGTCTGGTACTTTTAATGTAATTAAAGTCAGTTTGGTCTTGGAATTAAGGCACCAGGCTAGAAAGCAGGAGACCACGAGTTCTATAGTTCCATCTTAGGCACAAAGCCGGCTGGATGACTTTGGGCCAATTACTTTCTCTCAGCCCTTGGAAGTAGCAATGGCAATCCACTTCTGAAATCTTGCCCAAAACAACTGCAGGAACTTGTCCAGGCAGTTGCCAGGAGTCAAAACTGACTCAAAGGCACAAAAATATTTGTAAAATAGGGTTTGGTAAGGTTTGTTTCAATTTGTGGTACATCAGCATAATTAGTAGTGTATAATAGTGCGAGTGGTTCTTACAAATCTTTCAACACAGGAGTATGACTTGGGCTTTTATTTTCCAGAATCTCAAAAATCCTAGACCCATTATAAATATAATGCTTTTTGTAAGGTTTTCCAAGATGGAATTTTTGACCATTTTTTATATATAAAAAAAAGACTGGTTTTCAGAGGATTATAACCATAAAGGGATGACAATTACACATCTGAGTCTATGCACAGCTGGCAGGATGCTGAGAAAACTGCCCACTTGCAGAAATTAAAACAATGAAAAGAAGTTAGGAGTGTTAGTTTGTCACTGAAATACTCATAAAATGCATGTTAATTAGCATAGTAGTTTTACGCACACGCACACACACGAACCAAAAGTCAGGCTCTATAGGCTAAACACAATATATTTTATTAATTCATCTTTTTTCAGAGAAAATGTTCCTGTACTTAGGAATGTTCAAAGGCCATGCATCAAATGTCTAAGAAAGTGTTCAAATGAAAATGGCAACCAACTGGTACATTTAATGTAATTTATATAATAAATTGTCTATGGGGCCTGACTTTTGGCATACCCTATATGTATGTTATATACACGTGCACACATATATAACTAACTACATATGCATAAACATATCTCTACATACACATATATACATATATACACATATACCTGCCCACATATGCATATAGATACACAAACACATATGCAGAAATTATAATGTTTAGAGAGAGGTAAATTGCTGGCAACACTGATTCTTCTCCAGAGAAAGAGATTTTTTTGTCATGAATCTTAAATTGAAATAACAAAAATTGTGGGTTGAAATCAGAAATTCATTTTTTTAAAACACTTATTTTATTTTTTCCCCTTTAGAGAATTTCAAAGCAGTTCATAATAACATTCGGACAGGTCAAATGGAAGGCTGAAATAGTTAAGAAAAACATGCATTAATACAGTGTATTAAATATGCAAAACAAAATAAGCCAGGAATCAGAAATGAACTGAGTTGTGTTTGTGGTATGCTTCATACATGAAAAGATCTTTAAAGGAAGGGATCAGCTCCTACTTCAACTTATATACAGTATATCCTGAAAAATCTGCTCTGAATGGTTGCAAGAAGTGGCACAAAAGATCTACCATTTTTTTTCTTCTACTTCACAGAAATTAGTTTATAGCCCTATCTGTTAATGAAGGGGAACCTCTATGAACAGGGTTTTCTCTATTCATGGAAGGTTTAAATATGGTAAAGCCTGTTAGGTTGAGACCATCCTTCCCCAACCTGCTGCCTTCCAATTGTGCTGAGATGGCAAAACCTAGAATGCTCATACTGGATTGAAAACAGATTGCATATCTGAAAGGTGCCAGATGGATTATTTAGACTACAAAGGTAAGAGTAGATATTTTAAAAAAGATCAATCATGAGACTCTCTTCCAACAACATGAGAGTAACATGGAAATTCAGTCTTATAATGGCAGTTTGGTCCTTTCAGGTGTTGCAAGAAAAATAGCTGAACTGTTAAAAAGGTTGAGTGGGAGAGTCATTAGGTGACTACACAACAGACAACTTAAGAGAGCTGCTTCTGTGATAATCACCATTTGTCCAGTCAATGGTCTACTTCAGATCACACATAAACAAGAGTTAGGGAGCATCCTGCTTGTGGACATTTCTTTTGATGCTTGATAGGCATCTGGCCCAGCTAATTTATGTTTATAAAATTATTTTCATTTTAAAAATATATAGGAAGCTGGCATGTGTAAAGCATAACATCAGTTTTTGGAATCATAATCTGGCCTGATATAGCCCCCCACAGGTATGCTTAGAAAATAAAAATGGGGATTCCTATGATTTAATGCTTTATTTGAAAATGTATCTACCTGTCCAGAAAAGGATAAGGGGAAGATGGGATGTTAGACAATATCTGAAGGATGAGGTGGGCTAGTCTTCTTCTGATAAGTGGGAATTTTATAACTGGGCATTCCTATTGCTATAAATATATGGTCACAGCATTCCAAATTGATTGTTGGCTCCATAAGATTGCCCCCAGTTAGAGAAGCTGTTTGCAGGCCACTGATTATCATTCTGTTTCTTAAATTTCTTTTACTGTTGGAGTCAGTTTCCACAGAGTCACTTGCAGCAGAAATATTTCATGATACCAACTACCAGTCTACAAAAACTTCCTTCCTTCACTGCAGTAATTCGAGCCCATTTAATGCATTTGCACTTCCCTAAAGTTTGATGCCTTTAATTTGTTAGTACTATTAACTACTTCAGCCAAGTCATTAATGAAGATGGTGCACAGCACTACCTCAGAGCTCTGATCCTTAGCATTTTCCCAGTCTCACAATGATCTGTTCATTTAGGAAGGTTTTCAACAAATTCTGCTTCTAGTGTTTATTTCTGTTACTATTTTCCAGTGTATTTATAGCAACAATGCAACTGATAACGTGTATACTGAGACCAAGAATGCTACCTGAAATGCTATATATTGATTGCTGAAAGCAGTGAGGATGGCATGTTGGAGGGAATAGGTCAGGCCTAAGGAGAGGCCAACTGTGCAATCCCTCAGTGTGGCTGGGTGGGAATAGAACAGGAAGGATAGCTTTTGAACTGCTGGATCCAGAGCCACTCTGTTTCCTCACATACTGGGCCAATCCAGGCCTGTTAGCTATATCAGCCTAGTGCTGGGATTGCTATTTTGCCCAGCATTGCTATCAGCAGGAGGACACCTGGGCTACAAATGAATACCAAGATGAAAAACCCAGTGAAGCCCCTCCAATATACTTTCTTCTCTGATTGTCCCAAGCTGGCAATACTTGGGTCATGGTAGAATTCAACTACTTCTTTCCCTCCCATCTCACTTAGGATCATTCTGCTTTAGTTTCCATTGGGTACAATTTCATTTTTGTAATTTGTTCCCACTGAAATCAATGTCATTTTTGTAGGACTAGGAATGGGGAGACCAATGCTGCTAGGTGAGTTTGAACCAGTTACTCACTCTCTGTCTACCTACCTCACTGGTTTCACCTACTGGGAAAAAGAGGAGGAAGGAGTGCTATGCATTCTTCTTGAGCTCCTGGATGAAAGGTGGGGAAAGTATTGATCCAGTGGGACACAGGTTCAACTTGTTCATTATGGATCCAGTCTTTTGGGTTTTATAGCAATGTTTATGAAGAGGCTGGGGAAAAACTCTTTAGGTAGTTATACAAAGGCAGGAACCACAAGTTGCATTTAAAAAGAGATATCAATAGTTTCTTACTAACAGACATAAGGAGGCATTCAAAATAGCCAATTTTGTTGTAGCAGCTGAAACATATTAGCTAAGGATGGTGGGAATAGTCTCGCTTCTTTCTGCATATGGTCACCCTCAGCATGGTTGACTTTTAGTGCTAAGAACATTTTTGCATTTCTTAATGTTTCAATATTGATTATGGTTGGCAAGCACTTTAATAGGCTTCTCCTTTAGTGACATTATATATGAATGAATTTGTGGTTTTGGAATGGAGTGTGGTAATTTCCTTAGGCTGACTTTGGGGATTAGGGAGTCTTACTAAGTGGCAGCTGTTGCTTATAGAAGATTAGAAGAAAAGGGAATGAAGGTTGGATCAAGATTGAAACTCACATAAGAGTGTACAGGAGAACATCAATAAACAAATATTAACTCTTTATATCTTTTCTCTTTTGGCTATGGTGCCCAATGAACCCTTCAATGAAAGCATATATAAAAAGTGTTCTGACAGTTCAAGTTAATATAATTTACAATTTAATATTTAAAATTGTTAATATACAACAATTGGCATATATGTGGGATTAAAAACATATCCAAATCTGTGCACTTTGGTGTTCTTTCTGGAAATTTCATGAGATGTTAGTGTTTTTACCCAAAATCTTTAAAAAAATTGGGAAGAATCCCAAAATTCCATGAGATTTGCCAATCTTGTATTTGCCACTATTTTAAAAAACTGATTTCTATTCAGTTTGGGATCTCCGAAGAAACCCTTTAGGAGCATCATAGGCACTATGACATCTTTTGATGATACACTGCTGATTCCTGTTCACCCTGCATGTGTTAAGAGAGGATGCATGTATTTATTTTCTATCTTTGAAAGAAATTCCAGACAGGTAAAATCAATTAGTGTAAATTGAACTCAAGAAAATATCCTGTTACACACTTGTAAGACATCTTTAAACAATAGCAGAGATGCATCTTGATGAACTTACCCAGTCATTTGGCTGGGTAAGTTCATCAAGATGCATCTCTGCTATTGTTTAAAGATGTCTTACAAGTGTGTAACAGGATATTTTCTTGAGTTCAATTTACACTAATGAGGATATCCAATAACGCTAGTTGAAAGTGAAGTAAATGTCAGAAATTTGAAATTTGCCTCTATATGTTCTGGGCACTCTGTCAGCATGAACAGAACAACAGGCCTGATCTCGTCTCATCAACCAATGATGAACCACCAGATCCTCTGAATGCTATGCGGTATACATAAATTCACTGGTGATAGACGAAAGCATACTTCAGCATCGGTGGGAAAATATTTTCTTATTGTCAGTTGAAAAACTGCTAGCAGATTCTAACGATGAGGAGAGTTTGTCTTATGTTACTATAGACACTCTGGAAATTATAGCTGACTTTTATCATAGGAATACAATAGAAAGGTAATATGGCATACTTACTCTACTTGCTAAACACAAGACTAGGACAGCTGCATTGCCACAGGCCACATCACACTTAGAATATTACTTGGATTAGGATGCCAGATGTAATTAGACCATATTTATTTTAATCATATTGTATAAATGTACCCTTGGTTTATGACAGATGGGCTCTGTCACATTTCATTCTCACAACGGTCCTAGGAAGGAACTTTGGCTTGTAATGAAGAACAGGAATATATTGCTTGTAGTTGCTAAGGTGTTCGTTTCTTACTCTTTGGCAAGGGGGAGGGGGAGGAGAGGGGAGTTTCCTGAGCAATATGTATTTGGTAGATGGGGCTGAATGGCTGAAGTAGAAGTTGAAAGGAGATAGAAGCAGACTTTTGTTGGCTCCCAACGAAGTAAAATGTCAATAAATGTTCATTTTAGATAAGCCACCATGGTAAGGCAAGCAGGTTATTGACTTTCATCTCTAGAACCATTTCCCACAATGGGTTGCTGTCCTTAACTGTATTGGTTGAGTATCAACTTTTGTTTTAATTAAACATAATTTCTGTATCTCATCTTACTTGCTTATTAAAGGCTAGTCTCTTATTCATTAAGCCCTGCTCTAAGTTTAACTGTGGATTTTTCTGCAAAATCATTTGTGCACATTTACAGCTGAAGACCAGAAGGAAAGAAAGTTGGACTGCTTGGGTTGAATGAAAGGATCAGGTGGAAAAGTAATCCCAACATAAACCAGGTGGTGGCAATACACTGACCAAAAACTGCTGCCTCAAAATGTCATTCTTCAAAACTAGGGAAGTACATGTAATAGAAAACACATTTTATTTGGAACCTAGAACAAACCATTGCATTCTAGATGCACCTTTTTAGAATGAACCATTTTAGATTGGTAATAGTTCAGCAGAATGAAAACCCCAAACCTTTTGGTTGTTTTGGCTGAAAATTTGGAGGATCTCAGAGTGACTTTACTGGGCATGGAAGGTGAGGCTGGTGCATGTCCAACCCTTCCTCCCCTCAGCAGTTCCCAGAATGATATATCCTATTGACCAGCCTGCCCCTAATCCTGTAGCACATTTCCTTCCTCTCCCTCTCCTCAGCTGCAACCAATTTACTGACCTCTGTGATTCTTCCTTACTATGATAGTCTTAACAGTGTGAAAAGGGTTCTGAGCATGACACCTTTCATTTCCTTCCTCTCCTCAGCTGCCACTGCCAATCTACTCTTATTCTGCCCTATGAAGCACATCTACCTGGACCACTTTGGTCCACACCTGGAAAAAAAGGGCCTTCTTTTGTTCTGTATGTGGACCAAACACTGGAAGACTTGATAGCATAAGAAAGAAGCAAGTATAAAATCAATGTATTTAACTGGTGGAATGTTCAGTAAGTGCCTGCTGAATTTTGCAAACACCTGGACAGAACCTTGCAACATTAGTGGTGATATAGGGACTATCACCCTCTAATAGAAATTGGGCATAGGCTGAATCTGGTTTATAAGGGTACTCACCAATGAGGAGAAGCAGCAGCCTAGCCCTTATACCTCTATAGAATGGACAATGGAAGATGATTTGTTCTTGAGTTGCTGCCTCTCCCAAATCACAGGGACAAACCTTTCAGCTACTGGGTGGTTTTTATACTTGCTCTCCAGGACAGTGGAAGGCAACACTCGGCACCTTGCCAGTGTAAAAGCTTTTCTGTGGTTCCATGTTTGTAATTGCAAGAGGTACCCCACAGTACTAAATATATGAGCTGCTCCGAGGCTAAAAACCTTGGTACTTACCCAATATCTTCTTGATGTTCTACATCAAGGATTCTATATTTAATGGCCAGGTTAGCCATATCATGGCTCATTGCTAGGGCTTCGGGAACTGAGAAACCCAGGAGGCTTAATTTCAGACTAATCACCTTAACCCAGGAAGATTGTTAGATGTCCTGGAGGACCAGTGGGGCCAGTCATCTACAGTTATATGCTAATTTTACCCACAGATTTAGGGAGGCAAGGTATACCTTGACCTCCACTTTAATCATGTCCATCTCCAGCAGAAGGTGGCATTTGGGATACATCAAGGGAGTTATAAAGCTACTCAAAAAAACTGCCCTAGTTCTAGAGGGGCAAAAAGGGTTTGAAGAGTGGAGGGGAGAGCATGTTATATACAAGAGCTTACTCCTTGAAGGGAAAAAAACACATGTGGCAGCTCCATACATACAACAAGCCTTCAAGCCCACCGGAGGCCATGGAGAAGCAGCTAAAAATGGATAGTTACCTCCTGCCTGGAGGCCTTCATACTGTGAGTATAATTTTTTTTAGATTTTTTTTTTATCCTGCCTTTATTATTTTTATAAATAACTCAAGGCAGCAAACATACCTAATACTCCTTTCTCCTCCTATTTTCCCCACAACAATAACCCTGTGAGGTGGGCTGGGCTGAGAGAGAGCGTCTGGCCCAAAGTCACCCATCCGGCTTTCATGCCTAACGTGGGACTAGAACTCGCAGCCTCCTGGATTCTAGCCTGGTGCCTTAACCACTAGACCAAACTGGCACTCTTTTGAAATCCTAGTTTTGGGCCATGATAGGGCTAAGATGGCCATTAAACCTAGAATCCTTAATGTAGAACATCAAGTTTTGAAATCCTAGCCCTAGAATCTCCCTCCTACATGCCAAGGAAGCTGATAGTTAGGGAACACAATGAAGCAGATAGAGCTACTAAGCCACCGAAGCTCACAAAACAAAGTACAGCAAAGGAAGCAAAGCCACAGCATCTTTTTTTCATGGCCTTGTGAACAGTGAAACAACAACTGGGGCATCCTTGTTTAATCTCTGCAAAAGCCTTGATAGCTATTCTTGGGCATTTACAGGGTCTGCGGCAGAAACTTAATAATATCTTGGAAGCCTTAAAAGATTCCCCGACCATCTGCCCAACAAAAGGTTAACAAGTCTGAGAAAAGGAAGCAGGTGGGTGATATAACCCTCCAGCAGCAAGGGCAACAACCTAGAACCTCTGAGATGGTGCATAGGAACACAGAGTCAGACATGTACAGAGTGCTGCTGCCCCATCAGGTGATCCTTAAATTTCCCCATTCACATGTGCACCTCTGGAAAAGAGAAATTGGACAGTCTCACCTCATGTTCACATCTGTACTTAAAACTCCAGGATACTCAGCCAGGGAAAAGGGCTAGGTTTACTAGAACATCCGGAAGAGGGATAACATATGTTAGAAAGAATAAAGCTCATCCTGCTACAAAGCTGAATCAGAACAAATATATAGAGAAATACATTTAGGGATGACAATAACATTTACTTCAAAAAGATCCATCCAGGATTTTATAGTTCTATTTTTCCAGAATAGCTGTAAGAATTGAGAGTCAGAAGTTTATTGGGTAGTGACAACTAATAGTTGTCCAGCTTCAAGGTAAAAAAGAGTAAGGCAACAAGTCTGTTAAATGAGGAGGACAAACAAGACCCAGAATTAAATTACAGTGAGTATTTATAAAAGACTGAACATTCATGTTGATAGAAGGCAATCAACAGTTTTAAGTGGCTATATCCTAGTGTGCAATAAAGATTGTTTTCTAGCTGTGCTGTGTCTTGGGTCTGATAGCCTTTAGCTGAGTTCAAGCCTAAGAGCTGAGTCCTACCATAATAAGTCTAGTGTCTGGCACTAATGCTGAGTTTTTGTCAGTGAGCAGAATCTGGTCAATTTCTTGAATAATTTTTCAGAACACTTTTTTGTTGGAAAACTCCACCCAGCTGCACTATACAATTTCCCCCCAGACTTATTCCTTGTTCTTTCATTATCAACATTCAGTGGAGCACACATGCAACCATCACCGATCTATGGATGCCTATTTTCATACACAAACTGAACAAACTCAAGGACACCAATCCATAATTTTGACACTTATGATGATCTTTTCATTAATAACTAAACCTACACCTTCATTTCCATACATATAATCATCAACTCCATACCACCTTAGTTCTGATCTTTTTCTATTTCTTTCATTTAATTCATGCTGTTTACCACTTACTTCTCTTATATTCCAAGTTCGAAGATATTCTCTCATATTCCAAGTTCAGAGATATTCACAGTATTGCCCATATCCCACTAAGTAGGAGGTATATGCAAAATATTGACTCATTCAGTAGTCATAACATGATATGCATAAAATAAACATGTACTTTTTTAAAAAAATGTTTTTGATAAATAGTATATACAAAATTCTTCCAGTCACTTTCTAGAATGTATGTTTCTGACCTGTATTGAACTCAGATGGAACAATTACTGAATGGCAGTGGTGAAGAAAAGAAAAGTGTGTTCTACAGTTCCCTAGTTATATCATTATAGTTATACACAATGTTCAGGCTTTAGAGGCACTATCCTAGAGAGTACAAGCAGAAGAGGTTGTTTTTCCTACATCCTGCTTACTGGTTTGCCATAGGCACCTGCCTGCTCATTGTAGGAACCAGGAAATTGTTCTACATGTACCTTTGGACTGATCTAGTTGAACGCTTTAGGCTATAATCCTTTATACACTTACCTGGAAGCAAATTGCACTGAACTAGGAGAGCCAGTTTGGTCTAGTGGTTAAGGCACCAGGCTAGAATCCAGGAGGCTGTGAGTTCTAGTCCCACATTAGGTATGAAAGCCGGCTGGGTGACTTTGGGCCAGACACTTTCTCTCTCAGCCCAGCCCACCTCACAGGGTTATTGTTGTGGGGAAAATAGGAGGAGAAAGGAGTATTAAGTATATTCTCTGCCTTGAGTTATTTATAAAAATAATAAAGGTGGGATAAAAAATTCCAAAACCCCCCCAAGTACTGTGCCATGAGGATTGTAACCATGTTGTGCAAACTCCAATACTGAGTTAATTCACCCAGGTTCTTAATGCTGAAGCTAGATTTAGTCCAAAACAGACCTAGGTTTGTTTGGTGCTAAATTAACTCCTCCTTGTCAACTGATTCTCCCCTAGTAACCATCTGCTGATGTGAGGGTGAAAAGTCCATTCCAAGGTCTGTTACTAAAATGGCCCCAGAATGGCCTCATAAAAATGACTCCTTTCTAAACACTCTATGTCTGTGTAACCACGTGGTGGGAGGAATGAGTAAAAAAGAAACAGAAATACGTAATAAGTAAGCACAGAGCCTGCTCTGTTTGTGGCAGCACCAACCCAAATCTTGACAAAACAAAGTAGAAAGATCAAGAAAAGCAAAGAGAAATCACAGTCTCCTTTATAGCAGCTGGGAAGACTCTTTACTACCGCTACCAACTGACCACTTGGGATTATGCACTGCTAGCAAATAAAGCTGAAGTCAGAAGTTATTTGAGGTTTATGTCATATAAACATAGCCAGTGACATAAGAATAAGCACATACTGAAGTTTCTAAAATGTGCCAGCAACCCTGGATCTCTGAAGGAGCTTTGTGGTTCAATGATTTTAAACCCCAAACTCAACATGCTTAGCTTATAAAGGGTTGCATGCTCAGAACATGTCCACATATGTTCATAACCTTTACTTGCTGTAATGACTGCTATCTCCAGCTATTTTATAGTTTTGAAGAATAAAACTGAACCTTGACTCTGCAGTTTAATATTCAGTTATTCCATTTTTACCTTTCACACATGAATCTTTTAAAAGATAAACGTTAAGTATTGCATCTTTCCTGTGTTTTAAATATTTCCACTGGAAGTGAGGTCAGATCCTTAGCATGTGTTCCTGTTTTTCTTAGTTTTGTAAAGAAAATGTGTCCTGTTGGTTTCTCATACAAATAGCAGCAATGATAACAACTCGTTTTCTTTCCTATGATGATTCTTGTCTTTTCCTCCACCCAAGGTCTCCTTGCATTTCTGTCTCTATTTTTATGTTTGTCTGTTTTGCATACAGTACACTGGGATAAATACACCTAGCCAATTTTTGGTTGCTAATTTTAGAAGGCTATAGAAGAGGATACATGATTTAGTTAAAATGGTGAATCAGATATGGATTCTGTGGACATCCTAGCTTTCCCTTGGCCTATGTCATTTATTCCTACCAAAATAATAACAATAACAATAACAATAATAAAAGATCTGCCTATCCCAGGTCCTTGGGAAGGACTCAATAGGTGGATAAAAATGCCAAATCCAGTCTAAACATCTGGCTGACTGTGTGACCAACCATAATAATAGAAAAGCATATCAGAGAAAATGTCACTGTTTGGTAAAGCAACACAAGGCAATGTTAATAGCCCCAAATCTACTTTTCATATAAAGACATTACTCAAATTTAACACAAAAGGAATTCAAAGTCATTGTTTACAATTTGTGCACTTTGCACATTTTTCCATATGGTGTTCAACTTTATAATTTTATGTATCTTGTGGTTTCTCTGGGAAACAGTTAAGAATTTGAATTTTTAATAGAGAAAAATGTACATGAAAGTAATTTATGGGATAATTTATTAGGCCAAAAAAAAAAAAAAGAAAGAAAGAAAGAAAGAAAGAAAGAAAGAAAAGAAAAGACAAACCCAACTCTGATGAATAATAGTACAATCCTGTGCATTTCCATTGGGATTTACTCTGAAGTAAATGAACATAGGACACCAGACTTTCCCTTTCCCCCAAGTATTGGACCAGCTTTGCTATATTTCACAAGAGTTATAATTATAAAAGAAAATTGACTTATTTCTAGTTTTTGGAGATTGGCAAAAGTAACACAAAGTTAAATAAAATAGAACCAGAAATAAATTCTGCTGAAATTGCTGAACATTGCAACTTTTCATGGAACATTTCATGTGCTCAGAAGAAGAGAAAAGCATGCATTTATCAGATTATTTTGAATGAATTAAGTAGGCAAGGTTACAAGTGAAATTGAATACTGCTTTTCCTGTGTTTCTGGGCACCTGAAATCCATCAGGTCAAGGCTGGGGTAGGGCAATGGATGTTCAGAGCAGTTTAGAAAATGAATCCCTTCCTGCAGCCTTAATAACTGAGAATTTGAACAGGTGAAGCATTTCCAGCTTTTTTTTTGTTTTGACTAAGCAACCTATAATAAAGAATTCCAAAATACAGGTAATGTATTTAAGAAAATGCTGCATCTTTACCCTGCTTAAAACAATCATTGTCTTTAGGCTCCATGAGTGATTTTTAATGTAGCTATTCTCAACCAAACATCACTGCTGGAGCACCTCTTTCCCTGAATACATGTTGCCAAAGGCTTTTTCTCAGTTTTGGTGAACTATAGTCCCTCTCTGTGTGTATGCCTGTATTTAAAGGAAGCTGCTAAGGAGACGCTTTGAATTCAGCCAGTCTTGAATCAAGAAATAAACTGGGCAAAAGAGAACTGGATCTGAACCTGCTACTTCTTAACTGATTTGCTGAACCTTTCAGAAATGGGGGCACTGCTAAGCCCAAACAAACAAATTACACTGTAATTTAGCATGATGTGTGAATCCAGCCAGAGAAGAAAACTAGTGGTCTAGTTGTCTGGTTTATAAGTAATATGTGACCTTTTTGCTTTTGGGTTATGTCTATTTTGGTTTAATGTTATGTGTGAACTAAACTGCTCTACCTTGTTTAACCAGAGTTTTAAAATCCTGGCTTATATGAAGCCAGCCAGTAGCCTATAAACATTGATGTATTTCTCCCCTGTAAGAAAAACACTGGGTGGAGAGAGCAGGTGTAGCCTTGTGATTTGAAGCTCTAGCTTTTGGTCATTGTTAAAGGTATTATCAAGGGTTTCTAATTACAGTAATTTGTGAGAGGATGCTAAAGCAATAGATCATCCAGCCGTCCTATGGAAGGTAAAAGAGCTTCTGGAGAGTGTGTGAGACAGAGGTACGCAGCATTGGGTATCTGTTTGGCCATATTCAGTGTTCAAGTCTTTCTGCCTCAACAAATGCATAGCAGTTCACATCCATTATTCATCCCTATCATATGTGATTTGGCGCCAATTTAGCAGAAAACAAAGTCTTTCTCTTTAAATGTGTAACAACACATATCAACATGTAAAAGTGCTTCTTGCAAAAACTCCTACATTTACCTGAAATTTAGCTCAAGCCGCTTCTCCTATTGTTCCTGCAGCTTTCATCTAATTCTTTCATTTGGGGTGGTAGGGGGAGGAGGGAGAGGGATGCTGGGTTCCAATGACAACATATAACAAGGACAGATACCTGAATTTCTAAGCTTAGATTTGTATTCAGATCCTGAGTTGAATCAGGAAGCTTCCAAATTGTTCTGAGCTGCAGTAAGCCTTAAACTGAAGTCAAGCAAAATGTTATGTTTGGTAGACATCAAATAGAAGCTACTGCATTGCATAATATTTATTTATTTATTTATTAATTATTAAACTTGTATGCCGCCCATCTCCCCCAATGGGTGAATCTGGGCGGCTCACAATAACAAAAAAGGAAAAAACACCAATCCCTCCAACAATGTCTAAAATCCATAAATAATTAAAAATAGAAACATGCATTAAAAATGTTCTAACCCCCCCTATAAATTTTAGCCCTAAAACCTTCATGATGCTGGGGGAGGGGGGCCAACTCATCACCCCACCAGCCATCTCCACAGATGTGAGCCCCCATCTGGCCCCCAGGCCTTCTGGCAGAGCCAGAATTTAATAATATATGTATATCCCCACCCCCACCCCAAAAGCAAGATGGGAATTAGTTACTTAACAGATGTTACTGTTATGCAATCTAATGTTGTCATGAGCATCACCCAGGACAATATATATTTCTGAACTGTTTAACTACAGTTTCAAGCATATAATAGCTTCTGACCATACCTAGAATATATGTTATGAGCTTAATGTAGCCATTTGCTGATATACTACCAATATTAATATATTTTATTTGAATCTTGAAATAACACTTTTAATCTTCCACAGAACTGCTGAACAGTAAATTAAGTACTAATTTATTAATCCTAGGCATCTGTTCAGAAAAAGAAGCCTATTTAAATTCTAACTTGATTAGAACTAAAAGTGATTCAGAAAAATGAGTAATATTATGTACCCTGTGAAATTAAATTCGTGTGTAAAAATTACTGCAATACATTGAGGGATAATCAGATTTTTTTCACTTAAAATAAGATATTGGAACCAAATTGTATTCTGTTTCTGATTTTTGCCAATATGGCAAAGGATAAATTTGTTATTCTAGGGACTGATTAGGACACTCTGCTAACATTAGAGAAACTTATAGTAAAGACATGCACACACTTGTCTAATTCTTGGATTCACTATGCACTGGGGTAGGGGATAGCAAAAATCACTTAGGAGCTTTTCTTACAACAGGGCTAGAAATTTCAAATTATGTCATAGTAGCTGCTGACAGACTAGTATATCACAGAAAATACATATAATGCTGTGTGTGTATATTGTATGTATGTTGCAGCCTCTTAAATATAATAGCACTTTACCTGTTGAGAAGTGCTATAGCAGAAGCACAATAGTCCTGTTTGCTGTGACAGTTGAAATTTGCTCTCATCAAAACCTACAGAAAATCTAAATAAACCCATCACATGAACAGTTCACAGTGACCTTGACTTTCCACTCTTCTTGTGCTGCCTTCATAGCAATCCTCTAAATTCCTCCTAAGCATCTGTCTAAAATCTCTTATTAAAGTTTCAGGTGCTATAGAATTGGCCAATATTTTGGCTGACGTGTTTTTCTGTAAGTGCTTTTTGTTGGTATTTTGAAACCAATTTAACTCTATTAGTACCACTAGCTGATTCAGTCAGTCCCCAGACATTTCAAATAACACTGTACTAGGCCCAATTAAAGGAACCCTGTTGATTTCACAGCATTAAAAAAATATCTAGCCTAGCAAAGGAATAAGGGATCAGAAATGCATTTTCTTGATTTCTTCTATTGGAGATGTATTCTTGTTCCAGCTACTTCTCAACTAGTTGTGGTGCACAGAAAATGACAGCATAAATTCCTTGTGCAGGCAGCGATTTCACCTCCTGTAAAATGGCCTAACTTTGGAAAAAGGAAAATTGTGGAACTAGCCATCCTAAATGATATGCTATCCTGCTGCTGAGATTGTATCACGTAATATTTGAATGCGTCCTAGTTTAAGGGGGAAAACAAACGTCTCATCCCACAAATCCACACTTGGGTGCTCCTCATTTTCTCAATAGAGGGGATAACAGATGTAGCTCCATGTCAAGTGGCTGAACAGAGAGAATCTGTATTTCTAAGTAACCGTTGGGCCCTGCCAGTGCTTTGTGACTGGCTCTAGGAAGAAATGGAATCTTACATGTTGTGACTATGGAATAGTTGCTGCTTTTCAAATGGGTTGGAATTGCAGCTCTCCACATTCCCAGCAGATATTGCCTGTGGTTGTGTTGGCTTGGAACTGGGCAACTAACCTAAGTACTTCAGACAAGAGTATTTAGAGTTTGAGTATCTGTTTACGATGAATTGGAGTTAACTTATGTTATCGCCAGGGTCCAGACCAAACCATCAGTTAACACGGGATTTTGGTATAAAGCTCCTCCGGTCTCTCTCTGTTCAGAAATTCATTTCCATTTCCCCTCTTGTGTTATATCACAAGGTTATTGCTATGCCAATGTAATTTTTCCACTAACAGTATTACTGCAGAAAAACACACTATAGATCAGTTAACATTTGTATTGCTCAATACATAATGTAGGAGATTGGTTGTGTATACTTTTTATCAGTCTAACAGGAAAAGTAGAATCTGTACAGGATGTATCATATGATCTCTAAATTACTTTGTCCATATGCTATCCCAATTTAATTCAAATTGGGATTAAATTAAATTTTCAACGATAAAAGTGGTATTTTTGAAAATGAAGTTTAGGGACTAGAGTTGCTAGAAAATAACTGTTTTAACAAAGAGATACTTTTATTTTACTGATTTGCTCAATATAGTATGTCCAAATGAACTGATAATATAAGAATTCCTATAGTCTTCAAGAAAAATACAGGAAATCTTTCAATGATGGCTATAAAAAAGGGTCCATGTTCCCCTTGAAAAGTCCTAATGCATTAGAAAACTATTTATTAGAACTCATTCAAGACAGTTACATCATTTGCATAATGACATGCATATATATTTTCAGGCAAGATTTGCTGGAAATACATAATACAATGGGACAAACTCAGTAACTTAAGATATCATACCCAAATTCTTCATCAGCATTTGAAATTGTTGGCAAACTACCATGAAACAATAATAATAATAATAATAATAATAATAATAATAATAATAATAATAATAATTTATTAAATTTATATGCTCCAATTCTAAAGAATATTTAAAAAACACCCCACTTTTATAAATAGGACACACATTCTTACATGCTTTAAATAAAAAGGGTTTGAAAATTTATATAGAATAGGGTTATCCTGTATAATGGGGTTGCAAGTATGGAATGTATTCTACAAGCCAAAGTTAGGAAGGCAAGGGGCACCCACAATGGAGGAAAATCAGCCAAGAGAGATAATAATCTGCCCAGGGTCTGATACAGCAGAAGCAGTTACTGTACAATTAGAAAGCAGAACTTAGATGAGTACAGAATAAAATCAAGCAGCAGGCCAACACTCAGAAGTCCAGGTAAGAAAACTTAATCTGAATCTATCCATCACACTTTTCCTCTGTCACTTGATTTCATTTTACTAGGGCTTTTATGCTGAAACAGCAGAGGATTTCAACTGGCATTTATTAATCTTATTACTTGCAGTCCCCTTACAGCCATCTAAGTGGGGAGAGATCCTCAAGGTAAAGAGCTCCTAGCATCTCAATTCTGATGATGAAGTGGTATTTTTGTGATCAGATAGTGTGGCTTTTTTTTACTATACAGTAGCAGCTTTCATGTTATGGAAGAATTATTTGAAGGTCATGTTAACTGATTGTAAAGGGGATTCCCTCTCTTAATGTGGTGCTTATTAACTCAGAGAAGGCTAACTTGGCTCTCGCTCCATTTACAATGATGTGGCTGCTTTAAAGAGTTGGGGGTACCATATTCATATTCTTGTATTCTCTGAAGCACCTTTTAGGAACTAAATCGAAAGTACCATATAGCCATATTAGTAATCCTAAACTGAAGATTAAGTGTATAAGGCCTTTGCATCTGGTGAACACGGTAGTAGTATATAGGGCCAATATGAAGGTACGGTTGGATAGACTTCCCATTCTAAATGATATTTCCATTACTTCAGATCAGAAGATCTTTCTGAAGTTTGAAGAAGAATTGAGAGCAACAAGAAAGAAGGGCTCTGCTTCCATCACTCATCTCCTGTGCCAATCTGAAATTTCATAAGAAATATAAAACAGAAGGCCTTCTGAAGTATGGTAAATCTGATGTAAGAGAAATCCCTCCAAGATTTATTTCCAAGCAAACACGGAATGATTTGCCAAAATGGAACCTGCCACAGCATGAATAGGCACATAATTTCCAAAGACAGACTGCAGTCAAACCATTTCTTGGTTCAAAGATTGCATATACCAAAGTATATATTTGAAAAAATTGCATAGAAAAATGTATATTAATGATATCTGCATGTGGGTCTGCAGCCACAAGGAGGGTGTGATGCTGGGGAGCCCTGCTTTCTTAAAGTTTCTCTGCTGCCCATATATTGTAGGTTATTAGAAAAAGGCCAGATAAGCTTTCCCTAGTTATACCTACTTGGCTTCAGGCCTGGTTGTATAAAATGTGCATCGCGTGCATATTGGAAAAAAGTTACAGCTACATTGTTCATAGAAAAATTGATCAAACACAAATGGCACACTAAATGCACCAGATTTAAACTAATTTTTAGCACTGGATGGCAGTATGGAGCAGGGCTTTTTTTGGTTGTGATACATTATCTTGGATTTCCTTCTTACTGATTCATTTGCCAATTGCCCAGTGCTAGGCTGATAAATGAAAATAACTTTATCTCCACTACCCTTTTAATTCTTCTTGGCATATGTCAATGAATTCATATATTGGTTTGGTTTGATTTATTCTAAGTTATATTGTAGAAGTTTATTATGCCATCATTTTTATATATGTTGGCAACTGCCTTAGAATCTGGAAAGGTAAAGGTAAAAATGTTTTCATCCATCTGCTTAAAATAAGAGTTTTTCTTATAGTATTGACTAAAATTTATAGCAGCCAGATATGTCCAGCATTAGCTATGATTTGAATTCTTCCTCAATTAATGCCACTGTTATGTTGCTGTCTGGGACTACATGAGCTAATAAATGCAGCTACTCACCTGCTGGTGTTGGCTGTAGATCTGAATTCAGAACTGGAATCTTATGTCAGATGTGCAGGTTATTAACATGTTTCTAGGCCCAATTCAGAGTGCAGTTATTAATGTGAAGCCAAGATGTTAAAAGCAAGTCAGGCTATGATAGTGAACACCCAAACCATTTCATAGCCAGTTTCTTGGCTCTGGGCTCTGAAAAGTAGTTGCATAAATTTGGTAGTTTTATCATTAAAACGTGGTCATATTTTCAGAAAAAATGTAAGTGGAGGAAAAGTGCCACATTTCACAAAAACTGATGCAGGAATTTTTGAGCTACCCAGTTTTATAAAGTGTCCATAGTTTTTTGCTTTTTCCCAAAACAACTAAAAGCGTACAGAAAAGCCAGATTGCTTCCAAATTTCACAGAAATTTGATGCCAAGGTTTACAGTCAATATATCTTTAAATTCTGATGTTATAAATAAAGTATTTATAATGTTTTGTAGCAAAAATGTTTCTATAGGGAGAAATATTTGTGGCAAGCTTCAGGCAGAATGGCTGATTGGTTTTCAAGCAGATAGGATGATGAATTTTTGTGTAAAAGAAAAAGGTGGTGGCAAAGAATTGAGGTCAGGGAGAAGTATATTTAATTAAGTATAAATGTAAGCAACTCCTTCATTTCCCCCTCTTTAAAATCAAGTATATTGGTACATTTCCACATACACTTTCTATAACAGTAATTAAGCAAGCATACTGTACATGGACATACATGGATACTGAATCCTGAGTGTAAAAGCAGACTTCATATATTTTCAAACTGGTGAGATGAAGGCAACAGTATATTGACTTGCAAGATAGCCTTTAGAGAATCTAGCTTGCATAGAATCACATGAGGATGCTTTGAGTAAGACTGGGCTAAAGTGGTGCTTGGCATACTGACCAAAATATGCTAAAATTAAACTTTACTGTTTCTTCTGTTAGCCAGGAATTCTGCATGTGACATGGGTATGACTAAGGATGGTAACCTACTCTACACCTCCCCTACTTTACTAAAATGCTTTATGTGAAAGCCTCAATTAACTAAAAGCCATGATGGTGTCAGTAAATTATAAACAGCATGATCTAAGGAAAGGAAAGGAAAGGAAAGGAAAGGAAAGGAAAGGAAAGGAAAGGAAAGGAAAGGAAAGGAAAGGAAAGGAAAGGAAAGGAAAGGAAAGGAAAGGAAAGGAAAGGAAAGGAAAGGAAAGGAAAGGAAAGGAAAGGAAAGGAAAGGAAAGGAAAGGAAAGGAAAGGAAAGGAAAGGAAAGGAAAGGAAAGGAAAGGAAAGATGATGGAAGGCATGAGTGGGGAAGGTTCTGGAATGGAGCTTCAAGGTTGCCAGCAGTGGGGAGAGACATTCCAGGGGAAGCACCTCCTCAGTCCCCAGCCAGAGTGTGGGAAAGCCAAGAGAATGAGACTGGCTCCTCCCTAGGGCCTCATGGTTATAGTTACTGTTGTTGTGGAATAGATTTAGTCTGGCAAGATTCTGTCTATTAGGTGTAAGCTAATAAAGAAGCTTCATTGACTATGCAAAAGCCTTTGATTGTGTGGATCACAACAAACTGTGGCAAATTCTTAAAGAGATGCGAGTACCAGACCACCTTACCTGTCTCCTGAGAAATCTGTATGTGGGCCAAGAAGCAACAGTTAGAACCGGTCATGGAACAACCGATTGGTTCAAAATAGGGAAAGGTGTACGACAAGGCTGTATACTGTCACCCTGCTTATTTAACCTATATGCAGAGTACATCATGAGAAATGCCAGGCTGGAAGAATCACAAGCCGGAATTAAGATTGCAGGGAGAATCATCAACAACCTCAGATATGCAGACGATACCACCCTAATGGCAGAAAGTGAAGAAGAACTAAAGAGCCTCTTGATGAGGGTGAAAGAGGAGAGTGCAAAAGCTGGCTTGAAACTCAACATTAAAAAAACTAAGATCATGGCATCTGGACCCATCAATTCCTGGCAAATAGAAGGGGTAGAAATGGAAGCAGTAACAGACTTCATTTATTTGGGCTCCAAGATCACCGCAGACGGAGACTGCAGCCATGAAATTAAAAGACGCTTGCTCCTTGGGAGGAAAGCTATGGCAAGCCTAGATAGCATATTAAAAAGCAGAGACGTCACCTTGCCGACAAAGATCCGCATAGTCAAAGCTATGGTTTTTCCAGTAGTAATGTATGGCTGTGAGAGCTGGACCATAAAAAGGCCGAGCGCCGAAGAATTGATGCCTTTGAACTGTGGTGCTGGAGAAGACTCTTGAGAGTCCCCTGGACTGCTAGGAGGTCAAACCAGTCAATCTTAAAGGAAATCAACCCTGATTGCTCATTGGAAGGATCGATAATGAAGCTCAAGCTCAGATACTTTGGTCACCTAATGCGAAGAGAGATCTCTTTGGAGAAGACCCTGATGCTGGGAAAGATTGAAGGCAAAAGGAGAAGAGGACGGCAGAGGATGAGATGGTTAGATAGCATCACTGAAGCAATGAGCATGAAACTGAGCAAACTCAGGGAGGCAGTGAAGAACAGGAAGGCCTGGCGCAATATGGTTCATGGGGTCACGAAGAGTCGGACACGACTTAACGACTAAACAACAACAACAACAACAAATAAAGAAGCTAAACTGTTCTGGACTGTCTCGCTGTTCTTCTTGGGCTGAACTTGACAGGAAAGGAAGAAAGATTAAGACACTGTGTTCCTGTGTTCCTGTGAAACTAAAAGAAAGAAGAAGGATCTAATATAAATTTGAAAAATGGCAATACCATAGGTGTAGATGTTGTAACTGGAAAAATATTACAATATGAATGTAGTTTTACTTATGGTGTAGGATTTGTTGAATGTAATTTGTTGTATCATTGTTCCCCTGTACAAAGAAAAAGATTGAAGGAATTAATGCAAAAACTATAGGGAGATTATTTTGGTAAATGTAATGTCAATGATGTTTGGCAGCACTCTGAGAAAAAAGGTACAAGGTGACAGTGAGCAAAATCTGGGAAATGCTGTGTGGCTTTAAGCCAGCAAGGACCATGCAGGCAGATTTTGCATTTCAGCAAGCTATTCAGAAATGTATCAACGTAAGAAAGATTTTTTTCTATGTCTGATGATTTAGAGAAAGCATGCGTTAAAATTAATAGGCTTGAATAAAGGAATGTTTTGCACTAATGTGGTTGCTGAATGCAATAAGAGTGGTATATGATACAAAGAAAACTTTCTTGAGAATAAACTGAATGCTTAGATCTTTGTTCAACACTGAACAGGGATTACAACATGAAAGTGTGATGTCTGCATGACTGTTGAATGTATTTATAAGTAAATATATAAGGAATGCTTGTGTCATTAGAAATGTGTTGTTAGGGGATGCAAACCTATGTGCACTTTTGAATTCAGATGATGCCATGTTATTGGTTGAAAAATGATTTGCAGCATATGTGAAATAGACTGTATAATGCAATGAGGAGTATGGATCTGAAAATTAATTTTTTAAAGATCAAGGTGATTATGTTTGATAGGGGAAATGGAGTAAACTTTTATAAGTAATACAGAAATGATGAAGAACTAGAGCAAGTTGATGTAGTTGTTTACTTTGGTAGAATGTTTCCTAAAAATGGATAGAAGGAGAATGGATAGAAACTTTTAAGACATACAGAGGCTGCTAGAAAAGTAGTGGATAGCATGGAGTTTGTTGTGAGGAACAAACGTTTATTGAAAGAAGTGAAAATAGCTGCAAATAGGGTTGTGCTTCTGCCCACTTTGTAATACAAGTCTAAAAGAGTGCAGAGATGGTATTGAAGAAAGAATTCAATGACCATTATGGAAACATCAGCTTAGCCCAGACAGACAGGAAGGGGTGAAGAAAAAACTCAAGATTGCCCTGTCTGGACTCTCTTTAGTATTCTTTTGTTTTCAAAAGAAACTTTTCACCTCTGTTTACCTCTGTCATCCATGTCCACTCACATATTACTGTGATCTAGAAAGGAAATGTTTTTCTAAAATATCTCTTCCAAAGTGAAGATGATAGCAGTAAATTTGGGGGTTTAAGGAGAAAAAACAAACAATAGAGGCATTTTTATTCTGAAATGGGTAAGGAGGAAGAAGTCTGGTATATAGGTGTTCTAATCCGTCTTACCCATAGGTGATGTTGGGCCAATCATTGCTTCTCAACAAAATCAATTTTAGAGGACTGTTGAGCAAAAATTGACCAACGGGAAGCAAGAGGAGGAGACATCATGATTGCTACCTTGATCTCATCAGAAAGAGAAGGAACATAAAGAATAATGATAATGATAACCAGCAATGACTCATGGAAACAGCTTACCATATTTTTTTTCTATTCACTTGAAAGCACTACAGTAAGCTTTATTTGTCTCTTTTGGAGTGACTATATTTTAAAGGCTGTAACTATGAAACTGACAGTTCAAGCTCCAGCACATTTTCTTGGAAGTCAACTCTATTGGTTGTAATAGCATTTGATTTCTTGGATAGAGGAATGAACCTTTCACACTGTATTGTATGCTGAAGCAATAATTGCAAAGTGCACAAATACTGGGAAACAGCCTTTCTATATAATTATAGACAACATGCCATATGAGAGACAATAGGTTCTGTAGGAAAATCCACCCATTTTAGAGAGTAATATAATTCTTGATTTGCAAGGGCTGAATTACTTTCATGGAAATGGAGATGTTGGGCTGTAGTCTTCAAGGGGGTTTTCAGAAAATTCTCAACAACTATTTTCTTTTTAAAAGGTCATGAGCTAGATTGTAGTCAGCAGTAATTAAGTGTCTGTCATCCATCTGGAAATAGGAATGACCTACAGCATTTTTATAGGTAGCTGGGAATGCAGAATTCTTTTAATGAAATACACAGAAAAGTTTTATCACAATCCAAACTATCTCAAGGTGAATTTCTATGTGAGACTAAGTGCCCTTTTGTAGAGTTGCATTTCACACCCCAGCTCCCATTTAATATCTTAAATACTACATATTTCATTCTTAGTGTTCAGTTGTTTGTTTCATGGAATCACCACATTCTTGGAAGAGAGGAGAGGCAATTTATTAGTATAACAACAGATTTTGGTTTTTGCAATATGATTTTGAGAGGAAAAGAGGTTCTTGCTGGAAGTCCAAAACTAATTGGCAGCTAGTAGGTTTCAAATCAGGGGGTCAGTGGTGGAATAGCTTCTGGAATAAATGGATTTTCCATTTCATAGGACTAGATCCTGAGTTGTGTGAATTTAACTCTTTCCACATACTGCAATTGTCATGTTCCCTTGTCCTTTGTGCAGCTCCCATATGCATACAAAAAAACAACATTGGAGGTTGAGGGACCTTCCAAAATGTCATGGAATATAGCACATGTATTTGAGGGAGGATGATCATTAATAGAAGAGGAATGTACTAAAATACAAAATTTGGAACCAGAATCCAAATTTGACCATTCGTACAGATGAAGAATAGAGGGATTTATTTATTTTGGATCTTTTTTAATATGTTTATTTGTAAGACAGTTCCTTCCTGTTTCTGAATCAAATTTGCAATTGAAAATATCACAAGACTGCATTCCCTCCCCCCAGTACAATTATTTATTATATGGTGCTGAAGGTGCTACTGTCAAATCAGCTAACAATAAAATAAAAAGTTTAACAGCTGAAACTCAAATTATTAAAATATAAACCATCAGTTAAAACAGATCCATTGAATATACTGAATATTTTACAGATTTCTGTTAGAGTAAATTTTTGTATGCATTTATCCTAAGACACATATTTTTGTATCATTCTTTTATCTACAAACGATTATCTCAACATTTGTGGGAGTGTGAAAACCAAAGAATAACTACTTCATCAACTTTGAGAACTGCAAATTTGGTTCCTATAAAAATGTGCACTGAATGAGATGCTTAAGTATCCCTAGTGAAAACTTGCATATTCAGTCCCATCTGCTTATAACAGGCATCCCACTCTCACAATGAAAAGCTATCGCCTTTATTCGCTGAACCAAAAAATGGGAGTTTGGCAGGGATTCCCCCCCCCCCCGCTTTTTCTTCTTTTTCCTTTCTTCCTCCTCTTTCCAATCTAGGCTAGTTCTCACCCAGAGAGGCAGCTTGCAGGAGTTCACAACACAGAAAGCAAACAGGAAGCAAACAGGATAGATTTCTGTGTGTGTGTGGCTAGCAGCATAGACAGTGAGGAAGCATCATCATAACCTACAAGATACGTGTGTGCAGTATTTGTTTTCTGCTTGAACAGGATCGAAACTACATCGGCTACAAATCCAAGCTTACTGGAAGAGAAAGGGAAGGGGACTGGGGAGAGAATTCCTACTCCACAATGCGCCATGAAGATAAGAAGTTCATGGACAGGACAGCTGAAATACTCAAGAAGAGGCAGAGAAATAAAGAGAATGCCACCAAATAGGAAAAACTGGCAGAGGAAAACATGTGGAAGCAAGTGAATCAGATGCACTCATTGCCAGTGAAATTCAGGAACCAGTTCCAGGCTGTCCTGCTAGATAATGATCAACAGTCACCTGAGCAAATGATATCATGTAACATTGTAGAAGATACTTCAGCCTCCATGGATTGAGCTTCCCTGAGAAGAAAACACATATTGTGGAAATGTATGATTCCCTCTTAAGGTAAACCAATGCAGCTGTGTGCAGGCTCAATATGACATTGGAGGAGGTATATAGTCTTTGAGGTGACCATATAGAGGACATAATATTCAATATTATATTATACAATGTTATTCAAACCCATTCTACTATTTTTTCCTCTTGATTCATGTTGGGATGAATGACACAGCCAGAAGGGACTTTAAAGAATGACCAGAGACTATGAAGCTTTGGGGAGAAAGATGAAGAAATAGCAGCACATGTAGTTTTTAATCATTCTTTGCAATTGAGCATCATGGTTACCCTTATTTCTGGGAAGAGATGGACTATATCTTATGAAGACAGTGAAGGAAATGTTTGGCAGGTGCTTTGTTGATCTCTTCAGGAGGGTATTAAACTAGAACAAAAGAGGGAGGGTGGCAAAAGCCCACAACCTAATACGCACCCAAGAACTAGGGCCAAGAAAGCCGAATGCAAGGGGAATAGCAGGAAGCCAGGAAGGGACTCAAGAATTTCAGGAAACTATAACAGAGAAGCTAGTTAGGTGGCGCCCTTCAAAACCTCAAATGTCTCTACACCAAAACACTATACTTTTAGGAAATGAATTAGAACTAGATGAATAGTTAAATAAATGAACTAGAGATCCTACCTCAAGGAGACAAACTTGATGTGATAGGCATTACAGAAACATGGTGGATGATATTCACGACTGGCACACAGTACTGGAAGGTTTCAAAAGGAAAAAAATCCAACAAAAAGAGTAGAGAAAAATACACATGCACAGAAATTCAGGAATCAGAGTATAGAAATCTCATTGAAAGTATTTGGGGTAATAATAAAAGGAGAAAGAACAAAAATGCGCAGACTGGAGATACTGATGACACCCTACATCAGCTGACCATTCTTTCAAAAAAGCATGGAATAGTGAATATTTCATATTTCAAATTCTCCTGAGATCCTCTGGGAATCTAACTCTGCCAAGGATCAGAGGTTCAACCAATTCCTGTCTTCTCCTACTGACAATCTCATTTCTCAAAAGGTGGAAGAAAAAACAAAGGGATCTGCTATGCTGGACTTAAACCTCACCAACAGAGAAGAATTGGTTGTAGAAGTGAGAGGGACTGGTTCCTTGGAGAAAAATTATCCTATTATCCTTGTATTTGTAATATCTAGGGAAGGAGGAATAGACTGCATCAAGTATTAATTGATAAGCGATTTTTAAGGCACTGAAATCTGTAGAATCTGTCTGCCTGAAATATGCACACCAAGAGGGAGTGTTGTGAATCCCTCCACCCCGATATAATAAAAAGGTGGGAGCCCAGGCTTTTTCAGTTGTAGCTCCTCATTCTGGAACAGAATAGCAGGAGCTGGTGGTTCCATAAAGTGGTTAAGGTTTTCTCTATGTCCATAGAGGAAGTTTGAAGTCCACCCTCTGCCATGGAAGTTTACTGGATAACTTTGGGTCAGTTACTGGCCCTCAGTCCAACTTCCCTCACAGGGCTGTAAGGACAAACTGGAGGAGGGAGTGCTACGCACACTATTTTGTGTTCTTGGAGGAAAGGTGGAGTACATAATTTTTTTAAAAAAATGGAGCTTGGTATTTGTCAATACAAAATTACATCCAAAAGTAATGGGAAAAAAATTAAACAACAAGACTGAAAGAATTAAAGAGGATCAAAATAGATAACTTCTAATGTAAAATAAAAATAATATTGTATGTACAGCTTGGAGAAACTGGACACACAAAGCTAATTTTCTATCATTCTTTGAAATGTTGAAGATACAAGAGGGTTTTGTTTTATAATGGATGAAACCAATGGGAGTATAAACTCTGGAGGAAAACTGGAATTGAAATAGGTTTTGCACTGGGGAATAGGTAGACTGTATGATCTCCTCTGATTGATTGATTGATTTCTTTGCTTTTGATTCAACTTTTCTTTTTTTTATATTGTCACGGGTTCTTTTTTTCAAAACTGTATCCAATTAGATTGACCCAGATCAAAAGAGCCCTGGACAGGTAGTTTTTTTTATATCTCCCTACAAGGGTTGGGGAGATGTTTTATTTTTTGGGGGGGGGGGAACAACCCAAGATATAAAAGTGAAATGTGAAACTTACAAATCTAAATGTGAGTGCTTTCTATTACCTCTATCCTATATTCTATTCCATTGCTATTATTTCTATATTATGCTAATTACTATTTCTACAACAATTACTATATTACTATTCACTTATTATTTCTATTACAATATATCCTATGCTCCATAGCATAATTATTCTATTATTATTACAACATTTCCTCTTTACTCGTGCTATACGAAACTCTATAACTCTATTTCATAGCAATGTTTTCTTCTTACAAATCCTGTTCTGCTTTCTGCTTTAATTCCTCTCTCTGGGATTTCTGCTGCTTTTTTCTTCTGTTCATAGCCTGCATGTAGAGTACTCACACTTTTCCATGTACTGCTTTGCCTTGCTGTGCTTCTATGCTTATTTTTCCTCTGGGCCATCTACTCCCTTTGAAGGAAAAGCACCTTCTTTTGTTCAGCTGCTTTACCCTGTTTGCTGGGGCTGCAGAGCTTCAAAACTGCCCCATTCTCCTCCCGTCTCCTCCCACAGCTGTTTCAAGGTTGCAGCTTTATTGGCACCTCTGCCATGCTGATGCTGGGGGAGAGGCTCAGGTGGGAGGGAAAGAAAGCAGCCAAGGGCCTGCAATTTTGCTAAGCAGCCTGCTCTTCCACCTATATAATTTTTATTACAAGTTTTAAGAACAGTCATAACAACTATAAAAAACTAACTTAGAACAGAAAAAGTGAAAAAGAAAGAAGCAACATCAAAAGCTAAAAGTGCAGTGAGACATGAAAACAGAAAAAAACAGAAAAAGAAATAGCAAGATATAAAGAAAAATATAAAAACAGAAAAAAGGGGCTGCGATATGTTTCACAGCAGTTATATGTACAGTTATATTTTAACCTCTCTCTATAAAGTTACATCATGACTCTCTTCTTTTTATAGTCTATCCTGTCTAATCATCAGAACCATAAATCACAATTTCATTTTTTTCATTTTTACACAAAAGGTCCAGAAAGGGTTTCCAGTCAGCAATAAATGTAGATATTGCCTTTTCCCTAACCAAAGAAGTCAGTTTATCCATTTCAGCAAGATCTGTCAATTTCACCATCCATAGTTGGTAGTGCCAAATCTTTCCATCTTTGTGCATACAATAATCTCACTGTACTGCAGTGAGATTATTGTATGCACAAAGATGGAAAGATCATATATTGAAATAATCTTCCATGACTCTTTTCTATGTACAGTATACATCAATTCTAAAAGGAAACGTTCTGGCTTCATTTGAATATTAACCTTTAAAATCCTCTGTATCAATATATGTATTTGAGTCCAATTTTTTAACCATTTTTACATGCCCACCAAGCATGATAGAATGTTTTTGATTCAACATTTCTGTTGTCTAAGAATAGCATTTCACAGGAGAAAACAAGTATAACATTACTAAGGAGTTAACTCCTTCATACTGATAGTAGAGAGAAGGTACTTGACATTAATAGTAATACAGGTAGTCCTCGACTTACGACCATTCAGCGACCATTCAAAGTTACAACAGTGCTGAATGAATGGTGGTTATGACTGGTCCCAGCACCCTTGTGGTCACATGATCGTGATCTGGGTGCTTGGCAACCTGTTCATACTTATGACTGGTTGCCAAGCACCCTGTGATCACATGATTGCCCTTTGCCACCTTCCCTGCTGGTTTCCCCAGAAAATCAATGGAGAAGCTGACAGGGAAGGTTGCAAATCACTAGGGTAAGTCTCCCCCACCTACACACCCTCCCCAGCCCATCTGCACTCATGCCATGCCAGCCACTCATACACCCTGGTGCACCCTCCCTGACCTGTGCTGCACCCCCACACACTCTCCCTGACCCCTGTGGCACCTCTTGCACACTCCCACGCACTCTCTCCTATCCACATGGCTTCTCTCAAACACTCCTTCACACCCTTGCACATCCTCCCCAACCCTCGCCCGTGCCCCCCCCCTACAGTCCCACACTCCCTCCCTCACCTGACAACAGCCACTTGCCCACCTGCAAGCCTGGGGCCTGCAACTTCCTGCTGGCTTCCCCACTGACTGGTTGTGGGAAGCTGACATAAAGTTGCCTTGCCTAATGACCATGGGATTCAGTTAACAATGGCAACCGGGACTGCAGGGATTGCCATCGCTAAGCGATGCAGTCATACTTTATGATCGCATCACTTAGCGACAGAAATTCCAATTCCAATTGTCACCGTAAGTTGAGGATTACTTGTAAATCGTTTGATTTGGGTTTGTGGCCACTAGCTGTGCTCTTTAGGGAACTGAGTTGTGTTATGCCAGAAAGTGGTTGCTCCCAGGTTCTTATATGCTCAGCTATGCTTCTAATCATGTGGCCATCACTCCCACAGTACACTGACCCTTCTGCTGATTGTTCAAATGATGTATTACTTAGCATCTATAGCTGGTTCTTCTCTTTAGTTTTATTAGTTCTCCTTTCTCTTCCTTTTTGAAACAAAGGCTATACCTCTATTGATCATTCCTCTGGACCATTTCTGTCTCTGGTGCCAGTTCTGTTTCTAAGTCCTCCTCTCCACGCTCTTGCCTTCTCCTTTTTGCCTGATGTGATGTTGAAGAAGCAGCTTTTCCTTCTGCTTCTGACATGGAGACTTCAGATGCTGTCTTCCCCAGTGTAAGGGCAACCTAATTTTTTACGAAGCTGACTGGATCAGAAAACCCTTAGTCAAGTACTGTACACTGAAATCAGTGGCTGTACCATTGCTGCTGCTTTCACACTGAGCCAGAACTTCAAAGCATCTGTATTTATCTGTTCCCATGGAGATAGAAACCCAAGCATTATGCCATAACAAGTAGGAAGGGCTAACAGGAAATGAACTGGTAAGGTGTAAGCTGTGACTTATACATGGAGGGTATTTGTTGCTGGCTGTGGAGTGTTGATTTCCAGGTTACTTCCATAAATACAAGTGTATAGACCCACGAATTAATTGTCCTTCAGTTTACTAGTTATGCTGCCACTTCTAGCCAAGGACTGGTGCCCTTTCTCTGTTGAATAATAGTTGATGCATTCCTAAAGCTTCATGTCTTCCCCAGGTTCTCATGATATCAATGGTTCCCTGCTGGATATTTTGCACAGGCTTTTACTCAGAGAAGCAGTGATCTCTATTAACAGAGTTTATTGTGCAACAGGTAATAAAGAATCTAGTGAACAGACTTCAAATGCCATTTCCGAGGTAACTTAGACAAGCATGACAAACTTGGTGAAAAGGCAAAGCTCAAAACAAACATATACACAGGAAGGCAAGGAAAATATACGAAGAGCAGGGATTTTGGAACTCTTTGCAACCCCTTAATAACAGCCTTGCCCTGGAGAACGTGACTAGGAGGGAAGGGCTTATGAGCAGAGCCGTTGACACTTTTCCAAGTCCAGCTGCCTCTTCTATAGGATACACTGGGGGATTTTTTTTCTGGGATCTTTTTCTTCATAGCATCTGGTCAGATCTGGCCCATTTTAAAATTTGATCTTTCTTTTGCCAGCTTTCCCCCTCATGCATTCTTTTTTGAGACAGTTATCACACTGATGGACTTGAGCCCTTTTGCATAAGTTCTTTCCAATATTCGCATTGAGTTAGAAAGATTTTTTTTAAAAAAAGTGCTCTGTCCCCTCCTTGTCTCTTTGTTTACACTGCTGGTATAATAGGGCTTTGCTGTCTCAAGGGGATTCACCCTAACTGTTGTACAGTATATCCCACTGGATAGATTCAGTTGGAAGGTTAGATATCCAATTATTGAGGGTGCTTTAATTTGGATCCTGAACTAAGCATTGACCTAAGTCCATGACCTGAATGGCCTCTTCAACTCTATGACTCTGTGATACATTTATTTGTTCTGTAAGGATGAAGGAAAGAAAACCATACGTGGTTCTCAATGTTTCTCATTATAAGCTGGGAAAGAACAAATACTTTAACATGCTCTTCATGGGCTCTTGTGACTTCCAGAACTAAAAAAAATAGACATTTATCTGAATTTTAATAGTTGAAAAATGCATGTGATGAGTCCCTCTTGACTCTACTGAAACTTCTGCTAGCAGCAGTGGAGGGCAGTGTCATTTGTCCATCCTGCTATACAGGGATCTTTTAAAATCGTGCATACTATTCTTCCCGAGTACAGCCCATTATTGCCTTTACTCATGAGATACTTAAGTGCACGCTTCTCTCTCTCTCTCTCTCTCTCTCTCCCCCCCCTCCCTCCCTCCCTCCCTAATTTAAAGTCAGATAACATTGACTTCCTAGGTCATAGCCTCCATCTGATACATAGGATGGGCAAAAGCAGCCCATGACATCTCTCCTGCCACTATCTCTGTATGACTTTCCACCACTGTGTACTATCTCTTCATCCATAAATCCATGCTGTTGCCTCCTCTCATCCCCTATAAATCCCCCAAACCTTCACCTCTCCTTGCCTTTCCACATGCTGTTGCCCCATTCTAACTCACCCCTTTCAACATTCTTCCCAGTTAACACAATAACTCCATATCTCTGCATCTCTCCCACTCTTTGCCATCTCTCCCTCCCTAAACTCCAGTCACTGTCTTCTTATCCTCCTTTCTTTCTACTGTGCCTCTCTGTGCTGTCCCTGCTATCCTTAAATCCCAGTCTTGAATATGGCCCTTTGTGAAGCTACTAAAGCAATGGAAGTACAAACAAAATTGGCTAACATTAGAATCAATTCATTATCACAACTGACCACAGTTGTTTGACTTGTCATAGGCATCTTGTATTGTCCATTTAATCCTTGGTTTTGGACCTAAGCAATTGCTTGTTCAAATAATTTCCATAGTATTCTCCATCTTCCAATAATCCTTCACAATTAGTCAGAGAACTGCCCATGTCTTGCATGCCTTCAGCCTCTCCTCTCATAGTATTTCCCAATCAATGCTTTAGAGGCCCTGTTCCCATGATCTTGCCATCTACTCAAAATGCTATGATTGGGGTGATAAATGGTGTGGTCTGATTGAAAAGGTCACTGAGCTGAGGATCTTCTTCATGGTTAGCTCTGTGCTCTTCTAAAGAAGGCATACAATGGCCACTGTGAAAACATATGCTTAGCTCAGAAAGGAAGGATGGAAAGAGGAAGAAAAACTCAAGATTGCCCCACCTTGAATCTTGTGGGTATAAGAGGGGGAAGACAGAATCTCTGTCAGGCTTTCAAAGATTCCCTTATTGTATCCTGTGCCAATAGTTCCAGCAGTTTTTGCAGTGACTGTTCCCTGATGCTGTCTTCCCACTTTCCTTTCCACACAGCATTTTATGCAAATCCGGAAAGATCTTTTTCCATTTCCTCCTCCTCCATTATATATCAGGACTAGTAGCATACTAAGGGCCCTTCAAAAATTAAAAAGTGGCTTATAATTTAGTTTTAAAAACACATAAAAGGGAGGAACCAGGAGGTTATGGAATAGAGTACACAGTATGAGTAAAAAAAAAAAATATTAAAAGGATGGCGGGGGGGACTCACATGGGAAAAATAAAATAATTAAAGAAGCTTTTTACACTGATAGTGGGAAGATATTCTAATATGTAAAGCAGGAAGATGTGTAGAACAAATCCAACAGTTTATGAATGGTAAAGTTTATGATGAAGGTTAGTGCGTATAGTATAGTATACTAACATATACATAAATATTCATCATGGTACTGCTTTTCAGGAAAAGTCACATTCTATAAAATACAGGAAGGGAATAACAAGTAGTAAGTTGAAAAAACTACAGGTAAGAAAAGGTAAGAGGTAAGAAAAGGAAATACAGCTAAATCTAATTCATGCCAATACCATTACTATATCCTTTGGTACCTTTACTTTTTGCAAACCCTCGCCTTTGCCACACTCCGCACACTTCTTATATTGGCTTCTTTTCTTTAAACTTCCCATCTCTCTTTTTCAGGATCTCATTGGCTCCATCCAACCATAACTTTCTTGGTCTAACCCTTCCTCATGACCCTTTCACTCTTCCTGCCTATTATCATTTTGTGATTTGATCCTCATTCATTCTCTCTCTATGGCCAAACCACCTCCATGTATTTTTTTTGTACCAATGACTCACTTTTATATTCAATCTACATTCATTCAACACCATCCTTGACCCTGTCTCTTGTTTTACTACACATACTTCTCAAGAAACCCATTTCTATTGCATTCAACTTTTGTTTCTCCTGACATATCTTAACTATTTAAGTCTCCCTTCCATATAACAAAGTAGGCTGAAGTATACTCTTATGAACGGCCATTTTCATTCTTATAACATTCATTCTTTGCAATGGCAACATATTATCTACTAGCTTGCTACCAGTATTTGCATACTTAATAATTTTCCTCATCTTTAGTAAACATCCTATCAAGGTACATCAGTTAATCTTCTTGCTGTAGTTTACGTAGTTTATTTATAATTTGCAACCATCCACTACATTTTCTCAAACACAACTACTTTGGTTTTTGAAATGTTAATTTTCAGATCCCTACTTCTCATTGCATCATACATTATTCAATGCAAATAATTCAGGTTCTTAGTCAACAACAGGATATCATCTATATAAAAAAGTATTCCTACATTCATTTCTACAACAAAAACACCTCTAATGTCACTACGAACATTCCTTACACATTTGTTTCAGAAATATATTAAACAACCAAGGAGACATCATACATCCCTGTTTTATTTACTGCTCAGTGTTAAACCGTTTGCTAAGAATTCCATTTATTCTCATGCATGCTTTACTTCCAACATATACTTCCAACATATGGCACATTCAGCAGCCAACTTACAACCTCAATATTGTGCAAAACATTGCATAATTCAAGCCTTTTCTATCATACAGTTTCTTTAAACCATTAATACATTTCTCAGTGACCTGCTGAAGAGCAAAACTTCCCCTGCCTGACATACAGCTGCATATACTTCCCAAATTTTGCTAGTTGTCATCTTTTACGCCTTTATACCTTTTTGATCAGGATTCTGCCAAACACCTTCCCAGGCATACTTAACAAATTAATCCCTTTGTATTTTTTTTTCAATAAATACATTCCCTTTGTCTAGAAGAAAACTAACAGCATTATTCCAATTGTCAGGCACAATGCAACCTTCACACAAATGTTTAAAAAGCGGCATAGTAAACCATGCTGGTGTTTCAATATTTCCTTAAGCTCCAGTGCTGGCTTCACTCTTTATTGATAATAAGGCCTTCATTGCCAGGGACTGGGACATGGCTATAATTATGCCGATATGGAAGAAGGAAAAGAAAAATGTCCCATCCAATTATCATCCAATGAACCTTTTTAGGATAATCAGTAAGATCTAGGCTAGACACCTGCACTGGACATTTTTAGACCAGCTGGAAGAAGAGAACCTCCTAACTAAGGAACAGGCAGGATTTAGAGCACACCATTCTGTGTTAAATCAGGGACTGGCATTTACCTATCTTATTGAAAAATATACTCTGCCACCTTAAACAGCTTTTTTTTGGCCCTGTCTGTAGATCTTAAGCAGCCCTTTGATTTCAACACTACAGAAATGCTTTGGATCAAACTTAAGCAACAGTCCACCAAGTTTAGATACTTTATCTACTATACGCACTCCATAAGAATACCAGCTTGAGAATGAGATGGACCATGGCAGGTCACCTCTCAGATGCATTGCCAACTAGTAAGGGGGTTTAACAGGAGTGTATCTTGGCCCTGTTACTGTTTAACATTTACATCAATTAAATGGTGAGTGCCTTAAATGAGGAAGACCTTCACACACACACACACACACACACACACACACACACAAATTGGCAAATAGACCCTAAAAGATGCTGTAATTGGCTTTAGCAGAGCCATGAGAGCCCTGACCCATTTCTGTAAGGAACATTTACTACAAATCAGCTATACAAAAATAAAGGTCAGGCTTTAAAAATTGATTTGGGATCTCAAGAGGCATAAAATAGAGTAGGTTACCTGTTTTAAGTATCTGGGCTTCATGTTGCAATATTTTGGGAAGTGCCACATGCCTACTGCCCAGGTTGCTCTGAAAGCCAGAGGAGTTCAGCAGCAACTTTAATTCATCTTCTCTATAGGTGGCCAGCACATACCAGCCGCTTTGAAACTTTTTGAAGGCAAGATGCTGGCTCAGGTCCTATTTGGACCTCTATTAAATCAAGTAATCAGTTATGATCATTTAGAGAGTCCAAACCAGCTTCTTAAGAAAGTTATTCAAGTGGTCAAACTGTGCCTAATATTGCCCTCTACCTGGAGGCAGGGCTCATAAAAATTGAAATGAGAATATGGTTCTGTATGTTTAAGTATTCGCTAAAACTCTTTTTAAACCTTAAGGTCTGGTATACCTTACAGATAAATATTGTTCTTCCTGGAAACATCAAATAAAAGGTATATTATAAAAACTGAGATTTTCAGCTGAGATGCAGGTGTCCCTGACAAGAGCAAGCTATAGAAGTTCTGACAAAAGATTACATAGAATTACCAACAAAGTATAGAAAGCTGTTACCCCAAATACAGCTGGTCACAGCAAATTGTATTTTAAACCAGCATTATACTTTGACCAACTTAAAGTATTTTGATTTTCACATTATCTTGCTATTAGCAGTGCTGGAGATAAATTCTGGAAATCTGCTTATGCTTAAAATTTTTGCCTTTGTGAAGATGGGAGTACTGAATCATAGCCTCATGTTTTACTTTATTGTATTGTTTACCAAAATATTTGTAACTAGCATCTCTTTTTAGCCTATTTCCTAGATAGACTGAACAATTCTATCTTGTTTAGAATGTTTTTAAAAATTCTATCTTGTTTAGAACAAGTATAGCTTGTTTTGGCAGGTAAGATCTTCAAACCTTAAAAATAATTCTTCCATTCCTAAGTTAACTGTAACCTGTAAGAATTTGGGTGTTAATAGCAAAGTAGAATAAGCATGATCACAGGCCTTTTCAACCACGTAAGTTACACTGTATTTTGTGTTGTCCAGGTCTGTGATCTGCAATAAAGATACTTATACTTAACCTTTCCCCAGTTCCACCTGTTGCCTTACTATTTTTTCAACATTCTCACAGTATTTATGGCTTCCTTTTCATCCTTTTCATCATTCAAATTTGCTTGCATAGCTTGGTTAGAACCTTGACTGATTTTTCTTCTGTTGCTTGCCATATTTCATTCATTCACTGGGGGATTACGTATAACTATCACCAACCTAAGGATTCCCACTTCCATACATGCTCACAAGATTAGATGACACTAATTCATATTTTTGACACCTATTTTAGCTCTTACACCTACAACTTTACTTCCCTGCATGAATTCCATTCCGCAAGATCAGACCACCTTCATTTAGATCTGCAACATCCTTACTTTTTCTTTTAGTTGCACGGCTGTCTGTCTGTCTGTCTGTCTGTCTGATCTATCTATCTATCTATCTATCTATCTATCTATCTATCTATCTATCTATCTATCTATCTATCTATCTATCTAGTATTTGAAAAAAGCATAATACATGTAAGAACACTTTTTTGTTTTTCATAAGAATAGGACAACATTTACAGAACTGTTCAACCACTACGAAGTGTTTAAATGTGCCAAATTCCACGGAAATCAGTGCAGAGGTTTTTAAGAGGAATGGCTTTTTCCCTGCAGCAAATGCTTACTCAGACCATAATATTTCATATACTCCTTTTCCATTCAAAGTTTTATATCATCTTGTGCTTTCTTTAAGCTGGAAAAAAAATCAAATTTTATATGCATTTTTCCTTAACATATGCAATACATATTTATCTCTTATGCAGCTTTCCATAATATATTCATTTTATACAACTTCCCTAAAATGTATACATTTTATATTCTGTTTTGAGCCAAGAAATTTTCAAGATGGATGATACCAGTCTCTATTTATTATGTGCCTAGTTTTGCTGCCATGGATTCTCTTTTGGCAGATTAACTTTTTCACTTGAAAGGAAAACTGTTACTGACTTCTCCAACATCTCAAACAATAAGGCAATAAAGTGCAGGTGATAAACATGCATTTGCTTTAAGAATAATTAAATTTACATTAATTAAATAACTGAAATCTATTGAAATAATACCATATGCAGAAATGAAACTTAAAATCCAAATAATTACAGAACACAAAAATAAGGGAACCTTAATGACTCCTTTCCATTTTACAGTACAATAGATACATCACAGTTTTAGAAATGTCACTCACAAGTTTCAGGCTGCAACACATTGAAAGTAAAGGAGTGTATTTCTGAGTATGTATACCCAGGATTATGCTGAACACCTTTCATCTTGCTAAGTAACCCCCAGAGGCCAATAATATAAATGGTTCAAAAGGATTAAAGCATTTGTTTTATCTCACAAATTAGCACTGACTATGCAAAAAGAGATTTTTTCAAGTTAACAATAAGTGTCCTGATTAACTGTCCAGAACCATACATCAAAGAAAGCAGGTTTCCATACTCAGGAAGCAAAAGCAATCAGCTCTGTTTACAGATTGTTCTTAAGGTAAGTGCAGCTAATGCATGGAAAAGCATCAGAATTGTGAAGACGGATATACTGTATCCCCCTTCACATCCTGATTGTTCCTTTATGCACAGCACTTACAGAAATGCGATGTTTCTGCCCCATTCCCCATCTGTGTTGATTGGTCTTATGCAAAATGCAGGTTATCAGATTATACATATGAAGCCTAATTTGTATCAGTTATATGCATGCAAGTTTGATGCATGGTAATGATCAGTCTGTGAAGACAGGGAAGCACAATAGTCCTATTGAAGCAATTGCTCATGAGTATAACTGAATATCTGAGCAGTGGTAAACAACTTCTCCCCTCTCCAGGTTGTGCTGGAGATGTCACTGAAGAGCTAGTCTTTATGCATGCAATGTAACTGTCTATAGCAGGAGGCCTTCCTTTACATGCAAATACTTCTGCATGAACTGGAACCCTTCAGTGTGTCTGCTTTTCTTTTGTTATGAATTGATGGATGTTCCCTCAGGTTTTTGGCCTGGGAGTTAAAGCAGCCCTGTTGGTAGAATTGTTTGTTTTGGTTCTTATGGATTGAAAAAGGAATGTTTCTCTGGCATGTGTTTTTTATTATTATTATTATTATTATTATTATTATTATTATTATTATTATTATTATTATGTAATTGAGCTGTTTATTTTATGTATTACATTCTGGGGGAGGGGGTTGTATTAATTTTTTGTGCATCACCCAGAGTGCTGTGAGATGGGTGGCTATATGAATTGTTTAAACAAACAAACAAATGTAATTCTTTTGATTTTGGTTATGATGTGAGCTCTGTTTAGTCAGTAATCGCTAATCCAAGTCCAGCATGAGAGTGTTAACGCTGGGATGGTTCTTCATTGTCCTGCTCTGTAATCTGTCCAGGAACTTGGAAAGTGAAAGTATTAAAGGAACATAGGATGTGTATGGCAAGCATTGCCACCTCTGACCTTCTTACATTGCCTAGGAAATAGGAAGAGAGATGTTAACAGTTTCTATGCACAATCAGAGTTTCTAATCATGCAAATGACAGTAACTCCTTGGCTGACAAAGACCTAGATAATGGCATATCAGCCCTGAGCATACAGCTGTTCTAGAGTCTCCAATTTTGCTCCTGGTCCCTCTATCTCAATCTGGTTAGCACTAGCAACACAACAAGGGGTTTGAATGTTGTGACTTTTGTGAAACATTGTTATATACTCAGAAATAAGTAGAAGTGGAAGAAGAGGAGAAATGATATTTTCAGTACAATAATTGAATCTGTTTTCTTATTAATGAAGACATTATGTCATATAATTGCCAAGGGTACTTTTTAAAAGATCATAGCTTTTCCCATTTGCTTATTTGGATTTAAGTGAACCAGATTTATATGCAGAAAACAGCCAAGTCCAATATTAGCAGCAACTTTCAGGGACACATAATTAATTTAATTAACTGTTTTAATCTCATTTGTTGAAGTGAAAAGTAATTTTTATTTGAGGTTCTTACATAATTCAGTTATATCAAACCTTTTGAGAAGAAAAATATTATTGTGCTTAATGAATCCCTTTCAGTTCTTCTGTTACTTAATGTGTTATTAGATGTACAGCAAATGTCATCTTATCTCAGTGATAATACATATAAAAATGTGTCATTGACAGATAATACACTTTTGTCTTAGATTAAGAAATCGCTGGTTCTTTTAACTCGTAACTTGATCCACAATTTTCATGTTGTATTTGAGTTCTAGAAAATATTGGTCTGAAAAGCAGTGAACATTTTTTATTACAAAACCATTTAAGCAGAAAAAGAGAAGAATATAATTGCCCCTGTGACCCTTTGAGACACCTTGCAAATCTTCATGGTACTGATTTAGTTTAATTTTTCAGTGCATTACATCTATATATCACAAAGCAGGATATTTTCCCCCATCTTATTTCTAATATTTCATATACTGAAAATATCCCAGATGTTATCTCAGATAATATCCCCAACATTTGTCTATTGTTTCTAACTGTCAGCCATAAAACTATCAAGTCATCTTAATACTTACTTCTGGAATTTCCACCAGATCCCACTGTATGGCACTGTAGGAAAAAGATGAGATAAAAATGGCCACTTAGAACAAATAGGACATTATGGAAATACTTGATGCGTGTGTGTGTGTATGATTTTTCTATTAAGGGAACAATATTGGATGGCACATTAGCAAATGTGGGAAATATGACTTCAAAAGTGCAACTGAAAGAGTTAGCTGATCTGTCCATCCAGGTGATAGGCAGAGACAACAGATGCCTGGGGAATCAACCATGGAGAAGCCAGTCAGGAGAAAATTATTTCCCCTTTCAGGTGGAAAGAGGAGACGGCAGCCTCCATTTTGCCTTATTCTTTTGGGGTTTGAGTTTTCTCCTCTGAAGCTGACTGAAGGTAGGTTCTCCCTCATCTATCAGCAACTGGATCTAGTAATTTGGATAGGATGCTACAGTTGGTGAAACTAGTGGTATAGACTGTTTTATCTGATGGATTGAGATCTGGGTTGTGTGAATTTCTTCTGTGGTATGGTTGTTCCTGAGAATTCCTGGGTTGATAGTGACCGAGAACAACCTCTTCAGAAAGCAACAGTTCATTTCTTCTTTTCTTCCCCCCCCCCCTTTCTTCTAGGTTTCTGACTTTGTTATACATAATAGAGATTAGAATTTTTAATGCAGCACTGATGCTCACTCTGGGAAAGGGATCTAGACTATAACATGCACCTTTCTGTCAAATCAGACTATTAGAGGAAGGGCATTGTCACTTGCTCCCTCCCTGGTAAATCAGTATCAGAGAGGATTTCTCTATAGCAAAGAGGCTTGTGGCGGCATACCTAGTTGGTTCTATCCAGGAGTTGCTGAGAAGATACACCAAGATTGTGGGAGGAAGGTTTGCCTTGTGGGAACCAGAGAAAATATCCTCTGTGTGCATGTCCCACTACAATACCTTTTATCTGGATTATAGGCTGGACTTAAAGGAGAGAGAGAGAGAGATGCTAACAAGCTGTTGCTTGTTCTGAAAATGGTTTCCCTAATGGTGCTTAATTTACCTTGATTGTTGGTTAAGTCAGTGTTGACACTTAGCAGCCACATAGATAGATCTTTTCCAGGATGCTCTGCCTCCAACCTATCCCTTCAGGTCTTCCAAGGTCACACCCATTGCCACTGTAATTGAGTTTCAAGGGAGCTGGGGGTCATCAATCATATGCACTAAATATGATAATTTGTGTCTTGAGTGAGAACTCTGGGTTGATCTGTTCAATGCTCCATTTTGTTTGTTTTCTTGGCTGTCTGTGGTATTCTTGGGAGTCTTCTCTAACACCAAACTTCAAAAGGGTCAATAGTTTTCCTATCCTGCTTCTTCAAAGTCTAACTTTTGTTTCCATAGAGTCTGTACAATTCTGATCTTTGTAGGTAAGACCTGTCACAGCATCTGAATATATTGTGTTCTGTACGCTGCCCAGAGTCCACTGAAGTGGATGGTTATATGAAATAAATAATAGTAATAATAATAGTAATAATAGTTTTCCCCACCAAAGGCTAGACTGCTATATATTCCTTGACTGTTAGTTCCTTTATTGTTCCTAAATAGCAGAAGCTACCCACCACTTCAGTGTCTTCACCTGTTGCCATTAGTTTGGTCATCTTTATATTTAATTGTAGTCCCACTTTTTTCACTGTTTTTTTAAAATTTTCATTACTAGGGCTTCCAAATCATTTGCACTTTCAGGTATCAGAAAAGCATTATCAGTGTAGTACAGACTATTGATGTTCCTTCCTGCAGTTTTAAAACAATGCTTATCTTCTTCTCATAGTAAGAATAGAAAAAGAGCTTTAATATAACCAGCATACCCTCTCTCTTTTTAAGCCCAAAGAAGCTTTTTTAAAAAAAAGAAACAGCAAAAACTCAGAGACTTAGAAAAGATTTTATTTATCTTAGAGTAAGGAATCCATGGTGCAGAAAGGCCTTTTGAAGACTCCTCCTTGACAGAAGACAAGGCAGGAAAAGAAAAACAGGAGTGAATGTAACAGTGAATGAAGCTCTAAAAACCAGACAGGGTGACAAGAAAATGATGAGAGATGTAGCTGGGGCTTATGTGACAATTTTTTATTTTTTTTTTAGCACAAAGTGATTCATCCATACCCCTCTGTGGAAAACTTCTTTGTTTTAGAAAAGTCACACACTTTACAGTACTAGTGCAGGAAAATAACATTTTTATTTTGGCTTTTACCAGGCTGGGAATGTTTATTTTATTACTGTTCATTTAAAATATTTATCTGTCATGTTTTTAGACTTGTTGGCACTAGAAAACAGGAAGAAATGACTGCCACCCTCTCAGAATTAACAGCTTTCATTTTCTGAAGAGTGTTAATTGGGTTAGCAGGCCATTTCGCAAATGTGATGAACCATCTTTTTCTCCTGAGTGTGGAGAATTTGGGAACTAGGAGAGTCCACAAGAGGAAACTACAGCCATTTCTATGATAATGCTGGTATGTGATCAGGGAGACCCCTTAGTTACCCCCGATAAAGAAAAACCTAAATTAAATCCCAAAAATAAATATCACAGCTAAACATGTTAAGACTGTGTTAGAGAACCTAAACTTTATTGCCTCTCTGAATGTTTTAAGTGATGTGGCATCTGTCTCTGATTCTTCGCACTTTATGGCACTTTTTAATGAGTCTTGCACCTTGTGTTCTATGTTATCCTCTTAAATGCCATATGATCTGTGAAATATTATGGAATTGCCTTTTGTTACCTCTCCTCATGTTTGTGGCCATCATTTCCCTAGCTCTTTTTGGGGTCCTCAAGCTTTTTTCAATAGATCAGATACTGATACTATGTTTCTCTATTCCAGGGTTCCTCCACCTTGGCGACTTGAAGATGCGTGGATTTCAACCCCCAGAATTCCCCAGCCAGTCATGCTGGCTGGGGAATTCTGGGAGTTGAAGTCCACGCATCTTCAGGTTGCCAAGGTGGAGGAAACCTGCTGTATTCCATCTTAGACATATATATAGGAACACGGGGGTGGGGTGGGGGAATAAACCATACAGATTGCATTCATTAGAGGGCTATGAGAGAGAACACGCCAGCTTATCTGGCTGATTGCTGATACATGTGTCCAGCCTTATTTAGAGTTATGGATGTTTTATGTGTACAGATTGGAAAGTTTATATTCAAATTTAGCTGAAATTCCATCTCAAAGAACGTTGAAACCATTTTCATCATCCAGCTCTGGAATCAACTCAACTGTCAGCTGTCTCTTTCTCATTTCTTTGCCTACAGTATATATGGCATTGGGTCTTTTATCAATCCATCACTTCTGCAGATCTTCAGCAGCAGCAGCAGCAGCCCAAGAAACAATATCATATAGTACAGGAAAAGAAAACTGTTTTTCTTTGCTAATGTAGAACATTTATGGTAGTATCTGAATAAATGTTAGGATTTTAGGAGCTTTTACTACTGAATTAACTGTAATCTCTCCCCACCCCAATTTTACAATGATTGTCAAAAAAAACAGTCTTTTAAGTCCAGGAAATGCAAATATGAAAGGTTTGTGTATTTTACAATTCCAGTAAAAATATTTATTGTAATAAAGTAGCTTACACACTAGTCCTTGGTAATAAAACACTACCATAAAAATCTTGGAAATGAAAGCATTATTTGGTAATAAAACCACTATTCCTTATCCCATGCTGCATTTGAGTATGAGTGGTTAAAATTCTGATTTGCCAATGTGATGATGAAGTTCAGATGTTTTTCTATTACAAAATGAAGGCCACGTAATTACAAATTAGCCCTTATATATTTTGTTGAAGACTAGGAATATTTTGTTCTTTCTCTTTCCAATCCCTCATCCATATGATGCTAGGTGTATACAAGATGTGTCTGTGCGTGTGTGCGCGCGTGTCTGTGTATGTACATATACGCATAGATAGAAAAATTCCCCTCTCACCCCGATGGATGGCATGTGTCTTCCTCAGTCTCAGGTCCTCTACCAGAGGCCTGGGAGTTTGAGGGTTCTGCGCAGTATCTTAGCTGTTCCTAGCACTGCACTCTTCTGGACAGAGAGCTCAGATGTTGTTCCTGGGATCTGTTGGAGCCATTCTCCCAGCTTAGGAGTCACGGCCCTGAGTGCTCCTACCACCACTGGGGCTACTTTGGCCTTTACTTTCCACAACCTCTCTATTTCCTCCTTCAGGCCCTGGTACTTCTCCAGCTTCTCATACTCCTTTTCCCTGATGTTGCTGTCACTTGGCACCGCTACATCTGTCACTACTGCTGTCTTCTGGTCTTTATCTAATACCATGATGTCTGGTTGATTGGCCAGTACCTGCCTGTCAGTCTGAATCTGGAAGTTCCACAGGATCTTAGCCCTGTTATTCTCCACAACCTTCTGTGGAATCTCCCATCTGGACTTGGGGGGGGGTCTAGCCCATACACTGTGCAGATGTTCCTGTACACAATGCCAGCTACTTGGTTGTACCGTTCAGTATATGCTGTTCCTGCCTGCATCTTACACCTGCCACTATGTGTTGGACTGTCTCTGAGGCCTCTTTGCACAATCTGCACCTTGGGTCCTGTCTAGTGTGGTAGACCCCTGCTTCTATGGATCTGGTGCTTAGTGCCTGTTCTTGTGCTGCCATGATCAGTGCCTCAGTGCTGTCTTTTAGTCCAGCCCTTTCCAGCCACTGATAGGATTTCCCAATGACAGTCACCTCATCTATCTGTCGATGGTACATCCCATGCAGGGGCTTGTCTTGCCATGGTATTTCCTCCACTTGAACTTCCTCCCATGTCTGCTGCTGCCTGAGGCATTCTCTCCACAGCTCATCTTTGGGTACCATCTTACTGATGTACTCCTGGATGCTCTGGGTTTCATCCAGGACAGTGGCTTTGACACTCATCAGATCCCACCCGCCCTCTTTGCGGCTGCTGTACAATCTCTGGGTGTTGGACATGGGGTGGAAACCTTTGTACATTGTGAGGAGCTTCCAAGTCTTCACACTGGCAGCCTCCATGTCTTCCTTTGGCCAGTTCACTATACTGAGAGGGTATCTGATGACTGGCAGGGCGTACATGTTGATGGCATGGATCTTGTTCTTCCCATTGAGCTAGCTGTTCAGGACCTGTCTTATCTTTTGGTGGTACTTGGATGTCTTCCTTGCCTCATCATGGTTCTCATGTGACTGTGGGACATCAAGGTATTTATAGCTGGTCTCTATGTCTGCTATGTGGCCACTGGTAGTTCCACTCCATTGGTCTTAACTATCTTCCCTCTCTTTACTATCAACCTGCCACACTTCTCCAGTCCGAATGACATCCCAATGTCCTCGCTGTAGATCCATGTCAGGTGGATCGGTAAGTCGATGTCTCATTCACTCTTAGCATACAGCTTGATGTCATCCATGTAGAGGAGCTGGCTGATGGTGATTCCACTCTTGAGCTTGTACCCATATCCAGTCCTTGTAATTATCTGGCTGAGGGGGTTTAAGCCTATGCAGAACAGCAGTGGGCACAGTGCATCACCTTGGTATATGCCACACTTGACGGCCACTTGTGCGAGCTGTCTTGAGTTCACTTCCAGTGTTGTCTTTCACAGTCCCATTGAGTTCTTGAGGAAGGTCCTTAATGTCCTGTTGACTTTGTATAGTGCCAGGCATTCACAGATCCATGTGTGTGGCATTGAGTCATAGGTTTTCCTGTAGTCAATCCAGGGTGTGCTCAGATTGGTCTGCCTAGACCTTGAGTCTCGGGCGACTGCTCTATCTATGAGTAACTGGTGTTTTGAGCCTCTGGTGTTGTTCCCAATGCCCTTCTGAGCTGTGCTCATGTACTGGCCCATATGGTCTTATAGCATATAAGCAGCTAGGATGCCTGATAGAACTTTCCATGTTGTGGGGAGGCAGGTTATTGGCCAGTAGCTGGATGGTGCTGTTCCCTTGTGAGGGTCTTTCATGATCAGCACTGTCCTTCCTTGTGTTAGCCAGTCTGGGTGGGAGCCTGCTGCTAGCAGCTGGTTCATCTGTGCTGCTAGGTGTTCATGCACTGCTGTTAGTTTCTTTAGCCAGTAGGTGGCTAAATATAGTGTAGTATAGATATCTGTATCTGTATCTGTATCTGTATCTGTATCTGTATCTGTATCTGTATCTGTATCTGTATCTGTATCTATATCTATATCTATATCTATATCTATATCTATGTATCTGTGTGTGTGTGTCCAATGATATATATGATTGACAGTAGTTTACCAATATATGGAAAATGCAAGGAAGTGTATTGTTCTGATGTATGAAATCATCTGCTGTACATTGCTATAATGGCATTTTATTGTGGAAACAAAACAGCATTGAATTTTGTATTATCACATAGGTATTTTCCTAAAGCTATACAGTAGATGGGGTGTGGTAGGAAAATGCAATTAAGATTGTACGACACATAAGAAAAATTACTCAGCTATTGTTTAATGGATAAGAGATGGAAGTATGATCAGGAAATCCCTGAATGTAATCATGCTCCTGTTATATAATGTCACAGCTGACATTAGACAACATGTATATCATACCCTCACTCTGTTTCAGTAAGATAATAATAGTGCTACTTCCAGAGGCCTCTGCAATAAGGGGCAAGTGATGAAAGCAGCTTTGCGCTATTGCAAGGCAAGCACCACTCCTTCTGGTCGTGTGTCATGACATCCCATACTGAAGATGTTACCTAGCCAGGTAATGAAACGTTTGCAAGAAAACAATCAAGTTCAGAGAACCCCAAGGACTCTACATTCCATACATGTACAAAAAGGATAAAACCTGCATCATGGTGGTGCACCACTGTTTTTCTCCTTTTGATGAAAACATTGGATCATGCAGATATTCAAGAAGTTGGCCCTACAATTTGCAATGGTGGTTTAGTAAGAATGACTGTTTGATTCCATCAAGCTGGACAGAACCCCTAGTGACTACATGGAGAAATACAGTCCATCTCAGCCTATGCTTTGTGCCAATCCACAGCTCTTCCAAAGACATTCCAATGATATCCCCGATCCCATCCAGCTACCTCAGCATCTTCCCCTTCTTTTACTTCTCTCAGCCTTGCCAAGCACACTTGCTTTTCCATTATCCATTGGCATTACATGCCCCAAATATGTGAGTTTCTGCTTACTGATAATTGCTTCCAAGGAATAGTCAGCATTTATTTCATTAAGGATTGATTAGTGGTTGTTGGAGTTCATGGTTCCCTTAATAATCATCCATGTCTTTAATTCGAAGACATCTATCTTTCTCTCATTCTTTCTTAATGTCCAGCTTTCTCAGCTGTACATTACCACTGAGAAAACCATTGTTTAAACTATTCTGATCTTTATTGAGAATTGTGAGAGATTAATCTTCTTTTTATTTCTCCAGCACACTTTCCATTTTTATCTATTCTTGAACACAAGAAAACAAAGCTATCTACCACTTTCAATTCTTTCCATCAACTGTGAATTTAGTACGCATGCTATGTGACACTGTCTTTGTCTTCTTCTTATATAACATGAACCCAGAGTTTCTGCTGTAGCAAAATGGAGATGTTAATCACTGTCTGCCATCCTCTCACATGATATTGCAGACATATAGACTTGCAGCTGATAATCGGAGGAAGCAGAAGAACTGAGAGAAAACAGGTTTTTTTTTCCCCCACACACAAAAAGTCTTTGATGAAGCGGGAGAGAAAGTTCATATGAGCTAAGGAGCTGGCAGTAAGAGCTGTTGCTAGACTCAGAAAAGGAGAAAGTGGTGAAAATGGCTAGTAAAGAAAAATGGGATTAGGCAGTTTCAAACCACTGAAAAGATGCAGGTTTCAGTGCTATATAAGATCATCAAAGAAGGGTCAGTGTAGAGGTTTCTATGCAGGGAGGAAGACAGTGGTGAAGAGGCTCAGAAAGGGAGAAGAGGAACCAAACACCCAAGAAGATTAAGAGATAGACAGACAGACAGATATACTTTAAGAAAGGAATGGAAAAAAAGGAAAGATGATAAACCAAAAGAAAAAGAAAGAAAGAAAGATTTATTTATTAAATTTATATAGCCGTCCATCTCACAAACATGACTCACAAACATGGGTGGTGTACAATAAAATGGTTAAAAACAAATTAAAACAACCACGAAAAACAAACATAAATAAGATCATGGGAGAATGGACCAACATCCTACCCACAATATAACCATCTCACATGCTCCCTATTTCCATGGGATCCCCAAGCCTGCTGGAAAAACCATGTTTTAAGAGATTTCTAGAAGGCCAGTAGGGTCAGGGCTGATCTCATTTTGGGGGGAATGTTCCAGAGAGTGGGTTCCATGGCAAAAAAGGTCTGCCTCCTGGGTCCCATCAGATGGAATTCTTTAGCAGATGGGACCGGTAACATGCCCTCCTGCTGGACCTGACCGGATCAGTAGATGTATCTGGGGAGAGATGGTCCTTCAAATAACTTGGTCCCATGCCATTGTAGGGCTTTAAAGGTTAAACCCAGCAGCTTGAATTGAACCTGGAAGCAAACTGGCAACCAATGCAGCTCACGTAGCATAGGTGTACCATGTGCCATTCTAGGAGCACACATAAGTGCCTGCACCACTGCATTTTGTACCAGTTGAAGCTTCTGGACATTCTTCAAGGGCAGCCCCATGTAGAGCACATTACAGCAGTTTATTCAGGAGGTGACCACAGCATGAGTAACTGAGTAGAACTTCATGATCCATGAATGGATGCAACTGGTGCACAACACAAAGCTGTGCAACGGTCCTCCTAGCCACAACTGCCACCTGCTCCTTGAGCAGGAGTCGTGATTCCAGAAGGACTCCCAGATTGTGCACCTGGTCTGTTTGAGGCAGTGCAACTCCATCTAGCACCAAAGACGGTAAAAGTTCTAGATCTGGAAGGCCCTAAAACCCAAAGCTACTCAGTCTTACCATGGTGTAGTCAAAGCCTATTATCTCCTATCCAGACCCCCACAGCATCACTTTTGCCAGGTGGAGATATATAATTGAGTATCATCATTAATATGGGTAGAGATATATAACTGAGTATCATCAACATACTGATGATACTGCAACTCATGGCAATGGATGATCTCACCCAATGGCTTCATGTGGGTGTTAAACACAAATAGAGAGAGTACTGAACCCTGCAAAACCCCACATAGGAGGGGCTGAGGGTGGGACCTCTCACTACTGATCAACACTGACTGGTACTGGCCCCATAGAAAGGAAGAGAACCAGCACAATACAGTGTCTCCCATTCCACCAAGCCAATCCAGAAGGATACTATGGCTGATGGTATCAAAGGCTGCTGACAGGTCAAGTAGAGCCAGGATGGCTACCCGTATTCTACTCCCACCAGAGATCATCCAAAAGCATGACAAATGCCATTTCTGTCCCAGGCCCAGGCTTGAATCCTGACTGAAAGGGGTCCATATAATAGAGTTATAAAGTTAAATTTATAAAGATAAAAAACATAAAAAGTAAAGTACAAAGAAAATAAACAAAGAGTTTACAAACTTCATAGAATGAGGTTAATTTTTCAATATTTCCTTAATTAGCTATTAATTATTAATTTAAATAGCTAAATATATCATAATCTTCTAAAACTAATCATTATTAAAGTCTAAATACAGACAGTCCCCAGTCTAAGAATGAGTTCCGCTCCCAAGGTCTGTCCTTAAGTCGAATTTGTATGTAAGCCGAAACAGTATTATTGTATAATGCTGTGTAAGTAGTATTGTGTAATGAACTCAAACAATGGTGTATTTAATTTGAATCACTGTGTATTTAACTTGAATTTTGCTACAATAGGCTCCATTCTTAACTATGGGTCGCCTGTAACCTGAGCGTTCTTAACCAGGGACTACCTGTAATATATGAATATCAACAATAGTCAACACATAAGTCAAGTCAAGCAAAGCTTTATTATGGATTACTGACCCAGATTTCATTAAAAAAAATTCAATATGTAATACAAAGTACAATGTGATATACATGACAACAAGGGCTGTAGTCATGCATAGCCTACCTTGCTGTCAAGAACACAAATTCTGCAGGCTACAAATGTAAACTTTGCAGCAGCATGAGCTATCTTGGGATCTTGATCTGCCAAAAGAAGCTGCACATAGAATTCTTCAATCCAACCTGGAAATGGGCTTTGAAAATGTTTTAGTTAACTCATTGTGGGTAACTTAGTAAAAATTACAGTACAACAGCATATGATCCCGTGATTCAATGTTCCTATCTTTGCACAGCATGCTAGAAATCATAAAATAAGACCAAGAATATAAGGTTAAGAATTACAATAATTCCTATCTTAGACATTAAATACTTTATATTAAGAGGAATCCAAATTTCAGATGTGATAAAAGCCCGTAAATAGAGCTTGTAGAAGCTACTGTAAGTTCTAACTAAAGCCCTTGATTAACTCTTGGGGAATTTAGAAATAACTACACACTTAACAATAGCTAAGAAATAGCTCCAAATGGTAAGGCAATTAGACACAAATTAATTTTTGCACATTCTGTTCTCCTCTGAAGTCAGAGCTTGCAAGAGGTGGCAGGAGGATGGGATTAGTCTGCATGCTGTAGCTGAATGCTGTTTGTTTAATTAGTCTTACATGGTTGAAAAAGAAGCTAAACCTTTTCTATCTTGGAAATGTTAGCAATAAGGCAACATTTTAAACTGAGTTACAATTTTTTTTTCTTTTATGCTCTTTAATCAGTTGAATCCTAAAGAAACCCTTATATTAATTTCACATTTTCACTTCCTTAATGAGCTTTTCTAGATCTTTACTTTCAGCTAACAAAGTGGTATCATCTGTATATCTCAATTTGTTCATGTTTTGATCTTCAATTTTTATTCCAGCTTTCTTCTCTTCTAATCCTACTATTCTTATAATATACTTAGATACTAAATACATTTTCTCTCAGCAAGTATTTTTATCACTCTATAATCTTGTTTATAAGAGGGTTTAGAACAGTCTCTCTCCTTAAACCTATTTGACACTATTATTTCTCTTCCGTTATTACTCTTGAAAAATATTATCACAGCGGTAAACTTTCCTGTGATTCCTCTGATCTTCATAAAATATTTTTTATTTTCATTTTTTGTTCTTTTTCTCTATTCATGGAAATCTTGAATGAGATAGCTTTCCTTGTTTTTTTCTTGTTATTGAATGTCTGCATTCAATCATCATACATCTTTATTTGCCCAAGCTTTCATCTTCTGTTTCTACTTTGCTATCATGATATCTTGTTCTGAAAGCCACTTGGATCTTTACTTTCAAATTTGGAGAATATTTTTTTCTGTTTCGCTTTTCAAAATGTCTCTTATCTCTCCCCATAGCTCCTTGGGCTCTCTTCTGTATAAATTATGTGTACTGAATCTATTCCTTACGCTGTATTCTGTTTGTTCTCCAAATATTGCTGACACACTCTCTTTAATTTTCTAAATTTAATCCATATATTGGAAGCTAATATTCCTTAGTCTTTTCTATAATCTGTAGTGTCCTGGTCAACTGCACTTCTTTTGTTTCCTATCATTTAATTAATTTGGTTTCAATAATGTCAATCCAGTGATGTCCAGGTGTAGCACTTGCATTTATGCTGCTTGAGGTGGGTATTGGCATTAAATAAAAATTCTCTTCACAAAATCCCATGCATCTATGCATTATTGAAGTTATCAGTCCTAATCTTCCTATAATTCCAAGTTCCTCTGATTCTCCAATTTTGGCATTCCCATCAAGCATTAATAGTACCACATTCTTTTTAGATCTTGCACTTATTACATCTTGCATTTTGCAATGGAATTCTGCAGTGTCTTCTACCACTGCATCTGTAACAAGGACATAACCTTGTATAACATGGATATTCCTTGGATATCCGCTAATTCTAATAGATGTGATTCTATGGTTGATTGAGTTATAGCTGAGCACATCCTTAACATCATTGCCACTCCTTTCCTTCTCATGCCTTAAATAGTATATCATATAATCAATCACCTGATTGTGATCGGCCCATTGTGGTCTACCTGAATTATTTTATTTCTCAAACATGTAATTTAGTATGCTTTGTTTACTCTTCAATGATTTTAGGTTTTCTTTTGTTCATGCTTCTCACATTCAATGCTCCAGTTGTATGCATCTTTGCAAGATGACGAACTCTTCATTTAATACTGATACCAACAGTGAATATATTTTTTTTTACAGCTAGCTCTGGTCATGTCATCCCTGCAGATCTACTTGTGAAAATTCAAACTAAAGGAGTATGTTCTGACCTGATGGTGTCATTTCTGTGACAGTACAGAAGTGATTTGCCAGTGCCTTTTCCCTTACATGATCTTCGAGTTCTTTCTCCTAAGTAGCTTGGCTTCCTACCTGCCCTCATTCCCACTATAGATTCTTAGCTTCCCACAACCCCTATGGTAACATGTATTCATGGTGGTGTCACTCTTAGTGTCATTGGAGGTATTGAGACTGCCACATCAAGGGGATGAGTCCCTGGGAGAACTATAGGCTATAGCAAGTTTCAAAAGATTTAAAGCCTGCATTCATATATCCAGTTCCCTGAACATAAACCCCATTCATACTGACCTGTTAATGCACTTGCATAGGATTCATCTTAGAAAACTAAAATAAACAAAAGTTAATTATAAAGTCATCTGGGAGATGCTCGTTGATCACTAGTTAAAGGAGAGTTCATAAAATAATTTCATTTGGTACTGCTTTCTCCAACTTCTTGTTTGTCAACTTATTTTCTTTACTTTTTCGAGCCTGTTTTGTACTTCCTATTTTGATAGGCAGGTTCATTCACTTTATAGTCTTCAAACATTTCCTTTGAGATTTTCTAACATATGTTATAGACAAATGCCATTAGGAATGCCCCTGTTTCAGGATACCAGTAACCCCGAGATAGAAAATACTGAAAAAGTTTTCTAATGAGAAAATACTGAATGGTGAAGGATCAATTACATTTTGAAAAATTTGGAAGTACAACAGGGGAGAATTGTAATTAAACATTTCAAATCTAAATGTGTATCTAGCATTGGACTGGAAATTATTGGAAGCAGTCCCTTATTGAGGGAGTTCCTTTATCCATTTTGTAATCCTCTAGAAAAGAGTTTTCCAGACTTTGCAATACTGTGATTTTTTAATATGATAAATGGATATGTGCAACCTTCTTATGAATAAAATAAATAATTTTATTGGTTTTAGGATTGGTCAAAAATAAATATGTATACTACTTACTAGAAGACATGCAGATTTCATCACACTTTCTTGATTTAGGCTTACTTTTATCTTCAGTAGTATCCTCAGCTTTTCTCTTACTGCTCAATGAAAGTTTTCCTTTTTGAAAGGCCAGAAATTTGAAACAATGGCTAAAAATACTGAACTTCAGCAACATGTATATTTGCTCAAACATAATGCTGCTGTGATTGGGGGATGGTTTGGACAGATGGCTATACGTACAGGGGTTTCAACTCACTCCAGACTTTGTTCCCCACTCTGCCTGTACAAATCTGCTCTGGGCCTGGCCAGGCAAAGCAGGAGTGAGTTTTTCTAGCACTTCTGCTTTGCCTGAAGAAGCATGATGTTCTTTAAAGCAAAATTTGTGACCCCGCTCTACGTTATTGAAGGTCCACTGGGAGGAGACTCAGCCTAGGCTTTAAAAACCAGTTCTCTAGAATTTAGCAATATTACCTTTGTATAGGAAGAATAATTATTTCCTGTTGTGATTATTGCTTTCTAGAATTTTTGTACTGTTGAGGTTTCTTTCCCTTTTATTAAGACAACAATAATAATAAAAATTGCTTTGTCTCATTCTCAGCTGTCCACCTCTCTCTCTCTCTCTCTCTCTCTCTCTTTTTTACAAATTTCTGAGGATTAATAATCAGCAGTTTTACTCATTGCAACAACAGCAAGAAACTCAAAATGTCTCCAGAGAAAACATAGCTTTACTATAGGTGTTACCTATTCTGGACTCAACAGCACTTTTATACAATGTGAAAACTGCCAAGGTAGCCCATAAAATGCATGTGTGTGTATTTCAAAGTTAATTTTGCAATGCCAGATGGTGAACAAATATAAAATATGTCTACTTCTCTCAGATTGAATATTATTCTCCATTTATTAAATTCTCCATATCTACTACTGGCTTTACATAGGAAGCAGTACCATCCTGTGCAGGTCTATTAAAAAATAAATTCCATTACTTTTACTGGAATTTATTTGAAGGTAGGTGTGCATAGCAGGAATGGGAGAATAATTTTCAGTGAAGGATTATTGATCCATGGAAAAAGCCAATCAGAGAATTAAAATGGAGAGAACTTGTAGCACTGCAAGTTTATATATGCTTTCTCCTTTATGTCACCTAATCCTCTTCCTTCTTTCTTGCATTACGCACATGCATAACACATGCAGCACATGAATTATTTCCCATGTGGGGAGTATCTAGACCTGAAGTATCTTGGGGACCAGATGAAGCAGAGAGCTGCAAGAAATTAGAGCACATGTAGTTCTTGGGTCCGAATTTCCACAACCTAGATAGAGTCCATGGTGCATTTTTGTCTATACTATTATTATTAAACTTTATTGTCATTGTACCTCATACAATGAAATTAAATGCCATCCCCAGTGCTCCTTATAAATATAAAAACCATAGAATAAAAATCACACATCCTTCACATTCTGAAAAATATGATAAAAATATGAAAAAATAAATATATTATAAAAATATAAAAAGGAGAGAGAATACTTTATGTGAATTTGTTTGTTGGAAAAGTATTTCAATGAATAGAGAATCCACATATGCCCCAAATAAAATGAAAAATATGAGAAAGCTTCTAAGTGTTAGACATCAGCTACTGAATGAAACAGAATGAACTATTGTATTTGTGCTTGAGTTATACTTTATGAATTCCTTGAAGCCCAAGAAAAATTGTTTTGACAGACTGTTATCTAGATTTAATCAAGGGTGCTGCTATATTCTTGATTCCAAGTACACTTGTAATTCTAGAGAGTGAGATTTAGAGAATGTTCTCTAGGAAATGACTGAGCACAAATCACTTTAAGTAAATACAAAAAAGATGACCAAATTCCACGAGAAAGATGGTTTGGGAATTTAAAATGCTATGATATAAACTAATACATTAGTATAGATACATTTGCCCTCCTTCATCTGAGGTTTAGGATCTACAATATCCATGTCCTCATAGAATAAATGCTGTATCCAGAGTTACATAAAACAGCTACACAATTAATTCTGTAAAGTTTCTTTCTGTACAAGCTGTAGTTCCTATTTTCATCCATTGTCCCACTCACTGCAACTTTCCTATACCATATTGTGGCTATTTCTTGAGGGACCTGACATTTCTAAAGAAAGTTATTTGATTGCTATTGTAAAGTTTGGCAGCCTACCTAATTCTTGTACAGGGTTAGGAACAATGCACTTGTAGTAAAAAAAAAACACGTGCAGAGCACTCATCATGTGAATGGTAGAATAAATAGAATTTAATCCAAGCATGATGTCTAAGCAAAACCCAATAATCTAGCTAACTGGAAGCAGAATGGTTCTCTGTTGATGAAATTTAATTTTCCTTTACTATCAAGCCCTTTGAGGCAGGCAAACTCAAGAAACAAAAACGGATTTCTGGAAATATATTTATTGCTAGTAGGGTATTGTAGCAGAGTCTTGAAAGCATACCAAAATAACTCTCCAGCTCAACTTATACCTAGTGTAACTGAAGTGGAATTATTCTTTTTCACATTTTCCCCCTCCCCTGAATTCAGGAATGCTTTATTTAATGGTCAGGCTCTCTCCTCTGTGTTCTCAGGGTCTGACAGATACTCCATCACAGTTACAGAATGCCAATAACTCTACAGAATGTCTGAATTTAGGGTGGACAGCCTGACTCCTCATGATCACAGGGTGTCCTCGAAAGCTTTGGATGCAACCCTGGAACCTCTACAAAAGTTGCTGACAAGTAGGTGGGGAACATACAGAGATTACCATTTCCTCTAGCACAGCTGTGTAGGGAAAAATGCCGTTTCTTCCAGAAGCTAACCGTCTCTTCAAAGCACCATAAAAGGAGAAAAAACCGTGCTCCTTTCAAATCTATTACAACTGAGCTTCTCTCTATACAGATATGTGAAGGAAAAATTTGCATTTTCTAAACTCTACTACATGAGCTTCGTGCCACAGTGTATTTGGAAAAGCACAAATCTCTAGACATACATCTTTGTCTATGGGAATGGACTTTGTCTTTGCTGCTTCTCAGCCCTATGCTAAAGCCTCATGGCTGTAATCAGTGTACAATCTCCCCCTTTGGTTTTTCACCAGGCCACCAAACGTCCTGCTACCGCCAATGTCGCACCACAACATATCCAATTGGCCTGCACATTCCTAATCTTCCCAAATCCTTCTTGCTAATCTTCCCAACCCCATCTATGTTGTAGTAGTAATATTTTTAAAAAGTTGTTGAAATCATTGTGAATGTATTATTCAACTTGTTATTTATTTGTTCATTCAATAATTGTCTAAGGCCACCAACTTGTCAACAACTTTGGGCAACCTACAAAAGGTTAAAAAAATTAACTTCTTGTGAAAAAAAGACAGACGTATAAAAAGGGGAGAGAAAATACTTTACGTGAATTTGTTTGTTGGAAAAGTATTTCAATGAATAGAGAATCCACATATGCCACAAAGCCCAAATGGGATTCTCCAGTTTATTGCAACATCTATCTTTGTATTGTTTGTGCTTCTCTTAGGCCAAACTATATGCATTTAAATACAATTTTTAATTTAACATGCATGTTAAAAAAGGAAAGCACCACACTTTTGATCTATGAGGAATACCCTGGAATCTGAAATATAGATATGTATATCTGGTTTCTTTGCCTTTCTTTAGAAAAGAAAATAGATGAATGAATAATAGAAAATAATTCAGATAATGCTAGTATAACAGTACAAAAGGGAATGGAAATACCAGACTTTGAAGCAATCCTGTGAAACACTACTAATAATGCATTTCAATATACTGAGCAAGAAAAAAGAGAAGTCAAAATAACTCCTCAGGCTTTTAAAAACTAATCACTGTCTTTTTATCATACATTCTGTAGGATTATTGATTGTATCTAATTAAAGTTGTCTCCATGTTTCCAGTTTTATACCTAAAAGTCAAGCCAACAAAAGAAGTCTGCATTATCATCAACTTAACTAAACAACAAATGTTAAATTCCATTGGAGCTTTTATGAAAATATAAATTTTCTAAACCCATATTTAAGTAGGCACACAGTTGGGTTTTTATGGATGGTGCTTACAAACGTAATACATAAACACATGACTTTTCAATGGTAGAGTAATTTAGACATTAGGAAGATTTAGGATAGTCAGCATTGGTTGGGTAATTTTATGTTTGTAGAATTGTTTCGGAAATGTCAGTGGAGAAAATGGGAGTGCGGCATTATGTGTCCAAAATGTGTTTTTAAAATCTGTGCAAGGATGTGAAAAATTAGGTTACAAGATCTGCTATACTTATAATATCATGCTCTGTATAGTGCATCAATTATGTTGACATGTAGTGCATGTGAAATAATATAAATCATCCCATAGCAAAACTCTTTTAAAGTTGTTCCAAATTCTGTAGAAATATACTATTCTTCAAAATAATGCAGATGTCTAAATACAGAGAACTATATTACACTATGAATGAAATTCTTAAATGAACAGCAGTCTCCAGTGGCAAGTTAATGGACACTAACCTGAGAGTAAGCCCCAGAGGGTTTACACATAAATAAATATGCATTGGATTGAATTTTCAATTTAAGATTTTAAATTATCTTTAGAACCCATTTGCAACTGGAGTCTAAAGTCTGGAACTGCATTTTTGAAAATTATTAATTACTAAGTAAAAATAGTAAAAGGAATGTGGGAGAGGGTAATCACATGGAGGAACTTAAACATATGAGAATGATTGTTTAAAGTATAACTAGGAAAATTATTTGTCAGTCTATTTTCTTTATCTTAAATCCCCAACAGAAGTGAAAGAACTGGATTGAAATCAGAGCTTGTTGTGGTAAAATGTCCCATATTTCACTAGACAAAGTCATCAGATCAGATGTGAATTCTATCTGGAGCAAAATTTGGTGGCAATCATAAGATGTTGAGGAAGAAGACAGAATGACTGTGTTCATGTTTGAATTACAGCTATTGTATCTGGGCTGCAAAACTCTAGATGACCATGAGTTAGAGTTTCTGTATTTCCTTGCTGCCATGTAGCAGTCCTCCAGATTTTTGCAGCCCAGATATGATAGCTTTCATTTAATGTTAGATAGGAAAAAGACCTTTTATGAGACTAGCACTATAAAACAGGCCTACTTTATTTGTCATCCACCAAGGCAACCCCCCCGCTGCTGGCTATCAATGGTGGCCTGACATATCTTTTGCTTTCATCATCCTATCAAGGGTGACTTCAATGTAGCAAGAGATAATAAGTGATTCCCCCATTTTTATTATCCTCACATTTACATGCAAAACATATGCATTCAGTTCAGTTCAGATGATCATGACCTGTAATATTATTTTTCCCTAAAGAGTATCATATTCATCATTTTTATGTCACATTTTACACAACGTATTGTAAATTCTTCATTCAAGAATAGTGTTAGCAGTCAGGGCAGCAGTCATCAAATACTCTGGTTTGCTTTGTTTTCACTTGTATTATATCCTTTGTCCAGGGAATTCAAAGCAGTGTGGATGGTTCTTCCTTCCTATGTTATTCTCATTGCAATCTTCTGAAGAGCATTTATTCTGGGAGAGAATGATTGGCACAAGGATACTCAACAGCTGAGGGTCAGACTATCACATGTTATACCAAACACGTAGATTGCCCTTTGTCTGTGCAGTTATAGCCTAAAAAGTAACTGAATTAGAAACAGCATGGACTAAAACTGTGCCACAGAAAAAGGAGATATCGGGGGCGGAGCTGGCGTCGCGGCGATACGGCGGGCGATCCTGGGCTCCCAGGATGGCAGCCGATATCTCCTCGCCCGGACGGTCCCGATGGACCTAAGCCGTCCCGTAGAGATGGCGAACGCAAAGGGCGCGTCCCGCGGATCTCAGGGACGCCGCAAGTCCCAGATCGATCCGGGGAGAAGCTCTTGAAGCCGGTGGAGGAGAGGCAGCCAAAAATGGCTGCGAAAGCCGGGACAGCTCCAAAGGAAGATGGAAGAGAAGGGTGTCAACTGGGTGAGATGGACTTTTACTATTCAACTATTCTTAGAGAACACCTTAAGTAACTTAAAGAGATTTTTAAAAGTGAAGAAAAGTGGATTAAGCGGCGAGATTGAACCCTATTAAAAAAAAGAAGGGGAGAGAAAATTTTTCTTTTCAACTTTCCTTTTAGTGGAATTGACAAAATATTTTTCTTTAACAAAAAATATATTTTTAACTGGATTGGATTTCTCATTTTAATACTCAATAACTTTTTATATTAAGCCTTTTTTTTACTAAGTTTTTTATTGTTATAAGAAATTTATATCTTTTTGACTTTGAAATGGGGAAAGTGGAGTTAAGAGAAAGTAAATGAAAGAAAGTTGCACTGCCATTTAGAGGCGCGAATTAGTGCTTTTTTTTTCATTGTGACGCACGCTCAAAGACCCTGTGCTTTCTAAAAAGATAGTGGGATGTGCATGTTTATACAGGTGCCATCCGTAACTATAAACAAGAAAGTGGAGTTGAAAGCGACTTTGAAAACATTAAGATGGAAAGTTTGAGCCAGTCACAAGAGCCTTGATTAGTGGCAGTAGCTCTTTTTTCTGCTAGAAGCTCTGCTTTGCTTTCTATTCCCCCCAGATGGATTTTTTTTTTAAAGAGGCTTAGCCTTTTCCTTCTTTTCCTTTTCTTTTTATTTTTCCTTCTTTTTTTTCTCTCCTTTTGCTTCTTTTTTCTCTTATTTTTGGCAAGAACAAAGATAAAGAATCCTTTGACTCAATGAAGGTTTATCAAGATAATAGACTATACGAGAAACACAATGCAGAAAAGATCTTTAAACTATTGAGGATGACTATAAAAAATTGGAAGAAGAGCTGCAGAAATTCTCAAAAAAAAAAAAAGATATTAAAGCTAAAATGGACTTAATTAAACATAAAACGGGATCATTGGAAAAGGAAGAAATAGTACAAGAAATCAGAAACATTAAACGGAATTATTGTGAGGCCTATAAACTGAGAATTAAAAGGGTTAATCAACTGATAAATGAAGAGAGACAGATTTGTTCTTGGCACTGAGGGTGAGAAAAAGATTATACAAGATTATAATGGAAAATCGTACTAAGAGAATGTACAAAAAGAAGAAGTAAAACAATATTGAAAGAAACTATTGCAGATGTTTAAAGAGAAAATCAGGGGAATACAACAATGATGGAACTGACAGAAGCTTCCAAAAGCAGAATGTTCAAAAGGACACTTATTATTGCTTTCTCTTATCCAATAATATAGAAAAAGGAATGAATAGCCAGATATTTTGGGACATTGAATGAAAAGGGTGAACTCAAAATTATGCAAGCGCTGGAATAAAGTATAAATCTGAGATATATAGTTAAAAATTGTATAACATGTAGTGAAATCTGGTTAGAACTGTAACTTGGTTAGAATTGTAATTGATACTGTAACTGATATTGGTTAGAATTGTAACTCTTAAGAATTGGAAAAATTAAAAAGTACTTATGCAGGAGGAAGTTATTCAAAATTATGGAATGTGCAGAGATGAGTTAAATTGAGATTTGAAATTAGAGTAAGAAGATAAGCAATTTTATATGACACGGGATTTGTTTTTATTAATGATTAGATGAGAAAATATAGTAATGTAATAGATTAGGAAATTTTATAATAGAAATTTGATATTAATTATTATATATATACACATATAATAGATAGATGGAGATGTATTACTAATCCTATTGAAAGTTAAAATTTTTTGTAATATATGATTTTATAGATTAGCTATGAATGATTAATAATTGTTAATTGATAAGTATACAAGTATATTTTTGAATAGATGATATGAGAATTTAAGATTATGAAAGGGGCACCAACGAGTTTAACTGGTTGACACACGGTATAAAATGGAAGATGCTTTTTTATGCCTTTTTATGTTTTTGTTTGTTCATGTTTGTTTTGTGTTTGTTGTAAAAATAAAAAAAAACATTATAAAAAAAAAAAAAAAAAGAAAAAGGAGATATCATCCTTGTTGTGGGGGAACATTAGGAGCATGTAGTGCTATATGCACTGCCTCAAGCTCCTGAATGAAATGTGGGGTAAAGATCTAAGAAAGAAAGAAAAAGGGGGAAATGAATATGGATAGCTATTGGCTGTGTGATTAGCACAGTTTGTAATTTGACCTTGTGTTGCTTTGGATCTCATGAATCCAAAGTCCTAACGCAGTGCCATGTTTTAGGGTAAACCATCCTTTAACCAAAGCTGGGAGTCATGTCATCCATTCAAAAAACTGGGAATAGAACCTTTAAGCCACTTTGCAACTATCTCTGAATCAGGCTGATTGGTGCCAAGATTCACCAAGATTAAATCCTGCAATCTCTTTTAGTGCCAGAGCTCAGTTCTGGAACAGAGAAAATAATATCAGAGAAGAGATCATTTCTCTGTAGGTGCTGCCTGCTTTTACATTTTGCTTTCAGCTGAATAACTGCAACCAATCCACATACATTTGCAAATAGGAGCCTTAGGCTACAGGAAGCCTTGAACTCCAACAACTCTCTTTTTAAAAATCAAGCATCAGATTCACACATGCATATTTAAGGTGCTTTTGTTCTGCGCCCAAAACCTGCATACTTTCTGAAACAGATTTTTTTGTATGCTGAAATGATTGCCAGCACGTGTATGATGGCTTCAGAAGACGGATTTTTTGTGCTGTTTTGTGATGGACAACGTATTATTGAGAAGCTAACCAAAGCAATAACTTACATTTAACTGGTATATGATTTTCTCCTCCAACCAAAATGCATTATTTATGTCCATTTACAGATGATTTAAAAGGCAAACAAATTTCTACATCTTGTTTAACTACTTCTGCATCAGAAAGTTATGCTTTGTAAAAAAAACAAAAGCTTAGCACAAAACAGATCTGAAAATATATCCTGCTCTGCCTGTGACTCCTCCAGAGTGATACTTAGCCCAGTCAGTCAATTGATATGTCAAAGCAGAATATTTTATGCTTATTAAAGGGTACATGAAGTGTCTTAATTTTGAAATCTTCTTCAGTGAAGGACTTGCACATTGTTAAAAGATGCATTTCAACCATGACATCCATGAAACACATATTGACAATATATATGTGATTTTTAAAATGTGATTTGCTTCTTCTGGAATAACTTCAGTTTTAAGCCTTTAGGCTATCCACACTAGCAATTTATAGCATAATCCAGCCGCCACTGTGGTGGTATATCACTGATGTGGACAGGCTTTATATTACCACAGTGAAGGCTGGCTGATGCTATAAATCTCTAGTGTGAATAGCTTCAACTTAGGGATTGTTTACAAAAGTCTGCTCCAAGTGACCCAGTGGGCTTAAACTGTCTTTCTGTTTAAGCAAATCAGGATATTACTCATTTTTGCCGTGACTTAATGTTAATTGGCAATGGCCCATTACCTCATTAAACTAAACACATCTAGCAGTAAGAGATGGGCTGAGTTGCAGGGGGCTGACAGCGAGCATATTGAATATTTGTAAGAGACCATCAGCCTAGTACAGAGAAAACACTAATTAAGAAACAGTTTGGTTATACAATCTAGTCAGCAAACAATGAGAATTTCATTAAAAGTAAAGGGATAACATTGCAGAATATCTAAAAACTCCTGCTTTTGCTTACAATTTAGTTTCACCTTGTTGGAGATTCCGCTGACTTTCATTTGGAGCCTGAAGTTGTGCATTTTTAGTTTCCTGTGTCACTCATTCACTCAATAAGGATCCATCTATCTCCACATTCCTTGAGATTTAGACTTTCATTGCAGTATTCCTGGCTTTTTAATAGGAAGGAAGCAGAGAACCTCATATGGAAGGGCAAAGAGAAATACCCGCCTTTTAAAAATGAAGAGGAAATAATTTCTAAATAGGTTTCAAGTTTCTAGCATTTCTGATTCTGACTGATATAATGTACCTCCCAGGTGCTTTCTGCCCCACCTTTAGCTAGTTCAGTTGCTTATATCCTGATCTCTTGCTTGTTAAGGACCATGGTTCTATGCTAGTCTGGCTCCTGTGGCTATTTCTGCCATATATCTGACTGTGCACTAAGCAGATGTGATGGTATGTGGGAATGACCTTGGGAGGCAGGAGGAAAAGCTCAGACTAGACAATCACCATGCAAAAGGTATCTCAGCCCACAGAAGCAAAAGGGGTGTGGAAAGTGTCTCAGAAGGGACCCTTCCCAGATTTCTGGAGAGTCAAAGTAAAGGAGGGGAGAAATGTTTTCAGACTTGCAAGATTCTGCTACTGAAACCTTACAATAAGGATAGTCCTAGTACTCATGTTTTGCACTTGTCTGGACTACTGACAGCAGGCCAGTTGAATTTGTCCAAACTGCTGCTTTCCTATACCCACAGAGCACTATATGGTTGTCCTCAAGAAAAGGCTGGAGAGGCAAAATGGCTGGGACACCTTCAAGGAAGGAAAGTGATTGAGATGGAGAAGAAATAAAATAGATCTCAGCTAAAGAGGTAAAAACCAGCTATGTGCTACTTTCCCAAGCAACAGGCATTGCTTGTCATGTAGATTGTGAATTACAGTTGGATTTCTCAAAAACATTTCAGAGGAGGAATAGTAAGAAATGCACACTACGTTTATAAAGTCTTAGATCTCAAATGAACACTCATATTCTTTGCTGCCACCACACATCTAATGCTGTCCTTTGTGAGGCCTCTTCATGACTTTTATCTCTGGGAAAAGGGTAAATTCTGCCCACCTCCTTTTCAAAAAAAATTATTAAAAAGATCATTGGTCCATATGGAAAACCTGTTACTTTTATGACTGGATTACTATGTTGTCCAATAGTAAAACAGCTATTGTTTTACTATTGATAAAGCTCAAACTTTATCAGACTCGTGCAACTATTTGAGTGCTTATTTTTTATACAGCCTCCTCCAATAAGGCAGCCATGCTCAATAACTCATCTATAAGAGATGCCCTATCTTATTGTCTGTGTATACATGTTACATGTCAATAATTAAATATTCAATTCCTTGGCATTCAAATTAAATAAAGCTCAGGTAGGTGTTTACTGGTAAGAAAATTCCCTCTGCATAACTATATATTTTTGTCCATATATCCTAGAACTGAAGGTTGGATGGATAAAAAAAAAAATTGCCAGAGAGATTAGTTATTACTTACATTTAATTGAGTCAGCCTCATTTTCAACTGACTACATAGACAAATGCTTATACCTCAACCTGTATTTAGCAACAGCCTACAACGCTTTGAGGACATTCCAATAATCTCTTTGATCTCATCAATCCAGTTTATCTGCTGTCTTCCCTCTTTCTATTTCTCTCAACCTTACCAAGAATCATTATTTTTTCCTTAGCCCATCATCTCCTTGCATCACATGTCCAAAGTATATGAATTCCTGCTTGCTTATCATCATCATCTCAACGGAACAGTCAGCATTTATTTGGACTAGGACAGATTGATTAGTTCCTGCAGTCCATGGCCCCCCTAGCAACTATTTCCAGATCCATAATTCTCTCCCTCTTTCTCAGTGGCCAGCTGTCACAGCCATACATCACTACTTGAAAGACTCTTGGTCTGTCTATTCTGATCTTTGTTGCCCTTGAAATGTCCTTATCCTTCAAGATCTTGCCAAAGATGTACACTGAAATACTCTGGCACAAATTAATCACCGTTTAGGAGAGTTCCTGTTTGATTATTCAACAGCAGGTAGCCTTGTATTGTCAAGAGTCCCCATACAGCAGTGGGGATAAAATGGGTTAACAAGAAATATAACCAAATAAAAAGTAGGAAATTATCCCTGATCAGCCAAGCAAATAGATAATAATATGAAAGTATATTGAAAAGCAGTATAATACAGTATAATATAAAATGCTTTACTACCACATATAAAAAAGTCATTGAAATATTGGATGTGAATCATGTAGATCCAAGTACTTATACAATCAAGTTGCTTACTCCCCTACTTTGCATTTCCTGGAATACAAAACAGATCAGAAAATGGTAATGTTAGTAATTACTAGTTAGTAATAGTAATCTGAAAACTTCCTAGCTTTTCAGATGCAGTTCTTGTCTCAAAACCTGCATATTATAAAAAAAATAAAAATCTCCTCTCACCCCTATGGGTGCCATGTATCTTCCTCAGTCTTGGGTCCCCTATCAGAGGCCAGGGAATTTGAGGGTTCTGTGCAGTATCTTAGCTGTTCCTAGCATTGTACTTTTCTGGACAGAGAGCTCTGATGTTGTTCCTGGGATCTGTTGGAGCCATTCTCCCAGTTTAGGAGTAACAGCCCAGAGTGCTCCTACCACCACTGGGACCACTTTGGCCTTTACTTTCCACATCCTCTCTACAGTATTTCCTCCTTCAGGCCCTGGTACTTCTCCAGCTTCTGATGCTCCTTCTTCCTGATGGTGCAGTCAATTGGCACTGCTATATCTATCACCACCACTGTCTTGTCTACTACCACGATGTCTGGTTGATAGGTCAGTACCTGCCTGTCTGTCTGGATCTGGAATTCCCACAGGATCTTAGCACTGTTATTTTCCATGACCTTCTGTGAAATCTCCCATCTGGACTTGGGTGGGTCTAGCCCATACACTGTGCAGATGTTCCAGTACACAGTGCCAGGTACTTGGTTGTGCCATTCAGTGTATGCTGTTCCTGCCTGCATCTTACACCTGCCACTATGTGTTGGACTGTCTCTGAGGCCTCTCTGCACAGTCTACACCTTGGGTCCTGTCTAGTGTGGTAGACCCCTGCTCCTATGGATCTGGTGCTTAGTGCCTGTTCTTGTGCTGCTATGATCAGTGCCTCAGTGCTGTCTCTTAGTCCAGCCCCTTCCAGCCACTGGTAGGATTTCCCAATGTCAGCCACCTCAGCTATCTGTTGGTTGTACTTCCCATGCAGGGGTTTGTCTTGCCATGCCACTTTCTCCACTTGAACCTCCTCCCATTCAGGCATTCTCTCAGCAGCTCATCTTTGGGTGCCATGTTACTGATGTACTCCTGGTTGCTTTGCATTTCATCCAGGACAATGGCTTTGACATTCACCAGACCCTGCCCACCCTCTTTCTGGCTGGTGAACAGTCTCTGGGTGTTTGATTTGGGTTGGAAACCTCTGTACATTGTGCGGAACTTCTGGGTCTTCGTTCAGCAGCCTCCATGTCCTGCTTTGGCCAGCTCACTATACTGGCAGGGTATCTGGTAACTGACAGGGCGTATGTGTTGATGGCATGGATCTTGTTCTTCCCATTGAGCTGGCTCTTCAGGATTTGTCTTATCCTTCGGTGGTACTTAGATGTTGCTGTCTTCCTTGCCTCCTCATTGTGGTTCCCATGTGACTGTGGGATACCAAGGTACTTGTAGCTGGTCTCTCTGTCTATGTGGCCCACTGGTAGTTCCCCCATCAGTCTTAACTACCTTCCCTCTCTTTACTACCATTTGGTCACTCTTCTCCAGTCCAAATGACATCCCAATGTCCTCACTGTAGATCCGTGAGTTGATGTCAACGTTCACTCTTAGCAAACCGCTTGATGTCATCCATGTAGAGGAGGTGGCTGATGGTAGTTTCACTCCTGAACTTGTACCTGTATCCAGTCCTTGTGATTATGTGGCTGAGGGGGTTCAAGCCTAGGCAGAACAGCAGTGGGGACAGTGCATCACCTTGGTATATGCCGCACTTGATAGCCACTTGTGCGAGCTGTCTTGAGTTGACTTCCAGTGATGTCTTCCACAGCCCCATTGAGTTCTTGAGGAAGGTCCTTGTCCTACTGACTTTGTATAGTGCCAGGCATTCACAGATCCATGTGCCTGGCATTGAGTTGTAGGCTTTCCTGTAGTCAATCCAGGCTGTGCTCAGATTGGTCTATCTAGACCTTGAATCTCATGCAACTGCTCCATATAATGAGCAACTGGTGTTTTGAGCCTCTGGTGTTGTTCACAATACCCTTCTGAGCTGTGTTCATGTACTGGGATAATATGGTCCTGTATTTTGGTGGCTATGATGCCTGATAGGACTTTCCATGTTGTGGGGAGGCAGGTTATTGGCCAGTAGTTGGATGGTGTTGTTCCCTTGTGGGGGTCTTTCATGATCAGCATTGTCCTTCCTAGTGTTAGCCAGTCTGGGTGGGAGCCTGCTGCTAGCAACTGGTTCATCTGTGCTGCTAGGTGTTCATCCACTGCTGTTAGTTTCTTTAGCCAGTAGGTATGGATCACGTCTGGGCCAGGTGCTGTTCAGCTCTTTATGTTCTTGATCCACTATGGATGTCTGCTACTTCCTGTTCTGGAAGATTGCTATGGTCTGCTTCCAGGTCCTGCAGCCACTTTGCACTGGTGTTATGTGTCTTCTTTTTCTCTCAAATGTTCTTCCAGTACTGCTCAGTTTCTACTGTTGGTGGCTCTGCTGTTACTGTGTGGTTGCACTGCAGTTGGGAGTACACCTTGGGATGTTCTTTGGAGAACAGGGCATTTATCTGCTTGGCATCTGCTTCTCTAGTATATCTCCTTAGACTGGCACCAGTGCCCTGAGCCTTTGTTTAGCAGTCTCTACGGCTTCAGATGGAGTCAGGCCCATGTATTTTTTCAGTAGCTGGGTCCTATCCTTAATCTGTACACCCTTCGGTTGCTCCACCAGCTGACTATCTTCTCTCTGAGTTGCCTTGACCTTAGCCTCCAATCTTCTTTTCCTGGGGGGTATGTACTGCTGTTGTTCTTAATCATAATCATCTCCAGGATTACAGTGGCTGTCGTGTATACCAGTTCATTGGTTTCAGTTATGGTGGTAGTACGGATTGTTGTGAAGGTTCTGTTGGCATCTTCTAGCATACTATCTGATGGTACTTCTCCACTGAGGCTTGGTAATCAGTCTCGAGGTTGACTGTAGCTAGTTTATCCATGATATGTTATGCCTCATATCAGCTGCTGTGCTCTGTAATGGAGGGGGTGGCAGTGACGTTCTAGCTTCAGGTGTTGGCTGCACATCCAGTTGTTCTTCTGGGTCTTCTTGAGTCCAGGATGTAATATGTAGTTGGTCTATCTCAAGCTGTGAGAGCAGCTTCCTCTTCACTATGTTGAAACGTTGGGTAATTAGTTGTTTCTCAGTTAGTCAGGTCTTCTGTCCATCCCTAATTCCTTCATACGTTTCATATATCCCCTCTCATTAGGTCTACTGTTGTAGTAGCATTCCATCAGTTCCAGGTTCTCTTGTCTTATCCATGTATGGTTTGTTCCCCAACATCTGACACAGACCTTGTTAAGCTGGGTGATGTCTGGGCCACCATGACCCACTTGTTTGTGTCACTCTCATATTCTAGGTAGGCAGGTGAAGCATTAGGGGGTCTTTGCCAAGGCCCCTACTGGTAAGGTAGGTACCAGCTGGGCTTTGAACCTTGATCTCCTGCATCAAAGACGGTGCTCTAACCACTATGCTATCCAGCCATTGATCTATACACACACACAAATATGTGTGAGTGTGTATTACAGAAAACTGCATAAAAATGTCCCTATATGCAGAAATTGCTTGTTTTTAAAAAACAAGCAAACAAAACAGTAAAATTGATTTATACTGAGAAATGCAAATTGACCAGATACTGAGTTATCTATCCATCCCTCCTCCTAGATAAGAAGAGCAATATACTTATATTGTCTGGAATATTTCCAGGAGATATTTAATGATTCAGCTGAGGAATAGTTTGGTTACATAGAAACAAATGATGCTTTAAGAAGTGGCCACTCATGGAACTAGTAAAAGCCTATTAGAATTTTCAACTAATTAACTACATGCCATTATCAACTTATTATTTTTAAAGAAATAAACACACTATTTTATTAGCTGAACAAAAATTACAGAACATTAAACATAATTAAGTTCTTGGACATTTACTGCATATAAGCTTACTGATTTCTTCATAATGGATATCTTGATTGCCTTTATAGAATAAAGAGAATTAGCATCTGATTGTGTGACTGATCCTTTGTTTTTTGGAAGTGGTTTGCCCCCTATTGGAAGGGAGGACTTGCTCCTGCTATCTTTGAGTGTCAGGTTTTAAACAAAAAGGAACTGGAAATAGCTATCCGGTAGTGCCCTGTACGCAATTTTTGGGAAGCAAGATAGATTTGAAACAGCAGGATTAGATATAGAGCACAGCTCATGGGTAGAATTATGCCCTTAGCAGGAGTTAATATTGGTTTAATCTGAAGAACCTTCAATTAAAAATAACAGGTAACAGATGGTTGGAAAGACCCTGACATGAGATTTTGGACAGCTACTGGCACTCAGAACTGAAAATAGTAGACCAGATGGGCAAATAGTTTAACTTGATTGAAAGCAAGCTGCTTTATATATATATATTGACATTGGGCTTTGATAGTAAGTGTGGTTTCCAGTGTTGGGAGTTATAGTTCAGTGCTCCCCCACCTCTCTGACACTCTAATTTTCCTTCTCATTGTTAACTTTGTGACAAATCTTTGCTTGCCATTACATCTGCCATGGGCCATTTGGATTACATAATCCTTCATTAGCCCTGAAACTATGATCCAACTGAATCTATAGCTGTTGTTTGCTGAGTCTGAATGCAACAGAAAACTATGATTTGCTGCTAAACAGAAAAGAAAATGCAAAATGACCCCCTGAGCACACAGCTGATTTGTGTAACTCCAACCATGTTTTAATGCAGTGCTCTTCCAGATGGTGCTGAAATATGACTCCCAGCAACTCTAGCCATCATTGCTGTTGATATGGAAAGCTGGAAGGTGTAGTTCAGCACCATCTGGGGGGCCACAGGTTCTTCATTCTGGACCAGTTCTCTGAGTTGGCACCACACAGCACCATATGGCTTTGGTTTGTTTCCCTGTCTTCTAGGAGAAGAAGAACATGCATTTTACTATGATGGGATAGTCATGGCTTAGCAAAAGAGCACAGATGCATTCAGATACCCCCAGTTCAGTCCCAACAATCTCATATAAAAAGGATCTTGAACAAGTAACTTGGAAGATACCTCTGTAGAGAAAGCCACTGATTGTTGTACAAGATACTGTTGGACTAATTGATTACATTTGGTTAATTACTCTGTAAAGCAACTTCACAGGGAGAAGATGACTCAGTTCTCCTTTGTGTGTCTTTAGAAACAATCAGTGTTGCGTTGGAATAAAAGGAGTATTATGGATCATCTTTGAAGAGAATAGCAAATACTGTATGTCTTTCACTAGTTAGTTAATTAATTATTTATTATGGTCGCTGACCAAACTTCTGCAGGTTAATGAAGTGCACGAATAGCTTCTGTTTGAAGTAAAAATATTTTAAAGGATAAAAATTGTAACTAGATCATCAAGGTGATTAAGATGTGTTGGGTTTTATAGACAGTATAACAAAATTTTGCCACATTCAGGGAAACGGAACCATACTAGTCTGACAGGCACAGCTGTATTTAAAATAAGTCAGAACTGTTTTGAATCTTCATCAATAGAGAGTTAAAAAATTGGCCCTTGTGTCCTCATAAGGAGGTGCAGATTGTGCCATTGTAGAAAAGAACTATTGAGTCTATAGCCTCAATGGTTCTTTTCTACAATGGCACAATCTGAGCATATATGGGACTCTGTTTACCTTTAAGCACAGCTGCTAGGAGGGCATTAAAGTCTGGTAATGTTATGCTCTTCAAAGTCTGGAAATGGTAATTGAATTTAAATATCTTGCCAGGCTGAAAAAAGGGGCTTGACTATTCAGACACATATTTGTAGGTAAGGCCAATTGGTCCAATTTGCCTTCCAAGTCTCTCGTGCATTGCTTGAGGGCAGTAGTTGCTCAGGCATAGCCCTTTATCAAAATAACCTCTTCTGAGAACCCACAGCATTGCAGTTTTTGTGAGAGTGATGTTTCCCATGCTGATTTGTAAATATCTGCTATAATCAAAGAACCTACTGTAGATCTTCTGAAAAAAAGCAACAACAGTTGTTAGCTGGGTGGACTTAACAACTTTCAGAGACTCTGTGATGCTGAAAATCAGATGTAAGACCCTGTGGTTGAAGTTGGGCTCTATGGAGCAGTTAAGTTTGTGGCTGCTATACCAGCTTCCTTGCTGCATAGCATCCCTTCTTGAACTCATTGGGGCCATTTAAAATATAGTCCTTAAGAATTGAGATTGAACCGATTCCAAAAAGTACCAGGAGCAATATGGTGCCAACTGAGCTCCAAACAAAGGTTGTGTATGTGCCTTGGCCAAATACGTAGCATTACTAGAATAATGTACCCTCTGGCAAGGTGAAAGGACTTTATTGCTGCTACTGATTTTTGCACATGAAGCCTGAGTTTGCTAGAAATATGAAAACTATGCCCAAATATTTAAAGATTTTAACTTGCTCTATTGTTTGACTCCTTAACTACCAGGCATGTGCTCTAGGTTGCCTGCAAAAATTAGGGTTTCAATTTAATTGATTTCATATGCTTCTTCTGAATAATAAGTGGCTAAGCACTAGAGCTTGTTTGAATTCTTGCTTCATGTTTGCGATAGTAACTCTGCATCATTTGCATACAATAAGATTGCAATGCGCTTATTGGTTAACTTTGGGGGATGATGAATTATTTATTATGGCCACAAGAGAACTGATGTACAGAGTGAATAGCTGGGGAGGCAATACTTACTCTTCTTTAACCTGGAATTTCTTTAGTACAGTGATACTACAATGAACCTTTATTTTAGGTTCAGTTTTCATGGAGCATGTACATTAGCAGAAGTAACCATCTATCTGTTGTGGTATTTTTGAATTTGCCTCACAGCTTTGTCCTGGAGATAAGGGTCACTGACATCAATAAATGCAGCGTACAACGTGGAACCTGGCTTGGCAGAGTAAAAAAATTGAGCATCCGGCTCTGAAACCTGCTTACTCATCTGCTAGAATTTAACAGTTGGTTACATCAACACTTAGCATAAAACTTGCTTACTATCCTTAAGAGGTTGATGGGCCAGTAGTTAGCAAGCAGATCTGAATTGCCTTTTTCATATATAGTCACTGTAATAACTAAACCCCAGTCCTTTGATATTTGAACAGCACACTTGGTATAAGTGAATAGAGAAACTAAGGCCCACCATTCCAGATTACTGTATAGAACGTCAGGACTGCCTTAGACTTTACTAGGCTTAAGTTGTTTGACAAGTCCTCTTATTTCAGAACTTATGACAAGTACCCAAACTGGGAGCAATTTCATGTTGGACTTGATCCAATCCAGGCATGTATTTTTGTGCATTTAGGGCCCTAAAGTGATCTTCCCATACTGTTGCCAGAAGAAGATAGGGGGTGAAAGGGGCCTAGTGATTGGATAAGAAGCTTTCAAGGGCCAAAACAAGGCTGGATTACTAGTTTGTGATGCTGCCATTAATTATTTCCAGAAGCCTTTAAAATTATTTTTTTCTTAATTTATAGCAAGTGTTTGCACTGTTTTTTCCAGCCATAAAAGTTCCTGGATGGAATGTAAAGCTGGATCTTCATTATATATTTTGAGTTGGATAACCAATTATTTCCTAGCCTCTTGCCACTTGGAATCAAACCACGTCTGGAAGGGGCAGGCCTTAATCTCAGATTGTACTTGCTTATCTGATATCAAGGCAGATCATGTTGGTTGAAGTAGCTGAACAAGTTTGCTGTAACTCTGTCAGATGCAATTTCTGGGCCCACCTTCAACAGTTGTAGAGAAAACCTGCAAAGCTGTTTCAAAATATGATAGTTCAAATATTACCTCTTTCAGCTGTTGTGTCCATTTAACATAGACTAGCCTTGTATTTGGTTCCACATTAACAGTAGGGTTTAATTTCATATGTTCTTATTGCTAAAATGCCAGAAATACAAGCTCTATCAGATTACAATCTATGTAGAAATTTTACATATGCCTTGAGATTACAATATAGCCTTTTGATATATTTGCTTCTAAACTTCTAGTTTAGAATTTTTTGTGCATGATCAATGCACACACCCACAGAACCAGGATCACTAGTTTAATAGCTTTCACTGAAAATAGTCACAGTATGCTTTTCTCTTTTTTAAAGCAACTGGCAATTTTACTTATAAATATCTAGAACACAGGAAATTAAAACTAACAAAAACTGGCAAAAGGAAATGTGTTACTTTGCCAAGATGTAATATAGAAGTGCCCTTTATTTGTGAATAATTCAAATGTATAGTCATTCTGTTAGAAGAGTTTCCGGTAAATGGCTACAATTTCACTCTTTTTGTTACACCTATTGGGCCTTATATTTCAGTGTGCTGCTTTGACTTTACAGCACTCTGAATTATTGCAAAGTTGTGCCAAATCTTGGAGCATTTTTGCATTGTTAATCAATATTAACTAGCAAGAGAGCTATAAAATTCTCTAGCACAGCAAGACTCAGGAGTGGAAGTAGGAGGACGGTAAATAAGGTTTACACATGGTTACATATACTACTTAACAATAGGCCCCATTCAGTATCAAGAATTCTAAGCACTAAGTGTGAAGTTAGTTCTCACACAGTCATTAAAAAATATGATATCAAACTTAAATGTATATGCACAAAATTAAAGCAACAAAATGCACATATGTGCAGGCACAATAAACATTTTTTTTAATCTTATCTTGCTAGCCTGTTTCTTTCTTCTAAAGCTACCTTTAACATGAATGCTGTAATAGTGCAATACTTCTATCTCTTCCTTGTACATAGAAAGTTGCTGGTTTAAAACCCAGCAGATTTTCTTATTTCATCTGTTCTTTCCTTGTGCTCCTATTTTTTCCTATGACTTTTTTTAAAGTCCAGCAGTGCATGATTTTACTATTTTTCCAGTCAATTGAAGTACAAGGATTTTACTCTCAGTTCCCAAACTACACATAGAGTCATAGTTTGCCATGGTGGCTCATTCCTCCTTGTGGGGTAAAGCCTGACACTAAGTTTCAAATCATGTCATTTGAAATGTGTGGGGTTTGGAGGTCCTTAGTCTAAAGCAATAGTAGCAGTTCTCAAATATCTATTTATACCCAGATAGCTATTCATTTTCAGTTGTAATATCTATATAACAATATTATTCTCATTTAAGCTGATAGAAGCAGATGTATTTGGTCAATACATATCTTTTTTATTGTCCTATCATGACAATATATGCTCATCAAGATAGGTGTGGTAAATGACTTCTTTTTCTAGAAATTACTCTGCCCTCTTCTCACACCATTTTCATTATGCTAGGTTTTTAGCCAAGCCCTAAAAGCACTTATTTATATTCATGTACAGCATGATTCATATTCAGTTCAACACAGAGAGGTCAGGAGTAGGAACCAGCAGGTGTATAGAATGATGGCAGACACAACCAGTGAAACCCTTCACAAGTTCACTTTATGCATACCAATCATGTTTGCCTCTCAGCAAGATTTAGAAGAGGGCATGCAGTAGAATTAGCAGTCCTGAGTTATTCTGTAAAGATCACTGTATTTTTAATTGGATTTGGTAGTATTTACAGAAGTTTGTGAGAAAAGCTTTTGCACCAGCTTCCCCTGAATTCCAAATCTTCTGGTGGAAGTAGATAATTTAGAATGACTAAATTATCTCAGGGTATTCTTAACAGCCATGGAGCTTTGGTCCTCGTTATTTTTCTACAGCTTTGGTGCTCTGCAACACAATAGATCAGATTAAGAAAAGTCATTATTGACATAAAATGCTATGATTGATGGGGGGGGGGGGTAATATTGAATTTGTGTGTTGTCAAATGGGAATAATCCTTGAAATGAAGCCACCCTTGGCCACTCCAATCACAGCATTTTGGAATAATGAAAAGCTCATGGGAGTAGAGAGTGATCTGCTCCACTGCTTTGTCAATATCTCCAATCTTGCATCCTCAGCTGTTTTTGTACTCGGACTGTTTTCTGAGTTTTTCTGTTCCTAAGGCAGAGGGTTAGTGGACAGAGCTAATTTTACTGGCCTTTTAGCTCTTGCTCATTTGAAAAGACATCCTTCTTGCTTAAAAAAAAACCCTGTCCACCAGAGAAGATTAAATTCCCTAACTGTCAACAGTCTATGGGCCATAACAACTATTGTCACTGAGAAATCCCACATGATTTGGTAATAAGCCGTCCATGCACTTTATCTTACTGAAAAATTGTTGGGACTTTTTTCTTGCAGCTCTAGGAAATTATCAATGCTTGAACATTAATAGCCTGAATATGATCCCTCACCCCCCCCCCCCGATAGCAAAGATTACCATTACTTCACTCCAGAATTGCCCCAGTGACAGAAAAGGATTCATAACAACAATTTTTGCTCACAAGAGCTATATGAAAGGGCACTATGTTTGTCTCTCTCTCTCTCTCTCTCTCTCTTTTTTGCTTTCATCTGCAGTATAATCATTAGCCAGAGAAATGCAGAAATGCTGTTTGCAGTGCCTTTTTTTAAAGTTACTTTTCAATTTAAGCAGAATATAGTTTAGTCCTCCATGAGAAATTTCTTCTTTACACTACCAGGTAATATGTATGCTTTTAAGTAATCCCTTCATCTCTTTCCCTTGATACGGAAACAAAATCAGTTCCAACATATCCTAAGCTTCTTGTTAATTAAATTCATTTGTTTTACTTACTGAAGTATTTAAACAGAATGGCTGAAACAGAGATAAGACAACTGGGTCAAAACTTTTTTTTTACCTCGTACCCTGCTCGTTCCAAAGGCATTCTGGTAGCTTTATTCCGAGGCTGATATTTGCAGAGGTTATTTGGAGAACATCACATTTATAATTTATTTCTTTTAAAATTGGTTCACTGGGGACATCTCATTAGATCAGGAAACAGCAACTGCATTCCCAGCAGTTCTGTTTTGCATGGTACTGTTGAAGTCAGTGAAACAAAACTAGGCATTCACCTGGTGAACATCTGGACCCTGGGTTTCTTATACATCCCATGAGAATGGAAGTTACATAGGTTTCTTCTGACATTCCAGTTAAAGCTGAAAAGATAGATTGCTATGTTTAAAATGTTAAAGAGGAGTACATTGAAGACAATGTTTTAACATCACTGATCTGACTTTATTGTTCCTGTGTTAAACATATACTTAAAAGAAGGAGTGAAGTATGCAGTGAATATGCTTCAGGAAATATGATATTCTTTTTTAAAAAAAATATTCTTAAACAGGATGAGGCAAGTTCCTCAACCGGTAGTGAGAACTTGATGAGAAAACCTCCATTTGGTATGATTCTTGCTGTGAAACGCTTTTAGTCTATCTTGATGTCTCACATACTCTTTATTACTGCAACACAATAGTGAAGAGCCAAACAGTAAAGAGTGTGTAGGTAGAAGATAAGATGGTCTAGTGTTGGACCAGTGGCCAAATTCCACTGTACCATGCAATGCTTTTATGTTCTTGTGAAGGATTCTGGAGTAGGTAGTCTTTGGATTAACCCAGCAGAGCACATTTTCAGAATCCCTAAATGCATATTGGTTACGGCTTATTTGTTACCAGATTTTGAGAATATAATCTTTGTATAATGGGGAGAATCACAAGAACAAATAAAATATGGACTCTGCAATGTGGAAAAATGAGAAGTTGATATTGATATATTTCTTAATTGCTTCTTTACATGTCTGTTTCATTAAAAGGACAGGAAAAATAATAGAACCTTATAATAATGTTGCAACATCTGCTTGATTATAGATACAGAGACAGAGCATTCTGCAGGTAGTTCCTCTTCAAATACTCTTCAGTGAACAGTATGGTCTCTTCACACATGCAGTAAATTCACAGTTTAGTTCTCTTACATTTAAAGCTACAACTTCTCATCCATCCCTTGAAGTGAAGGGTATAATGTTCCAAAAAGTTGGAGAGAGATTGAGATGTGTCACCTTAGACAAAACACAGTGATGTCTGTTCACAATACAGTATTTAATGGCTCCTATCTTCCATTCCTGGATCCTCTGCAAGGACTGTTTATCTTAGTAAGTTCTATCCTTATTCAAAGCTTTGAAGGGTACGAATGTATGGTGAGCAAGACTGGATGACCTTCCTAGGCCTGCATTCAGTTCTGTAAGTAGCCAACCAGATACCAATGGGAAGTTTTCCTTATCTTAGTAAGATAGAAACCTCAGTCACTATGCCCAATATTCAGATGACCCCATCCAACAGACTGAAGGCTGAAAGTAATAAGCATATATTCAAATTAAAGTCATTATTCAGTGTGTTGATAGGGAATGTAAGATGCATGAACTGAGAACTATTTATACCAATGCTGAAAATAAAACTGCTATTCTAAGCAACATACTGTTCAGGGCAGATATTTTAGATTGCAGTCTTAACCTTTATACCTAGAAGTGTTATTGTTAAGAGGTTAACCTCTGAATAGACATGGCTGATCAGTTATGTAAAAAACTGTGATTGTTATTAGGGCTTTAAAATGGATTATACATCTCAAATAACCTATGGATAATACATCTCAAATAACCTATGGATAATACATCTCATTAGACATGCAAGGAGGAGGTTTCATTCATCTAGTTATAATCCCATAGCATGCTTCTGATTATCCAGGAAGATATGACTTAATTGTTCTTTGAGCCATGTTTTGGAGCCATTTAAAAAAAAGGAGGAAAAAACCCCAGCATGAAATTAAGAAGAGATTTATATTATCAATAAGGCTGCATAAACAATATGCAGTTTGTACTATAATCAATCCATGGATGAAAAACTGTTTTTTCCATTCATTCTTATCTACTAGAAAAATTATTAACAGCTAGTGCTTAGTTTTACCTTTCAAACAGCTCCTTTCAATAATCAGAATATAAATAAAATTGCATTTTTATAGAGCTACATAACCCAAAATAGTCCTCAACTGTGAAAGTGTATATATTTTTCCAAAATTAGGACATATTTATGTAAATTCATGTATATCATTATTCTGGGGACCAGAATATACAGTTCTCCTGTAAAAGTACAGTGAGTAATATTTGGAGTGATAATAAACTATGGGTGAGTAAAATATATTTTTGGATTGAAAACCAGTTTTTTAAATTAATATGTTATAATAAAGCCTGACATTGGAAGAAACTGATTTATATTAAAGTTTCTAATAATGGACTGAAACCAAAAAACATGCAGCTCAAACCTGAGACAACCACGAGGCATGCTAAATTAACCAAAGATGTATAATTCCAGGAGACCTCAAGTTGCCCATTTAGGATGAATGAAAACATTACAGACTTCTATATTTAGGTAAGAACAAGCCAAAAGAAAAAAAAAAATCACTGCACATGTATTAGATGGGGTATAGATTTTTGCCATAGTAAAAAGTAATAATTCCAATTTATTCTGCATTAGGTAAATGCCAGATTTTAAAACAGATAGACATATTGGGAAAGCATAATAGAAAGTTTATGAAGATTCTCAGTCATCCAGGTGGAATTGTCTGGAGTTGAGTCATGGCAACAGGACTTCTTTTCTTTTTGGTTAGAGATGTTTCAATACTTGTCCAAGCGATGTCTTCAGATTGAAGATGCTGCTTCGACAAGTAGTGAAATGTCTCTAACCAAAAAGAAAAGAAGTCCAGTTGCCATGACTCAATCTCCAGACATCATAGAAAGGCAACCTGTATACTCAGAGCTAAGAAAATAAAACCTATTGTGTGTGTATCAGCTGGAGAGCATAGTGGTTAGAGCAATGCCCTTTGAAGCAGGAGACTGGGGTTTGAATCCTGGCTGGTACCTACCTTACTACTAGGGGTCCTTGGGCAAACATCCCCTAATGCTTTACCTGCCTACCTCAAATATGGGAGTGACACGAACTAAGAGAGTCACGCCAGCTCAGACATTGCCTGGATTAACAAGGTCCACGCCAGATGTTGGGGAACCAGGACAATCAGACAATAAGTGGGCTATTGGAACAAACCATATATGAATGAGACAAGAGAACCTGGAATTGATGGAATGCTACTACAACAGTAGACCTAATGAGAGGGGATATATGAAACGTATGAGGGAATTAGGGATGGACAGAAGACCTACATCAACACTCAACTGCAAAACAGCTAGTTACCCAACGCTTCAACATAATGAAGAGGAAGCAGCTCTCACAACTTGAGATAGACCAACTACACATTACATCCCAGACTCAAGAAGACTCAGAAGAACAACTGGATGTGCAGCCAACTCTTGAAGCTGGAATGCCACTGCCACCCCCTCCATTACAGAGCACAGCAGCTGATATGAGGCATCAGATCATGGATAAACTAGCTACAGTTAACCCTTGAGACCAATTACCAAGGCTCAGTGGAGAAGTACCACTAGATAGTGTGCTAGAAGATGCCAATAGAGCCCTCACAACAATCCCTAATACCACCATAACTCAAACGAATGGACTGGTATACCCTACAGCCACTGTAATCCGCATAAAATAAGGTTGGAGGCTAAGATCAAGGCAACTCAGAAGTTAGTCAGTTGGTGGAACTAGAGAAGGGTGTGGAGATTAAGGATTGGACTCAACTATTGAAAAAATATATGCGCCTAACTCCATCTGAAGCCCTAGAGACTGCTAAACAAAGGCTCAAGGCACTGGCCACTAGGCTAAGGAGATACATTAGAGAAGCAGATGCCAAGAAGATAAATGCCCTGTTCTCCAAACAACCATCTAAGGTATATTCCCACCTGCAGTGCAACAACACAGTAATAGCAGAGCCACCAACAGCAAAAACTGAACAGGATTAGAAGAACATAAGGGAGAAAGAGAAGACATATAACACCAGTGCAAAGTGGCTGCAGGACCTCAGAACAGACCACAGCAATCTCCCAGAACAGGAAGTAGTCACTATCACAGTAGCAGACATCCAACAGCGGATCAAGAACATGAAGAGTTGGACAGCACCTAGCCCAGACATGATCTATACCTACTGGCAAAGAAACTAACAGCAGCGCATGAATGCCTAGCAGCACAGATGAACCAGCTACTAGCAGCAGGCTCCCACCCAGACTGGCTAACACAAGGAAGGACAGTGCTGATCATGAAATATCAGGACCTGAAGGAAGAACTAGAGAGGGTGTGGAAAGTAAAGGGCAAAATGGTCCCAGTGGTGGTAGGAGCACTCGGGGATGTGACTCCTAATCTGGGAGAGTGGCTCCAACAGATCCCAGAAACAACATCAGAGCTCTCAGTCCAGAAGAGTGCAGTGCTAGGAACAGCTAAGATACTGCACAGAACCTTCAAATTTGGAGGCCTCTGGTAGAGGACCCAGGACTGAGGAAAACAAATACTACCCATAGGGGTAAGAGAGGATTTTTTTTTTTATATCTATACACAGAATTCTACTTCAAAATTTGATTGATTTTGGGGGACCAGAGTATACCAGTATGCATAGATAAAAATGGAATCTTCAGCAATTGTATATACATAATTAAAGTGTTTATGTGTTCATCTACAGAAAGGTACTTGCTGCAGAAACTGGCAGTGAATCTAAGTAACAGTTTCTAGGTGCCAAACTAGACATTACAAGAGCAAGAATAGACTATCGTTCATTAATTTAGTACATATTTTAACTTGAAAAAGTCACTGTGCATTTTCATTATGAACCAATTTAAATCAAAACACGAGGCTGAAATCAGGGCTAGGCAGTCCATGGCCTTCAGGCCATATGAACTATTCTATCAGTGCCCTGCTTGTGCACTAGAGCACCCCGGGGTAATCTGCTTAAATTTGGTAGTAAAATTATTGTGTTTTGGCAAACATCATCTTTGCAGAAACCTGGTAGAATAATGAATTTGGAGAAATTTGAAAAGGCTATGGCCATAAAACACCACTTTTTTTCCCCTGTAATTGAGTACTGTTATAGAAACTAGCAGGTGAATATATATACAAAAAATAGGTAAATTATTAGTGCAATATTACACAGGTGTATGTGAGTCCTACTTGCAAATAAACAAGTCGAAGAATCAGCAAACTTCTTCAAGGAAACAAAATAGGGGATGGGGCCATTTCATGAAACTGTTTCTCCTTGAATCACTAAATATCTTTCACAAATTTTGGCTTACATATCTGTTTCTCCCCAGCTGTGATATGTGATGTGATGTGATATATACCTGTTAGGGCCCAACATCAATATCATGAAACTTTGAAATTTTGAAAGAAAAAAACCAGATATATTGATCTTTACTTTACATTCAAGCCAAGAACAAAAACAGCTTTAGCTTTATTTTTTCACTAGATATGCCTATAGCATCCCTTTATTCCCAAATATTTACCTTGAGCAGGTTTATATATGTCAGAAAACTCTTCACGTATGTGGCCTATCTCAGGATCAATGTATTATTCAAAGATAAAGGACATTAATCAATACTGCAGATATTTTCCAGTAGTTGGAAAAATCAAGAGAACTGGAACCAAACCATGTTAGTTATATTTAACAGTAGTAGTAGTAAATCCCATTTAAATAAAATTAAAAATCCACATGATTAACTTAAATTCTACTGATTTCACTTTAACTGGCTGCAATTCCATACATATCTACTGAGGAAAAGATACAGGTAAGAGCATTGAGCTCAAGGGGACCTATTCATAGATAGGGGTATGTAAGGTTGCAGACAAAATGAGAGTAATTTAGTTTTATTCTAATCTACAGTGGTAGGATGTTTAGGTTTGTTTCTGCTTTTCTGGTCTTCACAGTCCACTAACTGACTCTAAATAATGTATGAAATGTTACATCATTGAGAGATATTAGGTCAGTCTGGAACCAACAATTCATATGGTTAAGTTTTTTTTTTAAAAAAACAGCTACTTTCAATGACTGCTTTTTACACAAATGATAGCAAGGGATGCAAAAATGCAATCATGCTTTTGCACAATTGTGTAACTGTATGGCAACTCTGACCTCCCTCCATTTATTTGGAAAGCTGATTCTCCTTGATTCTTAACTCCTACAACAGTTTGTTACCTCATACTCCCAGCCACTCCTTCAATGTGTTATAGAAGTGCAAGAATTGATCTTACACTGAATCAGACACACATATGCCATAAGGAAAAGAAGCACAGAACTGCAGCTACCTATCTTATTTTCTAAGAATTTCACTAAGATCTATGTGAAGTCCGGAGGCATTGTTGAAATATAGATGCTTTGCTTCATAATATGCTAGTTACTCATTCATTATTTTAAATTAAAGCCATCTAAAAAAATAAGAAAGGCACAGAGCTTAGCTTAACGGATGCCACGGAATGTATTAGCGGTCACACTGTTGCCCCCTTGGCACTACACTTGGGATTCATTATTTAAATTGTTGAACAATGTCTTACAAGAGTGTGCTGGAGAGATTTTCCATTCCTATTTGAAGATTCCAGGGACTGAACCTTCAACGTGCAAAGCATGTCAGATATAGACATTTCTCTTAAGCAATGCTATTTTGTGAGAATAGGGTTTTGTGGTGATACAGAGAATTTGAGTGGAAGAAACACTTTTCCTCGCATAAACATTCTTATAAACATTCTGCTGTGTATATAGCTTGTCATCTTAAACACCAGTTGTTCCCCAGGGAGATTGAAAAGAGGGGCCAATTAGTAAGCCATAATTTCTAGTTTCTTAACTATCATTTCAAAAAGAGCTAGCTTTTAGCTAGCTTCTAGCAGTTCTTGAAGCTAAGATATTAAACAAAACATGCATTCCCTGCTTTGCCTATCTTGTAAGAAAGGCATAATTCAGATTTTTTTTTCTTTTTAACCAATGAAAGAACAAAGCTAGAATCAGTGACAACTACCATGATATGGAAGACCTTTCTTTTTTAATCTTCTCAGGTAGGAAATGATTTCTACCTCATCAAAAAGGATTTAGAAATCCACACTATTTGCTGTTTCTGTGTGTCATAACGAAAAAGTAAGAAAAAAGATAGGAGATTTTAATACTTACTTTAAAAAAATGATTAGTCTAAATGTTCCAGTAAAATGGTGATGTGCTAAGCCATGGTTGGTTTCTCTCTTCCCCATCAGCTATAACCATAATGTTTGTGGACTGTATTTTGAGAAATCTGATAAGATGAAAAATTAATCAGTTGCTTTTGTCACCACTGGTACTTTGGGAAGATAATAATGCTTGTAAACCTAAAAAGCAGCCTTCTCCTTCTCCCCTTTCATCTCCTTTGACACAAGTGCCTCTTGCACAATCCCCCACCCAGATTTGTCTTCTGGAGAGGCTGTTGCAGAGATGGGGAGCAAGCCTTCAGATGACACATTATTTGCTCCCCTTTGCTGGGTGGGAACTGCGGTTGACCCCTCAACTCCGATGTGAGCTATACTGAAAGATGTGTCTACCCCTGCCATTCCAGGTGAAGTTACCCCTCATGAAGTAAACCACGTTGAGATTCTTGTCATGTTTCAATCACTAGATTGTTGATTCCGAAAATTTGCTGATAAGGCTGGCAAGATCGAGAGGAGATGTAGCAAGATAAAGAAGCAGTTAAAGGATCAAGAAGTCAAGACCCAACAAATGAAAAATTAATTTCAGCTTCACCTGCTTGAACCATAACAATAACTACAGAGCGGGTGGCTTGCTAAGAAGCCTTAGATTACATCCAAGGACAAAAAAGCAGGAAAAAAATGATCTGCTTTGATTTTCTTATTTACAAGCATAAAGAAACTTCAGTAATGACTATCTAAACATTTTGTTTCTACCTATTTCAGGTAAGCTGTACTGAACCTATTGAGGCCTCGACTGTCCATCAACCTGGATACAGCTCTTTATAGTTTTCTGATCTGTGGTCATGGAAGTTTTTTGGTGGGTGGGAAATCTAGTCAAGATAAAATGGGATAATCAACCAGGATGGCAACAAATTTGGAATATGAGGAAAGAAGTTTATGCTATTTCCAGGTCTACCTTTCTGGCTGGCACAGAAACATGAAGAATTCCACCAAGCCTGCTTCACAGTCAGGCAAAAATGGATGAAGGCTTCCTTTCTGTATCCCATATTTGGTTTACCTGAACATGAGGAACCCTGAAAAGGCTGTTAATTGTCTAAAAAACCCCCAGACAGCTACCCATCCTAATTAAAAGTTCCACACTAGTTCACTCAGAAATGATTTACTGGTTTGGCGGGTCAAAAGGCCTATTAATTACACAGAGTTCCATTTTGTTGCTTTGTCCCCATTCTTTTTCTTTTTCTATTTGCAACTTTCAAGGGAGAAAAAGAGAGGAGTCTGAATAATTTGCATATCCACAATAAAAGTCCCGACAACCACAGATCTTTTAAAATAGCATCTGATTTTAATGTCATTTTAAAAAAACACACAAATCAATAGGCTTGAATGTTACATTTCCCCCCATATATATTCTACGTTCATTTTTATTCATGATTTTTGAAAAAAAAAATCCCATTTTTTAAAAAATTAATAATGAATTACATAGTGTTTAAAGCTCAAATGTTTGAATTTTGGGTTATTTGGGATCTCATCCAGTTGCCACTCCAGTAAATAATACATTTGTGGTGTGGTTTCTTGTTGTTGTTGTTGTGGTTTTGTGTTTTGTTTGCACGACAGCCATATATGGAAGTTAAAGGACTGAGAGGGGTAGTTAAAAGGAGGTTTTTTAATGAATAGAAGTTGAGGAGCTCAGATGTTTGTTTTTAGAAGAAAAATACATTATCCCAAATGAGAAAAACTTTTAAACTAATGAATGGATTCAACAGACTTATGCACATTCAAAATTTGCCAGACGAGTAGCAGTTTTAGTGCAAACATCTTCTAAATGTATAGCTTAATAATAGATTTTAGCTGATGGCCATTATATAATTTACTAAAATTATATGTCACATACAGAAATCTTCAGGTGGCATGGATAAATTGTTATTGTCCAACCAAAAATAAATGTAATATTTTACATAATTGTTGAGATAATGTTCTTGAGCTACTAGTGAATCGTGTAATAGTTACTGGAGACTTTAACTTAGTTTTTCAAAAAAGAAAATGAACCAGCAGAGTCACAGTGTTCTCTATATATACAGTACATTCAGGAATTTAATTTAGTGGACAAACAGGAAATACTTAATTCCAGGGGTATACTTTTTATTTCCCCAAAGAGTACATTGAATTGTTTTTTAATATTATATTCAATGGTTAATTTAATTAACAAACGCAATGTTGGTTCAAGTTTAATTTCAATCGTGTGCCTATAATAGTATCACGGAGTTTGGACAAAAACATCTCAGTTAGTGGAAGATGATATTTTAAAACATCCTAACTGGAAAATTCACAGCTTGTAGAATAACAGAAGACAGATGTAGACATTTTTTTTCTTCAAATAAACAGAGGTTCAACTAATATGGAAATAATCTCCGGTATATTTAAAGCATTCTATTCTTGGCAAGATAATAGCTTATCCTTCTTGGTAGAAAGAGATACATGAATCATAACATAGTAAACATGAACTAGAAGCAATGAAAGTATATGCCACAAAAAAGACTCAAGAAACGTATCATGCTTTTAGATCTACTCAGCTGGAATTGGACCAGTTATATGCTTTGGACACAGAATATACCATATATATTTTTACAACAAATGAAATAAACATACTGGGAACAAAGAAAAAAAAAACTGAAAAATTACTAGCTTCTCATGTGCAAGAAACAAGATATTTATCTGGAACAAATTTCACTAATTATAATGAAATTATTATTCCTTTAATTTTATAAAAAATGATATTCCATACAAGTAGGTATAACTAGCAAACAGATAGATGATTTTTTAAAATAAATGACATAAATCTTTCAAAAATTGAGGACATACAGTCAAACAAATTAGCAGCACCTCTAATGTTACACAAACTCTATGCTACTACTGATACTATGAAATTCAATAAGGCCCCTGGACCAGATGGAATACCTTTTGAATGGTATGACAAATTCAAGGGCTAAGGAGCTCCTATACTTCTGGAAATATTACAGGTTTCTCTGAAAAAATAAAACCCTGCCATCCTCATACTGTTAAGCTTATATCACTGCAATTTTGAAGGCTTATAAGGATCCTATCCAATGTGCAAGTTATTTCCTGATATCTCTCTTAAATGTTGATGCTAAGATCTTAACAGCTACATTGGTGAGATTGCAGGAGGTATTACCCACAATAAGTCAGCCTGCGCAATATGGTTTCATGAAAGGACATCAGTCTTCAGGTAATATAAGACTTCTGGTTGATATAATAGCCTTGTATACTGATACACATAAATCTGCAGTGTAGCTTTGTTGGATGTGGAAAAAGCTTTTGATATAATACAAATCAAATTTTTGGTTCAAGTGTTGCAGAAGTTTAGATTTCCTATAAAATGTATTTCTTGGATTATAATTTTACCTTAATCCATCTGTTTGTGTATTACTAATAGAATTATTTCACCAGTAATTAAAATGCAATGGATAATGTGTAATTTTTAATTTGTTACTGGAACCCTTGGCATGTCTAATAAATCAAACTGATGAAATTAAAGGAATGCTTTTAGCTGAATTTAAATGTAAGATATTGTCATATGCAAATGATGTTCTTATTTTAAGATTATCAACAATTTTCACCTACATTTTAGAAGTGACAGTTATTGTATATGGTAAGCAGTCTGGGTGTGCAATAGATCGGAGTAAATCAAGTATTATGCCAACTGGCAAGAAAATTCCCAAGGTTGTAGGGAAAAGATTAGGGTTTTTTTTTATATTGTTCAGAAGCTATTAAATACTTACAGATTATTTTCCTCAGGAAAATATCATTTAGAAAATACATGTCTATTGTTTTCACCCAGATGAAAGAGGATATTGTAAAGTGGATGAAAATACCTAGTTTGTGGGGAAGGAATAATGTTCTGAAAATGAATTTTACATCAAAAGCAATAGAGAGAGAGAAAGAAAGAGTGCACAATGTCTATGTTGGTTCCACTTAAATATTTTAAACAGATTGATAAGCGAATGGTTAATTTTTTATGGAAGGAAAAAATACCCAGGATCTCCTTGTTCAAGTAATTTTTTTTATGCTGATGGCAGTTTTAATTTTTCTGATTTTAAGCATTACTCTTTGGCTTATTTCTTATCTTTAACCATGTATTGTAGTGGAAACAATGTTGACTACCTTCATGGGCTCCTCTTGAGATTTCTTATTTAGTACCCTTGCAGTCTTGGCAAGTTCTTGGTTCCAGTTACAGAAGGTATTTGGTTACTTTCCCAGCAGGAAAGGTGGTTTGACATATCTGGGCCTTACTGGCAGAATATTTAAATCTGAGTCTTCTTCTCATAAGAAAGTGACACTTTAGAGCAATTCATATTTAAAAATAGTTGGGTAATATATTTGGGAGACAATATGGACTTGTCATGATAATCATTATCATTAATCAACAATTAAATAATTGTTTGCTCATCCCCATGCAATCCCTCATCTACACCAACCATGATTTTTTTCTGAGCAGAATGTAAATTAAATGGACCATTTTAAATCATATTTGGAGCCACTGATAGCAAAATCCCATTTGCTTACTGCAAGATCCATGAGGAAATTCTTTAAATCCCTACTGCAGACATACGTTGGGCAAGGATAGATTTTTCTGAGAGGTCTGTACCTTACTTGTTTCCTCTTGCAAGCTTTTTTCAACGTTTCACTAAATTTCCGTGCTATTGGCAGTTAATTCCACTTGAATGACTAAAAGAACTTCCATTTGGGATATTCATTTGAGCATTTTGTGCCCGGTAAGGGCATATTTGCTTTTGTGTTGCTTTGGGTTTGGAGAAGGGGTCCACACTTTCCTACTAAACTAATATGCGGTGGCTCAGCAGTATAGAAATAGGTAAGATTAGAGACATGTGGTAGTCATTTCAACATTTTGATTCTTTGAAGGGTGTGGACAGAACCAGTACACTCAACTGAGGATGCATGAAAACAGCTATTTTAGCCTTTCTTTTTCCAAGCTGGCAATTGAATAGTTTGATAATGGACATGGGGAGGGAGGGAGGGGAAGCCTATTTGTTTAATCCAAAATTAATTGCCAAAGGGAGTGCAAAAATCATTTAACACACAGCAGGCAATACAGTAAGATTGGCTGTTCTGGATCAGCTAATTCCAACAGTGTTTGTTGTTTGGCTTGAAACACTCACAATTCCTACTGAATGTTCTGTTAACCCAGGATATAAGGAACCACTAGAGTTCAGAATCATATCCATGATATCCCAGAATCCTTTTTTTCAATTCTTGTCCTCTGTCTTGAGCTATAGAAACAATAATATATACTATGAACATGAGCAGAATGCTTTTCATCACTGAGTAGCTTCAGGAAGCTCACGATCATTTGGATTATATGAGTAAGGCAGCTCACAGAATCCCCAAGAGCTCTCAGCTGAGCAACTAAGTACTAGGGTTATTCATACTTAGTCATAGTTGCTTTCAAATCCATTGTGGAGAAGAAGCTGTTTGGCTTCCGTTCTTCCATTTTTTTTCACTTAACATGGTAAAGAGGCCTTTCTTATTTTTACTTTTCATATTCTGCTGTTCCATTTCAATGAACAACAGTTGTCAGCATTTTTTTTTAGATTAGAATAAAAAGTAATAAAAATGTCAGCTGGCTGTTTTCTGCAAAGTCTTTCCTGGATTGGGAATAAGCATTCCGTTCGTTTATTTGTCTGTCTCTCTGTTTATTACATATACTGTTGATATTTGTCACACAGCTTTAACAAACACATATAGTGCCAGTTAAATGCTGGGAAAGTCATCTGGGGCATTGTCTCCCAATTACACTGAAATAAATACAGCTTCTCCATCAATAACACTGAATGTAATTGGCTGTTTTAAAGAAGAGTATCCTGTCTTTGTTGAGGGTGGGGTGAGGAGAAGAGAACATTCTCACTATCCAATAAACTAACATGAAGGCAACAGTTCAAAAATATTGATCATCAAATTTAAGAGGAAAAAAACCAATATTTTTCTCTATATTTGAAGTCAAATTAAACCAATTAATAATAAGGGTTTAATTGAAATTGTCTACTTTTGAAACTTTTTGTGATAGGCGAAATGTTTCCTTGATATTCAGGCAGTCATTCTGTACTCTTTGGGAATATATTTGCATTTTAACTTTTTATGTTATGTCAGACTGATAAATAGGAATACACACACACACACACACACACACACACACACACACACACTATTAATTATAGAATGCAATCCAACATCAATAATCATGATACTTTTTTAAAATAATAATTTATTAGTGTTTACAAATAATCATGATAAGAATGAAAACCAAAACAAAGAAGACATAGGAAATTATTTATAAAGAGTACAAATCTACATATTACTCAAAGGTCTTCTTCTTTGCCCCTTCTCAATAAAGCAAAGCAAAACACAAATACAAAGCAGTTCAAATTCTGACACATATAAACAATCAAGCAATATAAAAATTGTAGCATTAACTTTACTATTAACCCCATTTTAAGATCACAGAAAATTAATTTCACATTATTCAAAGCTTGTTTACTAGGAAAGGATATTCAAACTCATTATTCCAGGTCATGTAAACTCCTAATATCAATTCCATCAGTTTCCTTCAACTTCCTGTAATAAAAATGGTTAATGACTTAGGATCCATAATTAATTCCTCCAAAACCTCCAACTATTGTTGAACTTCAGAAACAACACTGTCATCTGGACAAAACAGATTGAGTAACAAATGCTTATGCTGAATGAACTGCCAAGTAATCCTCCTCCTCTTCCTCCACCACCATCACATCATCATTATCATCATGATGTAATAGTAGTAGCAGTTTGATTTCGTTATTCTCATTTTGGTATAGGTCATTTATCAAGGCAACCAAAGCAATCTCAGTACTGTAAATTAGGCAAAACCCTAACTGAAATGGGTCCAGAAAATAAATTTCCTCCAGATGCCTCTGGAGTTGTAAGACCATTACTTTCTCAACCACCTAACCCAAAAATTGGATATTTGAGACTGGCTTATATTTAGAATGGTCTTCTGAGTCCAGTGGAGGGCCTTTTCAATAAAGGTCTTACTACTGTGTTCTTTAAAGATGCAGGAACTCACCCCATGCACAAGGAGGTGTTTGATCATCTCCCTTAATCAGGGGTCAGTCCCAACATGGCTTGGCTTAATTGGACAGAAAGGAAAAAGGTTGAAGAAGTAGGTCGCGGCCTTATCTCTCCATATTCCCTGTCCATACCCCTGATATCTGAAGCTGAAAAAAATCTATTTGAACCTGGAAAACAGTTGCCAAGATTACCCCCCTATAGTACTGCAGTCACTTAAAGCAAAACTGGGACTTTAAAGAATCAAAATTGCTCACAATAAGCCTCCAACTCTTCCATCTGCTTTGCTTTAACATTTGATGGAAGAGATGCCTCACAGTATGGAAAAGCATCCTGACCTGGTCCACACGGAGACAGAAAACGAACCCCTTTTCAATGCACAAAATGCCACAGAATGAGATTACTGTCCATTTCATTGTGACAGTTCTTTCATTTGTGATCCAATCCTCTACCAATCAACTTCATTGCTCTTAGTTGCTTGGTAGGCCAAGATGCCACCAAGCTAGAGCATCCGTTAACTCTGCTAGAGGCTGCCTAGGAACTCTACGGTCAACTTCCAAGGTCATCTCCATGTTCTGCAAATTAGTCAGACTTCAATTGTTTTTATTTATATATTTAGCATTATAATATACCATATAGCTTCTAAGATTCCAGACAGTATATGAAAATGAAAAATAATGCATATGTAACTCAGCATCAGCGCAGTAAAACAGGCAGCAGTGTAATGCTAAATGAACAAGAAAACTAATCATTAGTTGCCAGATGCCCATTGAAACAAAACTGTTTTAACAGCTCTGTAAAAAGCAGATAAGGACTGTAACTAGCACGCCTTCCAGTGCCAGGTTTTCCATAACAAGGATTTCCTTTATGCCAATGCCTCTTTGATGGCTTGGGGGGATGGCACTCCTTGGCTACAAGCAGGGACAGTCTATCCTAAGGAGGTGGGAAGAATCTACCCAAAGGAGATGGTCTTTAAGGTAACCTGAAGCCAAGCCATAGAGGGCTTTATAGGTGAAAACCATTTTGATTTGGGTTCAGACAGCACAGTGACCAAAGAATTGATGTTGCTAGTGAGTGGCTACTATCCTTTATACCAACTGTAGTTTCCTGGTTGTCTTCAAAGATAGCGCCATGTAGAGTTCATTACAGTATTCCAAAAGTGTGGTAATGAAGGTATACGTCACTGTTGCCAGGGCTTCAATGTCTATGTAGGGCTGCAACTGGCACACTACCTAAACTAGGTAAAGGCTCTCCCCTTCCTCTTGGTATTCCAGAAGGAGCAATGAGGTCAGAAGTTAAAGTGCTGCCTCTTCAGAGGGAGGAAATCTCCTTTCAAATTGTTTACTAAGACCATAAATGAACCAAAATGTTTCTCAATGAACAATAACTCTGTCTTGCTGGGATTTAGCCTAAGCTCATTCAGACTCTCACAGCATCCGGTCCCTGGAATTTCTTTAACAGATGAGGTGGAAAATTTCCCATACACATTTAGAAAACCATCCAGATCCACCAAGCTTCCACTTTCAAATAATTAGCACAGGCTGAACAGAATGTTATATCCAACATGTGCCCTGCAACATGTGGAGAGGAGGCAGCTACCAAATGGAACAGGTCCATGGACATCATGGCTCACATGAAATCCTGGGCCATTTCTGTCTCTGCAACTTCAGCATGGACATTGAAATTCCCTAAGACAAGGAGTCTAGAGTCCATTGCAGCTAGATACCACTCTAGCCTGCTCAGAAAGAGCAATTATTGTGCAGTGGGGTGGATAGTATCTTAACAGTATTGCTACACTGTCCTGGCTATCTAAATGCTATAGCAAGCACTCAACGTTAGCAGCAGATAGAGATTCTGATCAATGAGGTAGAATTCCTGTAGACCACAGCTGTACCATCTCCTTGCCTTCCAGCCCTAGCCAGCTGTAACGCAGAGTATTCTAGTAACAAAGTTGGAATTGATTAACTCCCTGCTCCTCTCTCGGCCGAACCTCTCTAATGGATTCCAGATCAATGTTTAATTCAGGATTAAATCCTAGGTAATAGATGTTTCACTTGCTTCCATTAAAAAGAACTTTAGAAGTCTACTGTCACATGACTTCCTTGGTTCATCTGCATTCTGAAAGGAATGAGTCCTGTCACCAGCCTATCCTCTTTTCTCTGCAATGGCAAAATTACAGCCATTGACTGTAACTTCTCTTGCCATTTATTATTTTGTTCCCAGGCCAAACTTTAGTTCCTATCTCCCACCACCTCCCCAAACAACAATTAATTAAATACCAGCAAAAATAAATGGTTCCTCATCTATTAGAGTCCAAACGCTTTTCTAATGCTTTTATTCACAAAAAAACCCAGAGCACCATTTATTTTAATCCAAAGTAAAAGGATGGTGAAATCTTTATGCAGAGTTTTTGTACCTGGGGTATTTTTCAGCAACCTCATCTTCCAAAGAGATAGGTATTACTTTCAGCAGTCTCTCCCACAATGGTTGCTGCTAATTATGTATTTGTTTGGGGCGGGGGGATTAAATCATATGCATTCAGTGCTCAATTTTGATCACACAATCAGACAATAAGGAAAATAATAATGTATTAAACTTGTATGTCACCCAACTTTCAATGACTCTTTCTCTATTACTGTCTCTATCTGATATTTCTTTCCTGACAATCAGCTTTAAAAAAATCAACTAATTAAAAGTGCAACATCTTTTGAACATCTAGCATTCTACTTGCACACACCTCCCCCACTCAAACTTTCTATAAAAGCTGTTTATTTTTAGGGAGAATATAAGTCTCTGGTGAAAAAAGCAATCTAATTTCCCACCATTTTAAACTTAGCGCTTGTCTATGCTTGGCTGGACATCCCAACCCTTTCACTTTCTGTATTACAAAGGAGACTGCCATTAGATATTATTATTAATATTAAAAAAAGTGAGCAAGAAAAAAGGCATATATGATATACACATATGCCATATCTGGACTGTATTGAACCTCCAGGCAAGCTAGAAGACATGATAAAATATAGTGGTAAAATTAAAAATAAAATTTAAAAGCCCCAGTGGGCAATAGTCAACATTATGAATATACAAACCCGCATTCCCTATACAGTTTAATAAACAAATCAGATGGTTTTATTGTTAACACTACATGAACCAATAGGGAGGGAAATAAAGACTGTTCTGGTGATTAATGTATTAAAATATATGAATCTTAAATAAAGGTGAGTTTTAGAGAAAATAGGAAAAGGAAGGAAAGAAGGGAAAAAATTGCAGCTGTAAAAGAAATTGTAGTTCATAACCTTTTGATGTAGTCAAGGATCTATAGAAATATCAAACATGTAATTAAGAGCCAGAGATAAGGAAATAATAGCAAACCATGAGGAAAAAATGTTTTAACAGGATCTTAAAGGAGTGGGATAATTTTCAGCATTCACACAATTGTGAAATAATTTCTGAATTCCATTTGATCATTTAAAAAAAAACAAAGATAATTGGAAACCGGGTGACATATTAAAGATTCTTTCCTTGAGCATTATTTTTCACTGTGTTGAACATCTTTCTGTGTTGACCTTTGTTGGGATAATCTGGGAAAAGGATAATATGAGACTTTCCATCTCCTCATTCAGCTACTTGAGGAGCTCAGCTTTCTATAAATTTTCATTCCTCATGGCAAATCTAAGGAACCTCACAATGAATAGCGAAGCTTATCAACTGTATGACAGAGAAGCTGAAATGCAATAATATCTTATCCTAGTAAGATATTAGATATCCCAATAATATCCCAATATCTTGCTGATAGATTCAGTTAAAGCCAATAATTCCCATTTTAGGCCTTTCATAAAGAGAACCATCTAGGCTTTCTCAAGTTTCTCCTGCAATTCCAAATTCACATAAATTGGCCAGGTGAGAATGAGATTCCAGGGATATTATGTTGTTCTGATAATCTTCTCAGCCTTTAGGAAATTAATTACAAATATGCCTACTGAGTTTCCATAATGTTCCTCTTCATCTGCAGAAAAATGGCTCTCACAGATTTCTCAGTAGCAGCCACACCTTCGCCTTAGTGAGGGAAGATGATAGTGGGACTTTCTGGGGCACCATCCAGACAAATGTGGGTTGGATATGAAAAAGTTAGTAATCAATTAATCAAACAAACAATTTATATACTCATAGAGTATAAGCAGTGCTTAGGAAACTCAAACTTGAGATAACACATTAAGAGCAGAAAGGTTTTCCCTCTCTCGGGTGAGCTTTTAAATGCGGAAGAGGGCAGCCTTCATTTGCATTTCTTCATTTTACATCATGGGGGTAGAGATTCTCTTCTGGTTGGCTTCTATCAGGGAAGGACCAGCCATCCCACTCCTGGAATAAAGACTGATGAATGAAAAGAAATTAATTATCTAGAGCAGTGTTTCTCAACCTTGGCAACTTTAAGATGGGTGGACTTCAACTCCCAGAATTCCCCAGCCAGCCATGCTGGCTGGGGAATTCTGGGAGCTGAAGTCCACCCATCTTAAAGTTGTCAAAGTTGAGAAACACTGATCTAGGGAAATTATGAAACTAAATGTGATTAGGGTACTTTTATTTTTATGGAGTGACCAGAGCTGTTTGTACATCCTAGCTACTATTCCTTTTTCTACCTGTGTGTATGTGCACTCATGCATAAGTGCATAAGGTCTTTGGTACTGGCAGGAATCCTCATTTCCTTTTTCCTTTCCCATTTGTCCTTTAAACTATCAATATATAAAATAAACAAAGAGATTCTCTCATAATACTTGTACATTCCATGAGAGTAAACTAGCATATCTTGCAGCTCTAATTCTATAACCCCCCCCCCCAAAAAAAAGGCAGAATCAAAGCAGAGGCATTTTGTGTTTAGAGTAAAGGACAAGGAGAAATGTTTCCTCTGAATGAAAGTGGTTGTGGAAACCAACTAATAGACCCTCCAGATTGTGAGAGGTTGAAATAGTGGCTATTGCAGGCAAGGGCTTAAGATCCCTGCTTGCGGGAGCCAGAATATTCAACCCACCACATCCCTGTGCACGCAGATACACGCATGTTCCCTATTTTACAAGCCCTTTCTGATAATCAAAACACAAAGTAATCAGCTGACTCTGGTTTTGCTTAGTGAACTTTAAGTAACAATTAAATAATGATCAGTTTGAAAATAATATGGAGGATGCCAGAGAATACCAATATCCATCTGAGAACAGTGCAGTTTTGACCAGAAGTCTGAGTATATATTTTTAGTGTTTCAATATTCTTGTCAGAGCCTCATCCTGGGAATGGCAGTTAGTCTCTCTTTAGAAACACAAATGCATGAGCTTACTAGTGGAAGAGTCAAGAAGAAGGCTCAGATAGAGATTTAAATGCAGATGTGAAATAAGCTTTAATAACAGTAAAGATCACCTACTGCAGAACTGAGGCACCTAGCCATGTTTATATGCCAGCTCCAAGGTTTAAACCTGCATCTCGTTCTCCCATCTGTAATGTTAATGGACTTTTTGGCGCTCATTGCTCACTCTTGAATGTTGCAGGGACCCACACAGTATTTTAATATTGGTTTTGTCCACTCTCAGTCTCTTTACTTCTTCCCATTCCAGCGTTAGCTTTCATGCTTATTGAATGTTCCCTTAACAAAAGCTGCTTTTCAATGCTATTACTTTTTTCTCCTCAGAAATATCAATCTCATTTACCCATACTGCAGATTAATCTAAGTGGCTGAAATCTTTTATTTTATCGTTTTAATTTATTTTATTTCATTATGTTATTTTATTTCTCGTATCTCATGAGTTCATTTATTGTTGTAAATATTAATGTTCCTTAGGGGCTGACAATCTAAAAGAATAAAAACCTATTGAGGGAAATGAGGACAAATGAAATGAAAATGACACTGTAAGTTTAAACTCTATTTGAAACCAAACAAAATTGCACCTTCCACAATTAGGAATCCATTACACACTGTTTTTTGTTTAGAAACTACCTATAAAAGAAGAGGTTCTGGACAGAAGAAAACTATCCTGGACAGAATGCTTTTAATGGTATCTTCAGAGTTGCCAAAGAACAAGATGGTTCTCTGCTCCCAATTTTTTCCAGTTCTGGCACCCTCCAACCATGTGGACCAATAACCAGAATTCTCAGCAATTGCCATGCTGGCGTAATGGTATGTGGGAATGACCTTGGGACAGGTTGAAGAGCTGCAGACTCCCAACGATCAGTCAAGTGGCAGCTGAGCCTACAGAAGGAATGTGGGTGTGGCAAATATCTCAGAAGGGACCGTCCCTAATTTCTTGGGATGTAAATGGGATGGGGGGGGGGGAGAGAGAGAGATGCACTTTCAAACTTGCAAGTTTCTGTAAATGTTTCTGTTAACGTGGAAATTCTGGGAGTTGAAGTCCACGCATCTAGAGGAAACCCTCTAGTAGGCTGTTCCTTCAGCTGAGCAGCAGTCCTAGCTATCATTGGTGACTGTTAGAAAGCTACTGCACATTTGGATTAAGTGGATTCAAGTGAGAGATTGTAGGGAGGCTGGGAAAGGAATGGAAGAGAGGGTAGACATAAACAGTCAAGAGATAATGGGTAAGTCAGCTGACAGCTTATCTCATAAATGGCAACTCAGCTCAGGGAGAAATGATTTGATCTGAAGCATTTCAGATCATTGAAAGAGACTCTGCCTTAATTAACTCAATACAAATTAGGGTGGGAAATTCCTCTTAATAGTTTCCAGCATTCTGTCTTTACTACAGGCTAGCATTAAAGATAAGTTACTGAAATCAGAGTAATTCTTGTTTCCTTGATCCTGCCCGGCTGTGTGGGGCTTGACAAGAGCAAAGCTTAGTTCTAGCTGGGTGCTGCTAATGGAATCTCTAGGCAGACTGGTTTTTTTATCTCAAAATGTGAAATGCCAGAAGATTTTGATGATGGTACCAAGTTACTATAGCTGATATAATGATATCTTGGATACTAGCAATCAAAAGCATATGTACTGTCATAGCAGATCAGATCCAACAGCAATGAGTCAGAGAAATAATCTTTGTATATTTTTGTATGTTTGGTGCATGAATTAAAAAAAAAAAATCAAAGTTTTGAGATGTGGCAGTTTATCAAAAAAGTCCACTTGTGCTGCAGACTGTTTTCTCCAAAACGTCCTACCTGGGACATATGAAGAAGCCATTTTGGTATAGTTGGACCATTTTTGTTTAAATTTTCAAGACTTAATCTATAATGTTTAACCCCTCTGGGATTCCTTGACTTTTCTATTTAGATTTTAGATCCTACTGTTTTTAATCTGTTGTGTTTTATAATGATTTGTATTTGTATTGTAAGCTGCCCTGGGAAATTATTTGAATGACAGAATATAAATAACTAAATTTATTTTCCCTCTCTGATCAGGATCTTGTCTTTCACCTGGGTTTTGCAATGCAGTTCAGATACATTTATTTTGTCCTTAAATGATTACTGGAAATACTGAATTTACTTTTGGCGTCTCATAAACAAATAAATCTACTCTTAAAAATTAGGTGCACACACACACACACAGGGACACACATTCTAGCTCTTAAATGAAATCTTACATTTTGTTTTAAAAGATCTTGATTTAGAACATGAACAATTTTAATATATATGTATTAAATATTTATATTTTGTCTCTCTGGGTATATACACACAGAGAGACATATACATATGTGTATGTATATGTGGGTATATGTACACCCATATATGCACACATATATGCATCTATCTGCACACCCAAAATAATGGTTAGGATTACCCAATGGACGTTAGAGCACATTAATGAGCACTAATGCACATTACAGCTCTACGTGGAAAGGGAAATGCATGATGTTAAAGCTGGCTTTAGAAGATGCTGAGGAACATAAGACGTCCCCTGATGTATGCTGGATAATTGAAAAGGCCAAAGAATATTTTTAAAAGTGAATAAATGCTTTATTTATTATAGAAAGGCCTTCAGTTGTGTCAGTCATGCAAGATGCAGAATGTGTGTAGAAAAATGGGAATCCCAGAACATCTCATTCTCATGTGTCACTTTTGTATGGGTCAGAAAGCCATAGCCTGGGTGACACAGGGCAAGCAGATGGCTCCAGAATGCCAAAGGCTATATACTCTCCCCTTATTTATTCTACCTGTATGCTGAATATATCTTAAGGGAAGTTGGATTGGAAGAAGATGAGCATGGTTCTATAACTGGAGGAGGAAACATCAATAACCTGCTCTATTTCGTTGCTACCCTCTGACAGCTGAAAATGCAAATGGTCTGCAAGCTGCAATAAAGAAAGGAACACAGTGAAAAAGTGGGATTAAGATTATATATAAAGAAAACCGGACTAATGACAACAGGTCTGGTAGCCAACCTTAGAACTGACAATGAAGATGCTGAAGTGGTGGATAACTTCTGCATTTTAGAATTGCCTATTAATAGTACAGGTAGTCCTTGAGTTACAATGGCAGTTGGGACTGGAATTGCTGTTGCTAAGCAATGCAGTCATAAAGCCTGACATAAGAGCAATCAATCAAGTCCCAGGTAAGAAGCACGGGGATGCTGTGGGAGGGGGGGTGACGCAGGGCAGGGGGGGAGGGCCAGTGCAGGCCATGCATGACTCAAGGGAGGCCAGGGGAAGACTTGGGAGGCCTAGCGGAGGCTTTGTGTGGTGGGGGGTGCTGTGGGTGGGAACCACTTACCAGAGTGACTTGCGACTTTCCCTGCCAGCTTCCTCATTGACTTTGCTTGTAGGAAGCTGGCAGGGAAGGTTGCAAATGGCAATCATGTGACCATAGCTCCCTGCAACATCGTAATTGTGAGATGGGCACCTGAGTGCCCAGATCATGATCATGTGACCGCGGGGGTGCTGTGATGACCAGAACTTCAGGGACCGGTCATATGTCCTTTTTTTCAGTGCCACCATAGTTTTGAATGGTTGCTGAATGAATGGACATAAGCTGAGGAATACCTATAAAGGAACCAGCAATAAAGAAATACACCATAGGCTAGCAATTGGTAGAGTGACACTCCATGGAAGCAAAAGTTTGACTTTGAAGAAGCAGAAGAGAAAGAGTATTGATGCTTTTGAACTTTGGTATTGGAGAAGACACCTGAGAATACCATGGATAGATAAGAAAACAAACAAAGGGATCATAGAACAAATCAACCCAGTGTTTTCACTCAAGGCACAAATGACCAGGCTCAAATCATCATATTTTGAATACATTTTGTGAAGATTTAGCTCTCTGGAGAAATCTATAATGCTGGGAGTGGTGGAAAGAAAAAGACAATGGCTGGGGCAAGGTGGATGGACTCAGTGGCCATGGATGCACCATTAGAAGACCTGAAGGACCAGATTGGGGCAGATCTTACTGGAGAAAATCTAAGTGGTCATTAGGAGTCAATATTGACTTAGCAGCACATAATCAAATCCACACACACACACACACACACACACACACACTAGTTAAATTATCTGGTTTCCTACTCACTTTTATAACTCAGCCCGATTTCTTTTACTGTGTTGTTCCAAATATTTTCCCCTCTTCATTATTGTGGCATAGTATCTTATTCTTCATTCCTGACAATAACTGAACCTGGCATGTAATACTTACATTTCTTGCCTTACTATTCTTATTTCATCCCTTTTGATTATTTTTTTCTTCTATTCTTCTGCCCTTTTTCTATTCCTTCATTCCTTTATTCTTTTTTGCTTGTTAAATCTGTAATGATGTGCCACTTCCATACATCTAATTCACAACATTTCCTATAAGGCCATCAGATGTGTTTAAATTTCAGCTTTCGGGGTTACTTTTTACCAAGTGGATCCACTGAGGAAGTAAAAGTGTCAAAATGACAGACATGACCAGATGATTGAAGCCCCGACCCTTTGTAACATGTCTCACATGAATCTCATGGCTATAAAAAGGGGCAGGGCTTTGATCATCTGGTCACACCACCCAGTTTGACAGTTTATCTCCGCTGGCCACCCTTCCTCCCCCCCCCCCCCCATTTTACATTGTCTTAGCCCTTTGTAACCTCTGTCTTAAAGCAGAGACTGTTATGAGTTTGAGATTCCTAAGTGGTTTCTCCCAGCTTGTTTGCAATACACTTTAAACAAAACCTAGCACTAAGTCGCTACCAAATGGGGGCAGAGTGAAAAAAAATTAAAAGTTATGAACAGTAACATTTTTACTACTATGAATAGGATAAAAAATCATACAGATACAGAAATGGCTAAACAGTATTGGACAGGTGTCAGAAAAACTCTGAACACTGTGGAGCTCAATGCAATGAAGCCCCTTTTGTCTTACAAAGAACATTGTGCTGAAAACAAGCAGTCTATCTTTATCCCATTCATATACAAGCTGCAGATCAAAGAGTTTTAAAGACAAAGTACACATTAAAACGTGGTACATATCAAAATAAGCTCTCCCCGCTCTCATGTAGAATGCCCCAGTTGGGGACTGCAAAGTTTCAGGTAACAGTTTGCAAACTTTTCACTGTCCTCCATTATCACCTGTGTTGGATTTCCCCTGTTCTGACTCATGTCCAGACTGTTTCTTCATTCCTTGAAGTTCACTTTGGTTCTTTAAGCCTCGATTGTTCCCCAGCCAATCCACTGGATGTTTTCCCTGTTGGTGATCCTGCCAACTTCTCTTCCTTCTTCCATTCTCTGTTGACTGAGTCATTGTCAAATGAGACTCTTTATTCCTTTGTGCTGTCAGATTGCCCCTTGGGTAAGAAGGGCTTGAAACATCATGTATTTTGCGATTGTTACTGATGTAGAGCCATTGTACCCTTCATGCCTAGATTTCTTGTCACTGTTGCCATTTTGAAATCTTTTTTGGGTCTCATACCTTCTTTAGGTATCTAAAGGCACTTACTTTAATCTGTTATGTATTCTTCGCAGCATGGCTTGGGAATTTAGGGATGATAATCTAATTATCCATACTGACCACTTGCCTTTTGCTAAATCTTATTTCCTGAAAGCTTGGTCTCCATGCTTACAGAATGATTATCTGCGCGGGTGGACCTTTGTGTGTATACCCTTATTCTTTCACATGAGCTTGAACCCTCCATTATCAAGTTCCAGCTCATGTGAAAGTGCCTCCCCAGTACAGATAACAATCTTATTGTAAATGCAAAGACTTTGCATTCTTTGTAAATCACAGGGAGACCTGGAGAGAAGAGATCTGCTCACTGCTCTTCCTGATGAACAAGAATAAGACACCCTGCAAATTGCTAACACTCCTCATAAAAATGCTTACAGAAATAATATAGAAATGATTAGAAGTATAGAGGGAAGAAGCTGGTAGAACATTGTACAACTAAGCTTGCTAAAGGTAACTCCAAATGTATCACAGGAAAAGGCAAACAGCAGGAAACAAGAAACCAGAACTGTGGTTAGAAATGATGCTGGAAGAGAACAGTTATTGTTGCAATATGGTAAATATAGATTAGCTTGGGTGTTAGAAATGTTTATGTAATCCTAAATGTGTTAAATGTTGCTGATCATTGCAAAATATTGTATAAGAAATAGCAGAAACAGCAGTTAGGGATCCCCATTTAAGGAAAGGCCAAGCTGTGACTGCAAGGAGTTAGGTTTGTGGTAAATGTGCTCTAAAGAGCCACTGAACAACAAAGTGGTTACACAAGCTTTGAGAGAGATCTCCTTGTGTCCTTTCTCTGTGCAGAATAAAGTTTTGCTTCAATCTCCACCTTGGTGTGTCCTTTGGGGTGTTTGGCACACTGGGATGGAACCCAGACTTGGGCTGGGACAACAATTTTGACGACCGAGATGGGATGGCCAACCAGTCTCCACTTGGTTCTACCAGCCTGATTGCTTTGCGGCTGCCCAATGAGCAGGACTAGAGCGCACTGGCAAGATTTGCCAGAGTCAGATCCTCAAGCAGTGGGAAGGGATTAGCTGGAGACTCAAAGGTGCAATGCCCAACAGTAGAGATTGTATCATGAGGGTGTATGTGTAGGTGTCTTGACTCTGCTTGGTGAGTACCCTCTTTCTTGGGTTTGGGTGTAAAGCCTAAGCTGCTCGCCTGGACACAGGTGCTAGTCTGGTTTGAGTCTGGAGTCTAGCGAATGAGCAACACTGGGGTTAAAGTCCTAAGATAGGGATTGTGGGTTCAAGTCCCAGGTCCTAAGCTGGTGTATTAGGTGACTCAAAAGAGTACAAGGTTCAGTTGGAAGTGTGTATGAGTGGTTCCTTGTGTCTTTCTCCTGCTGTCCACCAGGACTGGGCATGGCACTGGCTTCAGCCGCCCCCAGAACCTCACTAGCCCATCTGGGCATTGACTGAGGATTTCTGGAACTCAAGGGGGCTGGTGTAGCACTTGTGTCCAGACAGGCTGCATGTGGGTGTGTGAGTGGCTATAAACTGAACCAGAGTAGGCAAGATAAAATGCGAGGGGGACGGAGTAAAATTCCAGAGAGTACATTGTTGGGTTGTATGTTGAAACATTGGAGTTATTTTGGTGGGGATCCTATGACTAAGGGTAAGATGAAATTTTATTGGCAAACTGCATGGCCAATGTATTAGTTGCTGGATGGGGTCACTTGGGACCCAAAGGGAAGTCTAGACTGTAATAACATCTTACAGCAGTATTTGTTTTTAAAAGAAATGGAAAATGGGATGAAATGCTTTATGTGGAAGCTTTTATGAGGTTGTGGAACAATAAAAAGATGCAGGAGAGGTGCAAAATTTTGGTAGCTTATAAGGGTACATGTGAAAAGAAAGTGTTGATTGATGATAAGGAATTAGTTGAAAATGAGATTACTGATATTTGTGTAAGTGCGCCTCCCCCATATGAAAAGGAGGTGGAGAAGGAGGGGGTTGAAAAAAAAATGTTTGTAAACTCTTTGCAATCACAAGAGCCATCTGATCAGTCTCTCTCTATCCTCCAATACCTAAAGAATTATGTTCAGGGAAGATAGTGGGGGAGGAATTAATTGATTTTCTAATTGATACCAGAGCAACCCATTCAGTTATGACTAGTTTAAAGATGCAATTAAGTAAAGAGAAGGCATCAGTGGTGGGGGTAATGGGGGAAAAGGTAGGCATACCATTCTTGCAGCCAATGGAATGTGAGGTAGGAAGAAAGAAACTGAGTCATAAGTTTTTGTATATGCCAGATTGCCTATTACCTTTGCTGGGAAGATATATTCTTTGAAAATTGACGGCAGAATTGACTTTTAATGAAGACCAGGTAACTTTAGCAGTATCAAGAGAAGAAGGGTGGAGGTGCAAGCCTGCTGATTGCACCTGGCTCAGGGAAACAAGCAGGTGCCAGTAGATGTTGAGAATGCAGTAGTGCCATGGGTATGAGAAATGCAGACCAGCACAAGCTAAACACGCAGTGCCAGTCCAAGTAGAATCATTAAATGGGATTCTACCCCCCCCCCCCATTAAAGCAATATCCCTTAAAGCAAGAAGCAAGAGTTGGACTGAAGCCTCTAATAGGAAAGTTTCTTACTTATGGGCTAATTAGGGAATGTGCATTCAACACCCTTATCTTGCCAGTAAAGAAACCAAAATCCAATGAGTATCGCTTTGTCCAGGACTTAAGGGCAATCAAATCAAGTTACCGTAACAATTCATCCTACCATGCCCAACCCATATACTTTGCTTGCTGCATTGCCACCTACTGGAGCCTGGTTTTCTATTTTGGGTCTCAAGGACGCTTTCTTTTGCATTCCTTTGGAACCAGACCATCAGATTCTTGCTTTTAAATGGGAGGATCCTGAGAGTGGGTATAAATCACAAATGCGTTGGTGCATTCTACCCCCAAGGATTTAAAAATAGCCCTACCATGTTTGGAACGGTTCTAGCCACGGACCTGAGACGCTGGAAATCACCTGAGAACTGTAAGCGTTCCTTGTTGCAGTATCTGGATGATTTGTTGCTTAGTATGGATAATAGTGAAACATGCGCACAATGCACCATAGAACTGTTGAATTTTTTAGCTAAAACCAGATACCAAGTGTCAAAAGGCAAGGCTCAAATCTCCAAAGAAACTGTGACTTACTAGGATTTGCCACTTCAAAAGGGCAGTGGCAATTGCTTCCAGAGAGAAAAGAAGCCATCTGCAGGCTGATGGAACCCAGGAACTGGAAAGCATTGAGGGGGTTTCTGGCGATGGCTGGATTCTGCAGAATATGGGTGCCAAGTTTCAGAGTCATTGCCAAACCCCTGTATGAAGCAACTCAAGGTAAGGACTCTGACCTGTTTGAATGGACCCCTGAATGCACAGCAGCCTTCCATAGTCTTAAAGAAAAAGTGATGGCTGCCCCTGCCCTTGGCTTCCAGACCTGTCTAAGCCATTTCAGCTATATGTACATGAGCAAAGGGGGAGGAGGTGGCTGCAAATCCTGGGTAGTTGGAAAAAGCCGGTAGCCTATTTTTCAAAGAAGTTAGTTCCTGTCGCCTGTGGATGGCCAGCATGTTTAAGAGCTGCAGCGGCAACCTGCATGCTGGTAAAGGAAGCAGAAAAGTTAACATTAGGCCAAAAACTGAATGTATGGGTCCCACATGCAGTTCTCACCATACTGGAAAGCAAAGAAAGCCAGTTGTTAACCTCACGTAGGATGGTTGCTTATCAGCAAATTCTGTTGGGTGATCCAGAAATCACTTTGGGAGTTACTTCCACCTTGAATCCTGCCACTTTGCTTCCCCAACTAGAGACTGAGGAGTTGTCACGTGACTGTGTCTAAACAATTGAGACTGTTCATTCTAGCCAACCAGATTTAAAGGATGTACCCTTGTTGAATCCAGAAGTTGAATAAGACAGAGAAGAAGCAGCTTTGTAAGTGAAGGCCAGAGGGTAGCTGGCTATGCTGTTGTAACCCTGTGGGAGGTAATAGAAGCTGAGGCACTGCCGTCTGGAACATCAGCTCAAAAGCAGAATTGATGTATTTGGAGTTTTACATGCCCATGGAGCATTGTGGAAAGACAGAGGGCTTCTTACAAGCTGCAGGAGCAGGGATTAAACATGCAGCAGAAATTCTAACTTTTCTAGAAGCTATTCAAAACCCACAGGAAGTGGCAGTTGTGCATTGCCGAGCACACCAGAGAGGATCAGGAGATGTGATAAAAGGTAACTGTCAGGCAGATGAAGCTGCCAAGTGAACCGCACATGGAAAGGAACCAATGGAGGCTACCCTAATTCCCCACATGAGGTTACCACAGGAGGCCCCAAGGTACATGGAGAAAGAAAAAGCAGCAGCTCGGTATTGGAAGGCAAGTGAAGGGTCAGATGGTTGGCTTGGAACATCGGGCAATAAAATAGTGGTGCCCAGAGCCATCTTTAGTCAGCTTTTAATGGACTTGCACAAAACAACTCACTGTGGTACTACAGCTATGGGAAATCTAGCATCGAAATGTATAAGCTCCCCTGGACTTTATTCTGAAGGAGAAAAAATAGTAGAAAACTGAAGCATGTATGAAAAACAATCCCAGGATAAGTAGGAAATCCCCCAGGGGGTCCAATTAACAGGACAAAGCCCAGGAGAAAACCGACAAGTTGTGATGGAATGTATCTACGAAGGGGGAGATGGTGTGATGGAATGCAGTAGAGATCTATTTTCTCAGGAAGGAGGGAGCGCATTCCAGGGGGAAGACAAGAGGTAGCACAGTCCAGAGCAGGAGTGTGGGAAGAAGAAGAGACTGAGGATAGCCACGCCCTAGAATCTCCCAGGATATATCCATTAGGTTAGCATAGTACACTTTTAGCCTGGCAAGATTCTGTCTATATGGTGTAAACAATAAAGAAGTGAACTTGGATTGTTTCCCTGTTATTCTTGGGTTGGGCCTGACACAAGTAGACTTCGTAGAAATGCCTAGATAAATGGGATACAAGTATTTGTTGGTATTTGTGGACACATTTTCAGGATGGCCTGAAGCTTTCCCATGTCAAACAAACAAGGCAAGAGAAGTGACAAAGAGATTGGCCAGTGAACGGATACCCAGTTTCAAGATGCCCTCTACTGTAGCAGAAGTGACTCAACAAGTGGCAAAATTCCTGAAAATAGACTGGAAGCTTCATATGATTTGGTGGCTGCAATCCAGCAGGAAAATAGAGAGGATGAACCAGACTCTGAAGAGACAGATAATTAAGTTATATCAGGAAACACATCTGAAGTGGCCAGAAGTGTTACAAATAGCCCTTCTAAGGGTAAGGGTAGCCCCCTGGAAAAAAGAAAGGGTTAAGTCCATTTGAAATCCTGTATGGGAGGCCTTACCCAGTGACACCTGTGATGACAAATGGTACCCAAATGCATGTACTAGGAAACCAGAGTATAAAGGATATTTGGTCTCTCTGTCTGCTCTATATTCTCTCTCCATAGGTATTCCCAGGTACATACACCATTGCCAGTGGAGAGTCCTGTTCATTCCATAAAGCCAGGAGACCAAGTTTTGCTGAGATTGTGGAAGGATGAGGAGCTGCCATCTAAGTGGAAAGGTCCCTACCTGGTGCTGCTGACCACACACACCTCATTGACACTGGAAAGGGTAAAGCTGTTGATCCATTACACCCGAGTGAAGAAGATCCCAGGCAGCCAGAAGGAAAAAGAAAAAGAACCTACAGCGAGCACTTCACCAAGAGAAAGTGCTGCCAAAGAATGGACCGTTGAGCCTATAGAGGACTTGAAGTATTTGTTTAAGAGGCATTCTTAATGGGACCAGGTCTTTTGGGAGAAATATTCGTCCAGTGGGAGGAGCCATTTGTTTTCCAGGAACCAAGGAACAGGGAACACCAACCAATACCTGAAAGGAGATATGCCAAGCTAATCTATATTTACCATATTGCAACACTAAGTGTTCTCTTCCAGCATCATTTCTAACCACAGTTCCTGTTTCTTGTTTCCTGTGCTTTGGAAGTTGTCTTTTCTCAATCTAGGGATAAGAAAAGGGTGTGGCAAGTAATCCCTTTCAAACAAATTTATGGATAATAATCATATGCCAATACTGAGATTTTCTCCTTTGGCTTACGCTAATCGGGAACTATATCCAGTAGAGTGGGAAGGCAGTAATTTTAGTAAAGACACACAACAAGGTTTATCATTTTTTAAAAACAAGTCACACCTCCTAGGTTGGAATAATATGGCTATAATATATTGGATATGGATACTGATTTGTATGGCCCACTGAGAAGAAGCTGTAAGCTCATGGGCCTTACAAGAATGGCAAACACATACCTGAAATTATTGAGCAATCTCTCTAAAGCATTAAACTCCACTGTGGGAAATGGAATGTGCATGCATCAGGAAACACGCTCAGAATGTTTTGCAACTTCATCAAAACCCTGTTTCTCAGGAAACCAACTATTTCCTTGAACTTTAAAATAGACAAAACAGTGATGAGACAGTATATGGACATTGAAAATGCCACCTAGTCTCAAAGGGGGAAAAATGATGAACAAGAATAAGACACCCTGCAAATTGCTAACGCTCCTCATAAAAATGCTTACAGAAATAATGTAGAAATGATTAGAAGAATAGAGGGAAGAAACCGGTAGAACATTGCAAAATTAAACTTGCTAGAGGTAACTCCAAATGTATCACGGGACAAGGCAAACAGCAGGAAACAAGAAACCAGAACTGTGGTTAGAAATGATGCTGGAAGAGAACAGTTATTGTTGCAATATGGTAAATATAGATTAGCTTGGGCATTAGAAATGTAATCCTAAATGTGTTAAATGTTGCTGATCATTGCAAAATATTGTATAAGAAATAGCGGAAACAGCAGTTAGAGATCCCCATGTAAGGAAAGATCAGGCTGTGACCGCAAGGAGTTAGGTTTGTGGTAAATGTGCTCTAAGAGCCACTGAACAACAAAGTGGTTACACAAGCTTTGAGAGAGATCTCCTTGTGTCCTTTCTCTGTGCAGAATAAAGTTTTGCTTCAACCTCCACCTTAGTGTGTTCTTTTGGGTGTTTGGCACACCAGGACTGAACCCAGCCATGGGCCAGGACGACATTCCCTTGCAGAACTGAATACATGAAGGTAACATCTAAACAGCATTTTAACTATTAAAGACCCAAAATATCCATTCTAGAACAACTATATTCTCTCAAATAGCGTTTCCCAATTTTGGTGACTTTAAGATGTATGGACTTCAACACCCCGAATTCCCCAGCTAGCATGGCTCCCAAGGAAGCCGAATAGAATAGCAATGCCTGGAATGTTATGCCCAGAAATGTCCACTTGTAGCATGCTGGCGGTTCTGAGAGTTGAAGTCCACACATCTTAAAGTTGCCAAGGTTGAGAAACACTGCTCTATAAGATACTAGAGCATATGACAGGTACAGTAGGTGTTCATAGGAAGACCTTTGGGTGTCATCATTTGTTATGGAAGGTTAACAGGCCAGCCATTGCAGTCAGGAAACTGAGCAAGAAGACAGTACAACAATAAGAAACTTCTGAATCTGTACAGATATAATTAATCCAGCAACTCTTAGTAACTGAACCAGGAAGTGCAGTGCAGTTGTGCAGGTATCAAACTGCTCAAGAGATAACATAAAATCACATCTTACTCTTCTAAATTTATTTCTAAAAATGGCTGAAATCTTACATGAGGTCATTGTTTTAATATGATACTTTATCAGATTCCTTGCAGTTGATGCAGAGATGGGGGAACCCTGGGGTGATTGCTCTTCCTGGGATTACTTGTTTGCTCCTTTCTCCATCTAAGTCTTGTCATTGAGCCATTAGGAGCTTGCTGGATATGTATTCTTCCAATAAAACCGAACCTTTAAAACATTTGAGAGATTAATATTGAAATAAATATTTCAATATCAGATTACAGTACAAGTCAGGCTTCAGGGCCTCCGTGAGGAAGGAATTCCAACACTGAAGTGCAAAAGAAAAGAAAATGCACTCTTTCGTTGACATTCTTTCAATCTCTAATGATGTTGGCCAATAGAGGCTTGTTTTGACATGCTTGTTTATTTTTTAATGCCATGTGTGAAGATTGTGAATAAAAGAAGTTTTGGAGATGGAAAATTAACCCTTCCCAATCTCTGGAACATGAACTAGATACAAGCCTTCTCTTGTTACAAAACCTCTACATTGGAACTCCTTGCCTCTTCCCTCCTGGCATTTCATAAAGCTGTTAAAACTAGACAATTCAAGCATGCTTTCAACCAAGACTGAATGCTTCTAGTGGCTGTTGGGCGATTTCTTATATATCTTTCTTCTTTTATTTTTTATTTTTCCTGTATTGTACAGTATGTGCCCAGAGTCTGTGGATTGAGGTGGTTATGAAAATGAGGAAATAGATGAACAAACAAGAGTGCTAGTATCAGCCTTTCAATGTAGATCAGATTAGGAATCCAATGTCATGTAGGTCAGTACTCTTGTAAGTCTGAATGTGCTTCCCCCTTCCCTCCATTTATCTTCATGAGAACTAAGGAGGGGCTTGTCTATGATGTTTACTCATGTTACATTCCTGCCCTGGACTCAGACCTCTTTCATCTGACCATTTCCTGGGTAGCAGCTCTTCTTCCTGTTCCTCAAGGCCATTCCTTCTTCCCTCTACATCCCTCTGATCTGGAGAGGACTTGCACATGTTTCTACAGAGTAATAATTAGTGTCATCTGAATGCTATTTAAATAAAGTAATATGTTGTGACTCTGCCAGTCTTAATCTAACTCTGATGATCTCTGGGCAAGAAATATTGTATGCCTAAACTTTCAGCACCAGTCATAGTCCATATACAATTATATATATTTCCAATTTATATCCATGGTTATGCTTGCTTAGGCAGGTATGTGTTAAATTACTCAAAATTTTAAACACTTTCTTACAATGAAGGAGGGTCACAGAAATTTCTAGGGATTAGCACTTCTCAAATAAAATGATATGAATTTCTTCAGCTCTTATTCAACCAGAGATAAATGTTAAATAATTGACTTTCCTAGAAAAGAAAAGAAAAAATAATGAAGTTAATAATTTCTGAGTTATGCGTTTAAGGGCAAATTTGTAATCCCAAGTAAAAAAATTACAGTTGTGTCTAATTTAAATAGCTTTTATAAAACTAGAAGTTGTATAAGTGCTATGAAAATGTGGATGTTTACTAAACAATAAAAAAGTCTATGAAATTTCTGTGTCTTCTATGTTATAAAGAAACAATAATTTGACACTTGACTCAGTGGAAAAGACTTAGGTATGTATATTAAGTCCTTTGGTGCCTCATCACTGAAGATTTTCCCCCTCTCTTTTCCATTATTGTCTAGCTTATTTCTTCTCATTATTTTCTTGAAATCTTGTCGTTTCATTAATTTTATTGATTTTTAAAATGTAAAATATAATATATGAAACTCAGGTTTACCCATCCCTATTCCCTCTTAGCTTTCTCTTTGACTAAGAAAAATTGCAATTATACAAGTTTAAAAAGCCAAAGAACTCATTTCAAGTCAGGAATTTCTCTTGACATGGGACCAGTTATAGGTAGTCCTCGCTTAATGACCGTTTGTTTAATGATGGTTTGAAGTTATGACAGCCTCAGAAAAAGCACTTTACCACCTGTACTCACACTTACACTGTCACAAACTGTTGCACCACCCTGGTGGTCATGTGATCATGATTTGCAACCTTTTTTATGATGGACTTTAAGTGAATCATGTGGTCATTAAATGAATTCCGGCAAAAACATCCATTAGGGACGCTTGATTTGCTTAATGACCACATGATTTGCTTAACAACCATCATAAAAATGGTCATAAAATGGGGTCCAGCCATGTGGTGACTTGCTTAATGACCACCCCACTAAATGACCAATTTTTTGGTCCCTATTGTGATCATTAAGCAAGGACTATCTGTATACATTCTTTCCATGTTGAAGTTCTGCCTTCACCCTGGCTTTGCTGGGAATAAAATTGTACAATTTGGAAAATAAATGAACAAACAAACAAATCAAGTTTCTGAAATCTCAAATTCATATAATCTCAGGGCTGGAAAAAAGCAGCTGAGAAGTTACCTGTTCAGATAATCAAAAAGCCTAATTTAATGTAAGAAAGCTGCTTATATTCATATTCTTTATAAATCTGATGTTCAAATAGTGTTGCCCCCTCAGAGATGTTTTATTTTTGTTGTTACTTTCGATTTTATCTAACTGGTGTCCCTCAGAGATGGAATGGTCTTGATCCAGTAGAGGCTTCTATCTGTAGAAGTGATAAGAATGTGCTATTTGGTGAGTCCACCTCAAGCTTCCTTTGTATTTCTCAGAGGATTGAAGGGTCATTGGAAAAGTATGGGAGGCTGCCATAGGGAGGAGGAATAAAAGAAAATAGTCTCTGTCCAAACTGCTGTGCTATTCCCCAAACTATATGAAACTATTAGGAGAAAATCCTAGAGATTTAGGGTGGAATATTTTGAAAATTCTGATGAAAAACATGTCACTTCTTTCCAGAGTCTTCATGTTTGGCACTGACAGCCTAAGCAGAGAATATGCTAGTTGAGGGCTAATAAACTGAAGATTATTCTATATATTTGGTGATATCAACTTGGAATTCAATCTTTTTTTTTTTCAGATGTCACCCATCATTGTTATTGGTTAGTTAACCCCAGTGTTAATTGTACCAGTCTGTAGGTTTGTATTAGGGGGAGAACAATCTGTCAGGGAGAAGAGGAAGGAAAATGAAAGTGAGTAGTGGGTAGTGAAAGTAGTTAGAAGTGGGAGAATGAAATTGAAATTGAGAGAAGTGGAGTTGTGCAGCACTGGGATATATTAGGCACCGCCTTACCATCATTGAATCTGCCCACTAGGTATGAACATCTTGGGAGGGCCTCCTGAAAGTCCCTGATCAGTGTGGAGACTATGGGACCTGTGCAAGACAATAGGTTTTTCCTGCAGTGGCCCCCATATTGTGGAACTCACTTTCCCCCAAGGTCTGTGCAGTGCCTTCCTTGCAGGCATTTTGTAAAGTGGTGAAAATTGTGCTTTTAATCTGATTGATAGTCTTGGGTGCTCATCTCCTGGGATTGCTTTGGGATTGTTTCATTGTCTTACATTGTTTGGACCCTTTTTCTTTGTTATATGCTGCCCAGGGTCTTTGGATTCGGGTGGGTTACAACAATTAATAAATAACCACAAAACGAAAAGGTGATTAGCTTATAGGTGCTGTTAGAGTCAAATGCTTATATTCTATAACTCATCAGCTAATTTGGTAGCTTCAACTGCCATACAAATAATGTCCTTTGGAACTGGTCATGGCTGTCCTTGCTGATCATTTTCAAGCTGGATTCCTGCAATACATTCTACATGTAGCTGCCCTTGAAGCCTGAAAAGTTTACTTAATTCAAAATATAGAATCTATCCTTATGACTAGTCTAAGTTATAGGGAACATACAATATTTAAAGAACTATGACTGGCATCCAATAAGTCCTTACCTTTAAATCCTTAACTGGCCTGGGATGATGACTTCATTTTGATCAAAGAGAGTTCACTTTCTGAAATGTGATACATAATTACACAAATGAGGTATTTGATGACACAAAAAAGAACTTCTCTATACATTTCTGTTCATCAGATGCCTGATAACATTGCATTTTCCAAGTTAAATGTGAAGAATTCTATGAGCAGCCAGCCATGCATATATGTTGGGAGATGGGGCTTGCATTGCCTCCTAAATATTAGCCTGTTATGGAAGAGAGAAATAATTAATTTGGTTGTGTTGATTGTGATGGTTTTTACCTTGGCTGTCTATTTGCATTTATTATGACATTATTGTTATTTTATATTTTTAAATGCTGTTTGCACCCAGGGTCTCGAGGTTGAGCTAGGCGGACATATACATTGAAATAAATAAATAAATAAATAAATAAATAAATAAATATCAACCATATGCTATCAATTTAATGTAAATCTAAATTTAAATTTAGGGATTGTTCTGGCCCTGGCCATATCTTTTTTCTGGGCTACCTGCCAATTGTAATGCAGCTCTTGATATGCCATTCAAAGTCCTGGTTTGGCTGTTTTTATACACCCCTGTTGTAGGGTTCTGCTTTCTACAAATCCTGTGCTGGGCATTTCACTGAAAAAGACTCTAGTTGACTTTCAGCCTTTAAACGGCTAAAATATCTCTCAGAAAGAGAGTTTGTGTCTACATGTTCCTGACTCCCTTGAAGAGAGACAGTGCCTGAATTACTGATATTTTCCATAGTAACATATTTAGCACTTTACGCTGATGGTAATGGTGCCTGCCCAAAGAAGAGTAATTAACCTATTGTTTTGAAGCTCCCTGTCTCAATGAGATAAACAGGACATTATTTATCAGATTTATATCCTATCTTTCTCTAAGTGCTCAAGGTAGCTTGCATAGGGGACATCTCTTTGGATTCTGACATGGTGCTGATGTTGCCTGCCTACAGAAGAATGACTGACCATTGTGACTTCATAATGAGATTCATGATCACTGGATTCTTGTGCTGATGTGCCTGAAGAGAAATGATTAGCCACTTGGACCTCCTGCTGCTTTTGTCTATCTAAAGGAAAGGATTGATTTTGGGGAATTCTTAAATGATCTTTTCCTGCAGAGTAGTGAATGGTGGTTGCGACTTCACCCTGAAGTTTACTTCCTAAAAGAGAGAAACTGTGAGTTCTTAATGATGTTTTCAGCCAGAAGATAGAGATTAGTCTTTGGTACCTCATAGTGTTGCTACCTTTCCAAAGAGATAACAATGATGTATGCTGATGCTGCTATAAGAAGAAAGGCTGCATCACAATCCCTTGTTAATGTTCCCTGCGCTAGACTGACCATTGTCCCTCTTGTTGATACTGTGTGCCTGATGAGTGAAACTGGACATTGTTTTGATGATACAGCATTATGCTGATACTCCCCTAAAGAGAAGTAGTTCATTGCTATGACCTTCATCTGAATGAAGTGTCTGTGATGTTGTTTGCCTGGGGAGAAATGAATGTCTCCCTCTGACCTCATTTTGATACTTGTTTCCTGAAAGGGAGAGACTTGCCATTGTGACCTGTAATTGAGCTCAGTATTAGTCATTGGTACTTCATGATGATGCAGCCTCTCTGAAGAGGTAGCATTTGTCCTTGTAGCCACATACTTGCAAAGGAAAAGCTTGATATTCCTTGCCCAGAGAAAAGAGATGGATTGTATCAAAGGGAAGGTATTGGTCAACGTGATTGACAGCTGATCCCCCTGTCTGAATAAGAGAAGTTCTTCACTGGAATGCTCTCACCAGAAGGTAGACTGAGGGATGACTATTGTTTAAAATAGTGTTATGTGCTTTCTTTGGCCGTTCTTTCTTTCTAAGACTCGTTTAATATCTCTAGCTGAGCTCTAAACCCTGTGCATCTTTTTTACTTTGTCTTTTTAATATACTTTTGAGAGTAATTACTTTTACATAAAGTACCTTTATAGCCCTTACTGCACCTATCTTTAATTTCCTCTGTAAGTTCAAGTGTGGAGAATGAATGAAAAGGCAACAAAAGAAACTGTCATAGAGAAAGGTGTAACCCGATGCTGATGCTTTCTCTAGCATAGAGTTTGCTTACCTGAGGCAGATACATTTCCAGCATATGTTTTAAACATTAGAAAGGAACCCGATTGTGGTTTTTCCTTTTAGATGAAGGGAGATCTAGATCTGACAAGATACAGGCTGAAGAAAATATGTATTTCAGAAAGGCTTAAGGTACATTACAGAGTCTACTTTCCTTGCATGACAAGACAGTGCACCCAGCTACAGTAGATGCTAATTATGTCTTTGTTCCAAAATAACATTTTGAAGGTGTATCAATAATAAAGAATTGGCATCTTGTGTCAAGAGAACAGAAGGGGCAAAAGAGCTGGGCTTGAACAGTTTGGTAGCCAAAGAAAGAACGTAAAAACAGGAGAAATGGCAAATGTTATAGGATAAGAACTGTGAAACCCAGAAGTAGCTCAAAAAGATTATTGACTTTGAAAAAGAGGTGGAGACTGAATCAAATGTGGAATTGGGCTTCAAAAAAACATTAGACTATGAAGATGATATGAATAAAGAAGTTGTGGATTTAAACATGGACTTAAGATGGCCAGAGGATGATATGGAAAAAGATGTCAGAATGGAACTACAAATGGAATCAACTGATGTCACAATGTTCAAAGGGGACGTACAAATAATGGAGAAGAATGATTTGGAAAGATTTTTTTATCTTGGATTTGCAAAAGGTATGTATTGCATCGATGAGGCTGTTCCTTGGAAGAGACAAAGAGAAACTACTAGAGATGCTTCTGGGAGAAGACAAGGAGATGATGGGGAATCAACTTGTGGAACATTATATGAAAGGATTAAAGTTTAAGCTTTTTAAAAGTAAAAAGTGAATTTATTGGACTATGGTTTACATATACAGTGCATTCAGAAAGTATTCAGACCCCCTTCACTTTTTTCAATGTTGTTATGTTGCAGCCTGATACTACAATTGTTCAAATTAATTTTTTCTCTCATTAATCTACACTCAGTACCCCATAATGACAAAGTGAAAACAGAATTTTAGAAATGTCTGTACATTTATTAAAAAGGAAAAACTGAAATATCACATTGGCATAAGTATTCAGACCCTTTGCAACAACACTTGAAATTTAGCTCAGGTGCCTCCCATTTCTCTTGATCATTGCTGAGTTGTTTCTACACCTTGACTGGAGTCCGCCTGTGGCAAATTAAATTGATTGGACATAATTTGGAAAGGCACACACCTCTCTATAGAAGGCCTCACAGCTGACAATGCATACTGTATCAGAGCAAAAGCCATGAGGTCAAAGGAACTGCCTGCAGAGCTCAGAGACAGGATTATTGCAAGGCACAGATCTGGGGAAGGCTAAAAAAAAATTTCTGCTGCACTGAAGGTTCCCAAGAGCACAGTGGCCTCCATAATTCTCAAATGGAAGAAGTTTGGCACAACCAGGACTCTTCCAAGAGCTGGTCGCCCAGCCAAACTGAGCAATCGGTGGAGAAGAGCCTTAGTAAGAGAGGTGACCAAGAACCTGATGGTCACTCTGACTGAGCTCCAGAGATCCTTTGTGGAGGTGGGACAAAGTTCCAGAAGGACAACCATCACTGCAGCCCTCCACTGATCTGGGCTTTCTGGCAGAGTGGCTAGACGGAAGCCTCTCCTCAGTGCAAAACACATGAAAGCCTGCTTGGAGTTTGCAAAAAAGCACCTGAAGGACTCTCAGGCTGTGAGGAACAAGATTCTCTGGTCTGATGAAATCAAGATTGAACTGTTCGGCCTCAATCCTAAACGTTATGTCTGGAGGAAACCAGGCACCACTCATCACCTGCCCAATACCATCCCAAGAGTGAAACATGGTGGTGGCAGCATCATGCTGTGGGAGGTTTTCAGCAGCAGGGACTGGGAGACTGGTCAGGATTGAGGGAAAGCTGAATGGAGCAAAGTACAGAGATAGCCTCAACGAAAAACTGTTCTACAGCACTCAGGACCTCAGGCTGGGCCGAAGGTTCACCTTCCAAATGACAATGATCCTAAGCACACAGCCAAGACAACACAGGAATGGCTTAGGGACAACTCTGTGAATGTCCTAGAGTGGCCCAGCCAGAGCCCTGACTTGAACCCTATTTAACATCTCTGGAGAGACCTGAAAATGGCTATCCACTGACGGTCCCCATCCAACCTGATTGAACTTGAGAGGATTTGCAAAGAAGAATGGCAGAAAATCTCCCAATCCAGGTGTGCAAAGCTTGTCACGTCATACTGAAAAAGACTCAAGGCTGTAATTGCTGCCAAAGGTGCTTCAACAAAGTACCGAGTAAAGGGTCTGAATACCGGCCCATATGCCTTCCCATGATACTGTCAGCTGGATTTTTCTTGTTTTTTGGTGGATGGATGATGATGATGATGATGATGATGATGATGATGATTGCTGCCTCTGGCTAAATTATATCACACTGTGATTTAATATTCATCAGGGTACTTGCTGAATTATTATATAAAATTAAGAATTTTCTCGCTTGCTTCTAATCTAATATTTGGCATACTATACAGAAAATGTTGCTTCAATACTGTAAATATAGTATACATGTTGCTGTGTGTTTCTCAGTAAAAGAACAACATTTCCAATAATGTTGTTCATGTTAGTAAAGACTGAATGTGCAATGTTTTTAATCTGAACTCCAGGTATTATGAGATCAGTCAGCTATGTTCCAGCCCTGTTTTAAAATAAACTTCAAAGAAGAAATGAGCAGTCTTGAGAAAACACAAGGTTGCATGATGAATCACTTAGCTTCTCCTGCCTTGAATGAAGCAAAGTAATAGAATAGGTAATTCTGCAAGTGTCTCTTTCTGATAACTCAGCTGTCATAATTTATAGATATATATTAAAACTACCTTGAAATTTGATTCTTTCTGGATGAATACTTGAATTTGACAAGCTAAACTAGAATAGTGTCTGTCAAAGCAGCCATTCTTTTGCCAAACAAATATCCATTTTTTCCTAAACAAAGACTTGATCTGCTTTGTCTTTGCATTGCTTGAATGTTTTAAAATAATTTTAAGTGAAATTTAAAAGAATCTTCTTATATTCCAAAAAAGAAGAGTAAGCTTCAACACATATAAATGAAATAGGAAACATATTCCTCACTTGTATATGAGAAAAACTGAAGATAAAGTCTGGTGAGGTTTCTCTGTACCAAACTTTAGTTATCTCTCCTCTTATAACTAAAAGTTGTCTCTTTATTTTATTCAATTTATAGACATAGACCAAAGAATACAAAATGGAATGAAAAGAAAAGGATATATCTTACAAGTGACACATAGTTGTAAATCCAGACAAAAAGAGAAGAGATAAAAGTCTTCTCTAGGAACAGAATATTTATCTTGCTGGGTCAAAATTTAACTTCTGATCTTAAAAGTAGTGCAACAGAATTTGGTCACTGCCTGAGATGTGGAATCAATCTAATCAGCCAGCTATAGTTGGATATAGAAACACTCTATGAGTCCTGGAAGGTCCACTGAAAGAAGTATAATATACGTATTTCTGATATCTCCATAGAAGAGACAATATAATAAAACATGACTTAAGGATTCCACTGCATGTGATCTGCAAGGACATAATTTTTCATTTTAAGGGACTCTTTTAAATTTTCCTTCCAGGACAGCAATTGGCAAGGCTTCTAATGAGCCAGGATGAAGTTTCTTAAAAATTTAGATATTGTCACGTGTCTCTGCTTGCTGGTGTCCAGATATGGCTCCTGGAATAAATAAAGCACTTTTGATTGGATAGAAAGTGGCTAGGGCATCAGGCGACTTTGAAATATTTTGAATGGTGAAATCTCTGTGGGCAGTAGAGTTGCCACATGCTTGAAGAATGACTCCTAAGTATTTAAATGTTTTACTTGTTTAATGGCTTGTCTGTTTATTTGCCATTTATGAACTCATGGCCACTTGGAGAAAATTAAAATGTTAGTTTTGGAATACTTTATCAGTAGTTTTTCCTCCTCAAAATATTTCACTATGGATCATAATGTTTGTCTGATGGATTCTGAAACAATTTGGTTGTCTCATCAGCATATAGTAATATTGGTATGTGCTTATTTGAAAATTTTGGTGGAGCGACAAGAATCATTTAGATAACTAACCATAGGATTTATATAAAAGTTGAACAATTGAGGAGGTGATTCTGAACACCGCTTGAAACAGAAATAGCTTTGAAGTAGCCATTGAGAGAGTATTTTATTTTAATGTAATTCCATTTGTGCAGTTTATAGATTAGCAGATACAATTGCTTATCTACTGAAGATGAATGATTCCCGCCCCCCCCCCCATAGTCTGGGTCTAGAGATGGATTCAAATGCAGTTTGAGGTCGAAAAAGGCAGTGTACAGAGCTTGTCTAGAATAAACTGAGTATTTCTGGGCCAGTTGCTATAGTATGAAGACATTGTCCAGAGCAGGATTCCCCAAACCGGGAGCAGTCCCTCCCTTGGGGAGGTGCAGACAGAGTCAAGGGGAGGTATGAAGAACCTTTTAGTTGTACATTATTACAATGAATCTACCTTCCCCAAAGTTTCATTGTGTTGTTTTCATTATTTATTTGGGTTCATTTTGGAGTTTAAATGTTTAGAGGAGGCATGTACTTTAAGATTACACTAAAGGGAAATGTGATGGCAAAAACTTTAGGAACTCCTGGTCTAGAGGGATCATCCTAGTCAGAAGCCAATCTACTTCTCATGAATATTCTGCTCCAAATCCAGCCAGATAATTCATTTTTTAGATACCTAGCATAGAGTTTACTGACTGCACTCATTAAACTGTGACCAAATTCGGAGGGCGGATTAGCTGTATTTACATTGAACCTTATGGGGAAATTTGCCTCGTGGTGCGACCAAATTCAGAGGGCAGAATGAATTAACTGTATTTACATTGAACCTTATGGGAAACTTTACCTCGACTTGCAACCAACTCGAGTTGCAACCAGAGTAACGGAACAGATTAAGTTCGTAACTAGAGGTACCACTGTATATCGATCTGCTATTGGCTCTGACCATGACACTGAAGCCATCCCTCAGAATGATATATGGATTGGAGTATTGGGAGATGAGTTCATGCAGCTTCATGTAGCTTGTCTCATACTTCCTTTAGCCAAGTCTTTGCGAGGGTGGAATATAGCTGTGGATCAACTGGAGTGACAGGCTTCGACTAGATAGTTGCAGGGCCAGTGCACAATTTTCTAGATTGTCTATCATTTCTATGGAGTCTTTTAATGTGGCTTTAATTAATACACTCGGTCCTCTGCCCAGCCTACCCTTTCCTTTCTCCTGTTCAGTTTTTAATATGAAGATTTTGTTTCCAAGGAGGTTTGGGACATCAGCTAACCACATTTCTTACAGTAGTATTACATCATGATAAGAGATAAAGGTGATGAAGTCTGGATGTGAAACAGTTTTCCAACCAGCAATATTCCACAAGACTATAGTAAGGTGGTCCTTAGTAGATAATTAATTTATATCACTTCTAACTTTGGGTTTTATTCTGACAGGCTCCAATGCAAGGTTTAGTTCCAGCAGTGGAAATGTCTCCTAAAAGCCTCTCATGAGGCTTGGCTGTACTAATTGGTCCTTGATTGTATATGTGTGAGGGTTTTTTTCCTGTAATTAAATTGTTATTTATCAGATGACAGACTTGTACTGGTTGTGTTGACATGATTTTTGGTATCCTCATCTAACTCCTGTGCTGTCTTTTTTTTTTCCTTTTCCCGATGCCTCACATTTCCAGATCTTGAGATATTTCTCTATTCACCAAAGGGTGTTCTCTCACTGGCAATCAGAATACCTCAGTCATAAAGTATCCAATTAACTAACCCCCACCCCACCCCCAGGAGTGCTGCAGATCCGCAGCAGAAGGAGTTCAGGGAAGCTGTTGCAACAGCAAAAGAGTAAGAGAATGAAAATGAAAGATAAAAAATAGAGGAAGGAAAAAAAACCCAATTAGGTGTGGTAAAAGGTGAAAAAATTTTAGAGAATTTATTACGAGTGCTCCTTTGTCACCATCTTGACTCCACCCCTCTTTGTTTTTTTTTATTAATTAATAACATCATGGGGAAAAAGAGTTCATTCATTACAACACTTTTTAACTGCTCAGAAAATTTTCTTAGCTTGAGGCAATAGATGGATCTTGATCTGAGAGCCAAATTGGCTTTGGGAAAGCATGAAGGACTTTGTGCCACTACCGAGCAGATCCTTTTTTGTGAGTATTCTCTCCCCCATCCCCATCCAGCCCCTGACCCCCGCTATACTGGATTCATATAGGTACACAGAAGCCTTCTTACTGGCTTCAGAGTACTAGGTGTTGGAAGAGTGGGTAGGGAAGACAGAACACAAAGAGTCAAATACTAATTTGGAAGACAGAAAGTTGAGATGGCTGGAAGTATGTCAGTGCAAGAGGTTTGAGATTAGGAAGAAAACTGGGTAGTAGGACTCAGTGAAGGGAAGGACTTTGAAAAGAAAGATATGTTGCTAATGTGGTGGAGAGGAAGGATAATGGAAGGAAGGATAGCAATAAGAAATTGGACTGGTCAGCAATTAGGTTGAACCCTTCTGTTCTGTTTTTGGTATGTATGGCTTTACAAGGGAAAAATACCCTTAGATTTTCTCTGAATGTTTATTTTACCTAACATCATCACAAATACAATCCTTTTTAAATTGAGAAGTTTCACATGTTTAACTGTAAATTATCATGTGATAATAAGAACTCGAATGAGGAACATGCATGTGGGAATTGCACCTTAGAGTTCTGTTCAGGTCAGAAGTTAAGAAGAGTTAAATGTTCCACGTAGTCTTTAACTAGGGAAGGCTGGAGATAGACAGTTAACTGCTGGCTAAGCAATTTCTGAAAATCTGCAGATCTAAGAATATCTGATATGTGATCTTTTGAAAGGATGTGGTGATCTGTCCTGAAAAGCTAATTTTAAAATTTTAAATTTCTCTCTTTCTGGTTATTGTATCTGCAGACTGAATTCTGTAGACTCATGAGATTGTATCAGTTGTTCAACAGCCCAACAACTGTGTGCATATTGCTAAATCTAGAGTGTATGACTAATCCAATAGGAAGCAAATGGACAACAAATAATGTACATACCACTGCAAAGATACATTTGGCTTGGTTCTAAAAGTCAATAAAGTTAGGATGAATTACACCAGCAGAAGTTTTAACCTATTTGACTTTGAGATATTTTACCTGTGGTATTTGAAATATGACCTTTATCTACTTCAGTTTAACTGGAAAATGCACAGTAATTTTCATAAATACACAGCAGTTGTAACTCTTAAGAATTTCATAAGAATTATGAATTTTGAAACTGTGAAGGTCAAAGCCAAAAGTAAGAGGAAAAACTAAAAAACATTTAGTGGATATCATTCTTTTGTGCTGCATTTTTTACAGGGATTTACAAGTCATTTATTTTGAGTCTTGATTTTGTCTTCTGTGGAATTACAGGTAGTCCTTATTTAGCAACCACAACTAAGACTGTCAACTCAGTTGTTAAGTGAAGCAGTCGCTAAGTGAAACTGTGAGTGTGCTTATGATTTTGTGATCTTCAGCTTTCCTTTGCTTTACAGACCTGCAAAGATCATAAATGTGAGGACTGATTGTAAAGTTACTTTTTCATCACTGTCATAACTGCGAACAGTTGCTAAATGAGGCAGTTGCTAAACGAGGACTACCTGTAGTTATCCTTTCCAACTTTGTGTCATCTTCAAATTTGATAAGCATCTCTTTATATTGTCAATCATTTTTTACAGGACAGCACAGACCCTAGGGCCCATGGCTTAGGTCAGAGTCCTGTGGCACTCCATTTCAAACTTTCCTTGAGATACAGAGTTATTAATGGATATACACTGAATGCAGTTCTGCAACTCAGCATTAATATAACATAGTCCACATTTTATCATTTTGCATAAAGAATATCTTGGGAACCGTATCTGTAAGTTAGACTAACACCATTATTCCTATATTATGAATCTTTGTAGAATAAGATTCTTGAAAGGATTACAGAAATAAGGCTCACAAATTATTGGGAACGTTCTAATATATATGTATGAAAGAATATCTTCTATCCCTATTAAGTTTTTATGTCAATATAGACCGCTTTTTACATAGGTGCACAATCTGTAGGCCTCTTCAAGTAGTCCGGATAGTCCAGATTCTGCCACCCTGCCATCCTCACTGTTCATTAACATTACCACTACAACACCTTTCCCTTTTCCTTTTTCCCCTGGCTTTTTCCATTCCCTTTGTGCAGTCCATCTGCTCTCTACTTTCCTCCCTTTCTGTGGCTTTAACTCCATATCTCTTTGCATTCTTTTCTTTTTTTGTTTTGAATCTGAGAAGCTTCCAACTCCTTGGAGTGGGGGCCCTCTAGACACTGAGATTCAGTTGTGATTTAAAAACAAAGCCTGACTGTGAGAGGTTTTTTGATTCACTGGGATCCAGGCAGCATGGTACATGATCACATTGACCCTGAGATTCCTCTTGCCAGAAGGAGATATATCAGCAATTCATGGGAGATATGGAAGTCTCTTTGAGGTTCTGCCCAAGAAAGTAAGGAAGATGCCTATGTGTTTATGAGAGAGGGTGTTTTATTTTAAATTAGGAAATCAAATTAAGTCAGAGGACTGAGGGTGACTATAAATTTTGTGTGGGGGCATGCATTTTTAATAAGTGTGCCTGCCTATGTCTGTCTGTCTCTCTCACACACACATTTTTCAGAATCATTGACTTTTTGTCCCTTTTATTCTATTGGACACTAGGGGCATTATGAGTAGCTCTAACAAGGAAGGGACTCCCTCTCTTTGTCTCCACTCTGTTTTTGCCAACTGGAAGGTGTAGGTTCTTCCCTTCAACTGCTCCCTATGTGAAGAACAGAGTAGCTCCTTCTTTGTTCTCCTGCCATGACATTCTGAAGCTCAAAGAGACAGGCTTTCAATTGGAGCATGTAACTAGTCCTTTTGAAATTTAAGGTACTCTTTGTGGTACCTCTTTAAGGTACTCTGGGCTTGATTTTACTCACATACATACTCCACTAAATAGGAATCCCTGTGAGTGAAAGGGAGGATTTAGACCAGGGTTACATCAACATATTCCTGAAGGGTTATGGGTCTGGGTAACAAGAGAGCTATTCACATCATTTTAAAAGTTGTGGGAGAAAAGTGTATTCAGCTTGGAGATAGGGCAGAAAGCTCAACAACTGAGAAACTGAAAGGTCTTGATTATGAATGACGATCCTTTAAAATGGAAATGCTTTGGAGAAGCCAAGGAGTCAGGAACAACTTCTAAACTTAGAGTGAAAAACCAAGTGATGAACAAACAAGGTGGAATAAAGCTTTTTTGGGGAAAAAAAAGAGTGGAATGATTTGCCTGATTATAAGTGATTCAGGTTTGGTTCAGTTAAAGAATAAGGAAAATAGAAAGAAGATGAAGAAACATGGATAGTTTCTATCTTCTCTAAAGTGCAATTAGTCCATAATGATGCATTTTAGAGATGATAGAAATTGTCCATGTTTCTGCATCTTCTTTCTATTCCCTTATTTCAGTGTCAGAAATAACAGGCTGAAAGAAGGCTCTATGAATGTTAATTAGATGCTAGCGGTATCAGGCCAGTTAGAAGTTCAAGGGGTTACTCTACCTGAAGAAGTCTTAATTGGATTAATGTTCAACAGCCTCCCAGAATGTTTTGAAACTGTTGTTGATGCTCTAGAAATGAAGGAAGATGCAAATATGCACATTGTGACAAATTATGCAGAGATGCTGAAAATAAATCAGCAGGAATGGAGAAATTGCATTTGAAACCTAGTAAAGAGAAGAGCTACTTCTCTGGCAGCATTAAGCATGTGCAAATTAAGTACCCCCTAGAGAAAAGATACTGCTGGTAAAAACAAGTCAAGCCACATTCTAGAGCAGATAACTCATCAATGCATAATAGAAGCCTACACACAGGCAGCAGAGTGATAAAGCTGATAGGTAAAACCTCTACCATGTTCACTTACAGTTTTTTAGACCTAATTCTGAAAAGTAATATGTAAAAATCTGTACCTACTTGGGTGCTGTGAGAGCTTTCATGGGACATAACAAGCTCACATTAAGTGGGAGACTGAACCCTGTGGAACTCCACATTGAAGCAATGGTGAATTTTGGCGAGCACAGTCTCCCTGGAAAAACAAGAGATCATGAAATTGCCCAATTGCACTCTGGGCAGCTGCTCCTCATGAGTAGACTGCAGGAATTGAGGTTTTTGTGGTTAGCTTGTGAGTCGAATGATGGGAAGTCAAGGGATTTCAATCAAGCTTACAGCTGTAATGCAGCCTATACCGACATAAAGTTTGCATGAGCCTCATTTCATAAACATTTTAGGATGTAACTAATTTTCAGCTAAAGAGAGATTTTCTGAGCAGCAGGATTAAAAAAAAAATCCACTTGGTGAGTCATCACTCTTTCTGGATTACAAAGGAAAAAAAAAGTTTTAAAGATTTAAAAACTTTGGCAAAAAGCTTATGAAGGAGTGGATGAAAGAAAGTTTAAAATGGATAAATGGGATAGTTACTTTGAAATATTATTTATTGGTGAAAGTGCTTTTGAATAAATTGGAATTAAAATAGACAAATGAACTAGACCTGGATTTTTTGTTTACTATTAAAGAATACAGACAATTGGTGGATTTTATAATACAAAAGATAAAGGTAATATGAGCCAGACTGTGATGCTGATTGTAACTATGGAGTGCCACTTGAGATGAAAGTATTAAGGGCACAGGAAGACAAAATAGGAAAAAAAAATGGGCGGGGGGGGGGTGGACCTTGCCTTTTCTCTTTCCCTTGTTTGAGAGACTTTCATTTTTGGATTATAATATCATAATAGCAACCACTAGAAAAACAGCAAAAATGGAGGGGAGAAGAGGATCACTAGAGCAACCTGCAGAGAGAAGAATTACACCAGATTTGCTTCACATAATGCTTGAGCAACTGGACAGTAAGTTAGCTGAATCACTTGATAATAAATTGACAGCTTTTGAAAAAAAAGAATGGATGAAAGTCTTGTAAAGATGAAAGAGGAGATGAAAGAAGAAATTAAGAAGATGGAAAGCTCTGTAAAGAAGTGTCTGGAGATGTAAAACAAATTAATGTCAAAGTGGAAATTTTGGAGAGTAAGACAGAAGTTAGAGAGTTGGAAAGAGAGCTAGATATTCTGGCTCTACTGGAATGTTCTTTAAGATTTAGAGCAATCCCAGAAGATTCTGGTGAAGATATTAGAGAAAACGTTATTAAACCTTTAGAATTTTTTTTGGATTGGGATGAGAAGGATACAGAGGCAGAAATTGATAAAGTATATAGAATAAATACAAGATTTGCGAGAATAAGAAATGTTCCAAGGAATGTTTTGGTAGACTTTGTCAGGAAGAAGATAAGGGATCAAGTTTACAATTACAAATGCTTAACGTAGAATATAATGGAACAAATGCTCCTCAAAAGAGGGGAAAAAAATCATTATTTGAAAAAACTTAAAACAAGATATAATTTTCCTACAAGAGACACATATTAGAAAAAAGGATATAAAATATTTGATTTATAAAAATAAATTTATAAAAATGTGGATGAAGAATTTATTTCAGCAGGAACAAAAAAGAAAAGAAAAGAGAGAGAGAAAGAAAGAAGAAATGGAGTTGTTTTGTATATAAATCCCCAACTAAACCAAAACTTGAATTGACAGATGAGGTGAAAGACAGGTGGGGTGAAAGTTAATCTGCATGGGACTAAGACTTTGATACTGGGAATTTATGCCCAAGTGAAGACAAAGTGTTGTTCTATAAAGGACTTATGGAGAAGTTAATAGGTTTCTCTTATGAAAATTGGTGTTTGATGGGGGATTGGAATGGAGTGATCTGTCTCCATATATCAACCAGCCCTAAACTGTCCATCAAATCAAACTTTTGGTAATTTGCATTGAGTGATTTTAATATTTTTCTCAGAAGTTCTATCCAGTTTCTCTTATGAAAATTGGTGTTTGAGGTGGGATTGGAATGGAATGATCTTTCCACAACTAGACAATTCAAGAGAGTACACCTATTTTTCTGACAGACATAGATCCTTTTCAAGAATAGACAAGATTTGGATTTCAAATAATTTGGCTAATAAGATTTCTAAAGTAGAGACATTACCAAAGACTTTTTCAGATCATAATCCTTTCAGTTTGGTTTATGAAAGAAAATCTAGTTCTTTTAGATAGAGACTAAACAAAACGTTGCTACAGAAAGAAACAATAATGAAGGATTATAAAAAGAAATTAAAATAATGTTTTAAAAATAATTTAGATAAAGGCACTGATTTAAGAATGGTTTGGGATGCAAATAAAACTTTTATTAAGGGTTATTTTATACAACATAATAGTGAGCTCAAAAAGAAGAGGCAAGAGAAAACACAAGTTATTTTGGATAAAGAGAAAAGAGACAAATTAAAGAAATTTCCAGAGAAGATTTCTCAACAAATTAAGCTTTTACAATGATAATTGTCTATGTTAACAGTAAGAGAAATGGAAATAAAAATGAATTATGTAAAGCAAAAAAAAAAAAGGTTTGCAGAAAAACCATGGAGGAGACTAGCTAAACTGATAAACAGAAGATGATGTTAAGAAAAAATATGAAATACAAGATCAAAGAGAATTGATGAATAAAACAGGTTTTAAGATTGCAAAGAAGGTTCAATATCTAGGTATCACTATGACAAATATTAACTGTATGTTATTTCAAAATAACTATGTTAAGACATGGAATGAAGTTGAAAAAGACATGTTAAGATGGGGGAAACTACAACTGTCATTGCTGGGGAGAATTTCTGTGATAAAAATGAACGTTTTGCCTAGAATGATGTTTTTGTTTCAGATAATATCTATTTTGACACCTGATGTACCATTTAAACAGTGGCAGAAGGATATATCTAAATTTGTGTGGCAGGGGAAAAAAACCACAAGTTAAATATAAGGTGTTACAAGATGCAAAGGAAAGAGGAGGATTTGGTCTACCTGATTTGAAATTGTATTTTGCAGCTTGCTATTTGGCTTGGATGAAAGAGTAGGTGCTGCTGAGAAATAGAAGGCTCTTGGAGTTAGAAGGACAAGATCTGAGATTTGGGTGGCATGGATATTTGTGTCAAGATTAATGTGGATTTTAAAAAACATTATGTTAGAGGTGCTATATTGAGAATATGGAATAAATAAACCCAGGTTGTGCCCTAAAACACCTTTGCGGCTTTCAGTACAAGAAGCATTTTATAGACAAGACATAATAGGCAAACACAAATGGCTAACATCATGAGATACTAGAATTTTTTCAAGGGGAATCTATATACTACTAAAACTAAAACATTCTTGGTAGAGATGGTTTTCAAACTAATGTCCAGGTAAAATCTCTCATTATTTTCTATGTCCCTCCTCCTTGAAAATTCTATAATTTGGTCCAGAAGGGAATTATCCAGATCTTCAACTGGGCCTGACAATCTATAGCACACTCCCCATAAGTGTGATGGTACATGGGAATGACCTTGGGAAACAGGAGGGAGACTCACAGCCTAGGCAACACGCTGATAAGAGGCAGCTCGGTTCACAGTTGGGAGAAAAACATGGGAAGCATTTCAGAAGGGACCCTCCCTAGTTTTCTGGAGACTAAAAACAGAGGAAGGGAGAAATACTTTCAGTGTTGCAAGATTCCATTTAATGTAATCTTACAATAAAGATAGAGCTGGTACTCCTGGTAGTGCTTCTTGTCTGGACTACCTTGAAGGGCTAACAATAAGAATGTTGTTGTTAATAGAAACTTTGGACTCTCAAACTCTTGCTTTAACTTCCAACTAGAGTGCAGAGAATCATCAGGGTCTGATTTTTGCTGGGGATTTTGTATAGCTGGCTCATTTACACTAAACCCTTTGTTATAGCTTTTTTGTTTTTTTATTTTCTTGACTGTGGTTTTATGTTCTTTGTAGGTGTTCCTTTCTGCTTTCTGTTCCGGGGAACTATTCCATTTAACTAGAGTTAGAAAATACACTTGGATATGTTGTGGTGAAATATAGTGACCTCTGTATGCCATGACAACTTATAAGAGTGATGTGGTTTTCTGGGGGGCGGGGGCGTTCTCATTTTAAAAAGAAGGAAGGAAAAATTGGATTAAGGAGCATATGGTTGAATGGAGATCAGCAGTGCATACATCAGGTAACACTTCAAGCAGGACATTTAAAATATAATGGAGGCAATATTCAGTATTCTGAAACAATGTACCTCTAAATTTGGCAGCCTTCCCCATCCTGGGTGGGTGGGGGTAATAGCTGGTAATTATGGAATTTAAAAGCCAGATTGTTTGGTTCCAGGTAGCAACAGCAGAAATAATTAAAACAGTGAAATTGTATGCACCAATTTGACTATTTCTGTGTTTCAGATAGTCCCTAATTCATGCAGGAACAACACTAATTTTCAGGTCTGTTCACTTAAACTGGCCTATTAGAAATCTGGCAATCACTGTTGTGAGCTGTTTGGGAAAGGAAAGTAGGAGGGTAAAATCTTCCAAGTAGTGTCTTTTGGAAAATATACGCTATTGCTAATTTTTATGAAAGGGTGATGTGATCCAGAACATGGGTCAAAAGAAGATCCACAGAATTGCAGTTCATTTTAGCTTGATTTTATTATTTGCATAGCCATTTTTGGAGTAAAGAAACTAAATAAACACTTGTATCCTCATATAGTTCACAGCTGGTTAGGGAAAAGATGTTTTCATGGATACTAGTCTGTGGGTCACTAGGCCTCCTAGTCAAGCTTCTCTGGTGATCAGTGATCAAAGTAAGAGTTCTTACCAAAAATATAAGTAAAAAGAAATTCAGCATATTTTGAGTTGAGTTCCACTCTTCTACATGAAAACTAATTTATACATTATGTAATAACTGAAGAATAATATGTAGAGAAATCATACTGTACAAAGTTCCTTTGCAAATGTATATATGTCCATACTTTCAAGCAAGGTACTTCCATGAAAAAGGAGAAGGAGGAGGAAGAGGAGGGGGAGACTGGAGCGGAGGGGGAGGTTTTAATAATTATATACAAATGCATTTGATCAGACTCTGCAAAGTAAGTAAAAATAAATGTTAAATTTAAAAAAAGCAAAAAGAAAGCTAGCTTTAGTAAATCATTGTGTGAGTCTTGCATAGGATTTGATTATAAATTACTTTCTAAAACAGAAGATAAATCCTTGTCAGGAAAATAAGCTTTCTCATTCCCAAACTAGCCAATCTAGTTATGAAAGCTGTCTACATTAACAGCTTTCTAGCAGATCAATACTTCCTTTTCCCATCTACTGTCAATAATACACATTTAGTGTTAAAAATAATGATAAATAATCTGCTTAGGAGTAATTGTGGAGAATGAAAGGACATCATAAATGGAGACGTCATCTCTATTAAACAATAATTGAAGATATCTGAGACTGGTTGCATCTTAAGTGAAGCTGGCTGCAGGGAAGAAGGGTAATACATTTCTGGGAGCAGCTTGAATAGCAAAGGTAGTAACAACATGAAATCCTGTTTCTTGAAGGATATTATTTAATTTCAGACTTTACACGGCATATTTTGAGTTTTCAATTGAATGGGGTAAGAGTTGGGCATCTTGGGTTATCAGGTGATAAAGCAGTGGTGACAGTCTGTGAAAAGGAAAGCTTCTTTTGTCTGTTCCTAAGGCAAATTAACATGAAGAAGATTTCCCAGTGTTATAACGTGGACAGAATTAACTTCAGCAACTGGATGACTGCAGGTTAAAAAAAAAAGGCAAACTCATGAAAGGCAATGGTCAAGATGAAGAGGAAGGATCTGATCAGCCATTAATTATTTAGTTCTTCTCATTTAAGTGCTACTGTGGGATAACAAAGGAAAGTTTGTTTTGACTGTGAGTAAAATAGTTTCAGGAATATGCCTGCATTTGAAAGTAATCCTGATGATTGTGGCCACCAAAGCAAGAATAAAAAGCCCCAAACTTATATTTTTCCAACTCTGCTTGGACTAAGCCAACAGCTTGTTTGTTCAGGTGGGAATCGGAACAAAAGGCTTTCCTTCTTGCTTTGCCTGGAGAAACAGGCTGCCAGCTTGTCCAGACAAATTGGGAAAATGGTAAGGTTTTGGTTTAGCTGTAATTGTATCGAAAATACTGTGACTTAAACAGCTAATGAAGCATTTAATTTTTACTGATGCCTTTTTAATAGAAGTTGATGTGCATAATAATTGTGGTTTATGGATGAATTTTTCCCAATTTTTAGATGTACAGTGGCCCTATTTAGTTCACTGGACTCTGGACACAAAATTATATTACATCAGCTCAATTCTAAGCAGAAGCGTGGCCTTAAAAGTGCCACTTTTAATTAGTGAAGCTTTAAAAACAGTTTCATTATCTAATTATTTAACTAATTATCAGCAATATTAAAAAGGGGGGGGGGGAGTTCCAACTTCAAGAATTCTCTCTAAGCACTCATGCTTTCACCTTCCACATTCAAGAGGGATATCAAGTTATTTCCTCTTACGTTCTTAGTTCTCTGAGTAAAATAACCCAGACCATTTTCTACCTAAAGTTTCGTTATCAAGAAATGCCATCCAGCTCAAAGGAAATTCTTTATATGGATTCCCCCACCATCATTTTTACATTCCAAAGCCACGGCATTTCTCAAGGTTTTCAATCTAATTTTAGTTCATATGTATTATTTAGATTCCTGAATTTATTATCTTAAGGTGATGCTAAGGGTCACTGCTATTTCAAACTTTAGGCCATCACTGGACCACAAAGTTTGAGAGCTCTTGTCTTACTAGTGTTGTGACTCACTGTGTTTTTATCTTTTCTGGTTCATCCTGATTATTAACTCCTTTGATGAACTTTCATCAAAACCAGTCGCTGCCTAATTTAGGTAATATCCCTGCTTGTAGGTGAATATCTGATAACCATTCAATATTTGTATGGTCAACTGTTAGATTTATAATGTAAACATCTGTTGTCATTTTCATGAACCATGCCATGCAAAATCATGGCAGACTTTCCAAAATAGCTATTTTGTAGCTCACTACCATATTTTAAGGGAAAATTAAATCTATTGGAATGGGTGCAATAGTGTCCTCTCACCAGTAAAATGGATATCACTGGAAGATTGTATTCTTCCTTCCTTCCTCCTCCTCAGGTTTCAGGACTTTTTTCAACCAAATTGAAGGTGAACAGGGAGCTGCAGGGAGATAAAAGGAGGGAAATTTGCATGCCCATGTTATATTTTGGATATTTCCACATGAGGACTCTGCATCTGTTCAAAAGTGGCCCCATATAACTATGGCTGAGTTTGACAGCTGAAGAGGTTTATTTTCAGCTCAGTTGTGATGCAGAAAAGCAGTCTTCCATTTCTTGTCTACTGAAGCCGTGCAGATCTTATAGGATTTTTGATTCCCAGCTGGAGGGATGCGTTCCTCACTCTTCCTCCCTGCTCCTGAGCTTCAGACATCCTGAAGGTAAGTAAGTCTTAAATTATTTGCAGCTACATTGTTTTATTGATTTCGCTGAGCAAGACCCAAAATATAAATATACATATAATAAAAACCTCAATACAGATGTAAAGTCAAGATAGCTTTCTCCTTACATTTGAGAAAAAATTTATTGTTGCAGGATAAGTCATTAATACTATTTTCAGTCCTATTATATGGAATGTCAGAAAACAAAATAGCTTTTAAAAATTGTCTGCCCTGGTCCCACAGATTAAAAATCATGTTTTACCATTTAATAGAGTTAATTAGTGATGATATTCATTAAAGTTAGTAGCCTTCAGCAAAATAGATCTATTTTAGAATGCTAGGATCCTATCTTGGGATGCAGGAAATCTAATAGATTTATTTAAGATGTGGATAAAATAAGATGATTGATAGTGCCAACAAACTGCAATCTTTGATTTACAGATCTTTGTCTGCCCTATGTTTGGAAAGGATTCTGTGGCAGAACAAATTTTCAAGCACCTTCCTCTAATAGTATTTATTCCAGTAGAGCTTTATGGAATTTAAAGATTGAAAGGGTGGTGAAGCCACCTGCTTTTAAAGGGTTTCTAAAAAGAATAGAGCAGTGTTTCTCAACCATGGCTGGCTGGGGAATTCTGGGAGTTGAAGTCCACACATCTTAAAGTTGCCAAGGTTGAGAAACACTGGGATAGAGTAACTCATCCATTCTCATTGTTAAAGTTGAGCCAAAATTTATCATATTCCCCTGCCCCCTCACACATTAAAAATTACCTTCCTATTGCAAACATTTCCATCAATTCTTGCATTTTTCCTCATTTGTGCTTATTCTGCTTTACATTTTTTGACATCCTGTGATGCCAAACCTTGTGAAATGTGCCCTGCAGTGTGTATGAATCCTTGTGCTGTTATTATTTGCAGCAGCAGTGGTGGTAATGTGTGTGTGTGTATGAATGTATATGGATAAAGAAACCCAGCAAACTGCATCTGGCTTATAAACTAGTATGATTCAAATCCTGTTCTAATTGTACCAGCACAGAATACCGTGGCATTTGTGTAAGATTTGGGTCCCACTGAGTTCAGTTGGATATCTTTTGTAGTGAATGTACTTTAAGATGACTGCTTTAAGCATTCATTTTATGTTATCTCCTTGTAGATAAATGAAAGTCTCTATCAAAATCCCAAACAAGCTGTATACCTAGCCATGAAAAGCTGGTAAAATAAAGAGCAATATTGAACTAGTAGACCTTATAGGTTTTGGTTGGTTTAATATGGTTCTCTTTTTAATGACCTCAGAGAATATAATGGATTTAAGATCTGGCATGTTTAAGCTACTTATCTCTTTAGATACACTAGTAATTGATTAAAAAAGAAAAGAATGAAAATAATGCATTATAGAAGTCAAGCAAAGCTAATCAAATTCTCTTTAAACATCTATTCACTTGCTTCTTTTAAAATTTCCTAGCTATTTCTGCCAAGTAAATAGAACCCAGCCAATGCATTACAAATACAATATTATTCACATGCATCTCATGAAGCCTTAGCAAACTAGTGCTGTAATCAGGAGCTGAGATGGGTATGTTTGAGTTGTACAACTATGAGATCTGAACGAGATTTGCATAAAACATCACAAGGTTTCTACACAAAAACACTTCCTTGCATTACCATTCAGAGAAAGTGGAATTTAGATGATAGTAGGCTGGAAGAAGGAGAAGGAGAAGGAGAAGGAGAAGGAGAAGGAGAAGGAGAGGAGGAAGAGAAATTCTAGCCTAGCCCTTTTTAACTAGGTGCTCTCCAGATGCCTCACCAAAGCTTGCCATGTCATTTCCTAAACAGTTGTTCAGCCAATCTCCATTACTACCTGCCCAGTACATTCCAGCAGAGTGGGTGTGCTCCAGGTCCCCTCCATTAAATATTGCCATTTTGTGGGACCTAAGAAGCGTGCCTTGTCTGTTGTGGCCCCTGCTCTCTGGAACAGCATCCCCCCAGAGATAAGGATGGTGCAATCTTTCCTACGGTTTCAGAAAGCTTTGAAAACCTGGCTTTTGTCCCAGGCCTGTGGTTGATGTTTCTTATTTATTTAATGGACCCTCTTTTGTTTTGTCGATTTTGTTATTAGAGTATTTTAGTCTGGGCTGCCTGTTGATTTAATGTCTTTAGCTGTTTTTATGTGTTTTTTTTTTTTTTAGTTTTGTATACCACCCAAAGTGCACTGGAGTTGGGTGGCCAATAAATATATATATATATATATATATATATATATATATATATATATATATATATAAATAAATAAATAAATAAATCCCTCACATTGGGCCCCAACATGTTCAGAACTGCTGGAGGTACAATAATTCCGTTATAACTCTTAAGGTAAATATATTTTCTGTTGTTATGTGTATTTGGAGGCATGAATAATCAGAGGATGAGCTGGCTTTGTGAGCATTTTTGACTGGGCACAAAAGGCTTTAATCAGGAAATGATGGATAACCATATTTAAGCAAAGCATTAGCCTAATGATGTATGAAACTGTAGTGCTGTTCAGGTTTATTCTGTTGAAAGGAAGTTTGGTGTGTTCAAATTGAGATCTGTTCAGCCTTGTCTCTCTAGTCTCCGACTGTATTTTGGGCTATTCCCTTTTACACTGCAGGTGAAGACTGAAACACAACTGCATGTGAGCCACAATGTACATTCCAGACTTAGGTTTATCATCATAGTGATGTATAGGAGTAAATATTCTGTCTTAAATGTTTTTCAGCAATCATAACAAATCAAAATAAGTTTTTGCACTGCCATTTCTTGTATCAATAAAATAACTCTATAGCTGAGTTTTGTATCAACATTTTATTGGTGTTCCCCATATAATACAGTATCGTATACAATACTGACATACCAAACATATATTGAACAGTTTGGGACTGTTATTAAGTAATGGTTTATTCTAACCCCTATATAACACCCCAACCCAAAGATGAAGCCACATGAGGCATGACTGAGATGCTCCCTTTCTGGAATATAAAAGAGTAAGTAAGTAAGTAAGTAAATAAATAAATAAATAAATATTTAAATCTAGAGTAAACCTCCTGGCCATGTAGTGTGGAGGCAAGTGACTAGAAGTACCAGCCCTTCTGCTTCCCCCACCCCTTGAAAAGATAGATCAAACTCACAAGAGATGAACAAAAATCATACTATTTTAAAAAGAAAAAAAAATAGAAAAAATCTTTTAAAACATTAAAAGTACAAAAGGACATGCAATGCTTTAGGCAGACTACATTATGGTCTGGTCCACTCTAAATTGCTGATTTATTCTTTGGCTCAAAATCCTATAGATCTTCAATAGTTTATGGGGATTTGAAGATTAGATTATAAATGTAATGGGATATGTTTTGACAAAGAATTATTCCTACTTAATGTATTAAAAACTAGCACCTATGATAGTCTTATTATTCCTAAGACCAGAGATAGATTGGAAGTTATTTATTTTTCATCTTTTTTCTTTTTCTTTTTCTTTTACTTTATCTCACTTTTTCTTTTCCTTTTCTTTATAATTTGTATTTCCAATTTTCTTTTTCATTTCTAACTTTTAACTTTGTAACTTTAAAATTTCAATAAAATATTATTTAAAAAAATAGTTTGACTTAAAGATTTTAAAGCTAGATTCATTGATATCATCTAAAATATATAATGACTGGAAATTATGCACTGTTCCTCAATTTATACAGAGTCATAAGTGCAAGAGAGAATAAAGGTTAACTAGCCCCACACAGCAAAATAAAGATTTAATACAGATTCCTGGCTAAAAGACGTACCTATATCTATAGAAATAAACAACAGACTCCTGAAATAGATGTTCTTCCTGGTTTCCTTTACTTGGATGTTGCTTTTTTCTGGAAATTCTAATCAACCAATGTTAAGCTGTGGAAAGATGATAAATCCCACGTCTTCCACACTAGTCCAGCAGCTTTGATTCAAAAAGATGCAAACTTTTCCTGTCTCTAGCAAAGAGGGAGTCTCTTGGATAATTTGACTTGATCCATGATCCAGATCAGGATCTGCCCTGCCCTATCAACAAAATGACTGTAAAGCTGAATTTAATATAAGTACTTTATTGATTTTGAAACAAATAGTCTGCAGTATTGTTGTCCCTCAGAGGGGGCAAAGGGGAACTAATGGGAAAATGTACATTGTGACAACATGATGCAAAATACTTGACATGTTCTTGTGTGAAACATTGAGATGCAAGTTCTAAATGCTGGGGTTTGTGTTGTGATGTTCCAATGTACATTTTGTCAGCTCATTGGGGTAGGCCATGTCAGGAAACAGACACCACAAGAAATACTAGAACTCTACTTTTTAGGCTATAATAACAGAATCTTGAAAGCCAGACAACATTTTCCCTTCCCTTCCCTCCTATACTTTGGAGAGGCAAGGCAAGGCAAGGCAAGACAATCTTACATTTCTTTCTGATGCTTTCTTCTTTCCCAGACTAAGCTTATATTTTACTAATGGTTGCTGCATACCTTCTCCAAAGTCATCTCTGTGTTCCTCTATACTTTTTGTTCTCATGGTTTGTATCACATGTTTTTATCTGTCCCCATATAACAACATTATGTATAATTCTGTCATACCAAACATCTATAGTATGGAACAGTTGGGGTCTGTTATTAACCTAGTTCACCCTAGTTCCCACATAATACCCCAGGACAAAGATGAGGGCTTTTATAGAAATCCAATAAATGTCTTGATCCAAGTGAAGTATGACTTAAGTTCATGAACAGCTAAGTAAGTATAGAACAAGAGACATCCCAAATGTGGTCCCATTTCAGGGGAAGGAGAAGAAGATAGCAGTTATGGGATGGGAAGCAACTTATAAACTCACTGAAGATTTAGATTATACAAGTAATGTGTACATTTTTTGCCCTTTTAGCTCCTTTTCTCTCTTTGTAGAGAGTGAATTTTATGGGTGAGTCTGCCCAGTTGGCAATCTGATACTGAACATCATGATGTACAAGCTTGTTTGCAGAACACATTGCTTGTGATAACTCAGGCAACCAGGCTAACATAAAATACCAATCCATAATGATGGTTTCAATATATACAGCAGACCTGATGGTTCTCCTATTATGGTTAATTTCACATAAGGTTTTGCTCTGACACAATAGAACTATACCTATTATTTCCTAAATATCAAGCACTGGCCAAATCCCAAATTTTATTTCCTGCAGCTCAGTGTACATGTTGGAAGTAATCTTTATTCCATGCAGATCTTATACACATATGGAAATATAAAATAGCACAAAGTTATAAGGGAGCTATCAAATAATGGGATATACTTGACAGTGGTCCTGCTTGCACAAGAATAGGGCAGCTTTGCTAGGTGACAATTTTGTACAATCTAGTGACCTTCCAGGTTTTTGCAGATCACATATGATAACTGCATAATTTAAAATTTAAATTTATTTTTCCTAGATGGTAAATACACATCTTTCTGGTGTGGTTGATCAGGCATCACTGCACACTATTTGTTTCCCTTTTGCAGTGCCCATCTGGCCACAGGAATGGGATGGTGAAAGCCAAAATGACTATAGAGATAAAATGGCTAGAAAAGTCCCACTTTGGACAGTGCTTCTCTAGGACTTTGTTCCAGTGGTGGGCATGATAAGGGACAAATAACCTTTCCTGTAAGTAGTTTACCCAATACAGTTGGATTAGTTGAGCCTGAAATGTGATTGAGTTCTCTTGGGGTTAAAGCTAACTACTTCTAGATCCTCCTGTGTTAGGGGAAAAAAACAACAGAAAATCAGTGGACTTTGTGGAAACCATCATAACTGACTGAAGATTTCTGCAATGTGGTCATATAAGAAATAAATAATTGGTGTAGTAGTTTTGGGTTTATATTATTGCATGTGTGACAACAATAATAATAAAAAAAATACGTTGCATAAGTAACTGATTTTACAGTTTTTTATGTATAATTGTTTTATATATTTATTTTTAAATTATTGTATGCTGCCCAGAGTCACCTTGTGTGAGATGGGAGGATATATAAATATGATAGATAAATAAATAAATAAACTTAAAAACAAACTAAGAAACCTAGATATAATGAGAAATCTTGGATTTCATTCAGTTATTTTACATTAGCACTCCAGGTAGACCTGAAGGGAATGGATTTGGTTTAAATCCAAATTCTTGATCTTAAAAATGGCTGTGGATTAAGGTGCTCATTATCATTTTTAAGTGGAGCGGTTTTAATTGAATGTAATGTTTCCTTCTACGAAAAGATTAATAGAATCTTTGGCTAATTGACTAGCTGGCACAGTTTATTGTTTACAATAAGCAGTATGATTATCACGAAGTACATATTGAAAAGAAAACAGAAAACTTTGATGCTTACTAGGATGCTATTTTAGTACCACTGTAATTAAAGGACTCTCCCCCCCCCCCCGTTTCCAGGTTCTTATAATGTTAGATTTTCATCAGCTTGTTCTGAGTCAGATAATGGAATGACTGCAGTAAAAGCACATTACTAAGACTGTAATGAGACTGCTCAAAAATGAAGGGAGAAAGGTCTTCAACTCGGTAATTTTCAAACGGAATGCTAGGAAGGAATAACAGAAAATAAAGAAAGAAAGAAATGAAATGTCTTAAATGTTGGTGTAACACCAACTCTCCATTACAGAGGAGGCTGCTCAATGGACCAGCATATGATTCTTTACTCTAGTCCTGCCTATTTCCCAGTTGTCTCTTGTTACATGTAAGTGCTTTGGTATAAGGCTGGTTGAAAGCAAAGTTATCTTTATTTAGGATAGGTATTTATTACAATTACAATAAATATCAACATATATTTACACTACATATTTACATTTTTTTTCCAGAACTGCCGTTCAAAGGTGTTGGAGATGCTAGCTTATTTTTTCCCACTTATCAGTATTCAGTTAAATAAGGTTATGGAATATAGATTAGAATACTGCTTGTATCGATACAAGAGAAGATAGTCTTTCATTCTGAAACACAATCCTGTAGCAAATTTGTTAGATTAAAAATCACTTAGGCTATCCTACCATCTTCTCGGGCTTATGTGGCAACTGTTGATTACCATAGAAGACAGAGCTATGACTACATGGATTTATTTTTACTCTGCTGTCTGGCGTTACTCTGGTGCTCCTTGAAACAAGCATGTATAGTGTGGTAGCAAAACATGCATATACATGTTTCTATAAAAACAGCTACAGGTAGTCCCCAGTTTAAGAACGAGTTCCCAAGGTCTGTCCTTAAGTCCAATGTGTATGTAAGCCAAAACAGTATTATTGTATAATACTGGATAAGTAATATTGTGTAATGAACTTGAACCATTGTGTATTTAACTCAAATTTTGCTACAATAGGCTCCATTGCCACACTGCAGACTGAAAGATAACGAGTGTCCAGCTCCAATAAATGTCTAAGCTTGTCCTAAGAATACAAAATTATAAGCAAGCTTCAGGTAGAAATTGAGTTTTTTGTTGGCACCTCTAACCAGCATTTCATCCAGAAGGGAGGCAGGGACCATTTGAAAAACTTCTTGGGTTTCATGAAGCTTCCTGAATGAATAGAGATGGGCTGGTTAGAGGTGGCAACAAAAAACTCAACGATCACTTCTTACATGGGACTACAGAACATAATCAGGACTGGAAGATGATACACTCACAGCTCATGACCCTGATATTGTTGCCTTTTGGTCCCCATCTTTTCTGCATATAGCTGGCTAGCTAATACAATTTTTACCTTGAAAATGCTTAATATAGTCCTCAGTTAACTTTTTTTTTGTGGAAGTTTGCTTTATCATTTGCCCATATAAATTTACAAAACACCTTTAAGATACAAGAAACTGAATAAATGTGAGCTATTATTATTGGCTTGAACACCAAAATAATAGTCCCAGTAATAGAAAACAGGTTTTTTGCAGAGCAGTAAAGCAGTTCCACAATTAAACCTTGAGACCCTCATATCAATGAACTGGGCATATTTATGAAACTGGATGGGGGCAAAGTCTATGGAACGATGAACAAAACTTATTAAAGCCTTAAGCACTTTTTAGAATATTAAACTATGTTAAAATTAGAATTCTGAAATCATAAACCATCTTAAAGCAGTATCCTGCCAACAGCAAACCTTTCATTTTTTCAGTCTCCCCCAACAGTTTAGCTTGATCTGCATTCATTATAATTGCAGTGTGAATTAAACATTGTCCCATTTTACAACGGAAGAAACAAAACAGACTGTTTCAGCAAATCTATGGGTCAGTAAGATACAGATTTTCTTAAACTTGGGTCAATGATTAGCTAAATGATTTTTTTTTTTTTTTTGCCTAGCTAGGGATATTATTACTTAATCTGACAAGCAATAGGACACGCCAGAGGTTCAGGAATGATCCGGGTTTGGCTTCCTTTGGATGGCAGGCTTATGATATTTTATAACATTTGAATTTATGTATAAATTATACAGGTTGAGCATCAACCTTAAATGTCTGAGGAGCAACATTCCCAGTCTGACAGTCTGTTGATTATGGTGTTATGGAAAATTATTTCCTAAAACTTTCTCCAGAAGGCAACAGCTAGCTCCACAGAATCCTTTCAGAATAGTTAAACCTCAGCTTAGCTTTCTAGCACATTCTCTCTCTCTCTCTCTCTCTCTCCCTCCCTCCCTCCCTGACTTGCTGCTTCTTCACAGACCCAGATTACATCAGCTAAACTGGGAGAAGAAACGTTTATCATTTGCTGTGACCTTCAGGCATTCCTCAGGCATGCATTGACATCCCTTTAGCCAGTAATCACCCAACCAAAAGGCAGGGAAGCTGATGAAATGTCAGCAGTCCTGACTTTATTCACTGTCTCCTGGTTAGACCCTCCATAGATTGTGTCTTATAGGAAAGATGAAGATAATATAATATTTTACAAGAATAGACTCTATGTATGCACAATTTCATACGTTGTTATTACATGATTAAATGAATATATGATATATTTAGGTGATTTACATTAATATAGCATGCAAATTCTTTAGGATTTTTCTCTGGTTTTTTTTTCTATTTTGGTATTACAATTTCATAATTAATTAATTTGTTGGATATTACTCTTTTTCTTTAAATTGGTTTTTGTACACTTTTAAATGTATTTCTCTTTTAAAGATTGCAATAAAAATATTCAAATTAAATATATATATAATGGTGCTAATGTTGTTGGATTTATTTTCTAACTTTTTGCTAGGAACCATTTACACGGGTTTTCCAAGAGTAATTTTAGGAGCATGGAAAGATACCATATCTTACATCAGATTATTGTTCACGTAACCCTGGCATTATTTTCTTGAGATTATCTAAAATCTCAGGCTGAAAATATTGTGGCAACTAGCTCTTGATTCTTTATTTCTGGATTGAATGTATTTTCTGCATACAGTGTGCTCTAATCTACTTTGTTGGGCTTCTTCCTATACCTGGTATCTTATCTGAGTGTTAACAAGAATATCACCTTCTCATCACTAAACCCAAATAAAAACATCATACATCCTTTGTCTCCTTGCTTTCATAGCATGACACCCTAAAAAAGTCCTAATACTTAAAACAGCAGGTTAATGTGCATTATGCCTAAGCAGTTCTTTGGATCATCGTAGTAATAACATTCTTCAGCATTGTCCAGTAATACATGCAAAATCTGTGCAGATCATCAGGTCATCAGTGGGGTAAATATAGTCAAGGCAGAGACTGCTGTGGGGCCACAAGCACAAGGAGGGCCTTCTATCATAAAACAAATAAATGAAACAAACAACCTTGATCTTAGTCTGCAAGAGGGCCAGTGCATGCCCACAGACAAACCTATGTATGGGTAACATACATAGTAGGTAACAGCCTCAGGGGAGTACAGGAGACAGCATGTTGTACAGACTGGGATGACCACCAGATGGCATCTAATGATCCAGAAAACTAACTCTTTGCTGGCATCTAGTGGCTATCCATCCTCTCCCTCCCACCCCAAGGACACTCCAACCTGCTGCTGCTTGTGTATCTAAATCCTAGGCACCAGAATAAGTCTTCTCCCTTTAAGTACCCACTAGCTCTTCAACTAATGATTAATATTGTGATTTACACCTTCTGGATTTGTAATTCCCCCAAACAGCTTACATATACCTGCTGCTCTATATGCTTTTACTGGTTGTGCACACCCGTGGCAGTGACTGATTGGATCAGCTTACTGCTAGGCAGGGAAAATATACAACCAGCTGCCCAACTCACTTGCTGTCTATTCTGGCTGGTGTTCAAGCTCTGATGAGGAGGAGTGGCAGTGGCAGTGGTGGTGGTGTGGAGGAGGAGGTAGTAAATAGGAGGGATGATAGCAGTGAACAAGTAGAGTTGGTGGCAATGGCGAAGAGGAGAAAAAGGTGGCAGTCGTGGTGGGCAGAGGGAGATAGCAGTGGCAAGGAAGCAGTGGCAGGGAGGAGAAAGACATCAAGGCAAACAGGCACAATGATTATTTCACTTAAAAGAGTATCAGTATCTGTATTGAGGCAGAATGAAAACCTTTTCCCCCAATGGAAATGTCAGTTGTAGGAGCCAACTGGATAAGGGGTAAAGCAGGAGGCAAAGAGTTAACCTCCCTGCCTCTTTCCCAAACCTATTGCCAGAGTTTTATTCTGGAATGGAGGTGCTCCCATTAATATTTTTTTTTTTAACAGTGATTTACGTTCTGGCTAATTGTGCAGACTTTCTTCTAGTCAGATCTGCCGCAGAATCAATTGCAAGGATTTCAGCAGACACCAAAAGAAATTTGATAAAACTCACATATCATTCCAAGGGTCTTCTGTACAGTTGTGCATTTAGACAGGCTTTTACCCTAAAGTAAAATAGGCTTTGAATGGGAAAGTCCTACTCAGGTCAAACATTCCTCTGAATGTTGAGGGAAGTTAAAAGAAACTTGTTGAGATTATTGGCATTTCACTGTGGATTTTCACACAACTTTAGTAACACCTCTCATTCACTTCCAGAAGTCAAATGTTTAGGGACATCTTTAGAACATTCATGCTGTGAATATATTAGCCACTGATCTTCCCTCCTTCTCTTTCTACATATTGCCATGAAGGCTTCACCTTGGGTAAACATCCATCAAATAGAATGTCTCTTTCTTATGCTGTCTCAGTGTTACACTACTGTTTAGCACCTGGGCCATTTGCTGAACATTAAAAAAAAAGAACTGATATTTAGAAATAGGCCTCATTTCCCCTTCAGTGAACAGGAGTCCACGTGGCCAGAAGTGTAGATAAAAGTGCCATTTACATGTGGCTTCAACGAAAACCACTTCTGATACACTAATCCAAACTTTTGTAAAGTTCACGCAGCAAGAGGCACTTCTCATCTAAAATAAATGACATTATAAGGCCTTTAATTTAATTTGGCATTTCTGAGTTTTGTACTGCAGGTGGTTATTTTGCTGAAAATAATAATCCACCATTACATTATGAATTCCACTGAAGGGATTGTGATCCTGAACCCACACTATTCAATCATCTGTAATTTCAAAATGAAGGGAAGAGTATTTTTATAGCATTTCAAAATTCAAACTTCCATGATTTTTTTCCTCAGTCCTCCTGCCCTCTTATTGCAGATGGTTTATTTGGTGAATTTGACATGTGCAGGAAGCATGTGGCTTGTGGTTTGCTTGCTTAGATATTAATTTCCACCACAGTGTTTAATGAATAATTATAATGTTACTTCTGTCACATGCCTTTTTAAAAATAAAAACCTTATAATTGATATGGGAAGAAGAATGAAAGAAGAAATCCATATAATAAACAACAGAAAATACTCAGAATTTTTTTTCAGTGAACTACAAGTGATGGTTATAGTAAATACAAATTTTAGTGCAGTATCTTAAGATCAAAATGGCATAGATAAATTATGTCATCTGTGGGATTCTGAAATACAGCCAGAGATTTTCTAATGATTGCCAGTTCAATTATCCAACTGTTCAGTTGGAGGCCAGCCACTAACCCATTTTAGAGGAACTGAAGTCACAAATATCCTAGGCAGTAATGTCTTGCTTTATTGAAAGATTCAGTTAATTTGCTACTTTAACGTTACTTAGCTGAGAGTAGTGACGGGATACCTCCTGTCCCTAGTGCCCCTCCCAATGAGCAACAGCAGTGCCACAGAGTCACTTTCCAGTCACCACCCAGCTGACTATCCTTTAAATGTTGTTCTGAGGGGATCCTCAGAGCCTTGTGAGGTGGCTGTGTGGGCAGACACTCCATAACCATGTCCCAATATGCTACGCTAAACATCTCCTCAGAAGGAAGGCTATAGAATAGCTGGCCTGCCCAGATGACATGCCACTCTAGAAAGCAATGCACTTTAGACCAGTGTTGTCCAAACTTGGCCACTTTAAGATGAGTGGACTTCAACTCCCAGAATTCCCCAGCCAGCCATGCTGGCTGGGGAATTCTGAGAGTTGAAGTCCACTCATCTTAAAGTGGCCAAGTTTGGACAACAGTGCTTTAGACATAATTAAGCGGCTGCTCTAGGTGGCTAATTGGAAGACCAGCAGCTATACACTTGATTATAATTCATCCTCCTGTTCTCACTTCTTCTGAAAGGGGCTGTCTCATTTCCTCCAATGGTAGGGCCAGTGCTTCTCCATGTGAAGAACTTCAGTGTGCGAAGATTTACTGTGAAAACATTATTAATGTCTCTGTTATTCCTCTTATTATGTTAGCATCCCAAGAGATTTCTAGGTTTTAAATCAAACTACAACCCAAGTTTTGGTTTCTCTGCTATTGTTTATCCTCTGCCACACACACACTGTAATTTGCAGAAAGATTGGACTTCTCAAAAGAGGGGTAGAGACTGAAATTCGGTTTGTAGCATTGGACTTTAATTTAAATAGCTAATGCGCTGAATCAGAATTAATACTGATAGTTTAGGTGGATATATATGAATGCTTATTAATCGTGTTACATATTAGATATTAATTGTTTGAGAAGGAACCTAGCTCTGTTTGCTTAGAATTCAAACCTTTTCCATTGTAAGCTAAACCTATCAGCAGGGAAAGTTGAAGACACTTAGAAAAAATAGCTTGTTCTATTTCCCAACAATGCTATGAAAGACAGATAGTTTGGAAGAGTGGAAAGACAAACTTGTCTGGGGGTGATTCCTTGTGGAGAATCCCCTTATTCCATTCATTTTGACTTTTAACCATTTTGCTTGAGGAAGAATTTTCAAAAACTCAAGGGCTTGCAACTGCTTTGAAAATTTCAGTTGGTTTAAAGAAGGTATTATCTCTGTTTCTTTTTTGTTGTGGCCAGAATTGCTATTCCTATATTTTATTTCATTTCTGTTGTCATCTTTCATATGACTAAACTTGAATTACCACATGTCTAGTCTTACTCTATCTACTTCCAGAGATGTTTTCTGAGGGAGCATATTCAAGATGCCAAATAAACCTTAGCTCTTAGTTTGCACATGTGGTTAGATATCTGCATGTCATATATATATATATATTCTTATTAATCTTATTAATCTTAATAATTAATAATATTAATAATCTTATTAATGCTTTTTAAACTTCTCTTGAAAGTTTTGTATAGGCAGGAACCTATAAATGTCCTTGCTATTTTGATTCAAGCAAAATGTTTGTGGCCATTCTCTGGAATGGCCATTCATTTTGCACTCTACCTTTAGTTCAAAAATATTCTACTGGAATATTTGTCCATGGAATGTTGAACTTCAGTTTGCACAGGACACAGCATCCTATGGAAATGTTGGTTTAGTGACATTCAAAGGGGAAATAAACAGCTTTGGTGTGAACAGACTAAATATTTCACCGAACATTATTGAGTCTGAGTTTAAGAAATGCAAAACAATTACAGATGGTGGATTCAGATCAGTGGTTAAGTGGAGCAATTACAGAAGGAGCTTTTTGAAACTAAGTCACTGTGTGATGAAAACGCCACACATGCTCCAAAAGAAAAAAACAAAACAAAACAAAACATAATCACCTTGTGTTCATATTGGTTCTGTTTCAATTACAATCTTTTTTCTAACTCAAGGACCCTAATCCTAACCCTAACCCTGTAATCTCATAATGAAACTGGTTCTCTTTCCATTTTGCCTAGTAGACAGCTATCTGTAGCCTTCAAGTAAGAAATGAAAGATTAACTTGAGAAGAGGTATGGTGTGTGATGCAATCCATGACCAATGTTTTGATATGCCTTGCTAGTCTTAAAGATCTTGGTTATTTAATGATGAACTGAAGCGCTTTGCAGTAGGTCTGTGCAAAGCCTCTGA